>NC_136057.1:127423551-128023551 GCF_964261635.1 Lissotriton helveticus
ACCAGCGCAATCCAAGATCTCAGAGAACAAATGCACCAGCGCAATCCAAAATCCCAGAGAACAATTGCACCAGCGCAATCCAAGATCCCAGAGAACAAATGCACCAGCGCAATCCAAGATCCCAGAGAGCAAATGCACCAGCGCAATCCAAGACCCCAGAGAACAAATGCACCAGCGCAATACAAGATCCCAGAGCTCTTGGTGTTAATTTGCATAGTTCGTGATACAATCGCAAAGAATTGGCGCAAAATTACCCGGGTGCACAACCAGTCTAGTTACACCGACCCCTTTGCACTTTCAGTACACTTTTTTTTTATATTACCAAATGTACTGGTACCCAGAAGATGCAAGCAGAGCTTCCCATGGTGAGAGTCCAATCTGTGAGCTGCTCGTGTGTTTACCTCAGCAGCAGGCACTCTAACAATTCGGCTATGTTTACATAAGTATTGATAATGCAAGCTTTCACCCCTTGGACAACTTGGCATTGAATAACAGACCTTCATTGATTCCATACTTAATCTTATTCATTGCATTGACCTTGGAAGGATGAAAATCTGAGTTGACCTTCCAGGACCACAAGGCCAAAGATATCTGGGTGGACGTATTCCTTAATTGAGTAACCGGGTCCGGATGTACCAGGTTTTTGGATGCCGTGCTGCTCAGCACAGGGGCTGTTGATAGACAACCAAGCCTAGTTTTCACATTTGCCCATGATGGTCTCACTAGCGAGGGGGTGCCCTGTCTGCCCCGGTCATAATCCAGACAAAGACACCCAAAGGTTGTGTGCCTTGGGCATCTGAACTTGCAACACAGGTAGCACAACAGCAGAGGACTGCCCATGCCTTTCTCTGAACTTTCCTTTCTGCCTGAACTCTGAGACCCTCTGCCCTACTTGCCCCATCCCAGTGACAAGGAGGACAGGGGTCCTGCAGAAGGCTTGAGTTCCCAGCAGAGGGGACCCTCCCTCGTTGGCATCTGATCTCCTTGTCCCTAAGGGCCGGTTGCACCAGATGCACAGACAGTATCTGCGGATGTTCGAGCGATGCCTTGACCTCGGGCACTGGCATGAACCATGACGACAGGGTGCTGACTCTGCTTCCTGGCTCTGCTTAAGACAAGCTCGGGACATCTCTTGAAGATGAAGGTTCTGCACCCGTGCTGCATGTTTAAAGGGCAGAAGGAGTGAAACTGCTCGGGCACTGAGAGTTATTTCAAAGGGCCCACCCTTCCAATGAGAATGGAAGCCTTGGCAGCCTGCAGAGCCGTGCTGCAGCTCTACACGTGAAACATGGTTATTTTATGCAAGAGTTTTGTTCTGAAGCCATATTTTATCTGCTAAACTCGATAGTATTTATTTCAAGTAATCTTGTCACACATTAGGAAGTTCTCACAACAACCGCGCATACTGATGGAAGGGAATACTTTAATTAATCTTAGTCACTGTTATTTACTCCAGCTGCCATTCCAATCCATTGTTTTACAGCTTGTCTGTGCCATTACAGACTGGAGTCACAAAGCGGTACTTATAATGCACAGGACAGTTATAGGAATACAATACATGGTGGAAATCCTGTTTACAATCTTGGACACTACACCTTTCTGTTCCCAACCCCACTAATGGAGCTGGCAGAGTCAGTAATCCCTGGCATCTAATCTTGGCGACTGCACTGATTAGGCACAGGCTCTGTTCACTCAGTCAACCCCAAATCAAATGCACTCCCAGTTCAGTTCCCTTTTCTCTTTGTGGACTTATTCTTAAACTTCGGTCTGCTGTTCAGTCTTTGTTCTCACATAGTTTTCAAGCCCCATGGTTACCTGCATTTGCCAAGTCTTGCTGCTCTGATGCAATTGTATTCCTCTGTGAGAGTCTTAAGCTCAGCAGACTTGAATCTGGCCTTCGTTCCTCATCAGACAAGAGCCGGAGTGGCTGAAATTCTTTTCCATCCTATAGAACTCTCTGCCGGCTTCGCTAAGAAAGAATCAAGACCACTTAAGTTTTCAGAAGCAACTAAAGACCTGGTTGTTCTCCTCCTTGGCCTCGCCTGCCTTCCTCTTCTGCTGTCGTATTACTCGTGACTGGCACCAGGAAGCCCCATTCTGGGGGCAGCGATGCGCTACAGAAATCTTTTTAAAATAACATAACATTTGCATGTTGCAGTCTGGGCAGGTGTGTGATGCCGCGTGCTAGGGTCCTGCTCTTGCAGCTTCTGAGCCTTTATGGCTGAGGTGGTGACCTCGCATGACCATAGCACGTTACACCTCACAGACCGTAGAAAACTCAGCCACCAGCCTCGTCCTCAACATACCAACCTGCATGCATAGCACGGTACACCTCACAGACCGTAGAAAACTCAGCCACCAGCCTCGTCCTCAACATACCAGCCTGCATGCATAGCATGTTATGCCTTGCAGACCGCACAAAACTCAGCCACCAGTCTCATTGTCAAACTACAAGCATGCCTGCATAGCACGTTACACCTCACAGACCTTACAAAACTCAGCGACACACGTCGTTCTCAACCTTCCAGCCTGCATGCATACCACGTTACACCTCACAGACCTTACAAAACTCAGCGGCATGCCTCGTTCTCCACCTACGAGCCTGCATGCATAGCACGGTACACCTCACAGACCTTAGAAAACTCAGTGGCACGCCTCGTTCTCCACCTACAAGCCTGCATGCATAGCAGGTTACACCTCACAGACCTTACAATCTCAGCCACCAGCCTCATCCTCATAGCACGTAGCACCTCACAGACCTTACAAAACTCAGTCAACAGCCTTATCCTCAGCCTACCAGCCTGTATGCAGACCGCATTACACCTCACAGACCTAACAAAACTCAGTGGCATGCCTCGTTCTCAACCTTCCAGCCTGCATGCATAGCACGTTACACCTCACAGACCTTACAAAACTCAGCCACCAGCCTCACCCTCAACATACCAGCCTACTTGCATAGCATGTTACACTTCAAAGACCTTACAAAGACCAGCCACCAGTCTCATCCTCAACCCACCAGCCTGCATGCATTCACGTTACACCTCACAGACCTTACAAAAACCAGCCACCAGTCTCATCCTCAACCCACCAGCCTGCATGCATAGCACGTTACACCTCACAGACCTTACAAAACTCAGCCACCAGCATCATCCTCAACCTACCAGTCTGCATGCATAGCACGTTACACCTCACAGACTTTACAAAGACCAGTCACCAGCCTCATCCTCAACCCACCAGCCTGCATGCATAGCACGTTACACCTCACACACCTTACAAAACTCAGCCACCAGCCTCATCCTCAACCTACCAGCCTACAAGCATAGCATGTTCCACCTCACAGATCTTACAAAACTCAGCCACCAGTCTCGTCCTCAACCTACCAGCCTGCATGCATACACGTTACACCTCACAGACTTTACAAAGACCAGCCACCAGCCTCATCCTCAACCCACCAGCCTGCATGCATAGCACCTTACACCTCACACACCTTACAAAACTCAGCCACCAGCCTTATCCTCAACCTACCAGCCTACATGCATAGCATGTTCCATCTCACAGATCTTACAAAGCCAAGCCACCAGTATCATCCTCAACCCACCAGCCTGCATGCATAGCACGTTACGCCTCACAGACCTTACAAAACTCAGCCACCAGTCTCATTCTCAACCCACCAGCCTGCATGCATAGCATGTTACACCTCACATATTTTCAAAACTCATCCACCAGCCTCATCCTCAACCTACCAGCCTGCATGCATAGCACGTTACACCTCACAGACTGTACAAAGCTCAGCCACCAGTTTCATCCTCAACCCAACAGCCTGCATGCATAGTAACCATGGGCGTAGTTAGCGAAGTAGCGCTATGCCTAACTATGCGAAGGGCACTTCGCACTATGCCAGCTACGCATAGCACTGCGTGAACTGCTTAAAAGCGTGTTCGCACTGTGCAAGATGCCGTTTTCAATGATTGCACAGTGCGGACAATCATCCTGCACTGTGCAATCATTGAAAATGGCATCATGCACAGTGCGAGCTGTAGTTTTCTGCCGCTCAAGTAGATTTTTACTTGAGCGGCAGTTTTCTCAACGCGAACTGATAGTTTCTCGCCGCGCGCTGTTGCGAGCATACGCTACTGCTCGCAATGAGAAACCTGACCTTCCGGCGTTGAGAATCTCTCTGGGAGGTTTATTTTCCATGCTCGCGATCGGCAACTTGATGTTGCTGATCGCGATCAAGGAAAAAGTCTCACCGGAATGTCATTTTGCTTGCTAGCGGTCGCCAACTTGATGTTAAGGATCGCGAGCAAGCAAAAAAATTACAGCTGAACTACGCTACGAGTGTTTGCACTGTGCTACGCAAAGTAGCGGAAACTTTACCAACTACGCGAGAGTAGCGTAGTGCTTTGCACAGGGTTAATGTATAGCACATTACACCTCAGAGACCTTACAAACTCAGCCACCAGCCTCCTCCTCAACCTACCAGCCTGCATGCATAGCATGTTACATCTCGCAGACCATCCAAAACTCAGCCACCAGCCTCATCCCCAACCCACCAGCCTGCATGCAAAGCATGTTACACCTCACATACCTTACAAAACTCAGCCACCAGTCTCATCCTCAAACCACCAGCCTGCATGCATAGCACGTTACACCTCAAAGACCTTACAAAACTCAGCCAACAGCCTCATCCTAAACCCACAAGCCTGCTTGCATAGCACGTTTCACCTCACAGACCTTACAAAGTCCAGCCACAAGTCTCATCCTCAACCCACCAGCCTGCATGCATAGGACGTTACAGCTCACTGACCGTACGAAACTCAGCCACCAGCCTCATCCTCAACCTACCAGCCTGCATGCATAGCACGTTACACCTCACAGACCTTACAAAACTCAGCCACGAGCCTCATCCTCAACCCACCAGCCTGCATGCATAGCACGTTACACCTCACAGACCTTACGAAACTCAGCCACCAGCTTCCTCCTCAACCTACCAGCCTGCATGCATAGCACGTTACACCTCACAGACCTTACAAAACTCAGCCACCAGTCTCATCCTCAAACCGCCAGCCTGCATGCATAGCACGTTACACCTCAAAGACCTTACAAAACTCAGCCAACAGCCTCATCCTAAACCCACCAGCCTGCTTGCATAGCACGTTTCACCTCACAGACCTTACAAAGTCCAGCCACAAGTCTCATCCTCAACCCACCAGCCTGCATGCATAGGACGTTACAGCTCACTGACCTTAAGAAACTCAGCCACCAGCCTCATCCTAAACCCACCAGCCTGCTTGCATAGCACGTTACACCTCACAGACCTTACAAAGACCAGCCACGAGCCTCATCCTCAACCTACCAGCCTGCATGCAAAGCACGTTACACTTCACAGACCTTACGAAACTCAGCCACCAGCCTCATCCTCAACCTACCAGCCTGTATACATAGCACGTTATACCTCACAGACCTTACAAAACTCAGCGGCACGCCTCGTTCTCCACCTAAGAGCATGCATGCATAGAACGGTACACCTCACAGACCTTAGAAAACTCATCGGCACGCCTCGTTCTCCATCTACCAGCCTGCATGCATAGCAGGTTACACCCCACAGACCTTACAAAACTCAGCCACCAGCCTCGTCCTCAACCTACCTACCAGCCTGCGTGCATAGCATGTTACACCTCACAGACCTTACAAAGTCCAGCCACCAGCCTCGTCCTCGACCGACCAGCCTGCATGCATAGCACGGTACACCTCACAGACCTTTCAAAACTCAGCTATCAGCCTCATCCTCAACCCAACCAACCTGCATGCATAGCACGGTACACCCACAGACCTTACAAAACTCAGCCACCAGCCTCATCCTCAACCCAACCAACCAGCCTGCGTAGCACGGTACACCTCACAGACCTTTCAAAACTCAGCCACCAGCTTCACCCTCAACCTACCAGCCTGCATGTGTAGCATGTTACACCTCACAGACCTTTAAAACTCAGCCAGCAGTCTCATCCTCAACCCACCAGCCTGCATGTATATTACGTTACACCTCAAAGAGCTCTACTGACTGCCTATCTGCAAATAAGCATCAGCCTTATGTACCTCAACAACATCATCTACTTGCACAAACCTGCCAGACATGTCTGTTCAGCCAGACTCCTACTTGCCCTCCTCCTCCTTCAGACACAGGACCAGATCCGGAGTTTGCGCCTCATCCCATCTCGCTGATAAAGCCTGGGACGATCTGCCCTTGTACGTCAGCTCTTGAATTCCCCAAGAAGCGGAAACCCTGCCTCTTCCCTTAGCCCGGGAGCCTGGCTCGGCCCATATAACTCCAGCTTTAGTGGCAGAATACCCTCCATGGTTACTTGTGTGCTGTACACATAACATAACTAACATAACATGGGATACCACAACCCAACCTAACACAATACAACACAACACAACATAACATAACAACATGACATTCTTCTGTGCATGGCACAGCATAACATAGAACAACACAATATAATATAACACAGCACAGCATAACAACATAACACAACTGAACTAACATAACTTTGCTTGCGCAGGGATATGAATTTGATAATGGCAGTGAGGCGAACAGGAGCAGTCCCTGTGGCAGGGAAGTGGTAACTGCCCCTAATTCTAGTCTTATTGACCATGGCAAACCCCTGCACTCATGTGGAAGCAGGATGGTTACGAGACATTATTTATTCCACCGAGAGGATAATGATGAACACTGTCTGCAGCTCCAAGCCAGCTTCTGGCAAGCCCATGCTCCTGCACCACGGGTGAAGCAGGGAGGTTGCCCACACAGAATTTCCAAGGTTTTACCCCTCTCTGAAAGATCAGCTATAGAGCCAGCTTCTAATTTTAATATTTTCCCAGTCTACCACCAAGTATCCTGTATTTGCAGACATTAAGGTCTTCAGCAGTAGTCACAGCGGGCCCGATTCACAGAACTAACTGAAGACAAAATCATAAACTTACTACTTTTGGTATTCATAGAAGGCATTTAGTAGTAGTAAAGTTAGGAATTTGTCTTAAGTTTGACTTAAGACAAACTTAAGACAGACTTAAGACAAACTTAAGCTAGGATTTTGTCTTCAGTTTGTCTGAAGTCTGTCTTAAGTCTGTCTTAAGTTTGTCTTAAGTCTGTCTTAAGTTTGTCTTAAGTAAAACTTAAGACAAAATCCTAACTTTACTACTACTAAATGCCTTCTGTGAATACCAAAGTAGTAAGTTTAGGATTTTGTCTTAAGTTAGTTCTGTGAATCGGCCCCAACATCTCTGCCCCGGCACACAAGATAGTGGTTCAGCACTCAATTCCAAAGTTGTTAAATGTGTATAGTGAAACTTGAGTCTATTGTACACAATTTGTAACTTCAAGCAATGTCATCATCTAGTCTCAATAAACAGATGTGAAGATCATTTTTTCTTTCAGTAAATCTTTATTCATCTCCATTTTTCTTAAAATCACCTCAATCGAACAGTAGCCAATATATTTCGTCCGCCAAGAACTTCTTCAGGGCTCAGTACATATGCTGTCAACATTTATACTTCTTAGTTTGATGAGTATTGAAGTTGGTTGTTGTATATAATAGTTTAGAGTGCAATTGCTCCAGCTGTTTGCCAGTGTGGCGTCCGGTTCAAGTAGAGGACCAGGAAAATGAGGCAACCTTCTGGCATTGCATCCACGCTGTATTACAGATGCAGTAAAAGAGGCAAATACATAGTAATTGTACACTGTGAGAAATCAGGGCCTGTTTGCAGTGTCCCCCCACTTTTAGCCCCCATTTTCCCTACTAGTTGCTGGTTTTGTGACTTTGACAGCTCCATGGGCTCTGCTAACCAGACCCAGGGCCTCTGTTTGGATTGAAAGTATGTTATAATTCCGTATAATTAGAATTGGCAATGAGAGACCCTGTAAGCCCCTAGGATATAATAAGGTAAGGGGGATTCAGACTACCTATAAGTGCCTAGTCACTAGTATATAATGGAGCAGGGAGTGTAGAGGCCCAGTAGATTTGCTGCACTGGAGTGTGATTTCCTAATTGCAACAAAAAGCACCTCGCAACTAGGAAATCTCTATTCAGAATGCACAGTAGTAGTTGCATCAACAATTTGAGAATCAGTATTTGTTTGGTGCGCTACTAAGGTAATCGCATTCTTCAACTTCAATAATTGTGAGTTCTGTCAGAATTAGTGGCCGTCGTATTTTGTCATAGCCTGATGACCTCACAACTGAACATTGATGCTCAATTGGAAACAGCAGCGTGTGCATGCTGGAGATTGTGGACAGTATCCAAACAACATCGACCTGTGTGTGTGGCATCCACCCATAAAGACATCGAATGTCAAGAAAGGACACAGAGAAGGAGGCTGGGGCCTGGAAACGCAAAATAAAATATTCAAGACAAGAACTGGAAATATTGACAGAGCAGTGCGCTGGGCACCAAGACAAACCTTTTGGGAAATCATCCCTCACAGTGCCTTTATCGCAAAATAATTAAATATGGAAAGCAATACAGAAAAAATCAATTCTGTTGGTGTGATGTGAAGATTTATTGAAGGAAATCAGGAAACAATGGCAAGATCTCAGATCATGGACAAACGAGGAGGTTGCATACTGTCTAATCGAGGCTAGAGCTACTAGAGGAGGTCCGCCACTTCCCAAAGCAACTGCGATAGACGAACTTGTAAAAACTACTCTAAGATCAGAATCCGTCAATGGATCAGTAAACCTGATGCGCCTGACATTCCAGGAGCCTCTCTAGGGAAGTATAAGATAGCTTTGTTGCATACAAACATATATGTGGTTAGGCAGTGTCAAAACACATACATTATACAACCTTTTTAATTCTTGTGTATATATAAATAGGGAATGGAATCCACATAATAGTGTACATTAAAAAAGCAGTGATTGTTCATAGTGTATCATGGTAGATGTAGTGAAAACACATTAACACATTAGCTTGAGTACAACAAGTTTATTAATCATGATTCCATTTTCTAACAGATATCCAGGCTCATGGAAGTGATGTGTATTAAGCAGAGGGACTTGTGAAATCTCACTGACCAATTAATCTTCATAGCCAGGGCACAGCACTCTAAGCGGAATATATAATTGTCAGAGTCACAGATCATACACATTTAGTGCAAGAAGTGTGTGGAAGAGACACACAGCTTGTCACCCAGGAAACTGTAGAGAGGCTAAGACAAGTTCGGTCGATGTGGAGCTCGCACTCGCCATGTTGCCAACACACAATCCCAACAAATTCTGAGAACTGCTCATAGTGACGAAAATGTGCAACTCTTTGGAGGTCTGAAGGTGTCAATGCTTAAGGTTCAGTACCTGGAATGAAAAGATAAATATGAAGAAAATCATTACATTTGGTTTTCAAAAAATTCAACGTCCTCATGCTTGAACCTAGATTTCCATGAAGGAAAAGCTAGACATTTTATTTGTCATTGGTTATTTTTGGTGCGTTTAGTGTAACAACACACATGGTATACCTTTTATTTTATATTATTATAAGGCACACGTATACGTATTGTACCTTATCATTTACATTTTGTGTCATAGAGCAATGTTACATTACTTTGCTTACATACGTTACCATATCTGAAAGTAAAGCGAGACTATGCTTTACCAACTACGAAGCACTTGTATTATTATGCTAAAATGATTTGGTTCATTTATAACTTACCCTTAGTGAGGCGTCCGCGGCCTTGGGCTGTCCTTGAGTCATTATCTTGTTGAGGTGCTGATGGCTCTCTGCCCTCTTCATCAGACTCTGACTCGGACATCCAAACTTCCAATTCTTTCTGAGTCACTATATTATGAAGAATTGCACGTGTTGACACCATTTTACGACTGATTTCTGGAGAATATTGCAAGACATCACCACACCAACGGAGCCATCAGACTTTGCTTTTTAAAAGTCCAAAGCTCCTCTTGTACTTCTACGTGTTCCTTTTTTAAATACAAGGCTTAAGTTCTTCTTTTAATATATCATTGTGCGTCAGGTTTCCTTGATTTTGCGCTGCAGCTATATCCTCATATTCTTGTGTCTGTGTATATTTGCATTTTTTTCGTTGTGTTTGCAGATTCATTTGCCAAAGGCAATAAGTCCATTGTTGAGGTGGGCGATGGATCTTCCCCTAAAAGCCAGAGATTTTCATAGAGTTCCGATCATTTTTGGGGGTTTTTGTGATGCACTGTAGGCATATTGTTAGAGTGTGACCAGGCTCCAGGTGTGAAATTAGAATGCCCCACTTGGCAAATGTTGGTTTTTGTATCGTAATGCAGTCAAACACATTTTGGTATTTTTTTTCCATTGTTATGGTTTTTCTTCTTTCTTCCTTTCAATGCAGAAAGAAATGCAATTTTTTTATTGATTCTTCAGAAAATAAATTGGGACATTCTGGAGATACGTTAGGAGTTTGAAAATGTTGCCTTGTTCAAGTAATCATGTTCCCTCTAAAGTTGTATTGCGGTTCTAATAGAATAAAAAAAGACTCAAGCTCTAGGTTACAGCTGGTGGACTTGCTGAAAGGGTGTTGACTTTTCTCCTATTTCACCTACTGGGTGCTGCTGGCACAGATACGTTCCCTGTCATGTGCTGTCAGTGTGATACTCTTGCCGGTGGTTTGGGATACTCCGTATCTCAAAGAGCTCGGAGACATGTACAAGTCAGGCGCATCCATGTGTGGGGGATGAAGAGAGGGCTTTCTCCCAGATTTAGCTAGTGTTATTTGATGGACTGGAGAGGACTGAGGACAGGGCTGGCATAGTTTGTTGAGGTTTTATCATTATGTTAAATGACCCTAAACACGATTTGGACTATCAGTCAGATGTCTGCATCTGCTCTGCTGGGCGAAATGATGGAGGGGCAGATGGTGGCTGCAGGGAATGTGGGGAGCAAGGACAAAGCTGAGAAGGTTCCAGTACAGCTTCCAAGGTCAGAGAGGACACAACAGGCGGGTTGGGGAGGCCAAGCAGTTTTAAACCCAGACAGCAAGGTAGGACAGAGGGACAAGGAGATGGGGGGGGGGGTTCAGAGGGGAGTTATTCACTTAGCTGCTACCATTGGTCTAAACTGACCGCGTCCACTCCAGAGTCTCAGAGACTCCAGGAGACATGGGAAGCCAGACAACTGGGTAGATCAAGAGGAAAGCAAAGCGTCTCACTATGTATCTACACAAAGCATGCAGCGGAGGGGGGAAAATTAACAGCTTTGACCTGGAATATAAATGGACTTGGGAACAAAACAAAGAGATGCATAGAGGTTCACAAGTGACATGAAGGGGCAATGTTACAAGAAACACACCAGAAGGGAAACAACTGTGAGGCACTGAAAAGGGGGATATAAAGTGCTGGCACATTTGGCACACGCATCTGACTCAAAGGGAGTAGGACTACTAATTAAGAAGTCAACACTCATCATACGTGTGTCGACGTGCAAGGGTGATAAGTTGAAGATTCGGGCTGCTAGGACAGCATGCAAATCAACCTTTGCTCCCTATACGTCCCACCTAAACTCCTTGCATAGACCTTGAAGACGCTGGGCACCCTCCTATTGCGCCTACCTGACTGGGTACTAAATTTAGGCAACTTAAATCTGGTGGTGAGTGATGGAGAGGATAGATACCCACAATGACAGGGACGGGCAAGGGAGATTCCTTTGGTGGAATTCCTTTGGGCCAAAGCTCTATCTAACATCTAGACAACCAGCACGGCAGGGCGTGCCAAAAGACTTTCCACTCCAGATCATGCAACAGTTTATCAAATATTGATAATTATATAAAATCACTACACTAGACTGATTGCGAACGGGATCTCAAATCACTCACAGATGTGGGCCAAGCTGCAGGACCCATATGTGGATAGAGACATGGCTTGGACTCAATAACTATGGTACCTCAAAGATAAAGGCATCACTCAGGAAAAGGCACTGTCCACTACTTTGAAGAAAACGTGGGTAAAGGAACCTCAGAGCTCATAGCAAGGGAAGCCTACATGGTGGTCCTGAGGGGCTTCAAAAGTATGTAAATAAGAAAGTAAGCCATTACTGAGGGTTCGAGAGCAAGATTAAGGGGACCCGGCTGATAATAAAGAGAGAACCACCACCTTGACCTCGCAGTACTGAATAAACAAGGTAGGCAATGGACCAGGGAGGTTCCTGTATGGCTGAGCAAGAAAGGGATACAAATTTGGCATAGGAAATACGGCGAAAAAAGGAGCCGCTCGTCAAGAGGCAAACAGAAATAGTGGCAGAAACCGCAAGTTACTATCAAGACCTATATCGGTCAATCATGAGCAAGTTACAAAGTGACACAGGAGGCTTCCGCAAACATATACGCCTCCTGGTCCCGATGCCAGAGGAAACAAATTAACTAGATGGAGGCATAGTATAAAGTGAGACAGTTAGGACCATCAAAGGCATTCATCTGGGAAAGCTCCAGGGCTGAACAAATTTCCAATAGAACTCTATAAAAGTATGGCTTAGCGCCGCACAAGAGTCAGATGTTCCCTGAAGCCAATTAAATAAGCCAGATACCCTATGACCAGCAGTTATCTATGGTAGTGGCAGTCCCGAAAGACAGGATGACAGCAGATAGTTGTGCCTTTCTATAGGACTATATCACTGCTTAATACTAGCAAAAGTACTGGGCACTCGACTAAGGCAGTCCATCCTGAAACTGGTGCACCTGGACCAGTTGGGCTTCATGCCTTACTAGGCTAAACCTCAAACACCTATATGGCAACCTTACTAGATTTAGAGATCACTGAGAAGATTTAGCCATGCTATACCTTTATACCGCGAAAGTCTTCAACACTCTGTAAAGGACATACCTACCTGAAGTGTTGGAAAGGGTGGGTCAGAGGTCAAGATCTTAAACACTCCGGAGAGGACATACCTACTGGAAAGTGTTGGAATGAGTAGGTCAGAGGTCAAGGTTTTCAACACTCCGGCGAGGACATACCTACCAGAAGGGTTGGAAAGAGTGGGTGAGAGGTCATGGTCTTCAACACTCCGGCGATGACATACCTACCGGAATCGTTTGAAAGAGTGGGTCAGAGGTCAAGGTCTTCGACACTCCGGCAAGGACATACCTACCTGACACGTTCGAAAGAGTGGGTCATAGGTCAAGGTCTTCGACACTCTGGCAAGGACACACCTACCTGAAGCATGGGAAAGACTGGGTCAAAGGTAAAGGTCTTCGACACTCCGCGGAGGACATATCTACCTGACGCATGGGAAAGAGTGGGTCAAAGGTCAAGGTCTTCGACACTCCGTCGAGGACATACCTACCTGACACGTGGGAAAGAGTGGGTCAAAGGTTAAGGTCTTTAACACTCCTGCGTGGACATACCTACTGGAAGCTTGGGAAAGAGTGGGTCAGAGGTCAAGGTCTTCAACACTCCGACGAGGACATACCTAGATGACGGGTGGGAAAGAGTGGGTCAAAGGTCAAGGTCTTCGACACTCCGGTGAGGACACACCTACCTGAAGCGTAGAAAGAGTGGGTCAAAGGTCAAGGTCTTCGACACTCCGCGGAGGACATATCTACCTGACACGTGTGTAAGAGTGGGTCAAAGGTCAAGACACTCCGGGGAGGACATATCGACCTGATGCGTGGGAAAGAGTAGGTCAAAGGTTAAGGTCTTCGACTCTCTTGCGAGGACATACCTACCGGAAGCGTGGGAAAGAGTGGGTCAGAGATCAAGGTCTTCAACACTCCGACAAAGACATAACTACCTGACACGTGTGAAAGAGGGGTCAAAGGACAAGGTCTTCAACACTCCGGGAGGACATACCTACCTGACGCGTGGGAAAGAGGGGATCCAAGATCAAGGTCTTCAACACTCGGAGAGGACATACCTACCTGACATGTGGGAAAGAGGGGGTTAAACGTCAAGGTCTTCGACACTCCGGCAAAAACATACCTACCTGACATGTGGGAAAAAGTGGGTCAAATGTCAAGGTCTTTGACACTCCTGCGAGGACATACCTACTTAACGCGTGGGAAAGAGGGGGTCAAAGGCTTCGACACTCCGGTGAGGACATACCTACCTGACGCATGGGAAAGAATGGGTCAAAGGCTTCGACACTCCGGTGAGGACATACCTACCTGATGCATGGGAAAGAGGGGGTCAAAGGTCAAGGTCTTCGACACTCCTGCGAGGACATACCTACCTGACGCATGGGAAAGAGGGGGTCAAAGGTCAAGGTCTTTGACACTCCGACAAGGACATACCTACCTGACGCATGGGCAAGAGGGGGGTCAAAGGTCAAGATCGGCAATACTCCGGCGAGGACATACCTACCGGATGCATGGGAATGAGAGGGTCAAAGATCAAGGTGTTCAACACTCCGGCGAGTGCATACCAACCTGACGCGTGGGAAACAGGGGGTCAAAGGTCAAGGACTTCGACACTCCGACAAGTATGTACCTACCTGACGCGTGGGAAACAGTGGGTCAAAGGTCAAAGTCTTCGACACTCGGTGAGGATATACCTACCTGACGCGTGGGATAGTGTGGGTCAAAGGTCAAAGTCTTCAACCCTCTGGGATGACATACCTACCTGACGAGTGGGAAAGAGAGGGTCAGAGGACAAGGTCTTCGACACTCCTGCATGGACATACCTACCTGACGCATGGGAAAGAGTGGGTCAAAGGCTTCGACACTCCGGTGAGGACATACCTACCTGACACGTGGGAAAGAGGGAGTCAAAGGTTAAGGTCTTCGACACTCTGGCTAGGACATACCTACCTGACGCAAGGGAAAGAGAGGGTCATAGGTCAAGGTCTTCGACACTCCGGCAAGGACATAACTACCTGACGCATGGGAAAGAGTAGGTCAAAGGGTTCGACACTCCAGCGAGGACATACCTACCTGACGTGTGGGAAAGAGGTGGTCAAAGGTCAAGGTCTTCGACACTCCGGCGAGGACATACCTACCTGATGCGTGGGAAAGAGGGGGTCAAAGGTCAAGGTCTTTAAAACTCTGGAGAGGACATACCTACCTGACGCTTGGGAAAGAGGCGGTAAAATTTCAAGGTCTTCAACACTGCGGCATGAACATACCTACCAGAAGCATGGGCAAGAGGGGGGTCAAAGGTCAAGATCTGCAATACTCCGGCAAGGACATACCTACCGGATGCATGGGAATGACGGGGTCAAAGGTCAAGGTGTTCAACACTTCGGCGAGTACATACCTACCTGATGCCTTGGAAAGAGGGGGTCAAAGGTCAAAGTCTTCGACACTCCGACAAGGACATACCTACCTGACGCGTGGGAAAGAGTGGGTCAAAGGTCAAAGTCTTCGACACTCGGGTGAGCATATACCTACCTGACGCTTGGGAAAGTGTGGTCAAAGGTCAAGGTTTACAACCCTCTGGGAGGACATACCTACCTGACGCGTCGGAAAGAGAGGGTCAAAGGTCAAGGTCTTCGACACTCCTGCAAGGACATAGCTACCTGACGCATGGGAAAGAGTTGGTCAAAGGCTTCGACACTCTGGCGAGGACATACCAACCTGATGCGTGGGAAAGAAGGGGTCAAAGGTTAAGGTCTTCGACACTTCGGCGAATACATACCTACCTGAAGCGTGGGAAAGAGAGGGTCAAAGGTCAAGGTGTTAGACACTCCGGGAAGGACATACCTACCTGACGCATGGGAAAGAGAGGGACAAAGATCAAGGTCTTCGACGCGAGGACGTACCTACCTGACGCGTGGGAAAGAGGGGGTCAAAGCTCAAGGTCTTCAACACTCTGGAGAGGACATATCTACCTGACGCTTTGGAAAGGGGCTGTAAAATGTCAAGGTCTTCGACACTCCGGCGAGGACATACCTACTTGACGTATGGGACAGAGGGGCGGTCAAAGTTCAAGGTGTTCAACACTCCGGCAGAGACATAGCTACCTAACGCGTGGGAAAGAGGGGGTCAAATGTCAAGGTCTTCAAAACTCCAGCAATGACATAGCTACCTAACGCGTGGAAAAGAGGGGGTCAAAGGTCAAGGTCTTCAACATTCCGGCGAGGACATACCTACATGACGCGTGGGAAAGAGGGGTCAAAGGTCAAGGTTTTCATCACTCCAGTGAGGACATACCTACCCGACACGTGGGAAAGAGTGGGTCAAAGGACAAAGTCTTTGACACTACGCTGAGGACATACCTACCTCACGCATGGGACAGAAGGGGTCATAGGTCATGGTCTTCGGCACTCCGGCGAGGACATACCACCCTGACGCGTGGGAAAGAGGGTGTGAAAGGTTAAGGTCTTCAACACTTCGGAGAGGACATACCTATTTGAATCGTGGGAAAGAGGGTCAAGGTCTTCGACACTCTGGCGAGGATATACCTACCTGACGAGTGAGAAAGAGGAGTGAGAAAGAGGGGGTCAAAGGTCAAGGTGTTCGACACTCCGGCGAGGACATACCTACCTGACGCATGGGAAAGAGCGGGTCAAGGTCTTCAAAGCTCCGGAGAGGACATATCTACCTGACTCGTGGGAAAGAGGGGGTAAAAGGTCAAGGTCTTAAACACTACGGAGAGACATACCTACCTGATGCATGGGAAAGAGGGGTCAAAGGTCAAGGTCTCCAACACTCCGGTGAGGACATACCTACCTGATGCATAGGAAAGAGGGGGTCAAAGGTCAAGGTCTCGAACACTCCGGCAAGGACATACCTACCTGATGTGTGGGAAAGAGTGGGTCAAAGGTCAAGGTCTTCAACATTCCGGCAGGGAAATACCTACCGGAAATTGTTGGAAAAAGTGGGTCAAAGGTCAAGGTCTTCAACACTCCTGCGAGGACATACCTACCTGACGCGTGGGAAAGAGTGCGTCAAAGGCTTGACACTCCGGCAAAGGCATACCTACCTGACGCGTGGGAAAGAGCGAGTCAAAGGTTAAGGTCTTCGACACTCTGGCGAGGACATACCTACCTAACGCATGGGAAAGAGCGGGTCATGGTCTTCATCACTTTGGAGAGCATATACCTACCTGACGCGTGGGAAAGAGAGGGTCAAAGGTCAAGGTCGTCGACACTCCTGCTAGGACATGCCTACCTGACGAGTGGGAAAGAGGGGGTAAAAGGTCAAGGTCTTCGACACTCAGGCGAGGACATACCTACCTGACGTGTGGGAAAGAGCAGGTCAAGGTCTTCAATGCTCCGGAGGGGACATATCTACCTGACGCGTGGGAAAGAGGGGGTAAAAGGTCAAGGTCTTAAACACTACGGAGAAGACATACCTACCTGACGCGTGGGAAAGAGAGGACAAAGGTCATGGTCTTTAACACTCCGGCGAGGTCATGCCTACCTGATGCGTGGGAAAGAGGGGGTCAAAGGTCAGGGTCTTCAACACTCCGGTGAGGACATACTTACCGGAAAGTGTTGGAAAAAGTGGGTCAAAGGACAAGGTAGTTGACACTCCGGCTAGGACATACCTACCTGTTGCAAGTGAAAGAGGTGGTCAAAGGTCAAGGTCTTCAACACTCTGTCAAGGATATACATATGTGACGCGTGGGAAAGAGGGGGTCAAAGGTCAAGGTCTTCGACACTCCGGCGAGGATATACCTACTTGACGCATGGGACAGAGGGGCGGTCAAAGTTCAAGGTGTTCAACACTCCGGCAGAGACATAGCTACCTAACGCGTGGGAAAGAGGGGGTCAAATGTCAAGGTCTTCAAAACTCCAGCAATGACATAGCTACCTAACGCGTGGAAAAGAGGGGGTCAAAGGTCAAGGTCTTCAACATTCCGGCGAGGACATACCTACCTGATGCGTGGGAAAGAGGGGGTCAAAGGTCAAGGTCTTCCACACTCCTGCGAGGACATACCTACATGACGCGTGGGAAAGAGGGGTCAAAGGTCAAGGTTTTCAACACTCCAGTGAGGACATACCTACCCGACACGTGGGAAAGAGTGGGTCAAAGGACAAAGTCTTTGACACTACGCTGAGGACATACCTACCTCACGCATGGGACAGAGGGGGTCATAGGTCATGGTCTTCGGCACTCCGGCGAGGACATTTTATTTATTTATTTATTTAAAATGTATAATGCGCAACAGCTACCCGCAGTGGGTTTCCTGGCGCAAGGGATAGACTGAAGAAGAAAACTGACATCAGACACAGCTGAATTTAGCAACAAGAGCTACAGGGAATTAGTTTAAAAGAGTAGGGTCTTCAGTTTTTTTCGAAAACAGAGCATGTTGGTCTCGGTCTTCAGGGCAACGGGCAGGGCATTCCAATACTTGGGGCCAAGATGGGAGAAGGATCTTCCACCCATCTTCACTAGCTTAAATCTGGGGATAACATAATCACAATTGGCAGATGATCTCAAAGTACGCTGGGGCCTATAGGGTTGGACTAAACTTTGTAGATACAATGGGGCAGAACCCTGTTTGATTTTAAAAAGATAGCATAAGGCTTTGAATTTAATTCAAACCACCCTGACGCGTGGGAAAGAGGGTGTGAAAGGTTAAGGTCTTCAACACTTCGGAGAGGACATACCTATTTGAATCGTGGGAAAGAGGGTCAAGGTTTTCAACACTCCGGCGAGGATATACCTACCTGACGAGTGAGAAAGAGGAGTGAGAAAGAGGGGGTCAAAGGTCAAGGTGTTCGACACTCCGGCGAGGACATACCTACCTGACGCATGGGAAAGAGCGGGTCAAGGTCTTCAAAGCTCCGGAGAGGACATATCTACCTGACTCGTGGGAAAGAGGGGGTAAAAGGTCAAGGTCTTAAACACTACGGAGAGACATACCTACCTGATGCATGGGAAAGAGGGGTCAAAGGTCAAGGTCTCCAACACTCCGGTGAGGACATACCTACCTGATGCATAGGAAATAGGGGGTCAAAGGTCAAGGTCTCGAACACTCCGGCAAGGACATACCTACCTGATGTGTGGGAAAGAGTGGGTCAAAGGTCAAGGTCTTCAACATTCCGGCAGGGAAATACCTACCGGAAATTGTTGGAAAAAGTGGGTCAAAGGTCAAGGTCTTCAACACTCCTGCGAGGACATACCTACCTGACGCGTGGGAAAGAGTGCGTCAAAGGCTTGATACTCTGGCAATGGCATACCTACCTGACGCGTGGGAAAGAGCGAGTCAAAGGTTAAGGTCTTCGACACTCTGGCGAGGACATACCTACCTAACGCATGGGAAAGAGCGGGTCATGGTCTTCATCACTCCGGAGAGCAGATACCTACCTGACGCGTGGGAAAGAGAGGGTCAAAGGTCAAGGTCGTCGACACTCCTGCTAGGACATGCCTACCTGACGAGTGGGAAAGAGGGGGTAAAAGGTCAAGGTCTTCGACACTCAGGCGAGGACATACCTACCTGACGTGTGGGAAAGAGCAGGTCAAGGTCTTCAATGCTCCGGAGGGGACATATCTACCTGACGCGTGGGAAAGAGGGGGTAAAAGGTCAAGGTCTTTAACACTCCGGCGAGGGCATACCTACCTGATGCGTGGGAAAGAGGGGGTCAAAGGTCAGGGTCTTCAACACTCCGGTGATGACATACTTACCGGAAAGTGTTGGAAAAAGTGGGTCAAAGGACAAGGTCGTTGACACTCCGGCTAGGACATACCTACCTGTTGCAAGTGAAAGAGGTGGTCAAAGGTCAAGGTCTTCGACACTCTGGCAAGGATATACATATGTGACGCGTGGGAAAGAGGGGGTCAAAGGTCAAGGTGTTCGACACTCCGGCGAGGACATACCTACCTGACGTGTGGGAAAGAGAGGGTCAAAGGTCAAGGCCTTAAACACTCCGGAAAGGATATACTTACCTGACGCGTAGGAAAGAGGGGGTCAAAGGTCAAGGTCTTGAACACTCCGGCGAGGACATACCTACCTGATGCATGGGAAAGAGAGGTCAAGGTCTTCAACACTCCGACGAGGACATACCTACCCGACTAGTAGGAAAGAGGGGGTCAAAGGTCAAGGTCTTAAACACTCCGGCGAGGACATACCTACCTGATGTGTGGGAAAGAGTGGGTCAAAGGTCAAGGTCTTCAACACTCCGGCAAGGACATACCTACCTGAAATTGTTGAAAAAAGTGGGTCAAAGGTCAAGATCTTCGAGACTCCTGCGAGGACATACCTACATGACGTGTGGGAAAGAGTGGGTCAAAGGTCAAGGTCTTCGAAAGTCCGGCGAGGACACACCTACCTGATGCGTGGGAAAGAGTGGGTCAAATGATTCGACACTCTGGTGAAGACATGCCTGACGCGTGGGAAAGAGCGGGTCATGGTCTTCAATACTCCGGAGAGCATATACCTACCTGACGTGTGGGAAAGAGGGGGGTCAAAGGTCAAGGTCTTAAACACTCCGGCAAGGAAATACCTACCCGAAATTGTTGGACAAAGTGGGTCAAAGGTCAAGGTCTTCAATACTCCTTCGAGGAAATCCCTACCTGACCGTGGGAAAGAGAGGACAAAGGTCATGGTCTTTAATTCTCCGGCGAGGGCATACCTACCTGACGGGTGGGAAAGAGGGGGTCAAAGGTCAGGGTCTTCAACACTCCGGTGAGGACATACTTACCGGAAAGTGTTGGAAAAAGTGGGTTAAAGTTCATGGTCATCCACACTCCGGCTAGGACATACCTACCTGTTGCAAGGGAAAGAGGTGGTCAAAGGTCAAGGTCTTCGAAAGTCCGGCAAGGATATACATACGTGACATGTGGGAAAGAGGGGGTCAAAGGTCAAGGTCTTCAACACTCCGGTCAGTACATACCTACCTGACGAGTGAGAAAGAGGGAGTCAAAGGTCAAGGTGTTCAACTCTCCGGCGAGGACATACCTACCTGACGCGTAGGAAAGAGAGGGTCAAAGGTCAAGGCCTTCAAGTCTCCGGCAGGACATACCTACCTGACGCGTAGGAAAGAGGGGGTCAAAGGTCAAGGTCTTGAATACTCCGGCGAGGACATACCTACCTGATGCATGGAAAGAGGGGTCAACGGTCAAGGTCTTCAACACTCCGGTGAGGACATACCTCCCTGACGCGTAGGAAAGAGGGGGTCAAAGGTCATGGTCTTAAACACTCCGGCGATGACATACCTACCTGAAATTGTTGGAAAAAGTGGGTCAAAGGTCAAGGCCTTCAACACTCCGGCGAGGACATACCTACCTGACGTGTAGGAAAGAGCGGGTCAAAGGTCATGGTCTTAAACACTCCGGCGAGGACATACCTACCTGAAATTGTTGAAAAAAGTGGGTCAAAGGTCAAGGTCTTCGAGACTCCTGCGAGGACATACCTACCTGACGTGTTGGAAAGAGTGGGTCAAGGGTCAAGGTCTTCGAAAGTCCTGCGAGGACATACCTACCTGAAGCGTGGGAAAGAGCAGGTCATGGTCTTCAACACTCCGGAGAGCATATACCTACCTGATGTTTGGGAAAGAGGGGGTCAAATATCAAGGTCTTCAACACTCCGGCACGGAAATACCTACCGGAAATTGTTGGAAAAAGTGGGACAAAGGTCAAGGTCTTCAACACTGCTGCGAGGACATACCTACCTGACGCGTGGGAAAGAGAGGTCAAGGTTTTCAACACTCCAGTGAGGACATACCTACCCGACACAAAGGTCATGGTCTTTAAAACTCCGGCGAGGGCATACCTACCTGACGCGTGGGAAAGAGGGGGTCAAAGGTCAGGATCATCAACACTCCGGTGAGGACATACTTACCCGAAAGTGTTGGAAAAAGTGGGTTAAAGGTCATGGTCGTCAACACTCCGGCTAGGACATACCTACCTGTTGCATGGGAAAGAGGTGGTCAAAGGTCAAGATCTTCGAAACTCCGGCAAGGATATACATATGTGACGCGTGGGAAAGAGGGGTCAAAGGTCAAGGTCTTCAACACTCCGGTGAGGACATACCTACCTGACGAGTGAGAAAGATGGGGTCAAAAGTCAAGGTGTTCGAAACTCGGGCGAGGATATACCTACCTGACGCGTGGGAAAGAGAGGGTCAAAGGTAAGGCCTTCAACACTCCAGTAAGGACATACCTACCTGACGCGTAGGAAAGAGGGGGTCAAGGTCTTGAACACTTCGGCGAGGACATACCTACCTGATGCATGGGAAAGAGGGTTCAAAGGTCAAGGTCTTCAACACTCCGGCGAGGACATACCTACCTGACGCGTAGGAAAGAGGGGGTCAAAGGTCAAGGTCTTGAACACTCCGGCGAGGATATACCTACCTGATGTGTGGCAAAGAGTGGGTCAAAGGTCAAGGTCTTCAACACTCCCGCAAGGACATACCTACCTGAAATTGTTGGAAAAAGTGGGTCAAAGGTCAAGGTCTTCGAGACTCCTGTGAGGACATACCTACCTGATGCGTGGGAAAGAGTTGGTCAAAGGTCAAGGTCTTCAAAATCCGGCGAGGACATACCTACCTGATGCGTGGGAAAGAGTGGGTCAAAAGATTCGACACTCTGGCGAAGACATACCTACCTGAAGCGTGGGAAAGAGCGGGTCATCCTCTTCAACACTCCGGAGAGCATATACCTACCTGACGTGTGGGAAAGAGGCGGTCAAAGGTCAAGGTCTTCAACACTCCGGCAAGGAAATACCTACCGGAAATTGTTGGAAAAAGTGGGTCAAAGGTCAAGGTCTTCAACACTCCTGCAAGGACATACCTACCTGACGCATGGGAAAGAGAGGACAAAGGTCATGGTCTTTAACACTCCTGCGAGGGCATACCTACCTGACGCGTGGGAAAGAGGGGGTCAAAGGTCAGGGTCTTCAACACTCCGGTGAGGACATACTTACCGGAAAGTGTTAGAAAAAGTGGGCCAAAGGTCAAGGTCATCGACACTCCGGCTAGGACATACCTACCTGTTGCAAGGGAAAGAGGTGGTCAAGGTCTTAGACACTCCAACAAGGATATACATACCTCACGCGTGGGAAATAGGGGGTCATAGGTCTTCAACGCTCTGTAGAGGACATATCTACCTGACGCCTGGGAAAGAGGGGGTAAAAGGTCAAGGTCTTAAACACTACTGAGAGGACATACCTACCTGACGCGTAGGAAAGAGAGGTCAAAGGTCATGGTCTTCAACATTCCGGTGAGGACATACCTACCTGACGTGTGGAAAATAGGGGGTCAAAGGTCAAAGTCACCAACACTCCGGTGAGGACATACCTAACGGAAAGTGTTGTAAAAAGAAGGTCGAAGGGCAAGGTTTTTCGACACTCCGGCTAGGACATACCTACCTGACGCGTGGGAAAGAGTGGGTCAAAGGACAAGGTAGACAACACGCCGGCGAGAACATACCTATTTGAAGTGTTGGAAAAAGTGGGTCAAAGTTCATGGTCTTCGACACTAAGGCGAGGACATACCTACCTGATGCGTGGGAAAGAGCGAGTCAAGGTCAACGCTCCTGAGAGGACATATCTACCTGACACGTGGGAAAGAGTGGGTCAAAGGTCAAGGTCTTCGACCCTTCGGCGAGGACATACATACTTCACGCTTGGGAAAGAGAAGGTCATAGGTCAAGGTCTTTGACACTCCAGAGAGGACATACCTACCTGACGTGTGGGAAAGAGGGGGTCAAAGGTCAAGGTCTTCAACAGTCCGGTGAGGACATACCTACCAGATGCGTGGAAAAGAGGGGTCAAAGGTCAAGGTCTTCAACACTCCGGTGAGGACATACCTACCTGAAGCGTGGGAAAGGGGGGGTCAAAGGTCAAGGTCTTCAACACTCTGGCAAGGATATACATACCTGATGAGTGGGATATAGGGGGTCAAGGTCAAGGTATTCACCACTCCAGTGAGGACATACCTACTGGAAAGTGTTGGAAAAAGTGGGTCAAAAGTCAAGGTTGTTGTCAGTACAGCTAGGACATACCTACCTGACGAGTGAGAAAGAGGGGGTCAAAGGTCAAGGTGTTCGATGCTCCGGCAAGGACATGCCTACCTGACGAGTGAGAAAGAGGGGGTCAAAGGTCAAGGTCTTCAATGCTCCGGAGAGGACATATCTACCTGACTCTTGGGAAAGAGGGGGTAAAAGGTCAAGGTCTTAAACACTACGGAGATGACATACCTACCTGATGCATGGGAAAGAGGGGGTCAAAGGTCAAGGTGTTCAACACTCCAGAGAGGACATACCTACCTGATGCGTGGGAAAGAGTGGGTCAAAGGTCAAGGTCTTCGAAAGTCCGGCGAGGACATACTTACCTGACGTGTGGGAAAGAGTGGGTCAAAGGCTTCAACACTCTGGCAGGGATATCCCTACCTGACGCGTGGGAAAGAGGGGGTTAAAGGTCAAGGTCTTCAATACGCCAGCGAGGATATACATACCTGATGCGTGGGAAAGAGGGGGTCAATGGTCAAGGTCTTCAACACTCCGGTGAGGACATACCTACCGGAAAGTGTTGGAAAAAGTGGGTAAAAGATCAAGGTCGTCGACACTCCTGCTAGGACATACCTACCTGACGAGTGGGAAAGAGTGGTTCAAAAGTCAAGGTCTTTGACACTCCTGTGAGGACATACCTATCTGACGCATGGGAAAGAGTGGGTCACAGGTCAAGGTCTTCAACACTCCGGCTAGGACATACCTACCTGACGCGTGGGAATGATTGTGTCAAAGGCCAAGGTCTTCGAAAGCCCGGCGAGGACATACCTACCTGACGCATGGGAAAGAGGGGTTCAAAGGTCAAGGTCTTCGACACTCCGGCGACGACATACCTACCTGACACGTGGGAAAGAGGGGGTCAAAGGTCAAGGTCTTCAACACTCCGGCGAGGATTTACATACCTGACGCATGGGAAAGAGGGGGTCAAATGTCAAGGTCTTCAACACTCTGGTGAGGACATACTTACCGGAAAGTGTTGGAAAAAGTGGGTCAAAGGTCAAGGTCGTCGACACTCCGGCTCGGACAAACCTACCTGGTGTGTGGGAATGAGGGGGTCAAAGGTCAAGGTGTTCCACACTCTGGCGATGACATACCTACCTGACGAGTGGGAAAGAGCGGGTCAAGGTCTTCAACGCTCCGGAGAGGACATATCTACCAGACGCGTGGGAAAGAGGGGGTAAAAGGTCAAGGTCTTAAACACTACAGGACAGGACCTACCTACCTGATGCATGGCAAAGAGGGGTCAAAGGTCAACGTCTTCAACACTCTGGCGAGTACATACCTACCTGACGCGTGGGAAAGAGGGGGTCAAAGGTCAAGGTCTTGAACACTCCGGCGAGGACATACCTACCTGATGCGTGGGAAAGAGGGGGTCAAAGGTCAAGGTCCTCAACACTCCGGCGGGAACATACCTACCAGAAATTGTTAGAAAAAGTGGGTCAAAGGTCAAGGTCTTCGAGACTACTGCAAGGACATACCTACCTGACGCGTGGCAAAGAGTGGGTCTAAGGCTTCGACACTCTGGCAAGGACATACCTACCTGACGCGTTAGAAAGAGCGAGTCAAATGTCAAGGTCTTCGACACTCCGGCGAGGACATACCTACATGACGCGTGGGAAAGAGGGGTCATGTTCTTCAACACTCCGAAGAGGATATCCCTACCTGATGCGTGGATAAGAGGGGGTCAAAGGTCAAGGTCTTCAAAACTCTGGCGAGGATATACATACCTGACGCATGGGAAAGAGGATGTCAAAGGTCAAGGTCTTCAACACTCCGGTGAGGACATACCTACCGGAAAGTGTTGGAAAAAGTGGGTAAAAGGTCAAGGTCGTCGACACTCCTGCTAGGACATACTTACCTGACGAGTGGGAAAGAGAGAGTCAAAGGTCAAGGTTTCCAACACTCCGGCGAGGATATATCTACCTGACGCGTGGGAAAGAGGGGGTAAAAGGTCAAGGTCTTAAACACTACGGAGAGGACATACCTACCTGACGCGTGGGAAAGAGAGGTCAAAGGTCATGGTCTTCAACACTCCGGCGAGGGCATACCTACCAAATGTGTAGGAAAGAGGGGGTCAAAGTTCAAGGTCTTCAACACCCTGTTGAAGACATCCCTACCGGAAAGTGTTGTAAAAAGTGGGTCAAAGGTCAAGGTCTTCGACACTAAGGGGAGGACATACCTACTGGAAAGTGTTGGAAAGAGTGGTTCAAAGGTCATGGTCTTCGACACTCCTGGGAGGACATATCTACCTGACGCGTTGGAAAGAGTGGGTGAAGGGTCAAGGTCTTTGACACTCCGGCTAGGACATACCTACCTGACGCGTGGGAAAGAGGGGGTCAAAGGTCAAGGTAGTCAACACCCCGGCGAGGACATACCTACCTGATGTGTTGTAAAAAGTGGGCTAAAGTACAAGGTCTTCGACACTGAGGTGAGGACATACCTACCGGAAAGTGTTGGAAAGAGTGGTTCAAAGGTCAAGGTCTTCGACACTCCTGCGAGGACATACCTACCTGACGCATGGGAAAGAGTGGGTGAAGGGTCAAGGTCTTAAACACTACGGAGAGGACATACCTACCTGACGCGTGGGAAAGAGAGGTCAAAGGTCATGGTCTAGGCGCCTTGACGCCCTTGGGGCTAAGTCTGCGCAAGATAAGATCCTTTTCATTCAGGTCTTTGACACTCCGGCTAGGACATACCTACCTGACGCGTGGGAAAGAGGGGGTCAAAGGTCAAGGTAGTCAACACCCCGGCGAGGACATACCTACCTGACGTGTTGTAAGAAGTGGGCCAAAGTTCAAGGTCTTCGACACTAAGGCGAGGACATACCTACCGGAAAGTGTTGGAAAGAGTGGTTCAAAGGTCAAGGTCTTCGACACTCCTTCGAGGACATACCTACCTGACGCGTAGGAAAGAGTGGGTCAAAGTTCAAGGTCTTCGACCCTCCGGCGAGGACATACTTACCTCACGCGTGGGAAAGAGGGGGTCAGAGGTCGAGGTTTGACACTCCAGAGAGGACATACCTACCTGACACGTTGGAAAGAGGGGTTCAAAGGTCAAGGTCTTCGACACTCCAGCGATGACATACCTAACTGAAGCGTGGGAAAGAGTGGATCAAAGGCCAAGGTCTTCGATACTCCGGAGAGGACATACCTACCTGACGCTTGGGAGTTAGCAAGTCAAAGGTCAAGGTCTTCAGCACTCCGGAGAGGACATATCTACCTGACGCATGGGAAGGAGGGGGTAAAAGGTCAAGGTCTTCTACACTCCTGAGAGGACATACCTACCTGTAGCGTGAAAAAGAGTGGGTCAATGGTCAAGATCTTCAACACTCGGGCGAGGATAGACATACCTGGCGCGTGGGAAAGAGGGGGCCAAAGGTCAAGGTCTGCAACACTTCGGCGAGGACATACCTACTTGACTTGTTGGAAAGAGTGGGTATAAGGTCAAGGTCGTGAGTGACTAATGAAATAGAGGCATGGGTGACCTTGTGGCAAACAACGAAGATGACATACTTGCCATGAGCAAAGAGGTCAAGAACATACTGGGTTCCCTATCTAATAAGGTTGAAGAAATCAAGGCGCTCTGGGAAAATTGAAAGATTCGTAAAACGGATCACGGTGAGATAATGTACTGATCCGGAATGTTTCGGAACAGAGGAATGTGATGACATCATCCTGTACCATAAGTCTCTTTTCCAAATTGTACTCAAAGAGGGCCCACCACATAAGATTCCCTTAATCCAGGCACATCGAGTAAGAGCACCACGGGAAGCACCTGCTGTCTGCCCCAGCAGCATTATACTTAAGCGGGGGTCCTCCCACCTAAAGGACATTGTTAATGTGAGAAGTAAATACATTAGATCTGCTCATTTTTCGAGAATATACTCTTGACCTTTTCTAGGATGTTTCAGATGTGGCCATGAACAAATGACACATGCTATCCTTAGTAACTCCTGTGTTTCACAGCCGAGTGAGTCATATCCATGCAGTTCTCCTGAGTGGGAACGGGAGGGTCGAAGAGTGGGGGAGGGTCAGGGGAGTCTGGTCTGGACAGAACTTGATGTTGGAAGTGTTTTGTATTCACTTTGACTGATGGTCCACACTGTTTTATCCTAATCTATAAAAACAAAGAGAAAAAAGAAGGCTGGAGGCAGAAATCCCAATGCTACTGTGTGATGGAGGGGACGTGCCAACAGCCTCGCCAAACTCACAAGGGGAGTCTATGACAGTGGAATTGTGCTACTGGATAGCTAGGAATAATATTCTGCATTGCAATGAGCCATTCCTAAAAGTAGATACAGTGATTCTGGGAAATAGGGGCTACCCAACGGTTTTGTATGGACCCAAGACAATGGCAGAACTAAAGTGTCATACCAAGTCCATGATTCGATCATGGAAGGAGACCACTAGATAAGTGTATGGGAGAAGGAAATAGTGAATCAAACCCTGATATGGGACAGTGTGGCACAGGCTGAAGTGCAGAAAACGCAGAGATCTGAGGGATGGGACTAGACATGTTCCTAAAAATTGGGAGCTTGTGCCAAAATGGGAGGCTGATACACCAGGGTTGTCCTTTGGGAGGACTGCCAGATGGCTGAGATGGAGGTCTTTTTCTAGTTCCAGACACACCATACTATGTCGACTCACATAGTGGTGGGAGCATAGGTTGCGAAGGCGCCCCCGCTGAAAGACCACCCTGCTGTCAGAACCCCTTACCAAGAAACCATCATACTTACTTAAAGCTGCTTAACAATTACTGAAATGCCGTAGAGAAGCTAAAGAGGGGGTGGGAGTAGGCACTTAGCACCCTCGAGAAATAGTGATCTGGGCTACCTTTTGCCTGGTCCAGCTGCTCTTTCTACAGACATCCTACTAAATAAAATCTAGGCTGTGTAAGATGGGGGAAAGTAGGGTCAGATCTCTGTGCCAGAGGATGCAGCTGATTGTGAACCTTTCTTCACGCACTATGGGGCTGCCAAAGGCTAACTGGCTACTGAAGGCTGCATGGGCGTGCCAGAGCGATGTCACTGGATCCCAGGGAAAACTGTCTCCCAGGCTAGAGGTACTCAACATTTGGAGAGATTGAACACACCACACACACACAGCACTCTCACCACCATGGGGCTGATAACAGCAAAAAGGAATGTGGGCAAGAAATAAGGATCTGATATGCCTCAAAATTTGAACCTGGGTAAACAGACATGGATGGGTGCATGTTGGTGGAACAGCAGGTCTATGAGTGGAGGGGCCGCCCCTATAAGAGGGAAAGCATATGGGAGCAATTAAGAAAGCACTGGGGACAATAGTGGCCTGGCCCTTATGCGAGGCAAAAAAGGAAACCACTGGCAGAATAGTGGAGAATGGAAATGACAATTTGGAGTTGCCAGAGCAAAAAGGTTTGGTGTGCTAATCTTGCTGGGTGCTTGAGGTACTCCTTCCCTGAAAAAGCTTGAGGACATGCACAAGTGAGGCCTATCCATGTGCAGGGGAGAGGGCTCTTCCACAGATTGAAGTAGTGCAATTTGATGGACTGATAGAGCGGGAGTAGAGCTGGGGTGTTTTGATGGAGATGTTTTGCACTGTTTTTGTAGTTTTCTTGTGTCTTATAAAAAGGATGCCTTGCAGTACCTGGCAGATTGGAATGGATTTAGTTACAGGAGGTCCCTGTCACTCTTCTTTCTGTTGCTTTGGCTCTTACTCCCCATTATGGGGTCTTGTTGGTTGTGTTCATGATTAAAGTTAAGGCTTTTTGCATCTCAACCAGTAGATCTTGATGGAGGTGGGTGGGGCTTGGGGTGATCCAATCTCACGCTCCTCTGAAGATGTTGGATCACAGCTTTCAACATGATCAGTGTATGAATGTGATTGTTTCTTTAAATATATGACAAATGCTTTTTTTCAATTTATCATTGTGTGGCTAGTGTCCTTGACTTTCTGTCTGTTGCGTGTTGCCATGGTATTTGCAGATTTGTTTGCCAAAGGCAATAGATTCTTTGTTGAGATGGGCGGTGAATCTACCACTACAAGCTCAGGCTTTTTCAGTGGGTTTGATTGGTTTTTTTTTTGTCTCATGCTGTAGGCAATATTGGAGAGTGAGTCATCGCAACACTTGTGAACTTTGGTCTGCAGAGGGTTATGTTGGGTGAACCGTAGCTTGGTATCTCTATCCTGTTTGTTTCTGTTACAAATTGTGTCACACCAATGTCTCTCAAATCTTGCCTTTGCGTAAGATGGTATAGTCTCAGAGTCTTCAAATTCCCTAGTTTGCTCTGATTTTTTCAATTTTTAATCAGCGCAATGCTTCAGATTTACCAATTTAGCGTCAATTTTTGGTGTTGAATTTGGCGGTTGAGTAGGAGATTCGGTTTAAATGTGCCCAACACTGATTGGAATATTGATGGAACATTCCCAATGTGTTAAGCATTGGGGGCAGGGACATGCCCATGGCTCTGGTTGGTCTTATCTTGCGGCCAAATTATTAAGGAGTCTAGATTTTGCAGAATGTTCTGCCCTTAATGCAGAGGTTAGTTGCCTTTCAAACAATTAGATGTCCTCTGGAAGAACTCTAGAGAACTATAATGACAGGAGAAAGGTAAATACTGTAAGTTAACTTTAGTTAGTCACATTAACAAGAGCAAATTCAACAATTAACAACAGTAAATACAACAGCGGCCCTGATTTAACTGAATACGTTTCTCATGGTCGCTCACAACAATTCAGGCTCTCAGCCAAAGAAGAACACTGGTCCAGTTATGGACCCTGCAATGTGCCGGCCTTTGACTGGCCAATAGTAGCTGCTTCCATCCGAGATATTATATGCCGGAGATGGCTACTTTCCCCAGGAATGCAAATGCAGTCTCATTTTATTGTGTAGGGCAGCAGCCAGTGTAGGACAGGAATGGCCATGTCGGTTTCATATCAGTCTGTCACATACGATCTTACATTCTTTTCAAGTTAACCATGTGTATGACAATGAACCTTTAAACAGACGAGCTGCTTGTGTAACCACTGAGTGCCAGGTGTACAAACCTTTTGTGAGGTCGCAAACTTCCCCAATCACAGAATACGATTGCGTCCTCCAAATAACAATTTTTAATGTACAAAGGCCCAATTTGAAATTTAGTAATCTATCACTGAATTGCAAATTGGGTTTGCGACTTGGTGTTAGTAAGGGGCGTGTTTAGTGCGTCCATTCCTAATACCGAATCGCAGTGGTATGGTGAATGTTTTGCAACCGACGTTAGGTTGCAAAACATCAACATTTTTCCACCTACTTCAAGTAGGTGGTAACCCTTTTAACAGTAGTAATAAGCTTTATTCGATAAAATGTATCATAAAAGCATGTACATCCAAAATTCATATATATAAAACATATATGCAATGTAATAGTTAAGACCGACCGTATATCATATATTTACAATTAAAATTAGGTTAAAAAATTCCATTAAAAAACATAGAAAACAATGATCAAGGTAAGTACATCAAGTGACATGTGCATGGGCTGCCGGGCAGCTATTTCTCGCTAAGAGCTTTGTTCTTGTTATCCATGCGCAACCCAAAAATGTAGCCACACCACAGACCAGAGTAAGGGAGGAGGTGTCAGTCTTTAAGATGCGCAATGCCATCCAGTAGTTCTTGGAGCCAAGCATTTTACAGACTGGTTTGAGCCACTTGGCTCTAGCCATCCTGTACCCCGGGCACGCAAAGAAGAAATGGGCAATGGACTCATTTGGGGCTGCACAGCCTGGGCAGGGAACAGATGGAGATTTATGCCAGTTCCAGGTTGCTATCACCTCGTTTAGCGGGAGAGTCCCTATCTCATTTTCAGATAAAGTGCCCTATCTCTGGGTGTTTGAATAAAATCAAGAAAGGATTCTAATTTGCAAATGGGTTTATGCTCAATCAACATCTCAGTGATTTTCCCTATTTTGGGATTGCGCATCTCTTCTTCCTGTACCCATTGCCAGTAGGCACTTTTTAGGTCCTGCTTGGATGGTGGAGTTTGACTAGCCCAAGCCTCCCCAAACCCAATATCAATTCAAAGCTGTCTGAGGTTGGGGATCCATTTGATCCTATTTCCTATGTCAGCTATTATCAATTCGCTAAGGGCAGCAGCATAATTGGACAGCGCAGGGGTCCTTCTTTTGCATGCCCAAAAGAGTAGGGGGCGCAGACGTACAATATCCTTGATGGAATGTCTTCCCAAGTACTGGTATAGGGGCTTCAGTGGGGTGAAGGTTGGAAGAGAGACGAGATCCCTAAAGAACTTATTTTCGGATCTTGCCAGTTCAGTGGTGTTCTCAAAGCCCCATAACTCGGCCCTGTATAGGGCCGAGGGTAGCGCTTTACCATCATAGACCACAATGGCGGGGGCAACTGGTCTGCTTACAGACAGATGCTGCTCTCTTATGATAGCCCCGGACACCCGTTTATGGGTAAGGAGCATCTTGGCCATGTGGGAGCTCCATTTCATCCCTTTTAGGTCCCGGATTCCCAGATAGTCAAAAGACTCAATGGTGTCAAGTGGAACACCATTAAGGGTCATGCCGTTTCGGAAGCGTTTCGGTGGGTTGATTATCATTAACATTGTTTTGCTTGTATTTATTGTCAACCCCCGAGAGTCACAAAAAAGGCTAAACCTGTTTAAAAGTTTCTGAAGGCCGCCCGGTGTTTTGGAAATCAGGAGGGTGCCGTCGGCGAACAGGAGGGTGGGGGCTTACTCCCAGGCCAGAATTAGAGCGTCAGCTGGTACCTCTCTAAGATTATCTACCACCCCGTTCATAAATAAAGAGAACAGGGTCGGGGCCAAGACGCAACCCTGGCGCAACCCCCTGTTCACCACGACCCTCTCCGTCAGCTGCCCCTGAGAGAGCCCCACCTTATTCTGGCAAAGTTGTCCTCATGGAGACGTTTGATAAAATTGAGAATCTGAGGGGAGATACCCAGTTCATGCAGGACCTGCCAAAGCTTGGCGCGTGGCACGAGATCGAATGCGGTCTTCAGATCTATGCAAATACAAACTACCTTTCCCAATCACCACTGCTATCCAGTGGATCATGAAAAATCTGAAGACCTGGTCTATCGTGCCCACCTGCTGTCTAAAGCCTGCTTGATAGTGCGAGAGGATATTCCCATCCTCCATCCAGGACCTCAGCCTCATAAGGAGGACCCTGCCAACCACCTTCTGAATCACATCGATTAAACTAATCGGCCTGTAGTTGGCAGGGTCCTCCCTATTTCCCTTTTTGTAAATTGGTATAACCTCCACATCTTTCCATGACTCAGGGACACCAGACCCCCTACCTATCAAATTCATTAACAGTAAAATAAAATGAGCCCAAGGCTTCGGGTCATGGAGAAGCAAATCACCTGGAAGGCCGTCTGGTCCGGCTGCCATACCCATAGAGATGCAGCTTATTGCTAGCTCCACCTCATATAGATCAAAACAGTCAGGTAGCAAGGAGGCATCAGGGGTAGTTGTGTGAATCTCAGTCTGGGAGCACAGGGGGCCTTCGTCTCCCGAATAAAGGTTGGAGAAGTGATCCTGCCATTGTTGCCCTGTAATGTGGTTCGGGATTGGGTCAGATCCCTTTCTTTTCCCACTATTAATTAGCTCCCATAATAGGGTAGAGTTCTTTTGTTTGTGGCGTGTTTAAGCTCCTGCCAGTGTGCCTCATCCCAATTTTGTTTTGCCTCCTCTAATGCCCTGGAGTACGCCTTTCTTGCTGCTCTCATTGCCAGGGAGTCTTTCTTTCCAACGCTAAGGCCTGCCTCTCCTCCCTACAAGCCGGTGAGTACCATGGGTTTGTGGGCCTTGCTGAACATCTCTTTCGTGCCCTGTTCCCATCTATGATAAAAAAGGAGCCAATCTTATCTAGAGTTTCTCGATAAAACAGAGGAAAAGAAGGTAAGTTCTCCGCTTCACAGTGGATCGTTTCAAGCTCCTTAATCTTTAAATCAAGAAGTTCCCTAATGTTTTGGAGTTTACATTCTTGCTGAGATAATTTGTGCCATTTAAAGCGTCTATTGCAGTTGGAGGGGGTTACCTCTCTTGTTGACATTAGAGAAGGTGTTGGTGCCTTTGTCGCGGAGGGTGACCAATCGTTATTGATTTGCATACATAAAGGATTATGGTCGCTATCCAGAGAATGTTTGACAACCATATCCAGGATGCCCCCCATAATCGCACATCTAGAAGTATGTAATCTATTTGGGATGGAGAGCTCATCCTGTTAAAAGTATTTGCCCCACTCTGGTCCGAGCATGTCCTTCCATTTACCGCTCTTAAATTGTATTCCAGGGTCAGGGCATTAATTTGGATAGCCCTCTTTGACCACTTCTTGATAGGAGCAATAGTAAGGGTCGGAATAGCCCATTTAGCATCTTCTTCGTTTGTTCCCAAGAGGTCCTCCCCGCACAGAGGTTCAAATGTGCAGTTGAAGTCCCTCGGCTACTATCGTGGTTAAATGAGGCAGAGTGAGGGATAACTCCCACTCCAGTGCTGCTATGGTTGCTGATGTTTGGGTGCCAGGAGAACCTCTAGCATATATATTAAATAGCTCAATAGTTGTGCTATTAGCTGGCTCAATAATGGTCAGATGAAGAATGTCTCGTGACGAGGAGGTGTGTGTGACAATCGACGAATTTAGCGACATATTAATCCAGATGTGCAATCCCCCAGAGGGACTACCCTTGCCTGAACCTATTGCTGGAATAAAATACGTGGTGAAGCCAGGTTTGTATAGAGGCGTTAGGCTCCAAGTTTCCTGGAATAGGCACACATCGAACTTTTCGATGAACTCATTCCACTCAGGGAGGAGTAGTTTCTTCTGAAGCCCCGCTATATTCCAGGAAAGAAATTCGAGGACTTTCAAATTGGACCATTCCGCTAGGGCTTTACTGTCTAAGGTACAGGCGAGGGCCCGTGCCTGGTCAGCAATAGGTCTCTCGCTCTTTGATCCTTCTATATGGGGGAAGCTAGGGATAGAATTAAACTCCCTGCATCCGGCTACTACCGGGATGGTAAAGGTATTCTGAATTAAACCCCCATTTAGTCAGTCAATTGCGTTTAGGCCGGACCAACCTCCCAGTCTCCCTGGCACATCACGCTGTGACTGTCTCGATCATGGGTACTCACAAACTTTCTCTCGGGGGCCAAATTTACAGTGTAGTTTGTGTCCGAGGGCCGCACCGGTGGGGGTCGGGTCAGTGGGGGAGGGGGCAGGGCTAGAGAAACAAAAAAAACTGGTACCATGAGGTTGATCACTGGTCCCTCCAGCGGACGCCTTCGTCCTCTGAGCCACCAGACCCGGCATACACACATTTCTCTCTCTCTCTCTCATTCTTTTTCAGTCTCTCTCTGTCAGTACCCCAACTCAGATTTTGGCAACAGTCCGCTCCGATTTGACTAAAACGAGCGAAGTACTTCCAGAAAAACATTCCTGGATGGCTCTCGTTCGAAATCGGCATTCCAAGATGGCCGCCAATTTCGATATCCAAGTTGCGGTAGTCTTTAGACCGCAGCTGCTCGGTGATCGATGTGAAGCGCGAACGTGAGGGAAAGTGCGCACTTCACCAGAGAATCAACCAGGTTAAGCAGCCATTTTACTACGTTCCTAGTTTAGTCGGAGTTATCATTTAAGCCCCCCTTGTAGAGAGGTTAAGGTAACGAATAGCCGAGAGTCTTGAATACAGAATTGAGAAAAAAGGATTTAACTCGGTTTTTTTAAAGAATTACCTGACCATTGTTTGAGCACCACCGGCATTCCTGTGAATTACGGATTCAACACAGCGGCAGATATCAGCGCGAGCTCGTAGTGAGAACCGGAGACCTGAGGAGAGAAACATCGAAAGAAGACAAAAGCTAAGTGATTTGAGAGAATGAGAATATGAGTTAATAAGACACATAAATAGTGAATAAGATAATTCGATACTTACCAGCAATCGTAGAGGAGAGGTTTTCCTTCGAATCAGTCAGTCAAATAAGAAGGGTAACCTATGAAACAAAAGGAACAGAAGGTTAATATTAAAGAAAGCAGGAAAGAATAAACACCTAATAGAAGAGAAGGAGCAATAAGCAGCAAACACTCTTAAGAGTAAGTGAAAAACTTAAAAATAGATAAATACATGGTTAATCTTAGGTGGAAAACTAATGAGCATTTATGTATTCTCTAGATAGGAGTGAATAAACACGGACATAGGAAAAGAATATCTAGAACAGAGAAGAAAAGAATAATAATAAGAGTACGGCAAATTAGTGAAGTAAGTAAAGGAGTCAGAAGATAATAAAAAGGAAGTTAGACAAAGCAAGAACTAAAGTTAAAAAACGTCAATCTTGTCATTTCAGGTTCAACTAATTTGACATAAATCTGATAACTAGAATAAACAGAAAAGACAGAAGAGGAGCATAGATCTTGGAAGACCAGGGTAGGTGAAAAATAAGTTAAGACATTATAAGAATAGAGTAGGAGAGGAAAGATTAGAACTGGTAGTTAATTGCCTATTCGTTCCACAGGTTCCATAAAAGAAAGAAGTCTGCGGGACAGACTAAGGACTAGAGGAACCAGCCCAGGACCAGTCTCTTATTTGTTTGTTATTTTATCCATTCCCCCTTACCCCGAGGGAGTAGTTCTGAGGCTCAGTATAAGTTGACCTCTGGAGTATTCCTGAGAGGGTTTTGGGACCTAGCATCTCTGTTCCCGTGCAAGTCAAAGGTAAGAATTAGAACAGTCGTTTTGACAAGATAGTAAGGTCTGACAGAGTGAAGTGCCCACGTTGCACTTAGCACCCGAACAGAGATGGCAGAGGGAATACATTTACAGATGTTAGGAACAGTCTTAGATACAATTCAGAAAGAATTGGTGGCGGTCAGAGAAGAGAATCAAAATCTTAGGCAGGAAGTAGTGAACTCTCGAAAAGAAACTGCAGAAATTGCGCAGAGTAATCCATTCCTTGTCCCCAGTGATTCCTTTAGCTCCCCCAGAACGTTTTAGTGGAGATACGCAAAAGGCGCAAATATTCATTACATAATTTTCTTTACATTACATGTGCCGCCCTTCAATTCTCCCTGACGCGCAATCTAGAGTGGCCTTTGTGTTGTCATATTTAAGTGGGGACGCAGCTTCATGGGCTATGCCTTTGATTTCCAGAGATGATCCTTTGTTGCGAAATTATGAAGAGTTTAAACAAGAATTTCTTTGGATATTTGATCGACGAAGAATCTCCCAAGCAGTTGACAATGAACTGCTTGATTTACGACAAGGAACCCGAGATCTAGTGGCCTACTTGGAGCAGTTCAATAAACTAGTGGTGGAGACAGACTGGCCCGAGAGTAAGAGAGCAGCAGTCTTTTACCGTGGATTAAAAGATGAGCTCAAGGATGTGTTAGCTCAGATACCGAACAGACCTACGGAGATTTCTGCGTTGGTGGATCTAGTACTAGAGATTGATTTCCGCCAAGGAGAAAGGAAAGGCGAGAAAAGAAAAGAATGTAGACCAGTGGTACCAAGATTCAATAGAGTTCGACCGGACAGTAGTAGGAACACTGAAGGACAACAAGGTGTAGAGCCCATGCAAATTGGGACAATAAGAGGCCCTTTGTCGAAAGAAGAGAAAGAGAAAAGGAGGACAAGCAATTTGTGCATGTACTGCGGTTCCGGAGGACATTTTGTTGTCCGAAGAAGCCGAAGACGAATTTCAAGCCGAAGGAAAACTAATTGCACCACCTGTGGAAGGAGTTGAACAGGTGGGTGCGAATCAAAACACAACTCCAGGAGAGCATCAAATAGCCAACACTTTGCAATCTTCGGCTCCACATCTAATCTTGTCCATACAAGTTAAGTTCCGACACATAACAGACAGAGGTTTCAGTAATGATTGACTCAGGAGCCACAGGAAATTTTTGTGATTTGAAATTTGCGGATAAGGTAGTAATACAAGCAATAAAGAAATTTAGGAGCGGGCCGGTCCGAGCCATAGATGGGACAAACCTTTCTTCTGGCCTATTGTGAGTCATACGAAACAAATACAATTGATTTCAAACGATGGGCATGAAGAAAAGATTCAATTTAATTTAATTGATGCACCTCAGTTTCAGGGATACTGGGTCTTCCATGGCTTACAGAACACAATCCAACTATCAATTGGAGCACTAGAACGATCGCAATGGATTCCAATTACTGCCTAGAAAACTGTTTTGGAGAAAAAGAAAAGATTCAAGAGGGCAATTCAGCTCATTCCTTCTGTTTGGCTGAAGCTACAGTGTGTATCATCAATGCACAAGCAATACCCGAGGATTACAAAGATTTTGAAGATGTATTCAACGAGATGGAAGCTGACCAACTTCCCCCTCATAGGGTATATGATTGTAAGATCGATATAGAACCTGGCTCAAATTTACCGTGCAGTCGTGTATATGCATTGACCGAAAAGAAGCACCATCATTTAAAAGAGTATTTGGATAAATACTTGACCAATGGGTTCATTCGACCCTCACAGTCCCCAGTATCCTCGCCTCTGTTTTTTGGGCCAAAGAAAGAAGGAGAATTGAGAATCTGTATCGATTATCGAGCGATCAACAAAATCACAAAGAAGAATCGATATCCCTTACCCCTTATTTCCGTCTTATTGGATCAAGTAAAAGGGGCCCAAATTTACACCAAGTTAGACTTGAGAGGGGCATATCACCTGGTGCGGATGCGCGAAGGTGATGAGTGGAAAACAGCCTTCAGGACGAGATATGGGTTATTTGAATACCAAGTCATGCCTTACGGTCTATGTAACGCCGCAGCTGCCTTCCAGCACTTTATCAATGACGTTCTGAAGGAGTTCATAGATCAGTGTGCAATTGTGAACATCGATGACACCTTAATTTATTCCTCAGACAAGAGTAAACATCCAGGACAAGTCCGAGGGGTCTTGCAGAAGTTAAGAGAGAATCAGTTATTTGTGAAACTGGAAAAGTGTGCATTCAACGTTCCACAAGTGGAGTTCTTAGGGTTTGTTCTTTCTCCAACTGGAATACTCATGGATAAGCGTAAAATTGAGGCAGTAATTGATTGGAAATCCCCTACAAGTGTGAAGGAGGTCAAAAGCTTCATTGGATTCGCAAATTTCTATTGAAGATTTATTAGCGAATTCTCCTGGAAAATCCTTCCTCTCACACGACTGTTAAGGAAAGGGATAAAATTCGAATGGACAGAAGAATCAGAAGTGGCTTTTAGATCCTTAAAGAAGGACTTCACCACTACACCAATCCTCCAACATGCTCACCCTTCGGAACCATTTTATGTGGAGACAGATGCTTCCGATCAATCTGTCGGAGGGTATTATCCCAACGGCATAAGGTGACTGGCTAGTTACATCCAGTAGCTTACAGATCAAGGAAACTGACTCGCTCCTCTGTCTCCTTCCCTCTCCCTCGCTCTCCCTCTATCTTCCTCCCTTGCTCTCCCTTGCTCTCCCTCGCTCTCCCTTGCTCTCCTGAGCTCTGCATCTGTCTCTCTCCCTTGCTCTGCCTCGCTCTCCCTCGCTCTGCCTCTGTCTGCCTTCCTCTCTCCCTTGCTCTCCCTTGCTCTCCCTCGCTCTCCCTTGCTATCCCTCGCTCTGCCTCGCTCTCCCTTGCTCTGCCTCACTCTCCCTCGCTCTCCCTCCCTCGCTCTCTCTCGCCCTTGCTCTCCCTCTATCTGCCTCCCTCGCTCTCCCTTACTCTCCCTCGCTCTCCCTTGTTCTCCCTTGCTCTCCCTCGCTCTGCCTCGCTCTCCCTTGCTCTCCCTCCCTCGCTCTCCCTTGCTCTCCCTTGCTCTCCCTCTATCTGCCTCTGTCTTCCTCCTTCGCACTCCCTTGCTCTCCCTCTGTCTGCCTCAGTCTCCCTTGCTCTCCCTGTCTCCCTCCCTCGCTCTCCCTCGCTCTCCCTCTGTCTGCCTGTGTCCCTCCCTCGCTCTCCCTCTGTCTCCCTCCCTCGCTCTCCCTCACTCTCCCTCTGTCTACCTCTGTCTCCCTCCCTCGGCATCTGCCTCACACCCTCGCTCTCCTCGATCTCCCTCCCTCGCTCTCCCTCGCCCTCCTTCTGTCTGCCTCTGTCTCCCTCTCTCACTCTCGCCGTTCTCCCGCGATCTCCCTTGCTCTCCCTCTCTCTGCCTCTACCGCACTCTCCCTCTGTCTCCCTCCCTCGCTCTCCCTCGCTCTCGCTCCCTCCCTCGGCCTCTGTCTCCCTCCCTTGCTCTCCCTCGCTCTCCTTCATTCTCCCGTGCTCTCCCTCGCTCTCCCTCTTTCTGCCTCTCCCTTGCTCTTCATCTGTCTCCCTCCCTCGCTCTCCCTCTGTCTCCCTCCCTTGCTCTCCCTCTGTCTGCCTCTGTCTCCCTCCCTCACTCACGCTCTCCCTCGCTCTCCCTCTGTCTGCCTCTCCCTCTGTCTTCCTCCCTCTGTCTCCCTCCCTCGCTCGCCCTCCCTCGCTCTCCATCTGTCTGCCTCTCCCTCGCTCTCTCTCTGTCTCCCTCCCTCGCTCTACCTCTCTCTGCCTCTTGCTCCCTCCCTCGCTGTCCCTCTGTCTGCCTCTGTCTCTCTCCCCCTCTACCTCCTCCTTCTCCCTCTGTCACCCTCTTCATCTCACCCTGCCTGTGTGTGCCCTGGCTGAGACAGCATCCGGGCACACACAATCACAGCCGCACCCGAGCACTTCACAGGTCTTTAAAAGACCATTCACATGTTAATGAGGCTTTGCTCACCTCTTAGGCCCCTGCAGCTCCACTCTGACGATGGCGGGTATCGCCCGCCTCCACAGAGCAGCAGAGTCTCTTGAGTCGCGCAGGGGTGTTTGCTGACACACTTTAAAAAAAAGAAAATTAAAACACAGGTACGATGTTTGGATGGTACGCGGGCCGCCAGGGAGGGCTTGCCGGGCCGCTGTTGGCCCATGGGCCGTACTATGAGTACCCGTGGTCTAGATGGTAACCAAATTGGAGAGCGTCTAATCTGTATGGCTGAGTGCTCTGGAGATGAAGTACGAAACTCCAGAGCCAATAAATTCTTGGCAAGTACGGCATGGGTTAGCAACAACTCGATGCAGTCTGTCTGGGAATTGCTTGATGAAATCCTCCTTACTCTTATCATGTCTTCACGAATTATAGACCTGCATCCTCTCACATGGCGCAACCAGTGTATTGCTTTTTTGTGCAGGGATTCACTGCTTTCAAAAACTTGCCTAGGAGAACATTTGGGCACTTTGACCATATAGACTGTTGGCGAACTATCCCCAGGGGGTTGCGGTTCCCATGAAGGGCGAGTCTATCCTGCACAGCTGTATTAGAAGAAGTGCGTGGAACCCCCGAGGCTTTTGTGGAATCAGCATAAGATATTACAGTACTAAGAGGGGGACCATGGAAGAGGGGCCATTGCCTTGATTGTGTAGCGCACTTTGAATCCTATCACCCACCCCAGGGGGAGCATCAGACAATGACATACTTGTTGATGTAACAGGTGCAGAGTGGGAGGCTGAGATGGTGGCTTGGTAGCTAGGGGGAGGAGCTCAACCTTACGATTTAAATGCTCCACCATTTTCTTTAGAAATGCCACCTCCAATTGGAGTGATTCAACTTTATGAGCCAAGCCCTCATTTCTAGATCCACAATTACATCTTGGTGCTGAGTCACTAATACCAGTGGTAGATTGTTTGTTTACTCGGAGTGATGGAGTTTCCTCAGTGATGTGCTCTAGTATTGCAAATCTGTTTAAACAGGGGAGCTGCTCGTCGACTAAACTGTCGCAAGGGTCCCTTGAGTTGATTAAGATTATTGATGGTGAAGCGGGTGCATCTGAGGCAGATTCCTTCGGGCCGTCAGTCCATGTACTGTGTACAGTAAGGATGGGGGATTTACGCGATGGTTTCTTAAAAATTGATAGAATCGATGGAATTACTTTTTCCACCAACTCCAAGTAGGTGGTAACCCATTTGCAAATGGAAAGGGGCCCCCTCTGTGAGAATATTTGCAAAAACATTTTTAAGATCAGGCAGAGGTCCCACGCACCACTGCCTACTCTTAAAAAATAAAAAGAAAGCTTTTTTTTCTTTTTGAAACAAATCCCATTTCCATACCTGTAATGGACACATGTAGCTGCAACAACTCCATGAAAAGTTCCCACTAAAATAAAATCCCATATCTCACATACAGTGCAATCTGCCAACAGACAGATTGCATCATCTCTCTCACATCATTCAACAAATACAGTGGGCTCTCACAAGTAAGAGTTTACTTTCCAACATCGAATAGCATTACAACTCGCTGCACATTTACTCATATGTTAACTTTATAACTATTTGATAAAGTTCTAGCAAGTAGTGTAACATTAAAAATTCATCTTATATTAGGGCTAATTAAAATCTCCTCTATCATCATATTGTTACATATGTAAACATAACAGCCTATTTAACTTCTATCTTATCATATGCTGGGACAAAATCCTGATCCATAAAATCAACAAAACATCTACCGATCAAATTAGTAAATTGAATCAGAAGAAATCAGCAACCTGTAATCTTGCGTTATGGAAAGCAGCAAGATACTGGTATCTTGAATCACGTCCACAAATGTTGTTACTGCTTATGCTGAATAGGTCACTGTCACTGTGAGAAATGCATCATTGAAGTGGAGAAGTGTAGCTCAATGGTTAGAGTGGCAGACCCTGATGCAGAGGTCTGGCCCGGGACCAGGGTTCAATTCCCAACGTGACAGGGTCTTGGGCTTAATTTCCTCGGACTTGATAATTCTCACCTCGGTGCCTATTCTAATCATGGGTCCCACTCTGCAACTCTGGGCAATAGCTTGCTTAATCTCCATAACGGCCCCAACAGCGCTGGGATGCCTGGCTTCATCATGGGGGTGCCGAGGAGTGGGCACTTCACAGGGAAAAGCCAGGAAGGGTTCCACAGTGGTATGCGTACAAGCGCCGAGATACCCTCATGGGTCGATTTGTGCGCTATACAAGCACTATTACACATCATTCACACTATGACATCATCAAACATCTCTCAAGCTTCGGACTAGCAGTGCCAGTGCGCTAATCTCATGAAAACGAGGGAATACTGGTGCAAGAAAGTGCACCTATTTCTAATCAATAATTAGACAGTTTTTCTCTTCATATCTGGTATCAATTTATAAATTACTGTGCACTACTCAAATTAATTTAGGACAAACCTTTCATACATGTCTTAACCCGTTAGAGTTGAGGAACCTGCCACCCGCCAGACTTTATACAGCCGTCAGTACCTTCTGCAGCATGTTGGGGTGAGTACAATTTTCTGCTTGCCTCCCTCCGCCCATGGTGGGGTTATGTCATCCATAAAGTTTGTGGTCCTGGGGTAGTGTTTTCATGTGGGTATATAATGTTTGGTTAAAACACTGGAATGCATGTACTATCGAAGAATTCCCCATAATGGGTTCTCCGTTGGCTGTACACAGGGATTGAACCACCATTCTTGGTGGCACCCCTTTCAGTATCAGCAAGAGGACACTCCCCACTCCACATAAGTCCCGGCCCAGGTATGTTTCCCAAGGTAGACCATTTCTCTAAATTCTGGAAACAGGAAATCAATTGGGCAAGTGCGGAGGCACTGGGAGAGATATTGTATCATCGTTAAGCTATATTAACCGGTGTCGAAACAGAATATAGAGGACAAAATGTCGAGGTACATAAATCCCAAGTTCGAAATATCGTGGGTCAGAAATATCGACAGCAAAAATATAGAGGTTAAGAATATCGAATTCAGGTAAATAATGTCGATTTTACAAATACCAAAGTCTTCAATATCGTTTGCAAAAATACAGTTGTTAAAAATATCGTTTTTATTATGGTTATGTATTTCAGTGTATATTTTATATGCATGTGATGTATGTTGTGTACAAGAATAGTTTGTATTTTTAATATTTTTAGTAGTTATAAAAAAATGATCTACATTTTGCACTTTTAGTTCTGTAGCGAGTTGTGGGTTTATAGGGGCATTTGCATTTTTTATATTTTTAGTAGTTATAAAAAAATTATCTACATTTTGCACTTTTAGTTCTGTAGTGAGTTCTGGGTTTATAGGGGCATAGGGTGGGAGGTAATTTAATTATAATAAATGTATTATTATTATTATTTTCAATACGAATTTTAATATGAATGTTGTGCTTATAATTCCATAGCGGGTTGTGGGTATATAGCGGAATAGGGTGGGAAGAAATGTTATTATAGTAAATGTATTACTTTGTTTAAAATGAATTTTGCGCTTTTAGTTCTGTAGCTGTACTGTGGGTTTATGGGGGACTAGGGTGGAAAGTAATTTCATGATTTAAAATGTATTGATTAATTTGTAATAATTAATACTTATTTTTATTGATAGTTTTAGTGTTAAATGTATATATCCATTTATTATTAATTAATTAATATTTTATTGTCAATGCAATTTTTTTTAGTGTTTTAGCCTGTTCCCTCATCCTACTTCAACCTCCCACCCCTAACTCCTCGTTATCCTCTTATTAGCTTTATCTCACTCTACCCTCCCACCTTTCCCCTATCTCCTCCAACCTTTAGACCATCATGCTTCACCTTAGTTCCAATCCCACGTCTCACTCCAACCCCGCTCTCTCCTCCCTACACCCTTCCCTCACCAAACATGGCCCCAACTCTTGGTCCATTCTCTACCCTCCCAATCTTTCTAAAAATGCTAAGAAAAATTTCAAACATAAATAACTAATCCGGCATCCCGAAACCCTAATTGTAAATAACTACCTCAGCCTCACGTCCCCTATAATAACCAACTACATTTTCTATTCTAAGCGCCTCTCCAAATGAAAGAGCACCCTCCTACGCTACCTCCCAGTTACTAAATCTATCAATATTCCTTACGGTTTCAAACTATCTACTACTCCTTCCCCTATTTTCCCCAGTAAAATGGACATCCCCATCATCAAAACTGGAAATATCCTTATACAAGCCTCTGAACACCACCTCAACATCTTTGAGCATCATTTCAGTACTCTGTCCCACCAATTGCCCTTACCTACTCCTCCCATCTCTACTCCCCATTCCCCAGACACATACCTGTGCTCCCCTGCCTCCACGAGAAATACCCTTCTTCCCCTAGACATCTCTAACCTCAATGATATATCCTATTCTATGACTTCCTATCCACCACCCAACCCCGAACCCCCCAAAACATCTCAAACTCACTCACCATCCCCCAAACTCCCATGCTCTCCAACAACCGTTACCTTCTGACCCCAAGCACCACTGCTAACCCCTCTCCTTCCCCCAAGCTCCCCTCTTAGCTAGCACCACCATACCCCCTCCTGCCCCTACACCCCCTCTCTGAATTTCCTCCACCCCCAACTCTGATGTTGCCTCTCCACTCACTCCTTACACCCTCTCTTCTCTTACTATCCCGCCCCCAAACCCCTACAACTATCCCACCCCTCTCCATGCCTGTCTCTCCCGCACACTGCCAGATCACCCTTCTCTCCCCCCCAGACCTCGCTTTTTCCCACAGCTTCAGCACCCTGCTTACCACCCCCCAGGCCTCTCACCCTCTCCCAGCACCAGGCCTTCACCGCGACTAACTACAAACACACCTCCTCCACTCCTCCACTCCTCCTGCCCCAACTACCTCTTATAACTATCCCGTCCTTCCCCACGTACCTCCCCCTCTGACTGCCAGAAATCCCCCCACAGACCTCCTCACTCCCACAACGTCAGCACCATTATCGCCCCCAGACCTCCCACCCTCTCTGAACGCCAGAACACCTCCCCCGACCAACTCAGAAAACACCTTCTGCCTCAACTATGTCCCATCTCACTCTTTTAACTCAGACACTTTGCAACATTGACTGCAATATTGCTTACTTGGTATCTGAAGTCGCCGACTTACAGAGGATTTCAAAGACTTCAAATGCCTTAACCCCCAAAGCCCATCTCTTCTGGTCCTCTTCACCATACACTGGTCCTCAAAAACCCACTAATCCCAAACCTTGGAAAACCACACCACTACACAACAGTACACGTAGACCTCTTCGCACCTTAAGTGACCACTCTACCACTGACCTATTCAACATCTGCAACTCCTACCCGCCAATTACCTCACTTAAGGAAACGGCCGTTCCTCACTCCAGCATCCTTGTTATTATAGGGACCAACAGTATCCCCTCCTCTCCCGGCTCCCCAGACCCATTCCTCAACTTTCCGTCATCCACTCGTGCCCCCCCCCCCCACACAAAAACAACCCTAAGCCTTGGCCTGCATGCTCGTGAACTGCAGTTCGGCGGTTCAACATGCGACCAAAAATTCCGTAATTATCCTTAGTGAAGATATAGACGTCGCCTTCCTCACGGAAACCTGGCTCAATGATCATTCAACACCCATTCTTGACTTACTCCCTCCGCCCCCAGTTACTCTATCATCAGAAAAGACAGACCAAAGAGAATAGGAGGTGGATTAGCAATAATCTTTAAAAGCGAATTCCAGCTCTCCCTAGTCAAAAACACAGACTTTGCAACCTTTGAATACCTAGGAGCGGAACTTAAGATCCAAGACGCTCCGACAATACATCTACACAACATCGATCACCCTCCGGGTGAACCTCTTCCCTTCGCTGAGGAATTTTCTGACCTTTCTTACACAATTGTCACTTTCTAGCTCTAAAAATGTCTTCCTAGGAGACTCAAACCTTCACTGGAACGTGCACGAGGACCCTACCATTAAACTTCTGAATAACCTTCTTGAGATTAATGACCTCAAACAACTCTGCCATTCCCCAACCCACTCTAAAGGGGCGACGCTTGACGCCATCATTGCAAACAATGATTTGGCATCCCTATCTAACATTATCCCTGTCGATTGGTCTGGCCACCACCTCATACTGTTCATGATCTCCCCCATAGCCCCGCCCCCACCTAAAAACAACAAAAACAACATTTCTACCAAAAACCTTAATCTTATCACCCCTGGTGTACTGGAGGCCAAACTCCAAGCTCAACTTAGTTGCACTCCTCTCTCTCTCTTAATGCAAATGAGCTCACTGAGCACTATAATAACACTGTCTCCAAGGTTTTAGATCAACTGGCACCATCCAGATGAAAAACTCAAAAAAATATCCCTTCCAAATCATGGTTTAACTCAGCCCTCACCAATGAAAGAAGTGCTCTCAGACTGGATGAAAGAATTTGGAGACAACACCCTTCCCCCTCCAATCTCTTCCTCCTTAGAACCACTAGATCTACTTTCAAGAAACACATTTTCTTTGGCATCATTCTTTCGTTCACAACTCGCCCATGCCAAAAATAGACCGAGAGAACTGTTCAATATTGTTAGAAACCAAACCTTCCCCGCTCCCTCCACTTGACTGCCTCTGCCAACAAGTGTCAATAAATTGCTAACTTTTTCTCCGAACAAATCACTAAAATTGATCAATCTTTCATTTTAACTCGGATCCCTCCCAACCCCCAATATACCCATGTTACTACTCCAACACCCTCCCCTTTGATCTTGCCCCCTGCCTCCCCCAGCACCAACTTTCAATAACCCCTCCTGAAATCTACCCTAACAAAATACAGCTAAAAAATAATGCCTCCAGCAGAATTTCCACTCCGTTTCCGAACTAGAAGTCTTTAACTTCCTGTCCAAATTAAAACCGTCCTCTCACACAAAAGACCCCCTCCTGTCTACCCTCGTCCAAGACCTTAAACACATCATTGTACCTTATTGGACCAAAATCATCAACTCCTCCCTTTCCTCGGGGTGCGTCCCGGTCTGCCTTCAAATCGGACAGGTAAACCCCATTCCTAAAAACCCTGAGGCTGACCCTAACAGCCCTAATAATCTCCACCTCATCCCAAACCTCCCCATTCTTTCAAAAGCCCTTGAAAAATATGCCCTTCTTCAATTGGATAAACACATTGACACTTACAACCTACTCGACCCCCTATAATCCAGCTTCCGTAAAGGCTGCAGCACTGAAACTGCATTGCTAAATATAGTTGATGACATCCAGCATGCCCTGGATAATGGTGAGACCTGCCTACTCATTCTTCAAGACCTCTCTGCGGCATTCGATACAGTTAACCATTTAACTTTACTCAAAACACTTAAACTTTGTCTCGGTCTTAATGGCACTGTCCTGAACTGTCTCACCTCCTATTTCCAACACAGATCCCAGCAAATCAAACTCCAAAACTGTCTCTCCAGCCCCACTCCTGTCTCCCTTGGTGTCCCCCAAGGATCTATCCTCTCTCCTGCTCTGTTCAACTTATTTATGGCTCCCCTTACCCTCATACTTAAAAAATCCGGTATTAACTATCACCTGTATGCCGACGATACCCAACTGTACTATAAAATAAAATCCCACTTAGATGTCCTACACCTTAACACTGCCCTGGCTAATATACAAACCTTGTTCTACTCAAATCATCTCAAACTCAAACCAAGCCAAACAAACTGAAATCATTCTTTTCTATCCTAAAAACAAACCACTCTCCATCCAAACATGGATCTCTGACCTTAATGCCCTAAACTGTTCGCTCTCCTTATCCGAATCAGTAAAATCCCTTAGCATCACCATTGACAGTAAGTTAACGCTCAATTCCCATATAAAAAATTCTGGAAACGGAGCACTTTTCACGCTCCACATCTCAAAAAAATCAAACCTTTCATTCCACCGGAAGATTTCAAATCTGTTGTCCAATCTCTAGTCCTCTCGAAAATTGACTATGGCAACGCCCTACTCTCTGGATCTCACAAAGTCTACCTTGCCCCCATCAAATCTGTTCTCAACCTAGCTGCCAGGATTACAACTGACTGCAAACGCTCTGGCCACATCTCACCTGCTCTTAACACCCTTAAATGGCTTCCTATCGAAGGCAGATCCTCCAATAAAATAGCCTGCATTACGTACATAGCCCTTCATCAAAAGACCCCACTTTACCTCTCAAACAAACTCAATAAAGTGGGCAGTGCCCAGCCGTTAAGAAGCACCAACTGTCTCCTCCTCGTCCCCACTCTGTTAAAAAAGAAAGCTGTGCAATCTCGCTCCTTCTCTTGTAAGGCTCCCAGCATCTGGACTGCACTCCCTAAAGAGCTACGACTCTACCCTTCATACGCCAGTTTCAAAAAAGACCTTAAAGTGCACCGCTCAACAAATATTGGGGTCCTTAATCCTTCCATTACCATACCTGTTATACTCTCCCCCCTTCTTGAAACCCCGTCTTCCCCTCTCTTCACTCCTCCTGTGTCGACCCCACCTATTCACCCCTTCCCTACCCATCTTCACCTTTTCTTCCATCCGACCATCCCTTTCCGAAAACTTCCCCTCCCCCTTTTTCTCATTTGCACAACCCTTCCTTATTCACAAAAAATTAGTCCACCTCCTTTATTCTGTGTAATAATTTGTAATTACTCTCTTCACCTGTTGTTTTGTAAATTGCTTCTTGTTTGCATTTGTTTTAAGTCAAGTCCATCATGTCTGAATGCTTCTTTTGGACACCATTGTTTTGTATTCCATGAATTATTGTCATTCCAATGTAAAGCGCTCTGATACCCCCGGGTGGAGCCAGCGCTATATAAAACCTTTTAAATAAATAAATAAAATAAATATTACATTTCAATGAATTATTTATTAAATAATTAATGTAATTATGTATTTTATTTTAGGTGTGTGTTGTGGTGTTTGTAGATATAAATGGTGGGAAGTAATTTAATTTAAATTTATGAATTAATAATTGGTTATTAATTACATTTAATTAATTTGTAAATTAATTATGGTTATTGTCTAATTAATTTTAAGTGTGTGTTGTGGTGTTTGTAGGCGTAAATGGTGGGAAGTAATTTGTGTTTAATTAATATATAGTTGTTAATTAATGTTAATAGATTCATATTTTGGGTAATTTTTAGGTTTTTTTGTTATATTTATTTTGTAAAAGGGGTAAAGTGTGGGTATTAAATACATTTTAATAATTTAATTATTAGTTGTTCATAGTAATTTGATTATAATTTTAAGATAATTTCTAAATGTGTTTTATTACGTGATAGTTTAGTTTAGTTTGTGTGGTGGAAATTATAGTGTTAAAGTGTGTGTAGTAGATTAATATTTATAATTCTTGTATTAGTAAGAATTTCTTAATTGTTTATTAATTATGTAAATTATGAAAATAAATGTAATTAAGAAATGTGAAGTGTTTTTTTATTAGTATGGTGTTATAGGTTAGGAAATTATATAAATATTTATTTTGTCATTAGTTGATTTTTTTGTAAGTATTTTAAAATAAATATATGTTGGTAAAAGTATTTGTTATTTTTTTGTATATAGTATTTGTAAGCTTTTGTTATATATATATATATATATATATCCACATTTGTAAAGCGCACAATCACCCTTAAGGGTCTCTAGGCACTGGGGGCCGTCGGGAAGATTAAGCAAGCTATTGCCCAGAGTCACATGGTGCTGGGCTAATTTACCGCCGGTGCCGGGGATCGAACCATGATCCCCAGATTCCGAAGTCAGTCACCCTGGCAGCGGCACCACACCTCTTCCTACTATAATTACTATAGTTATATGTATTTTTAAATGTTTTAACATTAATTGATTATTCATTTTTATTACATTTTTGATTTTTTTATATATATATATATATATATATATATATATATATATATATTTTTAAGTGTTTCAGTGTGAATAGTATTTTTTTTACTACGGTATCCAGCACTTTCCCTACTCTTTCACTCATTGGAGTGGTAATAGTAATTTTTACCCCTCCACTATGAAACCCTTACCCTACCGTTGCACTCACTAGAGTGGGAATAGTAATTTTTACTCCTACACTATCCAGTACTTTCCCTACTGTTGCACTCACTGGAGTGAGAATAGTAATTTGTACCCCTCCGCTATCCAGCACTTTCACTACTGTTGCACATGCTGGAATGGGAATAGTAAATTGTACCTCTCCACTGTCAAACACTTTCCCTACTATTGCACTCACTGGAGTGGAATTAGTAAGTGTTACCCCTCTGCTATCCAGCACATTCCATACTGTTGAATTTACTGGAGTGGCAATAGTAATTGTTACCCCTACACTATCTAGCGCAATCCCTACTGTTGCACTCACTGGAGTGGGAATAGTAATTTTTACCAATACGCTATCCAGTGCTTTCTCTACTGTTGCACTCTCTGGAGTGGGAATAGTAAATGTTACCCCTCTGCTATGAAACACTTTCCCTACTGTTGCACACACTGGAGTGGGAATAGTAATTTTTACCCCTACGCTATCCAGCACTTTTTCTACTGTTGCATTCACTGAAGTTGAATTTTTTTTTTTACAGACTTTAAAATAGTCTAAGTTTTAGGAGCCCACACGTTGCAAACTACATCTGCAACTGGCTTGTAAGGCCTGACAAGTCCAATATAGAACTTGTACCCCTCTCTTATTTCTATCCTAGTGGTACCAACATGGTGGGAGGGAGTGAGAAGGGGTGGACTAGGGTGGGCTTTGCTGTAGATGGCTCCCGCTATAGATCAAGGCACCCCCTACTAACTGCCCAGGCAAACTTCACACATCACAACAGGTTTTCCTGTCTGGACCAGGTTGATTGACCACAAATTAGGTCAATCCTGTCTGGTCCTGGGAGGATGGTGGTGGATGTGCAAGGTTGTGTGGGTTCGGGTGTGGTCCCCATGTTGGAACCAACCCGGCTGCACACCGCCAATGAGTGCGGGGCTGACATGGACGACACCCTGTGCCAACTGGGTCCACCACTCGACATCGGATCGGCCCATACTCTGCAGGCAGAGGCAGTGGAGCGGGCAGGCCCTGCTGCCATTGCTGGTTGCAAAATTGGTTCCCCAGACGCTGGTTCACCCATGGTCACCCTGCAACCTCCTGTTGGAGTCCAGGGCACCCTGTCACTTGCTCCAGGATTGAGGATTCTCTCCTGGAATGTGGCAGGTATTGCGAATAAGGAAGGCTCTCCTGAATGGGATCGCCTGGTAGGTGGATGTGATATACTCCTCTTCCAGGAGACCTGGGCAAGGGCCGCTCAGCCCAGGAGAGGGTTTGAAGTATACGAAATTCCTGCCAAGTGGTCCGGGAGGGGGAGGCCATCTGGGGGCTTGGCAATCTGGATTGCGAGCCACACTGGGTGCCAGGCGGAGCAAGTATTTACATGTTCGCAGGACATCCAGTGTGTGCGGCTCACTTGGCCTGACAAATCCTCGTGGGCCATTGTCAACGTTTACTCGCGTCCAGTGGCCTCGCCAAACGAATCACCTACCCTAAATGATCTGGCCTTATTCCTGGGCCAACTTCCGGGTGACCTCAAGGTGGTGCTTGGAGGAGACTTCAATTGCCACTTTGAACCCCTGGCAGGCTTATTGGATGGTGCCCTAACGGCCGAGGATGACCATTGGGGGGTTCCACCCTCGTCCTCACCCCACCCTAAAGCATGGTCCCCTCTAGCACTACAGCTCATGTCCCTTACCCTGAATTGTGCACTGAGGGCGTGCAATGGTCGCACCCCTTCCGACACCCCCTCAGTCTGCACTTTCAATAGGAGGGGCCATGAGTCGAGGCTTGACTACATCATGGTGGACATCTCACTTTGGCCCAAAGTGCTTGACTTTAGGGTAATTAAGAGGTCAGACAGCGACCACAATGCCCTTTGCCTAAACATCCTGTGCCCTCTGCCCATGACGGACCCTTCCCCAGCTGGTAAAGGGGATGATCTGGGGGGTCTGTCCCTGACTACAAACAGGCGCCGGGTAAAGTGGGGAAAGCTGGTGAGCTCGGAAGAGTCCATCAAGAAACTATATGAGCTGGCACTGCCCAGCTTCATGGAGGTGGATGCTCTCCTGAATGAACCAAGAACCCCAGATTACTATGAGAAACTGGGAAACATTCACCAGGATTTAGTGAGGGACCTGGCCGAGGTATTCCATCCGGAGGTCCCAACCCGGAAGAAAAGGACCGTGGTTCCCTCCTGGCACACCCAAGATTGTAGGGCGGCAAAATCGGAGCTCATTGCAGCAATAAAAGAGGGCTCAGATAAGGCCAAAGTACGTGACCTCAGGAAGTACTATAAATCAGTGCTGGCGGCTGCAAGGTCCGAGTGGGACTGGACCCATTGGCAGGATCTTCATGATGCCCTCAAAGTTAGGGACTCCCGGAAATTCTGGGCCCTAGTGAATAATGGGACAGGGGAACTCAGTAAAGCGATAGAGCCAAATATAGCCCCTGCAGTCTGGGAGGCCCACTTTGGGGATCTCTACCAAGATACTAGTTCCGGCCCGGCCGCAGAGCTGCAACTGCCCATGGGTACTCAGGAGCTTGGAATGGATCTATCCTTGGGGGAAGTGGAGCATGCCCTCAAGTGTTTAGCAGTGGGGAAGGCGCCAGGCCTGGATAGGTTACCCGGGGATCTATTTAGGCACCACCCGGACATCTGGGGCCCATACCTTCTCATTCTCTTCAATGCCATTCTTGAAGGTATGGCGATCCCTGGGTCGTGGCTGGGGGCAGAGATCGTCCCCATCCACAAGAAGGGTTCTACTCTGCTCCCTTCAAACTACAGGCCTATAAGCCTTATAGATGTGCCTCAAAAGCTTTTTGCACGCCTCATTTTGGACCATCTCCTAGACTGGGCCGAGGCCAATGACATCATGAGCCCCCTTCAGGCTGGCTTCAGGAAGAACACGTCGACCATGGATCAAATTTTTCGCCTCCTTCTCCTGTATTGGAAGACGGTCACGCTAGAGGGAGGTCGACTGTACATGGTCTTCGTGGACCTGAGGTCAGCCTTCGACCTGGTCCCGAGGGGGAAGTTATGGGAGGTTTTGCAGAAGCTAGGAGTTCCCCCCCACCTCCTTAGAGTCATCATTAGGCTGCATGAGAACAACTTTGCGGTAGTGAGGTGTGGGAGGGATGGGAAGCCCTCGGGTAAATTCCCGGTCCGCCGAGGTGTCAGGCAGGGCTGTGTTCTGGCTCCGACACTGTTCTGTCTGTACATAAACAGCGTCATTCAACATCTTGACGCTGTTGGGGACAATGACGCCCCGGTCCTGGCAGGAAGGAGGGTCCCGGCAATAATGTTTGCCGACGACACCCTCCTCCTTTCCAAATCACCTATGGGGATCCAGAGGATTGTGGATGGTTTTGGTCACTTCTGTCAACAACATGGGTTGGAGGTGAACACGGAAAAAACTAAGTTCATGATCTTCAACCCTCCCACCAAGACCAGACCCAATCCAAAACTGGGGGTAATTAGCCTTGAAAGGGTCTCCACTTTCACATATCTGGGGGTTTCACTTCAAGAAAATCTGGCATGGGACTCCCAGGTAGCAAGATCCAGGTTGAAACTTTCCCAGCTATCGGGCGCACTCTTGAGGGTGTCTAACAAGTCCACCTTCAAGCCTGTTAGTCCGGCTCTGGAAATGTACAGGACCCAGGCGAAGGCAGCTGCCTTGTATGGTAGTGAGCTGTGGGGCCACAAAGCTGGGAAGGTCATGGCAGGGGTGGAAAATTGCTTCCTTAGGCGCTTACTTGCTCTCCCGCAAGGCACACCACTCCTCCCCTTAAGACTCGACTTGGGCCTTCCGTCAATTGCAGAGGACCTACGGTCGAAACCACTGAAGTTCTGGCATCGGGTATGGACCACCGAGGAGCTGCATCACTATCGGCAGGACCTTATACATGTCATGAGGTTGAATGTTAATGGCAAGATCCCCTGGCTGGCATTTATTAGGTCGGAATGTTCTGACCTTAAGTTACCAGACCTATGGGATGACCCTGCTCAAGGATGTAGAAGGATATCGCGCAAAACCCTCGCACAGCTCTATAAGAACAAAAACCTTGGTGACATGGACAATGCTTATGACAGTGGCACCCTGACGGGATGTTTTTTAGTATCCAAAAATTCTTATCTCTTTGAAACTTTTATGGATTTTATTTATCCTCTTCTGGCGAGGAAACTCTTCCTGCAATGGAGGTTTGGTACGCTCCCTACTAAAGTTTTCACCTATAAATGGTCGTCAGGGGGCGACAAGCTCTGCCCATGCTGTAAAGTTAAGGATGAAGATGATTTGCACATAATGTTTTGTTGCCATGCCTATCGGAGCCCGAGGAGGCGCTGGCTAGCCCCTCTATGCCGGAATCTGGGCTTCAGTAACTATTTACAGGCCTACAGGGTGATGAAAACTAACACCCTGGGCCACATTGTGTTTGCGGTTTCCAAATTCTTAATGGCAGCATGGATAATAAGGAAGAAAATGTCTGGTTAATCCATTTTACCTTGTATTTTTTAAACACTGTAGGTCTAACCGGTTTTTATTGTATATATTGTCTTTCATCTGTATGTATTTTTACTGTTTCTTTTATGGCCTATGTGGCCGAAATAAAGAATTTTTGGATTGGATTGGATTTGATTGGAGTTTAATGTTTTAATTTATAATATAATGTAATTTATTAGATTTTATGTTATTGGTGTTTTTGTATATATATATATATATATATTTATATGTATATTTATGTATTTATACACTTTTAGAATAATACAATAAATAGTTTACACATTGTTTTAAAATACTCATATATATAATTACATTTTATATACGAATGTTTAAATGAAATGTATTTGTTATTTTTATTCACATGTATATTAAATCCAATTAATGTTTTCAGTTAATTTTATTTTTTATATATTTAATATTATTTTGATATATATTAAAATTGATATTTCGTACAACTATATTTTCTCATCTATATATTTTTTTTAAATGTGTAGTAACAATAATAAATATAGGATGTCAATATTTTTTACATCGATATTAAAAACTCAATATTTGTGTATGGGGATATTTTGGGGGTTGGTATTTTGTCATTGAACCCTATTTAACTCCCTCTTAGGACTCCGAAGCCAGGTCCACATGGATTTAAGGACTTCGTATGCTCTGAGATTGCTGCCCATCTTATGTAAACTTTAAATGCTTCCGAGATTGTCTGATGAGAGCCAACTGACCCTACATTCTGTTTAAAATATTCATCTATGGCTGTCCTCTTTGCTCTGAATACTGCGTCCCTTAAGGCTGATGATGCAAACACCCAAGGTTCATGTCTGTATAGTAAGTCGGGTAACATAATGCCAAGTACAACGGATGAGTGGTCGGAGAATTTGCAGGGTTAGTATTCAAGGGAGAGGACCCAGGGGACCTCCTTGGGGGATTAAAGCAAGAAATCAGCCCTCAAATATGTGTTGTGGGCAGCGGCGCACTATGAGTATGCCTCTGCTTCCCCAGCAGCTTACACCATCCATCCACTAAACCATCATGCTCAAGGATTTATTGCAAGGCGTACGCTGCACTGGGGGCGCTAGTCATGTCTCTGTGTCTGCTATCAAGTTCTGAATTAAGAACTAGGTTAAAGTTTAAACCCCCAAATAACACTTATGTCTCCATGTCTATGATAATGCTGCATAACGTCCTCGAAAAACTTTAGGAGACAAAGTTGGGTCTGTAGGAGTTTTTGACTGTGATGGCAAAGTCACAAAGTAAGCCAGCTAGATTAATGAATCTGCCCAAGGTGTCTCAATGAATATAATTAAATGAGAAAGGCAATGTTTGATGGATTAAGATTACTACTCTAGCCATGTATGAGCTATAGGAAGCAAAGTAAATTGTGGTTCCCCACTGATGCACAAAGTTAGCCCTGTTCCAAGGTATCAGGGGCATTGCTTGAAGAAAAGCCACTTCTGCTCCGTGTCTTTCTAAATATGCGAGTATCAATCTGCATTTTTAGAGATACCAATTTCTTGTACATTGCATGTCATACACCTAATTATATCTTCCACCCTTTAAAAGAAAAAACATAGCACACATTAATCAACCTGATGCAAATATCCATCAACAGTGGTGTAATGAAGATCAAGTAGTTCCAGACAGCTCGCTCCTCAGTGAATGACGCCAAACCAAAATTGCGAATGAAACCAAACCCCTTTCCTCCCACCTCCCGTCCTGACAACCCAACCATCAGTGACAACTGAAAAACTCAGCAACTCAGTTCAGAATAGCAAACGTGTGCTTAGCACAGGAGACTAGAAAGTTAGAGCCAGCTACCGACACACAGCTCAGTGCTGCACAACTGTGATTTGAGATTAAATACTTGGGGCATATTTACAAGCCCCTTGCGCCACTGGAGTATTGCATTATTTATGCTACAGTGGCGCACAGTGCAGGCCAATATCTACAAGTCCCCGTAAAGCCACTCTGCGTGGCTTTGCTTGACTTTGTAGATACGCTGAAAGACCACGCAGCAAAGTCGCTGCGTTGCCTCATATTCCGGAAGGGAGGCGTTCCCATGCAACACCCTTGGATTTTGAGACAGCCCCAGATTTACAACATAGCGTGAATCTGAGGCAATATGCCTCCCAGAGCAGACATAGCGAGAAGAAATGTTTACATTTCTCCTAGTTTTTCTCCTAGTTTTCTGCTCTTTCCATGTGTGCTGCATTCTGCAGCACACATAGAAAGAGGATAACACCTCTTGTGATTGTTTTATGCAGAAAGGTGTCCCTTGCTGCACAAATATAATCATACCAACAACACAGACACCTTGCACCATGGTGCAACGGTGCCTGCGTTGGACACATCTGCAATTTTGATTTGGCACTGGCTGAAAGAATAGGAATGCACTGTATCTTGTAACTGCAGTGCATTTCTGTCCTTTCAAATTGGCATAGGGCAGCGCAGCAAAATGAGTTGCGTGCTGCCCTGCGCTAATTCTTTGTAAATATGGCTGTTGAATTTTGCAACAAATGACTAAGGCAGGGTGGAACATCAGGTTGTCGTAACTGTTATTGAGCGGACCACCTACAGGTATGTAGCTGAGACACGCTGCCGTCTATCACTCACTGTCAGCACATCGGAGCTAAGTGTCCACTCCATGGGACGTCGTTTGAGAAGGAATAGTTAAGGTTAGGCGTGACTCAGGGCCATTCCTGGTAGGAATGCACTCGCTGATCGGACACCAACAAATAAACAGCCAAAACAAATAACTTCACCCTGCAGTGGATTCTGGTGAACGCAATCAATCTCAGCAAAGGTGGTCAAACCCGAGAGACAGCATTCCACACATGCAATGCACATATGTAACTGCAATAACTATGAAAAGACCCCAGTCTCATGAAATTACATCTCATATCCTATATACAGTGGAATCTGCCAACATAGAAATGTGCCAGACATTGCATCATCTCTCTAAAATCAGACTACAAATACAGTGGACTTTCACAAGTAAGAAATTACTTTCCAGCAATGATGAGCATTAAAACGCGCAGCACATGTTCACAAAAGTAAACTTTTTAGCCATTTAAAAAAGTTCAGGCAAGTAGTGTAACATTGGAAAGTCATTTTATATCAGCCCAGATTAAAATCTTCTGAAACATGCAATTTTCAGTTAGGTAAACATAACAGCCCACTGGAATTCTATCTCATCTTGTGCTGGGACAAACTCCTGATCAATAAAATTGATGTAAAACTTACCAATCAAATTTGTCAAGTGAATCAGCGGAAAGCAGCATCCTGCGACCTCGCTCCATGAAAATCAGTGAGACACTGGGGTCTTGAGTCACAGCCACAGGTCATGCTACTGCTTATGCTGAACAGGTCACAATGCAGAACGCATCATTCACACTATGACATCACCAAACGTCACAGAGCTTCAGGCTAGCAGTGTAGGGTCCCTAACGCCATGGCAACAAGGGAGCACTGGTACAGGAAAGTTCACCTATTTCTAATGAATTATTAGGCAGATTTAGTTTTCCTATTTGTTGTCAATTTATGAATCACTGTCCACTACTACGTTCAATTTATAAATGCCTCTGGCACTTGTTAATATCAAATAAAAAATTATTTAATAAAAGGAAGACCAGTTGATAAAAACAAAGAGATTCTAAGGGCCTCATTTACAAACTTTTGATGCACGGCAGCACTGCAGGCCTTTCTGCTGCCCTGTTGTGCGTCACAAGAAAATGGCAGGAATGTGCTGTATCTATAGGATACAGCGCATTCCTGTCCTTCTTTCCTGCGGCAGCCCACAAACAGCAGCCGTGCACCAACACAGCCACCCTTGCCTCATGTTGCCAGGGTGCCTGCATTGCGGGTATGATTGTTTCTGTGCATGAACGGACACCTTCCCGAAAAAAATAACAATAATTCATGAAATTTTCCTCCTCTTCTTTGTGTGCTGCAGAATGCATCAAGCATAGAAAGAGGAAACAACTAGGAGGAGTAAAAGTATTCCTCCTTGTGGCGCCACTCCCACGCCACCCATGGGGAAGCGTAGGGCTATGACGCAATCCCAGGTTTGCGATTCCTTGTACATATGGGAATGCTTCAGATTCCATGGATGTTGCATGGGAACACCAAAAGCAACACACATGGGACTCACCTTTAACGCAGTGTCCTGCATGAAAGGGGCACACATTTACACGGCCATGAAAAGCCACGATCGGTGACTTTGCGTGGCCTGGTTATTATGCTGTGGCACTTTGTACCACCGGAGCGTCAAAAAAGTGCCACTGGGCCCTCGTAAATGAGGCCCAAGTGTCCACCCAACCAATAAAGAAGATGTAATAATCCGTTTTCATAGATAACACTGTACACCGTGGCTGTTATAGAGACATTCCCAAGAAGAAGAAATCCTTATATTTTGAAGTGCTTCTTTTCATTCACATTTAAGCACGTGTGGATTTTTGCTTCATTCAATGAAGTTCCTGATATATTTTTTGTTAACTATCGTGCAGCTGTCCGGTAGTACCTCAACAGCCTGACTTCTTAATCTGGTGCTCATGTAAAGCACACTAATCCCCTCGGGCCAAGTTTGCACTATATTAAAATTCGAAAAATCAATAATTATAAAAAGCATATTTGGATTTTATCCCAAGCAGGAAAAGCCAACTTCAATGACTCAGTACAAGCCAGTGGTGAGCAGCTGCACTCATTCCCACTCTGAACATGCGGAACAGGCATCAGTACCCTTGACATTGGCACATAAGTCTCCTAGGAAGGGCACCTGCGTGTTTCTCACGTGCCACCTAGTTTCAATCTGTAATCTTGCCGAAGTCCCTGACAGATCGTGGGGGCTTTGTCAGATTACATACTACTAATGGAGCAAGGATTCAAGAAAACAAAACTTGCTCGAAGAAATCCCTCATTAACAATACTACTTATTGGAAATAGTAAAGAATACAAAATATATATATATGCACAACTTTTACATATGGGGAAAATAGCTTTACGCATGCTTGAATAATGAAAATAGAATGCAACGCGACTAAACCCCGGTTTAAACTGGAAAACGCTTTAGCGTATGTGCGAATTAGAACCACGTAGATAGTAACGTGACAAACACGTTTTGAGAGGGAAAACTCTCACACATGCACAGAAATTACTAACATTTGGTCTTGAGGCACTGTGTGCCTGGCATGCTTGCCTGAATCTAAAAAGAGCTGTCGCTGCTAATGTTTTTGCATAACGAAGGAGAAAATAACATGGGATAGATTAGAAGTGGGTGGTGAACAGTGAAAATCACTTATTTGAAAAATGTAACATCTGTTTATGATTCCTTTAATAATAGTGTATGTTTGGACCGAGTCACTGACAGGCTGCCAAGAGCCAAGGACATACGCCGCGTGAAACTTCTTCTTGACTGTGGAACAGTATTGAAATTTATTTTAAGTTGTAACATTAAATACATGTAAAAGGAAGTGATACACAATATTAAATACACTAAAGGGGATGAGTTTGTTAGACAAAATAGTTTATTAAGAAATTAAACATGTCAGTGTGAGGTGGATGACAACTCCCCTGTCCCTGCCCAATCAGAGTTTGTATTTCATCAAGACTTGTAACTTTTGAGGGTGGGACATGAGGAAATGAAGACTATAACTAGAGTGAATTAAATGTTAAAAGTTGTCATGCATGTAAGCGAGGCGAGGCAAACATGAGTGCAAGAGAGAGAGAGATGCAAGAAGTACTGCTGCTGAGGAAAGAGAGAACAGACTGGGAAGATTCACCTCTGAAACACACTTGATTAGATCGAAGATTCTGGAAGAATATAGAGGAGAGAGAGTGTGTAAGTGAGGGATGCGCCCCGGTGCATCGGGTCTGTAGAGAAGTTTAGTAAGTATTTACCCTGTCCTGAGTCTGTCCTATAGCCTTTGTTTTCCATAATCATGTTCGGGTAATTACCATTCTGTCATAAATTTACATTCCTTCTGCAAATGTATGATTTATTATGACTTCTGTCTCTTCATCTATCCTCTCTTAATGCATCGATTTTGTGGAATGAGACTGTGATTCAAACATGAATCAAACTTATATTGCTAAATAATTTTTCTATCTTTCATTGAAATTTGATGGGGGACCCTTTGAAGTAATTTGGTTGCCTGTACCTGGATTTTGGAGGAGCGCAGTGTCTCTGCTTGCCTTAGCAGAGCGGACCCTCGTCACCACTCCCTTCACGACTCGCCGGACCCGCTTCGCGGGTCCCGCAGCGCGTCATCTGTTCCTGGAGGCTGCTGGCTGTTGTGGGACTATCAGGAGGAGCGCGGGGAAAGGCGATATCACCAGCGGGGCTGCGAGCATAGGCAGGGACTCCAGCGTCCAGGAGCCCCTGCGCGCCCAACCTGCAACACCTGGGCTGCTCTCCCCGCTGGCCACGCCCCCGCTGAAGTAATTTGGTTGCCTGTACCTGGATTTTGGAGGAGCGCAGTGTCTCTGCTTGCCTTAGCAGAGCGGACCCTCGTCACCACTCCCTTCACGACTCGCCGGACCCGCTTCGCGGGTCCCGCAGCGCGTCATCTGTTCCTGGAGGCTGCTGGCTGTTGTGGGACTATCAGGAGGAGCGCGGGGAAAGGCGATATCACCAGCGGGGCTGCGAGCATAGGCAGGGACTCCAGCATCCAGGAGCCCCTGCGCGCCCAACCTGCAACACCTGGGCTGCTCTCCCCGCTGGCCACGCCCCCCGCCGACGGAGTGAAAAGCGGGCTTCACTCTCGACCCTGTGGGACCCTTTGAAGTAATTTGGTTGCCTGTACCTGGATTTTGGAGGAGCGCAGTGTCTCTGCTTGCCTTAGCAGAGCGGACCCTCGTCACCACTCCCTTCACGACTCGCCGGACCCGCTTCGCGGGTCCCGCAGCGCTTCATCTGTTCCTGGAGGCTGCTGGCTGTTGTGGGACTATCAGGAGGAGCGCGGGGAAAGGCGATATCACCAGCGGGGCTGCGAGCATAGGCAGGGACTCCAGCGTCCAGGAGCCCCTGCACGCCCAACCTGCAACACCTGGGCTGCTCTCCCCGCTGGCCACGCCCCCCGCCGACGGAGTGAAAAGCGGTCTTCACTCTCGACCCTGTGGGACCCTTTGAAATAATTTGGTTGCCTGTACCTGGATTTTGGAGGAGCGCAGTGTCTCTGCTTGCCTTAGCAGAGCGGACCCTCGTCACCACTCCCTTCACGACTCGCCGGACCCGCTTCGCGGGTCCCGCAGCGCGTCATCTGTTCCTGGAGGCTGCTGGCTATTGTGGGACTATCAGGAGGAGCGCGGGGAAAGGCGATATCACAAGCGGGGCTGCGAGCATAGGCAGGGACTCCAGCGTCCAGGAGCCCCTGCGCGCCCAACCTGCAACACCTGGGCTGCTCTCCCCGCTGGCCACGCCCCCCGCCCATCAGCCCATGAGCACACGGTAGTAGAGTCATAAGGAGTACAGTGCCCCCGCTTCGCGGGAGCGAGCGGGAGCGACCGGGAGAAGCCCGGGACAAGGGCGGGATAGTCTGTGGCCGTCCGTGGTCGGACAAGGTTGGGTTGGGCCCAGAGTCCTGCAAAAATTATTTTCTGTCTGACACTATCTTTTTCATATGGTATACAGCTGTATTTTTATTACCTACTATTAGAGAGGGGGCCCACTGGTATCTAATAGGTGGCATAGTGGAATTATTTATATTTTACCTTTATATACTTCCCCATTTAGCTCCCAAATATGTCTTTAAGATCTGGGAAAGAACGCTTAGTCCACATACAAACCTCCAAGGGTGTTGTCTCTGGTCCCCTTGATGCTTTTATCACCAGAGCGACGGGAATTTTGGAAAAAGAAATTGAAATGGTAGAACATAGACTGTCCCTGGATTTAGTTACCGGGAAGCGTTCTTCAATTGGTGCCCTAGCCCATGCCAAAAGCCCTGTCTCTCATGCAGCATTTAATTGTATTTCCACCTCGGAGACAGAGGCGATCGTCCATGTAGATGGAGACGGGGTTACTATATCCCCACCCCACGATAACAGGGAACAGAACTCTTATGTTAATCGGACAAGCGACGGGGATGACAGTCAGTATATTGAGGATGACGAATACAGCTTGTCCAATGCATCCCAATCTTATGTTCCTACTCCCCCCAACCTGCCCAACCTGCCCCAAAATAGCCCAAATCCAACATCCCGGAAAAGAAAACATGTTTCGAGTCCACAGGGGGAAAAGGTCCAAAAACAGCCCAAAATCGATCTTACTAACAGTGTGAGCCTATCTCTTTCCCAGCCCCATCAAGGTTTCCCAACGGTGTATTGTCCCTCATTAGCTCCCTCTGGGTCATCAAACCCTTGCCCAACCTGTCTTAACAGCGATGATATTTTGTTGGTCAAGATGGAAGCAATATTAAAAACTATATTGCTTCCGGTCTTAGAGAGAACAAGGTTGATGACCGCTAAAATAGATGTATTGGAATTAGCTGTAAACACCAACATGGGTCTTCTGCAAAAACTAATAATGCCCTCTACTGGGATGGGGGCCTGTAACCCAATTTTGGGCAAAAACCAACGAGCGGGAAAACCCACAGCGATCCCTGCAAGTAAGTCCGTACCCATAGGGACCCCCGCTGTTAACAACAAACCCTTACCAGGGGCAAAACCCGCTGCCACCTTGACCACCGCTAGTAGAGTTCCCGTAAAGGATATTCCAAGGGATAAACGCCCACTAACTACCAACAAAGCCCCAGTGAAACATCTCTTGCCGAAAGGCATGTCAAAACAACCTAATAGTACCCCAGTACAATTACCAACAATGGGTAAAGACCAAAATAATTTCCAATCCTCCAGGTCCCAGATGATGGATAATCGAAAAACACGCCCCACACCCAGAGTTAACTTACCCCCAGAAGCGTCCCAATATACCATCGTTTTAACTGGGGTGGCCCCTTTAAGAGATGGCATTAAAGAGACCCACAGGGACTTGCGGAACAAAGTTATATTTTGGTTAAATAAACATCGCCCCCTCCCACCCTCATCCCCCACCGAAATCCTCTATGTAAGGAGAGTTGATTGGGTGGGTAAGGGCTCAAAAGACCTAGAAGGGGATTGTATCCTGATTTCTTTCAAAGACCCCTGGGTGGTGGACAGAATACGACGAAAAGCAAGATTTGCCCGTCTAGGTGACGTTCAGACTCTGGACCTTGCCTATTTCTACCCCCACACACACATTAACTACCCTATGGGCCCTAACCAGTGGAAAACGAGAGAGGGGAGGTCTCAAGGGCCGATAACACCTTACCCCCAACAGTACCCCCTGCTCTTTAATCATTTTGAGGTGCTGTCAGACTTAGAATGGATAGATTGACTGTGTTCACCCAGCCCGTTATCTAACCTGATTGATGAGAGCAGGGAAGTAGCACAATATCCACCTAACCTTGTTATGGAACTAAACTTGGATAACCAGCCTATGTCCCACAAAAAAGTTAGCATATTGGTTCCGCCAGCTGGGGAAAGGGCGTCAATCCCTAAAACTGAAGAAAATGGAGCCAGAAATAAGCCATTAAGCGTTAGTTTACCTAACTCCCACTCCCCTCCCAATGTAAGTAATAACCTTGTAGAACCCGACACATTGATATCAAATATTGTGTCCTGGAATGTAGCTGGAGTAAAGACCCGTCTGGACTCTGAGGATTGGTTAGAGTTCATTGATAAATATGATGTTGTGTTACTACAAGAAACCTGGGCTACCGCACCTATATACAAAGCTGGGTTCATAAACTTCTTCAAACCCGCAATAAAGAGTAATAAAGGGAGTGCTTCTGGGGGACTGACAACGTGGGTCAAACAGGCTTGGGGCTATTCAACTACTGAACTGTATGTGGAAAACCCTGATATCTTGGCGATTAGGTTGAGCAAGGAAGGGGGCCAGGACATGCTTATCATTAATATCTATTCTCGAGGCCTTCCTGGCGGCCGATGCCCCCAGCTGGTAGGTGTTTTGGACAATCTTCTGGTTGGTTGGAAAAAGGGAACATTTATTCTGTTAGCTGGTGATATAAATTGCACTATCGAGCCGCTTTATCTGGCTGAGGATAATTGGGGGTATGTAGAGGATGCTACATGGAAAATCCCGGAACTAATGAATAAAAAACCTGTTAAAGCAACGGAGGCTGCCCTGAGCTGTACTGCTTTTTGTCTCACCTGGGGCTTAAGGGCCGCAAATGGTCGCACCCAATCGGACATTGGCGCCAACTTTACATTTGACAATGGTTTGAGAAAAAGTCGTATAGACTACATTTTTTTTAAAATGGAACTCTGGAGCCTGATAGTTGATATGGAAATTGTTATGCGTCCTGAAAGTGATCATAATCCTCTGTCTTTGAAACTTAAACTGTATGATCTGACGAGATTGGCGGGACCAGCTCCTAGGGGGCAAGGGGCTGTAACCTTATCAAATGATCGGAGGAGATTGAAATGGTCCACGATTTCAAGTGATGCTACTATACAGGCCAGTATAGAAAATGTGGTGAAGCTTACACTATATAAAATGATGACAGAGGTTGTTGGGAGTGGTCACACTGAACTAGATAAGATTATGGGCATGCATGATAAATGTTTTATTGAGCTTAATCAACTTCTCTCGAAACCCTGCAAGAAAGGTACTGGGCATCCGCAAGCCATAAGAGCAAAATGGTACAACAAAGATTGTAGGGAGGCCCATAGTTCACTAATTGAGAAAGTTAAATCTAGAAACATGAGCGCTGTAAAGGCGGCTAGGAAATGGTACAAAAGAGTACAGTGGGAAGCAAAGAGGGCGTGGGAGGATGATTATTGGGCGGATCTTTTGGATGCCAGCAAGTCTAATAATCAGACTAAATTCTGGGACATTGTTAAATGTGGTAAGGATGGTGACTTCCGTACTCCATCCAACCATGTATCCCCTGAAGCCTGGATAAACTATTATTCTTCCCAATTTTGCTCAGAAGCTATTGATCCGCCGCCCATTTTGAACCTGTTACACGTAATGCCCCCCTGTGATATGATCCTGACCTTCACCGAAACAGAAACTGAGTTAGCCTTAGGCTTAACAAAGCGGGGAAAAGCCCCTGGGTTGGATCAAATTCCAGCCGATCTGTTTAAGGCCAATACAGCCCTTTGGGTACCTTATTTAACAAATATAGCTAATGCTATAGCGAGGGGTGCCTGTATTCCCAAAACATGGAAGGGAGCTGAGATTCTCCCCATACATAAAAAGGGAGACAGATCTAACCCAGGCAACTATCGCCCGATTAGTTTAATCTACTGCTTCCAAAAAGTCTTCGCCCGCATGATTTTGGCGAGAGTGCAGGGGTGGATGGATCTCGGAAATATACTGTCCCCAATGCAGGCGGGCTTTAGATCTGGTACAAGTACCATTGATCAGGTGTTACGTTTTTGTATGATCTTTTGGAAGGTTGTCACGCTTGGCGGTGGTACTATCTTTGCCGCCTTTATAGATCTGAAGTCAGCCTTCGATCTGGTACCAAGGGGTAAATTATGGCAGGTACTGAGGGACCTGGGTATGCCGGGTGAATTAGTGGAGATGATTATTAGACTACATGACGAGAACTACGCCAGGGTAAGGTGGGGAGCACAAGGTCAATATACGGACTCCTTTCCAGTAACACGAGGCGTTCGTCAGGGGTGCGTTCTCGCTCCCACCCTCTTTTTACTCTTTATTGACCAAGTAGTCAAATTCTTCATGTCCACTCACACCGATGCTCCATCTTTGGCAGGGACTAAATTTCCTATGTTGATCTTTGCCGACGACACCCTACTCCTATCAAAGACCCGGGGAGGCCTACAGCGGGCTTTGAATCGTTTTGAGGAGTTTTGTAAAAAAAACGACCTCCAGATAAATGTGGGTAAAACCAAGTTCATGGTTTTATCCAGGAAAAACCTAATACGTAGTAACGTACAAATGAGTGGGGTCAACTTGGAACAAGTTGAAACCATGATGTATCTGGGGGTCACTTTGGATCGTCGTCTGTCTTGGAAAGATCAAATAGCGACCCAGCAGCTAAAACTCGCTCAATTGACTGGATGTCTTCTGCGTGAGCAGAAGAAATCCATCACAAAGCGGGTCATTCCTGCCCTGAGAATATATGACACCAAAATAAATACAGCCACACTCTACGGGGCAGAGTTATGGGGGTTCATGGACCTTTCCAGTCTATATAGAATTCAGTGTAGATTTCTTCGGAACCTGGTAGGGTTACCCCAATCCACTCCACTGACTCCCCTCTGCCATGATATGGGTTGCTTGCCAATCACGGACATGGCCAGATTTAGAGTAGTGTCCACTTGGAGGCGCTTATGGACCTCTGAGGATCTTGCACTTTTTGCAAAGGAGCTAGCAGAAGTGAAGTCCATGGGGGGTTCTGAGCGAATCCCATGGCTTCGCTCGGTGAAAAAGAGTCTGTATGATATGGGCTTAATACATCTGTGGGTGTCCCCAGGTACTAATACCTTTCCATCGAAAAAAGAATTTAAGGAACTATTTTGGGCCTCAACCCGTCTTTCCTTGGTACATGCCTCCAGTTCTGGGGGTCTAACGGGGCGCTTTTTAAGCTTTAAGTTGGATTCTGCCCGTGAGACTTATTGGGATTCTATTACCAGACCACTGGACAAAAAACTGTATCATCAATTTCGGGTGGGCTCATTACCCTTGAATTCTTTCACTTCATCCTGGGGTAAAACCTCTTCTAGCTTTTGCAGCTGGTGCTTAGATCATAAAGAAACCGAGGGTCATCTACTGTTTGCCTGTCCCCAGTATTCAGAACCCCGTTCCAAGTGGTTAAAACCCCTATTCAAACGACTACCCTGCAGAAAATCCTCGGATGCAATATGGGTCCTGAAAACAAACACTTCTGAAATCACTGTGATATGCTTGGCCAAATTTTTAGGCTGGGCTTGGGCAATCAGAGCCAGAAGGAACCCATCCTCTTCCTAATCATATTTTGAAATGTTTTTGTCTCTATTGTATTTCTAGCTTCAGGTTCATTTATGTCCTGTGGAACTGACAAATGTTTAATAACTTTTTAATTGTGATTTTAGTTTTAGTGTAAATCTAATAATATGTTTAAGTTTGTCTTTACATAATTGCTTATATGCAGTGGTGGTTTTTGATTTGTTTCATGAATGTTTTCATTTTGTCTTTTATGATTTTATTATCGAAATAAAGACACTAAAACCTGAAACCTGAGAGCCACAATGCACCCTAGTCTCAAATAAGAGGTATAGGCATGAAATAGCAAAGAAAACATTGTATGCTTGAAAAAGGTGTGAGAAACTAATTCTCATTTAGAAAAATGATGCTTAACATAGGTTTGGTTGAGTTAGCAACAAGCCACATTACTGAATATTGGTTATTTGTTGTGTACGAGGCATGCGTATGCATGCTTTACATTGCCTTTCAGAAAAACATTTCAATTCAACTGCAACCACAGTGTCTAGCTTTGTGTTTTGAAATGTGAAACTGTAACTTATTTCTATCTTCTACGGCTGAAGCTTTGTGATTTGCCACATTACAAGGCTTTGGGCTAAACGTCCATTGTTTTGTTGACGTCATAACAGTGCAGAAGCAGTCCACTGTATTCTTCAGTTTTGCATTCATAAAATTTACAATTTATTCAGTGCGACAAGTTCGTGCTGGCGAGCTGTGCGAGTGACAAGGTGTTGGCACTAACGGGTCAGCTCGTAGTCCGAAAGAGCCCAAGAACATCAATTCAAGTCCACGGAGGCCACACCAAGGGTCCAGGGCCTGTAGGGCACCACTGGCGGGCAGGGGCTGGCTCTAGCTGGATTTGGGTGCTGGTTCAGGTGGTTGGGAGCCTGTTATGTCCCTGTGGCTCTGAACAGGATGCCAGCGGACTAGGTCTTAGAGTCACTCTGGGAGTCCTGGGTTCAGATTCAGGTCCAATCAATCTGACTCACACAGGAGGGCAGCTGGGCAATAGGGCAGCAGTCCAACAAGTCAGCAGTCCGGCAAGGCAGTAGTCCAGCAGGGAGGCAGGGGTATGTAGCTCTTTGTGTGGAGCCAGGACACAGCATATTCAAATGGATGTAGGGCTGTGCCCAGCTGATCCTCCCATCCTGCCAGTGATGGTCAGTCCAGGCACACCTAAGCTTTTTATTACGTGTGGAGTAATACACAAAGGCCAACTGTCAGCTACACCCAGTCATGTGACCCAGAGACAGGCTGCAAAAACTAAATGGTTAAGGCAGCAAAATGCCAACTTTCTAAAAGTGGCAATTTCAAAATTGTAATTTAAAATCTGACCTTAACGTAAGAGAGGGTTTTTCATTACAATTCCAAAGACACAAAATATAGACTGGATACCTGTTTCCATTTGGAAGTTACAGTTAATTAAATGTAATAATGTAACACCAATGTTTTCCTATGGTAGAGGTTGGCCTTGCAGCACCGAAAAATGAATGTAAGAGTTTATTACTACAAGGACAAGCAAAATTTAAAAGTGCACGTCCAAATTTGAATTATACTTCACCTTGCACTCTGAGCTCACCAGGGCCTACCCCTAGTGGTGACTTATATCTATTAAAAAGGAAGGTTTTGGCCTGGCAAGCGGTTTATTTTACCAGGTCGCAATGGCAGTTTAAAACTGCTCACACAGGGTGTAATTGCAGGCCTGAGACAGGTTTGAAGGACCACTCAAGTGTACCTGGGTACATGTAATATCACTTTACTAGGAAATCAGAAGTAAATTAAGTATGCCATTTGGGTATAAGCCAATCTTACCATGTTATGGGAGAGAGCACAAGCACTTTAGCACTGGTTAGCAGTGTAAAGGGTACCGAATCCTGAGGCCAGCAAAAAAAGATCAATGGAGGAGGAAGGTGAAAGGTTTGGGAGTGATACTGCAGAGGAGGTCTGGTCCAACACTTTGTCTTGCCATGTTTTTATCTGCCCCACACATGTTGTTTTTGTCTCCTTGCTGCTTCCCCTATCTCCATGTTGGTCTAAACTATCTCTCTATGAGCTTCTGTGCTCCCTCAGTGTCAGTGCTGCTCTGTCTGCCCGTGTGCTTCAGTGCTCCCCTCTATGTTCCCTGGTCTCATCCTGTGCTTCTCTGCCCCTTCCATGTTGTTTCCGTCCCCAGGTTGCTTTCTCATGCCCCCAATTTCACTTCTGTATCAGGTCCCCAGTTCGCTTCTGCACCCCCTGTCCCCGGCATTACTTCTTTTTAGTTGCTGATATAACTCTGTAAATTTCTTAAAAATCATTTTGTGGTATGCACACCTTCAACATGACGTGGCTGTCCACATCCAAAGGTTTTTTTAAATGTTATTTTCTTTATTTACTTCATCTTTTAAGTGCATCCACAGATTAAACTTAAATACCAGAACAATCATTAATAAATAAATACAGTGAACTGAAAATACATGTAATTAAAACAATACAAAACTTGATTACATCAAGCAAAATACATTGTAGTGATTAGAAATAGGTCAATTTATATCAAGAAAGCACCCAAAAACCGAATTAAATGATAACAAATATTCACAGTGGAAGGGTTTCAAAAAAAGTTAAGTGCTTCTTTGTGCGTTACTACAGAATACCTTAATATCAAAGGATAGAAAAACAATTCTGTACATAAAAAAGGTCAGGACAGAATAAAAAGCACATAATTCAAATGATGTGCAACTGATAGAGATCGCAGGTCACCCGACCAATAATTTCACCACTGATGTTTCGGGCCCATATACTTCAATTCACCATATACATTGATCAGATGACCTTACAATCTACTACCAATATCCATGAGTCCTTTCGAATGTTTCTAGAGTACCCGACTTACCATCCACCGTTACGGGTACCCATGACCACGATGGGTCAGGGAGCTAGCTGTAAAAGGAAAGGCAGCAAAATACAAAACCCACTTTAAATAACTTTGATATTCATCAAATGACCACGGACAACTGGGAAGTTTTATGTATTTTTATCTAGAAATCAGTTTCGGAAATCATAAGATTCACAGTAATAAGGCAGTCAATAATCAAAATGACGAAAATCACATATCCATAAAGGAACAAAGTAAGGGTAACCATTTAGGTTTTCTAATGATAGAGTAACAGGGAAATACGCTAAAAATGGAACTTAAGAATAGACATCTTTAAAAGGGCCAGTTTATGCAAGTATACATTTATACTTTGGGCATGAAGATGAATGGGAAATTAGAAATCCTAAACAACTATAAACAAATGAAAAGTGTAATTCGCTATACTCTAGAATTTTACTTCAGTCAGTTTAAAATGAGAAAATTATAGACCACATCAGAAAATTTCAAACTGCAATGGAGAAAATGATTTCTAAAAGGTAGGGTAACATAGGAACACGTTATAAAAATAAATGCAAAATGACTTTAGGATATGCAATGGTTGCGGAAAGCGTGGAAAATTATCATATGCAAAGGTATGTCTTTATTGAAGCAAAGACAGAAAAATAGAAAGGTGCAGTTTAGAGTTTGCAGCAGTATATTTACCTAGACTGGTGTGAAAACCAACCCTGGCCACGGGTCAGTTAAGGACAGGAAATACCCCAGGAAGGAGAGAAATCAACGGGACAGCAGGTGCAGAATGGACACCCCAGGACAGGACAGGAAACCCAGATTAGGATCAAGACAGGACCACCAAGGCACGACCAGCACCCGCAGTTCGGAAGCAACGCCTGCGCTCCACCCTCTCTGCAGCTATTAGTCAGAACCCCGATTGGGTTAGCGAACTCCCCAGCAAAGTGCTCCGCCAGCACTTAAGGTTTAGTAAAACCTTAGAGTCTATGGTCAAATTCGGACAGAGTGCTCCGCAGCGCTCTGTATTCAGTCACCTATTGAGTGCGTTGGGTCAGTGACAGGTCAGCTATTCGGACAAGTCGGACAATTTCTCTAGCTAAACCTAGGCTAGATATACTCTTTTTGGGTCAGTGAACCACCCCCCAATGTTGCAAAGTGTCAGAATCCCCAATTTCGATTGGTCCTAAGGTAGGATGGGTTAACACACCAATCAGAACAGACTTATTCAAGTCCTATTTTGCATTCTAAGGTACCGCCTAGCAAGATTGGTGTTCCCATGAGAGAATATGCAGTATACAATAGGAATAATATCATTGTAACAAGTTAGGAACACAATTTCTCTATCCTCCTGGGTCAGAGGTGGCGTTCTCAGGAGCATCTTGTCTGTGACTGCCAGCTGGCTGAGTTCCACCGCTCAAGGCTACTGCTGCCTGGGCTGCGCGGTCATGCGCAGAAAGGACCTTCAAGATGGGTCTCGACCCAGTTGGACCCCCCGTCTACCATGGTACATGAAAAGTAAGCGAAAACAAATTAAAACATAGAAATAAATGAATGTATTACATATAATGATTTCGTACTTCAGGTTTATCATTACAGAAATATACTATGCTATTAAGGGTAAGTGCTACACATAACAACACGATGAGCAACAGCACGAGCCTCACCTCGTTATCACATTAAGCGGCCATCTTGTAGCCATTACGCATGCGCGCCCTTTCCCTCCATAACTACATCTACGTAAAGTCACGTGAGTGTGACTAACGCATGCGCAGAAGCGAAAAGTCAAGCAGCGGCCATTTTTAGGGACGAGGGTTAATCGTATTAGTAGAACACATAGGCAAGCTTCACTAATACACACGCATATCAAAATTAAAGGAGATTAGTAAAACGTACAATTTGTATTACGGGATTATAACAGATTTCGAGGTTCTTGACTCGAGCAAGTCGCGATGCGAAATCTTGCTCTATCAATCCCCTCTTTGATGATATTTACTATCATCACAAAATAACGGAACCAGATGCCAACTTGTCACACTTTGTACAACTCTATTTCCTCCAACAGGCGATTCAGTTTCTCTTTCTCATTTTTGGTAGGGTGAGAATTTTTCACCCTTTTGTAAATCTGATTATTCATTTCTTCTAATTCAAGTTCATCCGCACTCCGTTTCACTCCTCTTGCATTCACTTATACCCTTTTGTGTGTTTGCGACATTTGCAACAGACGAATATGAGAAATAGGATAAAACCTATCACTCCAATTGGCATCAGTACCTTAAACAGTAAGCTTCTACCTAAGCTTGCAAACCAATGACCTACATTGGAGAGACCATCAACGAGTCTCTTCCAGGCACTGTCAACCTCAAGTGGTTTGAGTTCCTTTTCCAAATTAGTAATATTTTTCACATATCTTTTGAGCTGCACACTTTTGTCCGGAATGTAAGTGCAACAATGTTGCGCCTTCAACATCCGGCAGACTCCGCCCTCTTTTGCTAATAAGGTATCAAGCGCAAGTCTGTTCTGTAAAACCATCGATCTGATCGCAACCATCTCGGTATTGACCAGCAGAAATCCATGAGCCGTGTCAGTAGACAACACATCCACTATAGTGGACAATTTGCAAATTCTGTGAGTGTTCAGAACCACTCCCACTCCAGGTATCAGTGCACTAAAAATACTACCCATTATTTCTCCTACGCTTTCTCTTTTGCTACGCACTAAGCCATTAGTGTTTTCATTGCTTCCAGCAATTTCATTCACATGGTATATTTTCGGGAAGACTATGCCAAAGTAGCAGCTTCCATACCAGTGATCCGGCATTTTGAAATAAGCCTTGTTTCCACATATATAATAAATTCCGGGAAACACAGGTTCTGACCCATTTTTGAAACCCCAACCTCCAATTACCTTGTAATTGTGCTCACATTGACTGGAACCAATGAAAATGTTATTATAATAACTAGTCTTCTCGCGGTGAAGACAGAGTTTCCCTTTCCTTTCGAAATCCAGCAACAAAGCAGGCCCTGCCCCGCCATTTGAGGTGCTTTCCATGTCCTCAGCCCATTTTGGGGTTTTCTGTTTTTTATCATTTGCCTTTCTTTGGAAACTCTCCCTTCTTTTCTCTGCCATGTTCAAAAATATTTTCTCTTGTTCATGTAATGAACAGGTCAAGTTGTACCTGTGTGCGTCATTTAAGTCTATGGTACCTATAGTTAGAAAGTATTCTCTCATATAACGTGTAACGTCACTTTTAGTATGTACAGGATTCAGATTTCCACGTATAGGAAGTTCAGAAAATATCACGTCTGAGTTAGAGTAATAGTACTGTAACGGTCCTCTTTTGTAAAATAAGCTTGCCAAAATACTACAAGAAATTCCATAAGTTAAAGGTAGGTGGTGATAAGTCATGCCTTCAGCTACAGAAGTAGGTAGCTTCATGCAGACATAGCAGTCTTCTATCTCCATAGTTTCTACATAATGTACTAACAGGTTTGCGAAAACATTTAAATGAGTCTGGTTCATAACTCCATGATAATGTAGTCCTTCCTCATCTGATGCTTCTAAGTCTCGTTTTGTCTGTCTGAGTGCCTTTTCACGTCTTTCTACACTTCGTGTTGTCAGTTCCTCAGTGTCGGTAGTCTGAGTAGGGTCAATATTAGTACTTTTGCTTACCATAAAAGGAATGAAAACTGTTAGGCCTATCCAAACTAATATAACTATAACTATACTACATATACATACTTTGCAGCATGTTTTGCAACAACTGCGGCTAGGTCTACCACTCACGTTTGAATCAGACATTTTGGCTCAGAAGAAGTTTTCAACCCCTCTTTGTGGCCTTGCACAGGTATCTTTATACTGAGCAATTTCACGGCGGTTCGTCCTCTTCTTCTGCGGAATATACAGCAATCGGTTCCCCGTCGCTTTCGTCAGTAATATCAAGCTCCTCAAAATTTTCCAAAATCAAGTAAGTCCACTCAGGATCTTGATATTTTTCGTTCAGTCTCTTTATTCGATCACTCCTTCGTTAGGAGCTTTCTCCAGCTTGTTCTGCTATTCGTATGCTTTTTCTTCTGTCAGCAAGTTTCTCTTCTACTGTTTTTATTCTCAGCTTCAGTCTCTTAATATATCTCGGTTCGATATTTTTCTTTTTCTTAAGTCTTTTGGCTGGCACTGTGTTTTGACTTTCTTCTAATGCTCTTTTGTTTTCACTTGTTTGTGGCACTTCTGTTTCTGTTTCTTCCCTTCCTGTCTGACTAGTCCCAGGTCTTGAATCTATTCCTTCTGCCTGGTTACTAAGCTGGCCTGGTTCAGGTGAATTTTGGGTTTGGCTTTCGAATGTCTCTGTTTCTGTGTCCTGAACACGTTTTTCTAGTTCTGTCTGATCCTGTTCAAGCACTTCGATCCCTTGATTTTCTTCTGCTCGAACTTTTACACTAGTTCTAGTCTGTCCCTCTTCAATTTCAGGAGTCAGTGGAGGAGTATCGATCACTTGTTCTGTCCCTGTTTGACCTTTTTCTTCGTCCTCAGACTTGTTGTTAATCTCAATAATCTGAGGGTCTTCGCCTGTGCCTGTCTCAACCTCTCTATTCCACTCTCTGTCTTCGTTGATTCGCTCTCTTGTTCTGATTGGGTCTTCAGTGAGATTGATTATAGGTATCCAATCATCTGGGCTGGTGCTCGGCTGTTCGTCATCAGCTACTTCAGGACGGACATCCGCAGACCCCTCAGCTGGACAACCTTCAGCTCCAGGCTCCTTGTCTGGAATTACCTTTTGTGTATGGCTGGCATGGATCCACTTGGGAACGCCTGCACACTTCACCGCTGTCGTGGTCACCAGTATTACTTGGCGTTTTTCTCCCCACCTCGGTGCAAGGCAACTCGAACGAGTGTGCTTCTTGATTCTAACCCAGTCACCAGGGGGGGGTGGCTTGGACGTGAAGCGGAATGGCTGCCTGATCTCGCAGCTCCGCTGACCGAGCTAATCAATCCGCTAATTATATGCCCTTCTGGTGTGGGACATCGGACCTACATCCCCCAAACATCGTCTCAAGGGTCTGACTGCTGCCCGGTGAAGAAATACGGGGTAGAAAGCTGGCTGGAGCGAGGAGATTGAGACCTGCAGATTAGCGTTGCGGAGGCCTGGTGGACGAGCGGAGGCCGCGGGCTCGCTTGCTTCCTTTGCCCAAACGGGTGTAATAGGACACAGCGCCCGTCCGGAGCCGGATCGGAGGCGCCTGCACCCGGGAACTGAGCCGATCACCGGCCTGTGAGTGACGTCAGCGGGCTGCGATCTATGAACGGGACCGCCGGCTGGGCGAAGATTAGCGACGAGCTGCCGGCCCCGCCGCACGCCTTGTGCGTCACCTGCTGCGGCCCGCGGCAGTGATATTTGCGGTGAGGTGGAGAATCATACAGCGCAAGACCCGGTAGGAGAACATGAGGGCGAGCATTGCCGGCTGCGCGCTCCCGGTTTACTAGAGGGAGTGCTTCATGAGTGTGTGCCTGTGCACGGCGCCTTCACCAAAACTACCAAGGACATTACTGCAGGCTAATCCCTCGCGCTATCCTCCCTTAATGAGGCGTGGCTGAACTCTCCTTCTGCTGCCCTGAAACCGCCCTGTGATCGGCGCTAAGGTGTGTTCGCAACTAGAGAGAATCTGAGACACGTGCTGCGAGTCCTTGGGTCACCTAACTGAGACGCCGGTGAGTGTGCAGATTGTATTTACGTGCAGCCGCACGCGGCCATTTTGTCCTGAGCTTACCCTAACATCCAGCATTGGAGGCCTGAAACTGCGACGTGGTATTAAGGGGTAGGAGTAATTAATACCGGCGACACAGATCACGTAGGGGTACGCCGGAATCGCACACCACGAGACTGCCCTGAAGGTGCATTGGAGTTGGGAGATACACGCCTTGGTGTTCCGACGAGGGGCATTGGCGCGACACCTGACGCTGTTGAGATTCCGGCTGAAACAGAGTGAAATATCTCCTTGAGCGTGCCACTGAATATAGACGCGGTGCCGTTGCCACTCCTCCACTACCGCGTTGAGTGCAGCCGAATATGGGGAAGCCGGAAACGAGGCAGCCGAAGCTGACCTTTGACAAGTCTAAGCAGAAAACCACTGGACAGGATCCATCGGAGGATGACGCGGCCAAGAGTGACCAGGGCGGCTCGCAAAATGCCGACATCCAATCCATGTTCCAAGAACTGAAGACGAGCTTGCAAGGCATAGATCACAAAATGGATGATTTGGCAGCCCGCATGGACAGCATGACAAGACGTATGGACAAGCAAGATGGCAGAGTGGGGGTGCTCGAAACGCGAGTGACTGAAACAGAGGAGAGTCAAACTGATATGGATAAAAAATTGCGAGGCATGGATAAGATTTTATCGTTAATTCAGCAGAAGAACGAAGATTTGGAGGCCCGCTCGAGACGCAACAACGTCCGCATTACGGGCGTGGCAGAATCGACGAACATCGGGAAAATGGAGATCTACGTCGAGACAATGATGACCGAACTATTTGGCACGGGACTCTCCCAGATGTTCCTGGTCGAAAGAGCGCACAGAACCCTGGGCCCCCAGCCCAAGCCAGGCGCGGCGCCCAGACCTATTATTGCCCGCATCCTGAACAATAGAGACCGGGACGCCATATTGCGCATGGCGAGGGACACGAAAGACCTACAATATCAGGGTAATCACATCTCAATATACCCGGACTTCACAATGCAGGTCCAGCCAGCTAGGAGGGAATTTGTTCCGGCTAAAAAGATCTTCCAGCAACTTGGCACTAAATATTCGCTTATATATCAGGCTAAGCTGAGGGTACAGGGACCGGGCAGACCATCCTTTTTTGTAGACGCGAAGGCGGCGTTACAATATGCCAAGCAACTGTCACGAGATCAGAAGAAACAGGCACTATCGGAAGAGCCGGAAGAACGAGAGAGACTGAGCGATGTTGAGTGACGGTGGCCAATACTTTGAACTACTTGCACCGTGCCTTTGCAATCATCAGAGATGCAGACTGTGTCGACGTGTGTTCCTGCTGAACAAGACCTGTACAGATAAGTTGAAAAATGCGAATATGAGTGGGGGGTTGTGAGGTCCTCGAGAGATCACTACCAGGCCGGCGCTCGGTCGCCCTGGCATGAGTACGGGGTTAGTAAGCGACCGACCCACGTTCCCCTAGGGATGATTCCCACTGTTCAATGTTTGCTGTGGATTCCTACTGGGTTCTTGAAGTTGGGGAGGGAGGGGAGAGGGGATGATGCACGACCTGATTGGGGGGTTGGAGCGGGAGGGGCAAGGGAGGGTTTGAGTTTGGGATGGCATGTTGAGTTTTGTTTAATTGTAGGTGATATGACGTATGTTACAAATATCAACACTGTATGGCACACTGGACTACACGAACTGTTGGGAAAGCAAGGACATCATGCTAACTGCTGTCTAAGGGTGGGCGGCAATGCGAACTGTATAATTTCCAATCTGATTGCTTGGCTGCTGAAATCCAGGTTGAGCTCTAAACCTGTGGTAGTTGGAACAATGCACATAACAGGGGTATGACAATGGCACACATCAAATTGTTAACCTGGAATGTGCGCGGAATGAATGATAGCCGAAAGGCCAGACTGGTACAGGCCTTCCTACTCAGAAAAGCTATAGATATATGTTTCCTACAGGAGACTCACCTGACTGCAAATGCTTCCTCTGTGCTCCGACACAGTAGATGGGGTGAGACTGTGCACGCGCCTTATTCGAATTACTCACGTGGGGTGGCGATCTTAATTAGACGGGGTCTAAATTGGAAAACGTCGGAGGTGGTGTGTGACCCTGGAGGTAGATTCCTGTTGCTGGTGGGGATGTTGCGTGGCATGCGAATGATACTGGTAAATGTATATGGTCCTAATGATGACAACCCTGACTTCTTTTGTGATTTATGGCATAAGATTCAGTCCCGTGGCCAGGCCGCGATTGTGTGGGGCGGGGATTATAATGTGGTTTTTTCGGACACCATGGATAGACAGGGAGCGGCCAGAGAGCATCACCCTAGGGCTGCGACAACACTTGGAGACATAATGTCCGACGCTCAACTGTTAGACTCATGGAGGTTACTGCACCCCGAGACCCGGGTTGGGACATGCTTGACATTACACAGGGCGGCATGGTCCAGATTAGACTACTGTCTGCTGACACGAGACATTCACGCCTTAACACGGGAGGTGGAACACTTGCCCAGATCTCTTTCGGATCACGCCCCAGTCTGTTTGACACTATCTACCCCCTCACAGTATGCCCAACCCTTCAGCTGGAGATTCCCCTCTCGTGCTCTCCGAGACCAAGTTTTCAGACAGGAGCTGAGAGAGAAACTAGAGGAATATTTTGAATTGAATGAAGGCTCGGTGGACTCCCCAGGCACTCTATGGGAGGCATGTAAGGTGGTGACAAGAGGATATTGCATGTCCTTGAAAACAGGGGTTCTCAGATCCATTAGGGACACGCTGCAAAGACTGGAAACTGAACTGTCAGCTCTTGAGGCGCTGCTCATGACGGCACCTACAGATAGAGTCCGGGCCGAATTCAGAGCGAAACTCACACAACACCAGGAAGAGGCAGACAGGGAGGTGAAGTTCTTGTCCAGGGACAGTGAGGCTCGGCGATATGGGGAGGGAGATCGGGCGGGTCGTACCTTGGCTAACATGCTTCGGGCGCCGAGGGGTACAGAATATGTGTTGGAACTTAAGGATGAGGCTGGAGATGTGGTCAGGGAACCCAAGACATACTCAGGGTTATGACACATTACTACAAAACACTTTACACATCCAAGGTCACGCCGGACGACGAGTCGCTCACAGACTACCCTGACACAATCGCCCTGGCGTGGTTCAATAATGGGGCCAGGCAGTACATGGACTTGCCGTTTTCACAGGAGGACATGAGAGCAATAATTGCAGGACTGCCCCCAGGAAAAGCACCAGGGCCGGACGGCCTGACAGCAGACTTCTATAAGGAGTACGCAGACATACTAGTACCCAGACTACATAGAGCCTTCGAGGAGGCGGTGGAGTCGGGTACGCTCCCACAGACGATGAGGGAGGCGATGATTATTACGATCTTAAAGCCGGATAAGGATCCCACCAATCCGGATTCGTATCGTCCGCTTTCGCTCATTAACATTGATGCTAAAATCTATGCAAAGCTGCTCGCAGATCGTCTTAAATACATGTTGCCGCAAATAGCGCTCTCTGATCAATGTGGCTTTGTGCTGAAGAGATCCACTTCGCATAATCTGAGGGTGCTATTTGGACTCCTCCACTATCTTGACCCAAAGGTAAAGGCTGCTGCAGCACTATTGGATGCAACTAAAGCATTCGATTCTCTTGAATGGAAATTTCTACTCACCCTGTTCACCCGTATGGGATTTAGCCCACTATTCGCCAGACGCATTGGCATATTATATAACAACCCGTCCGCTAGAGTTAGAGTAAATGGGCAGACCTCGTCCTCCTTTCCGATAACGAGGGGCACCAGACAAGGGTGTCCCCTGTCCCCGTTGCTGTTCGCTATTGCAACGGAACCGCTGGCGGCGCGCATGCGCCAACACCATACCCAGCGCAGCATCGGCTTCACGTCACGCGGCCTTCTCATCTCCCTCTATGCTGACGACGTGACAATATAGATGATGAACCCGGCGGACAACTTTGACCCATTAATGCGAGAAATACTGCGGTACAGCGGCCTCACAGGTATTAATATTAACTGGTCGAAGTCTACCATGCTGCCGTTGACAGACGGCACAACCAAATGCCACACTGAATTTCCGATATACTGGACAGAGGACGAGGTCAAATACCTGGGAATCAGGGTCAGCCGCTCTATACAGGACATTTGGCTATCGAATTTTGGAGTGGCAATGGACTGGCTCGAGGGCAAAGTGAAGAAGTGGAAGTCCCTGCCACTATCGCTGACAGGCCGCATAGCCATTGCCAAAATGGTTGTAGTCCCCAAATATCTTTACCTATTTATAAACATACCCCTTCCATTGACGATGGCGTTTTTTCGCCGGCTCAGATCTGCTATGATCGACTTGGTCTGGGCGGGTAGGCAGCCTAGAGTGACCTGGAACCTTCTCACTCTGCCGCTTCATCAGGGAGCCATTACAAGAATGGGGTAACCCTTAAGGTATGGACCTGGGTAACTAGAGATATAAACAAACAATGGTCCGAAACCTATAGATTGAGATACACAGATCTAATCGGAGAATTGAGATATTATTCACAAGACAGTAGCACCTTTGATAAGTCTGCTGGCTGCACAATAAAGACTAAATCTTTGGGAAAAGAACCTAACACCACAGTTTTGAAAAAATATATTCTTATTTAATTTTTATATATTCCAATTTTGGCATATTTTTGTCAATAAAAACAAACAGGTTGCCCCAAGATAGGAGAGTGCAAGAAAAAGGTGTGATTCAAGGGGGTGAACGAGTGAAATAGAAAGGAATTTACACAATAGTGAAAAAGAAAAAATTCAATACAATTTAAACAATCAATCCTGCATATACATAGTTCAAAAAACAATTGCAGTGATGAACCTAGCCAGCAAATATAAATTCATTTAAATCATAGTTGACAACATTGCGGTATTCATGTTTCAATGTCCATAATTTTGCACAGCCTACAATGTTGAAGACACACTGGTCTAGGATATATGTAGTAAAATGTCGACGTTTCGACTCGACTTATTCCCAACCGGTGATTTAGACCTGGGGATGGCGAGTCTTCATCAGGACAATAAGCAAACAACGAGGCAACCAGGAATTATTAAATAACCCTAAAACAGAAAAGAGTTGCGAGTTATTGACCGTGGTGTAAAGGTGCAGCCTATCCCAAGGGGATATGGCAATTCCTCTTACCCTTAGTGGTAGAAGAACCGTTGATATTGATGATCGCTGCGTCTCAGACAGGGTTCCTGGAGAGACAACAGAGGGTCGGGGTAGAATCTAGAATATTCCAATACCCATGGTGCTTAGTCCCACCCATCAAGGTTGATATTTATTTTTACCTTGGAACGGTGTCAGGGTCCATATGATGAAGTCGTTATTTCTTATATGGACATGATAGGTGATGCCTAGGATTAATTTAAAACAACATCAGTCTATCCAATCTACACTGTCTCAAGTTAAATATTGAAACATAGGCATCTATTTACCTTGTAGATATATCAGGGTCCATGTAATGTAGTCGTGGTTTTCTTATATGGAATTGTAGTCGGTATCTATAATTAAATTGCAACAACATCAGTGTGCACCATATTCTATTGACTCGCAATTACCTATTTTTATGCCCTATGCGGTGTAGGTCAATTACCTTAATAATGTTAGTGCACAACCTCCACGACGAGTAAATAGGGCCGGTCGCTCCAATGAATGTGGGCGCACTGTAAGGATGACAAAACATCATGGTAGAATCTGTCCTTAGTTGTTTATGGAAATAATGGGGTCTGATTTTTTTAAAACCAGAAGGGCTTACCTGGTTTCCGATTGAGTTGTTTTTTGAAACCGGTAGAGACGCTAATCCACTTCCATCCAACTGTTAGCTATATTATCAGAGACATAAATTAAGAATAAAGAAACCCAGGCTTACTAAGGTTGAATGACTGGATGTGCAAACACATCCTATTTTAATCGTTATGCACGTAGAGTTGAACGAGTGCATACCTGCTGTGTACTGGCTTCAGCGTTTTCATCCGTGCCTCTCAGTGCTTCCGGATGTCTCTAACTTGTGGAGGTCACTTCCACTCGATATGGGGACACTGTGTTAGGAGACACAATATCCGAGGGACATATTTTGGAAACCGAGTATAACGCAATAACATGGTCATATTTCGGAAACTGAATCGTATCACGCATTTACATGGTGAAACGAGATTATTTAAAAGGATCATTCTTTTCATACCCGTCTTTGCGTTTCTGGAACCCTCTATCGCCGAGCCTCACGGTGCTTCGGGATACCAGCGGTGAATCCAGCAGTGTTTCCGCATTGGAAAATACCCAGCCTGCATAGCGCAGTCCGCACAGAAAGAGGACTGCTTTAAACAACGTGTGAAAATTCGGGGGGTCATAAATCATGACGGTTATTTGAAATTATTTCCAATTAAAGACTTATGGTCAAAGGAAGCAAATGTCCCATATATTTCGTAAATGAAACCCATGTTTTGAATTTACCGAGTTTGAATCAAAAAACGCCCAATGTTGGGTAGAAGTCATGGAAGGACTAGGGAAACGAGGTGGTAGAGGTAAAAGAGGGACAAAAATTTTTGTGTCTGTTAGTGCCTGCAATGTACACTGAAAGTCTGTTTAACATGGAAAATTTTTATAATCCACAGTACATACATGGCAAAACATAATACATAATTGACCATACCCAATAGCAGTTGTCATTACATCATATTTGGTATGTCCCACAATTGTGAATATAGATGACTGGATACAGTTATAAATTCACATTTCCAATAAAGACACTTGTTTATTCAATTCCTCCAATTCATTCAGACCCTTACTGACAGTATTAAGAGTGTGTATCCACTTACACTCTCTTCTGTTCAGAGTATTGTGTAGGTCACCACCTCTGGGGTTGGCCGTTATCTTTTCTATGACCCACCATCGAAGACTGCCCTCATGATATTCAAATCTATGAAAGTGATCCACCAATGGTGCGCCCAGAGTCTTACATCTTATGCGGCTCATATGCTGTAGGATCCGACATTTGATTTTTTGTGTGGTCTGCCCCACATACATAAAGCCACAAGGGCATACAACCGCATATACCACCCAAGATGTATTACAATTGGTATGTTGGGTGAGTTTGTATGTTCGGTCATTGTGCTCAAATTTATCACATTCTCGTGTAAGAGGGCAGGCTTTACAGTTCCCACATTTTCTGTGGCCCTCTACTGGTGGAGCTCCCCAAATTGTAGGTTGAACTGAGAGTGATCTGTGTGGTAGAAGGGCTTTGACCAAGTGGTCACGGATATTTCTACCCTTGCGAAATGCATGTAGAGGTGGCGGAGTCCCACCCAATTCGCTGCTGATCAAATGCCAATGACGATTTATACACTTTTTTATGTTGTTACTCTTTGTGTTGAATGTTGTAACACATACAAGCCTATCTTCTTTGGGTTTATGGATAGTGCCAAGTAGATGCTCACGATGGTTGTGCCAAGCCCTTTTTCTCGCTTTTTTGAGCAGCCTGATGGGGTAGCCTCGGTCACTCAATCTTGACACCAATGCTGCTGATTCCTCAAGGTAATCATCCTTCCTGAAACAATTCCGTCGCAACCTCAGGAATTGTCCAAAAGGCAAATTGTCCCTGAGGTTGCGCGGGTGGTGGCTCGTGTATCTGAGAAGAGTGTTGCGCTCACTACTCTTTCTATAAAGTGTGGTATATAGTTTTCCCTCATCCGTTTTTATTGTTAAATCTAGAAAATTGATGGACATAGGGTCACATTCCAAGGTAAATTGAATGTTGGGGGAGCAGGTGTTGATCCAACTATGAAAATCCCTAAGTTTTAAGTCGTTGCCCCGCCAAATTAACAGAACGTCATCAATATACCTTACCCACAATAATATATTGTTAAGGTAAGGATTACATTGATTGTGAACGAATCTGTTTTCGTACTCGCTCATGTAAATGATAGCCAAATTTGGGGCAAAGCTTGCACCCATAGCCACACCACTGGTTTGGATAAAATATTCATTCTGGAAAACAAAAAAGTTTTTAGACATTGCAATTTCCAGTAATTTAACAATGAAGTCCGTTGGTACTCTATGTGGGGCAGGTCTCATATTGAGGGCACGTTCCATACATGACAACGCCTCATTTTGAGGGATGTTTGTGTACAAAGATGCGATATCCATCGCAGCCAATATACACGTATTATGATCATAGGCGAGTCCCTCCACCATTTGGATGGTATGTGTGGTGTCTCTCACATATGTTGGAGTGGCTATGGCTATGGGCTTCAAAAAAACATCAATATACTTGCATAGCGGTTCCAAGAGGGACCCACACCCTGATATTATAGGTCTTCCCGGGGGGTCATTTAGCCTCTTATGTACCTTGGGGAGCGTGTATATGGTTGGCATTCTAGGACTCTTATTGTTTAAGAATTCATGCTCATGTTTATTAATGATGCCTTGTTCCAACGCTCCTTTTGTTAGTTTTTGGATCATGTCACTGATGGTCTTAGTTGGATCCTTCCTCAGGCGCACATAGTTGCCAGGTGTATCCAACTGTGTATATATTTCTGATTTATAACTTTCCAAATTTTGTACAACAATAGCACCGCCTTTATCGGCGGGTTTTATAACGATGTTATTATTGTCCTTAAGGGATTGTAATGCAGATTTTTCCTCCTTGCTTATGTTGTACGGGACATATTGTCTAGTACTTAGAATGGCATTAATGTCCCTTAGTACTACTTGTTCATAAGTTGTTATCTTATTGTCAATCAGATGTGTAGGGGGGTTAAATTTCGATGGCGGTCTTAACCCACTACCTGAGAAGGTTGGATTAAAAGGAATTTTCTGGAAATAATGTCTGAGGCGGATTTTACGAAAGAATTGTTGTAGTTCTACTCTAAGGTTAAAGTCATTGGGCATGTTAGTCGGAACAAAAGACAATCCTTTAGCTAAAATTTGCTGTTCCATTGGGGAAAGTTGGTAATCCGAGATATTAATTATGGGGTTATCTGGTTCATTTCTCACCACTTGTACTGCTGTCTCCTCGTGTTGATTTCCCCGTGGGAGTTCTGTTGGAACTGGGTTTGCTTCTTCCCTCGCCCTGTTCCCCTGTTCCATGGACGGGATCGCGACCCCCTGGGTCTTCCCCAGGGGCGGCCTCTTGTAGATGAACCCCACCATTGGTCCTCCTCTAAAAAAGGCTGTTGGTCTTGGTAGTTTTGATTGTGAGCGGGATTATTGGAGGCTGTGCCAGTGCTCGTACTGGGGCGTTCAGAATCACTGTCAGAGCCACTACCTAATGATGACCCGGAGAAGTTATTATATCTCCTAAAGCCACCTCTGCCCCTACTGGTCCAACCACCACGTTGGTCCCTCTCAAAATATCCCTCCTGGAGGTAGGGGTAAGTGGTTTTTTTGTCGTATGCTTTTATGTCCTTGGCAACCTTTTCTAACTTAACACCTTGAGTGTATATTTCGAAATCCTTGATTGTTTTTTCAAGCCTTTCTAAGGCTTCTTTAGCATTTACTAAAGCCTTATCGTCAATGATCTCCCTGCGGAGGTCTGCAATTTCCTTAGTGAGTCTCTCGACCTCCACCACAGCAGTCTCTATGCCCAACACCATCCAATGTCTGGAACACGTGTTGGACACAAAACTAAAGTTCTCCTTAAATTTGGGATTCTCAAGGAAAATTGCAGGCTCATTTTTTACCTGGAGACCAACAGGAATTACATTTGATCTTAAATATTTTGCCAAAGTGTGGCCATGCAATCTTGTTCTTATTAACTTTTTTTCTAATCTCTCCAACTTCGAGATTTTTTCGTTAAGGGAAAGATCACCAGAGACCGAACTTCCAGCTATAAGAGTACCCCCACCCTCTTCTTCCAATAGTTTGTCGATATAGTCTTCGCTATATGTGAGGGTTTCTTTTTCAGACATAGTCTGATGCAGATGTTATATATGAAGTCAGGTTTCCCTATAACTAGTTGTAACACATTTAACACAAAACTTAGGACAAAACTAATGTACATAAACAAAGACAACCCTCGCAGCCATGCTGCACAAAGGTAACCATTACAAGAATGGGGTAACCCTTAAGGTATGGACCTGGGTAACTAGAGATATAAACAAACAATGGCCCGAAACCTATAGATTGAGATACACAGATCTAATCGGAGAATTGAGATATTATTCACAAGACAGTAGCACCTTTGATAAGTCTGCTGACTGCACAATAAAGAATAAATCTTTGGGAAAAGAACCTAACACCACAGTTTTGAAAAAATATATTCTTATTTAATTTTTATATATTCCAATTTTGGCATATTTTTGTCAATAAAAACAAACAGGTTGCCCCAAGATAGGAGAGTGCAAGAAAAAGGTGTGATTCAAGGGGGTGAACGAGTGAAATAGAAAGGAATTTACACAATAGTGAAAAAGAAAAAATTCAATACAATTTAAACAATCAATCCTGCATATACATAGTTCAAAAAACAATTGCAGTGATGAACCTAGCCAGCAAATATAAATTCATTTAAATCATAGTTGACAACATTGCGGTATTCATGTTTCAATGTCCATAATTTTGCACAGCCTACAATGTTGAAGACACACTGGTCTAGGATATATGTAGTAAAATGTCGACGTTTCGACTCGACTTATTCCCAACCGGTGATTTAGACCTGGGGATGGCGAGTCTTCATCAGGACAATAAGCAAACAACGAGGCAACCAGGAATTATTAAATAACCCTAAAACAGAAAAGAGTTGCGAGTTATTGACCGTGGTGTAAAGGTGCAGCCTATCCCAAGGGGATATGGCAATTCCTCTTACCCTTAGTGGTAGAAGAACCGTTGATATTGATGATCGCTGCGTCTCAGACAGGGTTCCTGGAGAGACAACAGAGGGTCGGGGTAGAATCTAGAATATTCCAATACCCATGGTGCTTAGTCCCACCCATCAAGGTTGATATTTATTTTTACCTTGGAACGGTGTCAGGGTCCATATGATGAAGTCGTTATTTCTTATATGGACATGATAGGTGATGCCTAGGATTAATTTAAAACAACATCAGTCTATCCAATCTACACTGTCTCAAGTTAAATATTGAAACACAGGCATCTATTTACCTTGTAGATATATCAGGGTCCATGTAATGTAGTCGTGGTTTTCTTATATGGAATTGTAGTCGGTATCTATAATTAAATTGCAACAACATCAGTGTGCACCATATTCTATTGACTCGCAATTACCTATTTTTATGCCCTATGCGGTGTAGGTCAATTACCTTAATAATGTTAGTGCACAACCTCCACGACGAGTAAATAGGGCCGGTCGCTCCAATGAATGTGGGCGCACTGTAAGGATGACAAAACATCATGGTAGAATCTGTCCTTAGTTGTTTATGGAAATAATGGGGTCCGATTTTTTTAAAACCAGAAGGGCTTACCTGGTTTCCGATTGAGTTGTTTTTTGAAACCGGTAGAGACGCTAATCCACTTCCATCCAACTGTTAGCTATATTATCAGAGACATAAATTAAGAATAAAGAAACCCAGGCTTACTAAGGTTGAATGACTGGATGTGCAAACACATCCTATTTTAATCGTTATGCACGTAGAGTTGAACGAGTGCATACCTGCTGTGTACTGGCTTCAGCGTTTTCATCCGTGCCTCTCAGTGCTTCCGGATGTCTCTAACTTGTGGAGGTCACTTCCACTCGATATGGGGACACTGTGTTAGGAGACACAATATCCGAGGGACATATTTTGGAAACCGAGTATAACGCAATAACATGGTCATATTTCGGAAACTGAATCGTATCACGCATTTACATGGTGAAACGAGATTATTTAAAAGGATCATTCTTTTCATACCCGTCTTTGCGTTTCTGGATACGATTCAGTTTCCGAAATATGACCATGTTATTGCGTTATACTCGGTTTCCAAAATATGTCCCTCGGATATTGTGTCTCCTAACACAGTGTCCCCATATCGAGTGGAAGTGACCTCCACAAGTTAGAGACATCCGGAAGCACTGAGAGGCACGGATGAAAACGCTGAAGCCAGTACACAGCAGGTATGCACTCGTTCAACTCTACGTGCATAACGATTAAAATAGGATGTGTTTGCACATCCAGTCATTCAACCTTAGTAAGCCTGGGTTTCTTTATTCTTAATTTATGTCTCTGATAATATAGCTAACAGTTGGATGGAAGTGGATTAGCGTCTCTACCGGTTTCAAAAAACAACTCAATCGGAAACCAGGTAAGCCCTTCTGGTTTTAAAAAAATCAGACCCCATTATTTCCATAAACAACTAAGGACAGATTCTACCATGATGTTTTGTCATCCTTACAGTGCGCCCACATTCATTGGAGCGACCGGCCCTATTTACTCGTCGTGGAGGTTGTGCACTAACATTATTAAGGTAATTGACCTACACCGCATAGGGCATAAAAATAGGTAATTGCGAGTCAATAGAATATGGTGCACACTGATGTTGTTGCAATTTAATTATAGATACCGACTACAATTCCATATAAGAAAACCACGACTACATTACATGGACCCTGATATATCTACAAGGTAAATAGATGCCTGTGTTTCAATATTTAACTTGAGGCAGTGTAGATTGGATAGACTGATGTTGTTTTAAATTAATCCTAGGCATCACCTATCATGTCCATATAAGAAATAACGACCTCATCATATGGACCCTGACACCGTTCCAAGGTAAAAATAAATATCAACCTTGATGGGTGGGACTAAGCACCATGGGTATTGGAATATTCTAGATTCTACCCCGACCCTCTGTTGTCTCTCCAGGAACCCTGTCTGAGACGCAGCGATCATCAATATCAACGGTTCTTCTACCACTAAGGGTAAGAGGAATTGCCATATCCCCTTGGGATAGGCTGCACCTTTACACCACGGTCAATAACTCGCAACTCTTTTCTGTTTTAGGGTTATTTAATAATTCCTGGTTGCCTCGTTGTTTGCTTATTGTCCTGATGAAGACTCGCCATCCCCAGGTCTAAATCACCGGTTGGGAATAAGTCGAGTCGAAACGTCGACATTTTACTACATATATCCTAGACCAGTGTGTCTTCAACATTGTAGGCTGTGCAAAATTATGGACATTGAAACATGAATACCGCAATGTTGTCAACTATGATTTAAATGAATTTATATTTGCTGGCTAGGTTCATCACTGCAATTGTTTTTTGAACTATGTATATGCAGGATTGATTGTTTAAATTGTATTGAATTTTTTCTTTTTCACTATTGTGTAAATTCCTTTCTATTTCACTCGTTCACCCCCTTGAATCACACCTTTTTCTTGCACTCTCCTATCTTGGGGCAACCTGTTTGTTTTTATTGACAAAAATATGCCAAAATTGGAATATATAAAAATTAAATAAGAATATATTTTTTCAAAACTGTGGTGTTAGGTTCTTTTCCCAAAGATTTAGTCTTTATTGTGCAGTCAGCAGACTTATCAAAGGTGCTACTGTCTTGTGAATAATATCTCAATTCTCCGATTAGATCTGTGTATCTCAATCTATAGGTTTCGGACCATTGTTTCATCAGGGAGGGCTGGCTGCGCCGGATTTCGAGCTATATGCGTATAGTGCACAAGCCCAGTACCTACACTACTGGCAACACCCGACCCCATTTCAGCCGCACGTGGCGATAGAGACTGATGTGGCGGCCCCCTGCCCCCTTAAGGCTGCGGCGTACATGAAGAACAAGCGATCCCAGGAAGACATTGATACTGTAGAAGTGGTACGCTGGGCCTGGACGGGTATTGCTAAACGGGCAGGAATTAGTGAACTGTATGCCCCGAGCATGCCATTGGAAGGTAACCCATTGTTGGGGCCGCTAACAGATGCGGCGGTGGTCCGCAGAGCGTGTGAACGGGGTCTGAAGGTAGCGGGAGATTTGTACCCTGATGATGTGTTCATTGAGCTGCAAGATATGACTGAGTCCACCGACCCAACGGCCTCAGAACTGCTGCTGTATTACCAATTACGGGCTGCATGTAAAAAGTGGTATCCAGTCTTCCCTGAGGTCCCACCGACGCTGGCGGCTTTGGAGGATGTGTTGTCAAACGCCTCCTCGCATAAACTGATAACACGTATATACAGGGCCACGCAGAATGCGTCGCCTGTCCCACACACTGATTCGCGAGTGGCCTGGGAGGTGGAGGCGGGAATACATATCACGGAGAAGCAATGGACATTCTGCTGCACACAATTAGAACACCTATCGCCAAATTATAGGCTGAGGCTCATACACTTTAATTATCTGCATAGAACTTACCGCACGCCCCGGCAGTTGGTCAAGATGGGTCTGCAGGCAGACGCGTCTTGTTGGAGATGTGGTGAGGGTGAAGCTACATTCTATCACCTGGCCTGGGAATGTGGCCCAATACACGCGTTCTGGGAGGCAACCTGCCGCAGCATAGGGCAGATAATGGGTGCACCTTTGGACCCTGACCCACTTATCGCGCTGCTGGGGTTTGTGATGCCCATACCAAGTGCATCGCGGAAGCTGGTAGCCCTTTTGTTATTACTTGCCAAGCGACAGGTTGCACTTCACTGGAAGCAGAGGGCTGCACCTACTACGTCCAATTGGGTTAAATCTGCACTGTACTGTAAAGATCAGCTGTCAGCCTATTGGGAATTAATGCCACTGCGTTCCAGACCTGCAGACATTTGGCAGCCGTTGGTAGACTGGCTGGCTGGGTCGGGAGGCAATGACAATGACTGAGAGCAATGGGTGGGGAGAGGCTGAGGAGGTTTGAGTGGGTAATTCGAGGCTTGTGACCAATTAAGGAGGACAGCAGCAGCAAGCAACACTGCCTGGGGATGTGTAGTAGGAAGATTACTTGCTGACATGCGACACTCACATACGTCTGTTGTAGTTTGTTGATGAGTTTTAACATGTATGGGTATCCGGCGCAACTATACGCTTTATAATTTCTGGCTGTGTACTGAAATATACTGAAGCTGCCTGCCTCCGGGTTGTTGGCTGAATAGCGGTGTGTATGTTGAAGATAACAATAAAGGTTTTTGAAAATTAAAAAAAAAAAAAAAAAAACCCAGTCCCCAGGAACCAATTTGTGAACTGGAGTTGTCGGGTTGGCGACGGCGTCTTCCCTAATCTGGTGAGCGAAAGAACGCACTTGGTCACCCAGTTGCCTGCAGTACTCAAGTACCAAATCATCAGTAATGCTTAACAGTTTGTTTCCTGGTACCCATGCTTGTCTCATCACTCTTCCCATTAATATTTCATGGGGGCTCAGGCCTGTTCTCCGGTCTGGAATACTTCTGAGTCCCATCAGAACAAGGGGCAAGGCAGTAATCCAATTCATTCCAGTTGACTCACACATTTTCGCCAATCTCGATTTTATTGTGCCATTTATCTGCTCTACCACTCCAGAAGCCTCTGGACGATGTGCACAGTGCAACTTTTGTGTGATTCCAAATGCTTTACAGAGTTGGTCCATTACTTCATTCTGAAAATGTCCGCCTCTATCTGATTCAATAGTGACTGGAACCCCGAAGCTAGGTATCAGTTCCCGCAGTAACAATTTGGCTACAGTTAAGGCATCACTCTGTGGGACAGGGTAAGCTTCCACCCATTTTGAAAATAGGCAGACAATGACAAGGACATATCTTTTTCCCTCGCAACGAGGCATGGTGATGAAGTCAATTTGTATTCTCACAAAGGGACCCCCTGACTTTCCAATCTTCCCCAGTTCAACTACTGTTCTCTTGTCAGCGTTGAACTGTTGACATGTCATGCACCTCTGGCAAAGGGATTCTGCTACCTTCCTGAACTTCGGGTTATACCAGGTCTGTTGAAATACCAGAACCATGGCATCCCTACCAATGTGTGATCCTTGATGTATCAGCCTGGCCGTAGGGGCAAGCAGGTGTCTAGGTAAAACAGGCATACCATTTGGGCTCACAATGACACAATCCTCACGTCTTGGCCGACAACCAAGTTCCTTCCACTTCTCTTTCTCTTCCCAGGGCACAGCATGCTGCCATTCTCTCACTTCATCCCAGGTAGGCACTTCTTCAAACACCATAAGTTGGCAGCTGTTTCCAGTCCCACCCAGTCTGATATTCATTGACAAGCGATCCATAGCGCATTGTTTTGCTACCCGATCAGCAAAATCATTTCCCAATGACACAGGGTCAAGGCCCTTTTTATGAGCAACACATTTGACCACTGCCAATTCTTTTGGTAATTGGATTGCCTCTAGAAGGTCTTGGATAACTTTTCCATTTCGAATGGGAGTACCTGATGAAGTCAGGAATTCTCTTTGTAGCCATAATTGGCCAAAGTCATGCACAACCCCATAACAGTACTGGCTGTCAGTATACACTGTTATTCTTTTGTCTTTTCCCAATTTACAAGCTCTTATCAGAGCAATCAATTCGGCTACTTGTGCAGACTTTATTCCAAATAAAAAGGATGCTTCTTTAACTCTGTCTAAGGCAACCACAGCGTAGGCAGCACTTAGGCCTACCAGTTCGTGTCTCATACACGAGCCATCCACAAACCATTCCTCATCATGTACAGGCAAGGGTGTTTCTTTAATGTCTGGACGGGGTTTAGTACTGAACTCTGTCAGGTCAATGCAGTCATGCTCATTTTCTCCCCCATCTTCCATAATCATTGAGTCAGGGAGTAGAGTGGCTGGGTTCAAAGTATTACAACGAGTAATGGCCACATTTGCAGCACCCACGAGAATCCTCTCGTATTTAGTCAGCCGACTAGGGGTGAGATACTGAGTCTTGGTTCGGGTCAGCAAAATTACAACTGCATGGGGAACGTACACAGTTACGGGATGTCCCATGACAATGGATTCACTCTGCTCTAAGCTTGTGCAAGTGGCAGCTACCGCTTTCAGACACCCAGGTAATCCAGCAGCCACTGGATCCAAAGTGGCAGAAAAGTATGCCACGGGTCGTCTGGTCAGACCATGCTCCTGTGTTAAGACTGACAATGCACAATTATCACGAGTGTCACAAAATAGAGCAAACTCTTTGGAATAATCAGGCATCCCTAGAGCAGGTGCTGTACACAGACAATCTCGTAATTTTGTGAATGCTGTTAAGCTTTCATCATCCCATTCCACAGGGTCCTGTGCTCCTTTCTTTTTCATTTTTATCAAAGGCTTTGCTAGGACTGCGAATCCCACAATCCATTGTCTGCAGTAACCTACAACTCCAAGGAACATTCTGATTTCTTTCTGAGTACGGGGTAACTGCATCTTTTGAATTATTCTGACTCTCTCTGAGGTGACCTTTCTGATTCCCTTTTCTATCTGGTGCCCCAGATATTTCACCGATTTTGAACAAAACTGCAATTTTTCAGGGGCCACTTTATGTCCCTTTTCACTTAGGTGATTCAGTAGGGCAATGGTGTCAATCACGCAATCCCTATGACTTTTGGACGCCACCAATAGGTCGTCAATGTATTGCACCAAAACAGACTTTCCAGGTAAGACTAAAGTTTCAAGGCATTTTTTCAAGATCTGATTAAAGATAGAGGGGCTTTCTGTGTACCCCTGGGGGACACGATTCCAAACATACACGTGACTGTTGAAAGCAAATGAGAAAAGAAATTTGCTGTCTGGATGCAATGGGATCGAAAAGAATGCGTGACATAGGTCTATCACAGTGAACCACTCAGCATCCCAAGGAATCTGATACAGGATTACTGCGGGGTTCGGGACAATAGGACAACAAGGAACCACAATTTTGTTTACCTTTCTCAGGTCCTGCACTACTCTGTACTTGCCACTAGGTTTCTTGATTCCAATTATAGGGGAATTACACGGGCTGCTCATCACTTCTTGTATGATATTTGCTTCTAACAATTTCTGTATTTCAATGGCAACTCCTGCTCTCACTTCAGCACTCATCCTGTAGGGCTTTGTATTGGGGTAAACTGCATTTTCTTTCATGGCTATTTGTATTGGGTCTACATTGGCCATTAATCCTACATCCTTTCCAGTAAAGTCCCATACTTCTAGCTTCACTGTCTGTTGGAGTTCTTCAGGTAAGTCTTGTATAGTCATTCGTTTAATTTCTGAGTCAGGTCTTATTAACATTAGCTTGTAAATACCATCCTCGTCTGGGGTTTGAATTTCGACGCCCTTTGGTGTGCAAAAGATAGTGCAGTTCATTTTGCACAGCAAATCACGTCCCAGTAAGTTTACTGGACTAGTATCACAGACGACAAATCTGTGCATTTCTTTAAAGTTTCCAATTGAGATCTCCATTGGTTCTGTAACGGGGGTACTAATCAATTGATTAGATACACCCACTACTTGGATTGCTTCTCCCGAGAGGGGTAGGTTTGGAACGTCCGCTGTTCTCACAGTAGAACGGGTAGCACCAGTGTCCAATAGGAAGGTGACATCATTTCCATCAACCTTTCCTTCTATGTATTGCCCTGACTGGTCTACCGGCAAGGAGGCGCCAAGTACACACTCCTTGTCCTCCCCTCTCAGGCCCCGTCAGTACTGATCGTTACAGAAAAAAGTGTCATTTAATAAATACTGCGAAGTTGCTGCATTTCTGTTCTCAGTGCCCCCCCAGATCTCTACGTCATCCCCCTGCGGGGATTTTCCCTTAAAAGTTGGCTTGGGCGCTCGGGGTACTTAAATCGTTTTTACCTGCTGCTGGGTCTTTCTTGGCTTTTCATTCTGCGTCTGTGAAATTAAATCAGGGGTTTGGGTATTATCACCTTGTAAATATGGACACTCGTCTCTCCAGTGCCCGATTTCTCCGCACTGGTGGCAGGGAAATTTCTTTTTGGCTTCCTCTCTACTCATTTTTGCTCGGGGCTTTCCTCCACCTCCACCCCCAGGTCCTTGATTTTGGGTACCTTTACTCATTTTATTTAATTGCTTTTCCTGCTGTTCTGCGAGCTTTACTTGTGCCCACATCACCTTTTCCTTGAGTGCCTTTTTCTTTTCTGCCATCTCGTCCTCACAGTATTTTGCATACCGTAAGACCTCGTCTATTTTCTTAGACTGCCAACAGATTTTGTTATCTTTGATCCACTGACAAATTTCGGGTCTTAAACCGTTTACAAACCTGTAAATGAAGTGAGTCATGTCCTTCATCTCGATGTTATCTATACCACTGTATGTTTTGAACACCTGTAACAGCCTTTCATAAAAGGAATGCACAGTCTCGTCCCTTTCCTGCATTGTTCTATCTATCTTGGTCCAATCAGTTTCCTTTGCGGGCACCTTTGACTTCAGATGCTGAATTACCTGATCATATTTTCTCATTACTTCTTTAGAAGGTTCTCCTGTTTTAGAATCCCTCGCGTATTCCTCACTAGGCCAGGCTATGGCTATTTTACACTCGGTTCATAAATCTACAGGGACCACAATATCAAAGAACCCATCCAAATCTTTCCACAGGCATTTTTGCACCTTTACAAACCTCTCCACCTGCCTGTACCAATCCACTGGTTTTTCTCGCAATTTCGGGAAGTCATTAGTAAAGGACACAATATCCTGCCTGGACCATGGAACGTGCACATACTTTCCACCTGACACTTCACGCATAGGATACAACTGCTCTGGCTTGTCAGCTTCTTTTAGAACGAATTCTGGGGTCGCCTGTCTAGATCTAGCCTCATCTTTCTTTCTGGCCCACCTGGCTTTCCATCTTTCTACATCTCCCCATTTTTGCAACGCTGTCAATAATTCTTTGACCTGCGCCTTCTTCCCTGACACATTCAGGTTTTCTAAATCTTTGTCTGAAAAATCTGCTCTGTACGGTTTCTGCAAGGGTTTTGATTTAGAAATATCTATTCCCATGCTAGCAGCAGTGTCTGTCAATTTCTCGTGAAGTACTCGGGCATTTCGGGTAAGACTTTTGCAAATGAACAACAGTTCTTCCTCAGAGTAAGTATTTAATCTGTCTAATCCTACATTTCCTGCCATTAATTCTTCTATTTCTACTCTCAATTTGTAGAGATCTAAAGGTTTCGTCTGTGGAGTTTGTTTTTCTAATTCTTGACTCCATCTTTCGATTTCGTCAGGTGTAACTAGTGTGACACTTTTAGTACCCGAAGTCGTTTCCATTTGAATTTCCCTCGTATTGAAAGGATTATGCCTTTTCTGCATCCTTTTCCCTGTATTTCTAATGGGCAGATCCAATAGTGAGACTTCAGATTCGCACTCACGCGTCTGTTCATCTACGATTAAGGGTTCAGGTCTAGGTTGTGCTATGACTGGGGTAATGACTGGAGGGTTTGGACTCTCTTGCCGGTCCCCATACAACGGAACCACTGGTCCAATAATTACTGGGATTGTCAAGGCTTCAGGGCTTGTATTCAACTGGGAGATTCTCTGAACTATCTCTGCTCTCTGTTTTGCTAGAACTTCCCGCTCCTTTTCTTCCAATAATCTCTCTAAGGATTTGTCATGTAACACTTGCTGGGTCAGGGTGGGAGCATAACTCCGGGCAGTGGGATGTGTCTCACTTGGTCCTTCACCATAATTAGGTCTTGGGAACACACTTCCTGCACCTAGGGGTCTTGGATCCTTTTCATGTAGAGGCTGTAAGCACGGTATTCCTGACCCTGAGGGTCTCGCCTCACCTTCATAGGGAGGTCTCTGGAAAAAGTCGCTTTCACAGGAGTATCTTGCATCCCCACTAGCTGGTATTCTGGGATAAATATCTCTCGCGTCTACAGGACCCAGACTCTCGGTATAGGGAGGTATAAGGCAACCCCCTCCTACACTGGCAGATCTGGCCTCATCCTGAAGATGAAGTCTTCGGGAATTATCCCCCTCACTGGAAGGTCTATTTCTTTCATTATAAGGAGGCGGACTTCTCATAAATAGGTCATCTAATAATTCATCATCCGACTCTCCAATAGGCACCCAATGTTTACTTTTTTCTGTCTTCTTCTCCCCTGTAGGAGGATCATTTACTGGCATTATTGGAAATAATCCTTCTACAATAATACTCTGCCTACACTGTTTCATCTTTTTGTCTCGGGCTTCCTGCTTCAATTTTGGATAAAATGTTGTCAAACCTTTATCCATACGGGGCTTGTCTCTCTCAAAAGCTTCGATTTCCCACTCTTCTAAAGCTTCGTACTGCGTTAATCTAGGTCTGGGATGTAAATCATTCATTCGGGCTCTCAAATTAAATAAAATCCTGCCATTAAAAGTACCTTCCAACGGAAAAGCCAAAACTCCGTCATCCTTTGTGTATTCTGCCCAGTTTTCTAACCACACACACGTATTGTACCCTCTGTCAAACATCATGAAAGATGCGGGAGTATTTGGAGGCGGAATGACAACACCTTCTCTAGTTCTAATCGGTTTGTCTTTTTTGAAGTAATTCTTTACCTTATTCACAAGGGACAATTTCCTCTTGTTTCCGTACATAATGTCGTGTTTTATACCCTTAAACTGATCTAATTCAAATCCCATACACCGAGGATCAGGTCTGGTATGCGGTCTATACGAATGCCACATACCATTCCTACAAATTACCTTTGTTTACAAATTCAATCTCAAATCCAAGTGCGTCTTTTATTTTCGTGCGACCAATGAGGTGCACGGTTTCAAACAAATTCCGACCAATGAGTGCGCGGCCTTTTCGCGAGACAGTTCTCACGCTCCGGCACTCACCCTTCCTTTACAATTCCAGCTCCGCTACACGCCCGCTGTGTCTACCAATCCCAGCGCGGCACAGAGTGACGTCAGAGCAGCTTCGCGACTGACTCCCTCCTTCACAAGGTAACGGAAACTTTCTTTCTAAAGTGCTAGTGCTTGGTTATTTAACAACGAATACACATTCGCCACTGTGCTCAAGTGTCTAGACAGGAAAGAGTTTTGTTTCACTGCAAGTAAACTACTTCCATTTACTTTTCACACACTACGGATAGATCCCTTCTGCCTATCCTTCACTCAAGCATTAGGGAACCCGCTACTTCTTTGACTCATCCACTTATTTTCGGGATATATACTGAGCCTAAAGTTTCACCAATGTACCCCTTTGCTATCACTCAAGCTCCGACGAACCTGCTACTTTTCCGGTGTGACCCTCACTAGGTTATGCCACAATAGGAATTTTGCCAATGAACCTCGTTACTAACATTTATTCAAAACATACATTCATAGAAACCCTAGTTAGTGCTTCCAGTTCTGCCTAACCTGCACCAACTTTCCTTTAAAGCCAGTGACCTCAAAGCAAGTGGATTCTATTCACCACTCGCTATTCAATTCCCCGGGGATTCCCACAACACATTAAACGTTTTACAAACGAATGGATTAATACATATAACAGTATAATAACAAGAATAACAATTTTAAAACATTTCATGACTTTTCAAAGTAAACATTTCAAGCGAGTGATCAAATCCCTTGAACTGCCTACTCTCGTAGCAGCAAATAAGGTTCCCTACCTAGCAGCATTCAACTTAGCTAATCTAACTAGTCCTACCTAACCTATAACTATTCCCTAACCATCCTCTGTGCTACCAGTACAATACTGATAGAGATCGCAGGTCACCCGACCAATAATTTCACCACTGATGTTTCGGGCCCATATACTTCAATTCACCATATACATTGATCAGATGACCTTACAATCTACTACCAATATCCATGAGTCCTTTCGAATGTTTCTAGAGTACCCGACTTACCATCCACCGTTACGGGTACCTATGACCACGATGGGTCAGGGAGCTAGCTGTAAAAGGAAAGGCAGCAAAATACAAAACCCACTTTAAATAACTTTGATATTCATCAAATGACCACGGACAACTGGGAAGTTTTATGTATTTTTATCTAGAAATCAGTTTCGGAAATCATAAGATTCACAGTAATAAGGCAGTCAATAATCAAAATGACGAAAATCACATATCCATAAAGGAACAAAGTAAGGGTAACCATTTAGGTTTTCTAATGATAGAGTAACAGGGAAATACGCTAAAAATGGAACTTAAGAATAGACATCTTTAAAAGGGCCAGTTTATGCAAGTATACATTTATATTTTGGGCATGAAGATGAATGGGAAATTAGAAATCCTAAACAACTATAAACAAATGAAAAGTGTAATTCGCTATACTCTAGAATTTTACTTCAGTCAGTTTAAAATGAGAAAATTATAGACCACATCAGAAAATTTCAAACTGCAATGGAGAAAATGATTTCTAAAAGGTAGGGTAACATAGGAACACGTTATAAAAATAAATGCAAAATGACTTTAGGATATGCAATGGTTGCGGAAAGCATGGAAAATTATCATATGCAAAGGTATGTCTTTATTGAAGCAAAGACAGAAAAATAGAAAGGTGCAGTTTAGAGTTTGCAGCAGTATATTTACCTAGACTGGTGTGAAAACCAACCCTGGCCACGGGTCAGTTAAGGACAGGAAATACCCCAGGAAGGAGAGACATCAACGGGACAGCAGGTGCAGAATGGACACCCCAGGACAGGACAGGAAACCCAGATTAGGATCAAGACAGGACCACCAAGGCACGACCAGCACCCGCAGTTCGGAAGCAACGCCTGCGCTCCACCCTCTCTGCAGCTATTAGTCAGAACCCCGATTGGGTTAGCGAACTCCCCAGCAAAGTGCTCCGCCAGCACTTAAGGTTTAGTAAAACCTTAGAGTCTATGGTCAAATTCGGACAGAGTGGTCCGCAGCGCTCTGTATTCAGTCACCTATTGAGTGCGTTGGGTCAGTGACAGGTCAGCTATTCGGACAAGTCGGACAATTTCTCTAGCTAAACCTAGGCTAGATATACTCTTTTTGGGTCAGTGAACCACCCCCCAATGTTGCAAAGTGTCAGAATCCCCAATTTCGATTGGTCCTAAGGTAGGATGGGTTAACACACCAATCAGAACAGACTTATTCAAGTCCTATATTGCATTCTAAGGTACCGCCTAGCAAGATTGGGGTTCCCATGAGAGAATATGCAGAATACAATAGGAATAATATCATTGTAACAAGTTAGGAACACAATTTCTCTATCCTCCTGGGTCAGAGGTGGCGTTCTCAGGAGCATCTTGTCTGTGACTGCCAGCTGGCTGAGTTCCACCGCTCAAGGCTACTGCTGCCTGGGCTGCGCGGTCATGCGCAGAAAGGACCTTCAAGATGGCTCTCGACCCAGTTGGACCCCCCGTTTACCATGGTACATGAAAAGTAAGCGAAAACAAATTAAAACATAGAAATAAATGAATGTATTACATATAATGATTTCGTACTTCAGGTTTATCATTACAGAAATATACTATGCTATTAAGGGTAAGTGCTACACATAACAACACGATGAGCAACAGCACGAGCCTCACCTCGTTATCACATTAAGCGGCCATCTTGTAGCCATTACGCATGCGCGCCCTTTCCCTCCATAACTACATCTACGTAAAGTCACATGAGTGTGACTAACGCATGCGCAGAAGCGAAAAGTCAAGCAGCGGCCATTTTTAGGGACGAGGGTTAATCGTATTAGTAGAACACATAGGCAAGCTTCACTAATACACACGCATATCAAAATTAAAGGAGATTAGTAAAACGTACAATTTGTATTACGGGATTATAACAGATTTCGAGGTTCTTGACTCGAGCAAGTCGCGATGCGAAATCTTGCTCTATCACAACAACTCCACAACATTGACAGCATGTATGTGGGAAGACCCCATCCTGCTTGAACCACACACTATCACCCCACAGCATGTGGTTAAACCTGAATTTCATGAAATATCTACGCCCAAGGGGACAAATGATGGACTTTAAATACAATTGCATCTCACCACTTCTTGCGAGTATACAGCCCAGCTGCAATCTTATTTCTAAACAATGTCGCAAGTCAAGCTGGAAACTTCTAGTTCTAGCATGCGTTTTTAAGTGACACTTTAATAACACCTCATCATAATTTAAGGCAAACTGTGGTATACAATAGGAGTAAACAGACCCAAACATGTAAATCTTTTATTATCCCACCTAAGTTCCCACCAAGTTAAATTTTTGAATACATTTTTGGGACTCCTGAATAATTATTGAAAATATTAAATTATTTGGCAGTAGGCACGGAAGGCCAACTAGAAACCCCCAAATTGTTAGATCTGGCGGTCTCAAGTTGGCACAGGCAGCTACTTGTGACAATTAGGGATCCTTGCCTCTAGTCAGTGTAAGGGGGTATACTGCTACAATAACCCCTGCTCACCCCCTTGGAAGCTTGGCACGAGCAGACAGGCTTATCTCAGAGGCAGTGTGTAAAGCATTTGTGAACACATACAGTAATCAAGTGACAACCCTACAGATGGACACCACACATTTTTTATATAAAGAATAAGTATTCTGTATAAAGACTTATCACAAGACCCCAAACGACAAAAATCCACAATACTGTACTGAAAATGGTAGAATTAGCTTAGTTCTCTTTAGATCTTAAAATGCGACACTTTGTGTCAATGAACTTTAAGATGCGACATGCAGGGCAACGAAAGTGTTGCAGGAAAGTTAATGCATTAGTCTCTTACACGCCAGGACGGTGATGTTTTGAACATCTGGTGCAAAGAAATAAAGATGGGGCTTTCTCTTTGATGCGACACCCTTCCCAGTGATGTGGCAGCGTCTGCTGCAACGTCGATCCTCTCTCTTGGCGATGCGAGTTGCTTCCACAACGATGTGATCCACGACAGGCCCTGCGATGGTCTTCCCGGTGATGCAGTGGTGTCTGCTGCAATGTCAATGCTCTTCTCTAGTGATGAGCTGCGACAGGCCCTGCGATACGCTTCTTGAAGAGGAGGCCGCGTCTGATGCGACATCGATCCTCTTCTCCTGTGACACGCTTCCTGGTGATGTGGCGGCGCCTGCTGCGATATCGATCCTCTTCTCCGGCGATGCGAGGCGCTTCGTGTTGTGAAGTGGCAGCAGCAGTTCGGCGACACACTTCTTGTTCTTGAGTCGGGCTTCCAGCTCCTTGCAACACGCAAGTCCTCCAAAAAGTCCAGTACAACTGCAGGCACTTCAAGAGAACTCTTGGGGAGCTTGTGGGTGAAGTCTGTTGTCCCTGAGACTTCAGCAGGAGGCAAGCTCTTTTCTCAAGCCCTTGGAGATCCTTCCCAAGTTGAAATAAAGTACCCAAAGTTCCACTCTCCTTTCTTTGGCAGTCAGGCAATCACTGCAGGCCAATCCCCCAAGCAGCAATTCAGCTTAGGTATAGTCTCTCCTCAGTCTCTCTGGTTCCACTCCTCCGCAAAAGTTTCTTCTTGTTGTCCAAAAGCGATCTAAATTCTTGGGATCAGGGTCCCAAGGTATACAACCTTTACAACGAAACTTTTACAACGAACTACCATTACAACGCAACTTTTACAACGCAAACTATTACAACGCATTGCTCTGGGGGGCGCTCTAGGATAGTGAATAGGTTAATTTACTATCCAATAACCTTCCCTACTATCCACGGGGACTGGAGTTGGAATAGTAAATTAAACTATTCAGTATCCAGCACCCCAAAGCGCTATGCATTGTAATGGTATGCGTTGTAAAAAACGCGTTGTAAAGGTAGGCGTTGTAAAAGTATGCGTTGTAACGTCATACATCCGGGTCCCAATACTTATACCCCAAAATCTTTTGTCCTCTGAGGGCAGAGGGGCCTTTGCCTAATCCAAAACAGTTCTGGTCGGTCCTGGAGCACTTTGGTTACCTATCTCCTTCTTTCATTTCAAAATGCAGGGCAGAAACATCAGGCGTACCACAGGAGGTGGAGCCAGCATTGTGGAGGGAAGGCACAGCCCTATTCAGGTCCCAGGTGCAACTCCTCCCACCCATCTACATGTAGATCTCTCTATTCAGCCCTGTGCTGACTCACCCTGTCTCCTGGAATCCCCCAGCCCCTGTCACTCAAACTCCAGACAAGGAATACACAACCTAACAGAGGCAGGCTTGGATAGTTAGACAAGAAAATACATACTTTCTAAAAGTGGTATTTTCAAACACAGAATGTTAAAATCAACTTCACTAAAAGATGTATTCTATCATTCTGAGTTCAGGCATACTAAACTCGAATTTCTACCATGTTCCCTGATTCAGTTAGGATTATAAAATGTAATAATCTACCTGCCCATTCTGGCCTATGGAGAACAGGTAGCTGTGCAATAGTGAAAAACGAAAATGTCTGTAATTCACTATTAGGACATGCGACACACACCAGGGCATGTCCTACCTTATACTTACAATGCACCCTGCCCTTCGGCCTACCATAGGGGTGTCTGATATGAAGAAAAGGGAAGGTTTAGGGACTGGCAAGTGAGTGCACTTGCCCAGTCAGCATGGCAGTACCAGACTGCACACAGGCTCTGCAATGGCAGGTCTTAGATACATTTTACAAGGCTGCTTCTGTGGGTGGCACATTTTTGTAAACAATTGAACAGCACCGGGTTCTGTGCATGTATATCAAAAGAAACTAACAACACGTTGAACACATAGTTATATATTATACGGACAAGATGGATTATTGGAAAAATATTTTCTTTTTATTAGATTCTTTCTTTATAAATATCTTTTCTCAACTTTTGTAATAAAAATTATTTTTACATCGGGTTTTATCTTGACTCTAATTCTCAACCTTATAGGTATTATTTGTCATTATTCAGTTTTCATTCCATATTATATATACAACAAATCATCACATGGATAGATACAAATTCTAAAGTACAGTCACATTGTTAATATACAGAATTGATTATATCCAATCTCAACGTGTTTCGGCGACAGCCTTCCTCAGGAATTCTGTATAGACGTAATTTAATAACTGTTTTTAAATTCTGAGGTACTTGTCGTGTGGATATTTCTATAGTGGTCGATATAGGTCCACGTTAGTTGATAAGTCCTTAAAATTATTAGGTAGTACGTGAGTAGATGGTACTCCCCACAATACAGTGCAGCACTGATGGAAACATCACGTCGTGCGGGGTTTCGCTCATGATATTGGAACAACAAAGTCTACAGAATCATTTTAAGAGAATTATGCCAGCTGGGAGTTTCGATTCCTTCCTTGATCATCAGATACATTGACCAAGCAAATTTAAAACAGAACGTACAAGTATTGTGGGGGAGTACCATCTACTCACGTACTACCTAATAATTTTAAGGAACCAGGCAGACATCGGAAGAATAACTCCTTGATTTGGAATTAGAAGTGACACCCCTATTAAATAGGTGCCCCTAACATGATTAGAGTCAAAGGGCAGCGTTGCAAGGACTTATCAACTAACGTGGACCTATATCGACCACTATAGAAATATCCACACGACAAGTACCGCAGGCCTCTGGAATCGCTGGGGCTACACTAAACAACCAAAGGTTAGGAAGTAGGAGACCAACGGGAGACGCGAGCAGTGTCTAAACCCAGACGTGGGTTACCTTTGACTTCCTATGGGATATGAAGAAGTTACGAATACACAAATTAAGGACACTTCCGGATGGACTAGGATGGAACCCTTTTAACCTAGGACACTTGGAGAGTCAAGACCCATGGGAGTACCAGAGTACTCATGTTACCTCACCACGGGGAAGCCGGGTGCATAGGTGTCTTTTCTTGTCGGGTTTCGCCGTCGTTTTCTATTGAGAGCTGCAAAGAAGTGCTGCAGGCAACCAGAGGAAAAGGGTCCGGGTAGATCCAAGGGTGGATTGGAGATGTGAAGAACCTGAAAGCAGAGGGGACAGCAAAGTCTGTGGCGCTTCTCCTTTTCAGGGTAGCTGCGGCAAGCCTGGAGCAACGAGGCAAGCAAGTTAAATTCAAAGGAACGTCTTCAGGGGGTTCCCAAGCAAACGGGCAAGGAAGATGCATCAAGCTCAAATGCAAAGGTGGGGCCACGGGACACTCGTGGAGTGTGGGGGCCTGGACTTCAGTGCAAATGGTTCTCGGTGCTGGGGCTTCTCGTACCCCAATACACAACTTACTGAGGCTTCAGGAAAGGAGTGCAGGTAGCAAAATGCAGGATGTCCAAGATGTCCGGTCTCACATCTCTCGTGTCCGCCACAGGTCTCAGCTTTGCTGCGGATGTGGGTTGGGGTCAGAGAAGTCAGGAAGTCTAGTTTTTGTGTCGCAGAGTCTTCGGGTTCCGACGGGAGCCTTGAAACTGCAGACTGGCAAAGTTGCTGTTGGTGCCAGTTTGCACAGGGAGGTCACTCCTTGACCACAAGGGAGATGTCTTCCGTCTTCCAGTCAGAATGGAATGTCGAAGGTCCAAGATATGTCTTTCAAATATTCGTCCAGGATAATCTAAAGTCCCAGGGACACAGCTACTATACTTATACTAAGGATGGGGGCTGGATTACCTGACTAGGTCCCTCCTAAGGGTGGACCTGAGAAGGGGGTGGTTACACCCCTTTCCATTTGTCCAGTTTCATGCCAGAGCAGGGCTGGAGTGCCCCAGCAACTGGTTTGAACCGGGCTATGTATGGAGCACCTTGTGTGCCCCAGGCGGTGTCTAGCAGCATTCACTGAATGCAGACCTCCCTGCCCCAATACACAAAACCCCTGTCTGGGGAGGTGCCAGCACCTCCCTGGACAGGAAACCTATTGTCCAGGCCTCCCCTTCCGGAGTTTCATCCAGCAGCAGGAGATCAGACTCGTGTCTGTGGCAACAGCATCCATTTTGTGATGCTGAGGCTCTGTTTAACTTTAACCGGGTAAACCAGTAACTACATGTCTTCTCCCTCTAGAAGGGTGGAATGCTACCCCCGCCGCCAGAATTGGCGGGGGGGTGTAGTATTCCAAAGTGTTTGACACCTTACACGACATATTTTGGTAAAGTCAAACCAAAGTTAGCATTAATCGCGAGGATTATAATGCACTTAAGAGTATGTGGTATGGCTATATCATAGAACAGATATAAGGAGATGGTTCCGAAAGCTGCAGAGGGGCTGAGCTCATGCTAGGGTACCCTCTCACAAAAAACCAAGCACTCTGCCTCCAGGATTGTCGAGGCCAACCATAGGAGTGGCTTATAGGTGTATATGTGTCTATATGGTTTATTTTTAAACCTTTATTTTCAAAAGTTGTTACGAGAAATACAAAAAGCAAAAAGACCCCCCACATGGTCATCATTACAAACAATAGTACACAGGTCGATGGACTCATTATGGCACTCTACAGAAAGGACTACATCTGCAAGCAAGGAAGTTCATGTGACAGAGAAACATTACCAGAATTACATTTCAAGTATACGTGAGGAAGTCAGAGCAGGACCCAAGAGCCGCAACCCACATTAAAGTACTCATAGACGTGCATCCCCCCCCTCCAGGCCTGATTCAGATGAAGAGAACAGGTCGCCGCTGGTCCCCTCGGAATCAGAGTGTGACTCCATTCCAAACCCTGCCATACACAGGGTTCGCCAAGCCAACAGGTCTTCCTGCAATTTGTCATCTTTTCTGGAGCTCTGCATATGCGTTTCCTTCGCAAGTGCCCACTCCCTCACATCCTTAAGCCAAATATCTACCTCAGGGGCCCTCTGTCCCATCCATGTGATAGCAACCCTATGCCTGGCCAAAACTAGCATCAACTGCAGCAGCCTATACGGAAGTTTCCGTTTCCTGGGCCTAGGCCCCAAACCCAACAGACAATGCAAGGGGGACAAGTCAATTCGAATGCCGGTAGTGGCTACAATGCGACTCACCAACCCGGTCCAGGAGCTCCCCACCAAAGAACATTCTCAGGCCATATGCAAAAATCCCGCCTCTGCTGCGCCACACCTGGGGCAGTTGTCCCGTCCATCCGTCGAGTAACGGCTCACCGTTTTGGGGGTAAGATAGGTGCGATTAAGAAAATTGAAATGAATAAGCTTAAAACGAGCATTACAGGACATTCGTTTCGTCAAGCTCCCTATGCGCGTCCGCTGACCCTGATCCAGAAGTGCGCCCAAGTCCCCTTCCCACGCCGCCCAGGACGGCGGGACCGGGGGGGGGGGGGGATAGTGAATCACGTCTCATCCCTCATCGCCGCGTACAACAGAGTTATCAACTTACGCCCCCTGCCACAGGTCAATATGATATGAAGTGTATGGGTCATTTGGGGAATCTCTGGACACTGCGGCCAGATTGATCGCACAATGGAGCGCAGGCTCTGATACTGAAGGAATTGCCCTCCGATCAGCCCTTTTGTGTCCTCCGCCTTTTCATAAGTCAGGAAGCTATCCGATGGGTACAAATCTGCAAGCAGGTCACAGCCCCCGTCCCTCCATGATCGAAAGGACATTTGACTCTCCACCTCCACTATCGAGGCCAAGATCCAAATTGGCAACTCTCTATGAAAGGGTGCGGAGCGCAGAACCCTCTCCACAAAACGCTGCCACACACTAGCCGTGTGCCGTACCACATACGGAAGCGCGGGTGAAGCCCCCGAGCCCCGCATCAGTGCCTGCTGAAGCTCCTGCGCCATGGCCCGGCCAGCCAACAGCTTCGTCTCCCACGTATCGGTGTCCGCAAACCACCTGGCCGCCGGAAGGAGCTGTGCCGCATAATAATAAAGATCAAAGCGTGGGGCCTCTAAACCTTCCTCTGAAAAGGAGTGTACCACGTGCTTAGGGCCACTCTGCTATGCCGTCCTGCCCACAGCAGGGACGTCAGTAGTGAATTGAGGGTTCGAAACACCCTCGGTGGGAGAGGGCACAGCGTATTCTGAAGAATATACAGCATTTGTGGCAGCATTACCATTTTAGCGATGGCCAGCCGCCCCATGAGGGAGAGTGGCAAGGTGTTCCAAAGTTTTACCGACAGACTCAGCGAGGCAATCACTCTGTCTGCATTACGGGCCAGGGCCTGAGCCTCCGACGAGGCAACGTGAATGCCCAAGTATCTAAAGCTGGTCAATTCCCATCGTAAGCCCATCACCGGCAGATCCTCGATGTGTACAGAGTCAAAACCCGAAAGCGGGAAAATCAGTGATTTATCGCGATTGAGTCGCAGGCCCGACGCATCCCCAAAGGAGTCAAGGAGGTTCAACAACCGCGGTAGAGCCTCTCTAGGTGTGGACAAATAGAACAACGCGTCATCCGCATAGAGCGACAGAACATTGCAAGTGTCGCCCACCATGATGCCCCACTGCTGGAGCTCAGAACGAACCTTAACCGTAAATGGCTCTATCGCCAGGGCAAAGAGCAGAGGTGACAGGGGGCAACCCTGTCTCGTTCCCCATCCCAGCTGCCATCCTCCGATCTCGCTCCACCAAGGCGGACCCGGGCACTAGGGGAACTGTACAAAATCTCGACCCAGCGAGCGAAGTTGAGTCCAAAACCCATCCTCCGGAGTACCTCCTACAAATAGCTCCAATCGACCGTGTCAAAAGCCTTGGCCAGGTCTAGAGAAACTAACACCGTCTGCTCCTCGCTACCGCTCATCTCGTGCTGTATGTGGTTTAACCGCCTCAGATTCATTGCCGTATTATTACCAGGTATAAAACCGCACTGGTCTGAGGAAAATCGAATTTTGCCTTGTCATGTGTCCCTACGTGTTCCCCATCCTATGTAATATGTGCATGATTAATATGCATATATCCCCCTTGACCGAATAAAGACGCCATTATAGTTATGTTGCCACCGTTTTACATTATGCACGCTAATTCATCGAATTGTCCCCGTTTCTAGGCCTCAAAGGGCCTGAACACCAGATTCAAGCTCCAGTCTCCTGAAACCACTCCGAGGAGCGATGCAGCCCCTCCCGCATCCCTGACCCTTCGCTTACTTTCTGCCAAGCAACGCGGTGCCCGGCCTGGCCCGGCCTGCCTGCCTGTCTGCCAAGAATATGTTATGCCTCTAGTTATCAGTTCAGCTCTCCGTCTTCACATTCCTAAGCTAACGAACCGCATAAACATCTTCAGCTATAGTCTAGTCTTTCTGTCTCCATGCAAGAGAATTACTGAATTAATATCCATAGAAGATTCATAACACACGCAATACATGAAGAATATATGCATGCACCAGCCTTAGTGTCAAGTAGCCTTTGCTCTGATGACTTTTAGATTCTATCAACATGTACTCCAAACACAAGATACCAGATATGCTATAGGTACATGTCGTCCTGACATCCCAGACTTAGTCTCCTCTTCTAGTGCTAGAAGTCAGAGCCCCCAGCTCTCCCTCGTTACACGTCATGGCCCATTTGCGCGCACCAGTAGGTTAAAGGTTCCAGCTGCCCAGGTAGCCCCCTCCATGTATCCACCCATTTATGACACTTCTGTGACGTTCTCATCACATGTCTTCGTGCACGCCCTGTGCACGCCTTCTTTTAACGCCCATGTGTTCTTATCTTACGTTTGTCACTTGTTACGCCTACTGTATTCAATGCAATTGTAACGTTTTACTATATATACTATGTACTGTTAATGAGACGTTGCAGCTGCCATTCCATTCTGTTACAGGCTGTTCCGATCCTGTCCCTTCCCTTATGCCTGATTAAAGCCTGTTCAACTCAGATACCCCGGATCCTGCCTCTTATTTATTGAGCTATCTGTTTTAGTTAATGTATAGAAAAATAGTACCGGTAATAAATTATTTATTTACCACATAATGGCGCCCGAATAGGGACGAGCCCCTTCCCCACGCGCCGGAGATGTAACGCAGGCCCCCTGACCCTTCTACAGCCGTGACGGAACTCTACCGTGCACGTGCAGATATTTCTGCTTCATCAAGTCTCCCTCAGGCCCACGGAGGAGACGGAGACTGTGGTCCGGCATCCAGACGAGGCGGTGAGGAATGCGGTTCGTCCCAACCAGAGCCCAAGCCGAGAGAGCAAGGTCCGAGGTATCTGGAGGCCCACCTGTTTCCGAAACCCGAAGTTCGAAGCGCATGCGTAGTAACCAGACGTCGTAGCAGTCCAGTCCAGTCCGAGGCCTTCAGTTCTGCTTCCTGGTGAGTACCGTTGCTGGGGGAGTATCTAGACGGGGTCATTAGTTTGTCTCCGGTCCGATGGGTTTGGGTACGCAGATCCAGTCCGCCGTGTCCATCTAGGTGGATACGGTATGACGTGTCTCTTTATGAGACCGGTATGTTCTGTACTGTTTTAGCAGTGCATCTAGTAATTCTAGTAAGTCCGTTCTCGAGAAATTCAAGCGTTATGTTTTCAGTGTATCAGGTAGTATTCTGTTCGAACTGTTATTAATGTATTTCTATGTCGTGGTTTGAGTGATTTGTTTGCCATTTCATTACTGTGATTATTGTGTATTTTGTTTAAGTTCAAGTACGACTCAAATATGCCTCTGTTTTCAAAGTTACGTCAGATAAAAACCAGAAAAGGGTTACTCGAAGAAGCAGTTCCTGTCCCTCCTAGGGACAGTCCTGGACACTTTATGTATCACAAGCATGGCTTAGATGCCATATTATATCTAGATTTATGGGTGGATTATACAAAGAATCTTGAAGAGAAATATAGATGGCCTGTATCAGGTACATGGGATGCCGAGTGCATCATGCGAGTAGAAGAAGCATTATGGAAAAAAAAAGCCAGACAATCCCAGAAAGATGCCATAGAATTATGGCGTAAAGAATCCCATAAAAGATCCGAAAAAGATTTCAGAAAAGCAGAATTAAGTAGGGAATCCTCAGAAAAAGCCCAAGAAAGGGAACTTCTAGAAGAAGGTGAACGAGTTAGAGCAGAACAGTCAGACAGACAGAGAAATGCCCTTATTAAAGGTATGTATCCTCTTCTTGCCGAGGGCTTGCCGAAGGCAACCCCGGAAGTACCCTGTAATTTACCGCCACCATTGGTCCCGACTAAGCTACGTCATAAACCGACTGCAGCTGAAATTTTCCTTTCGTCCTATTTGGACGATACAGTCCCAGAATATGCAAATTCTATTCCGCCTGCTCAACTTCACCACCCTGTTAATAATGTAATTCCTGTTCCTCCAGCCACTGGTCCCGGGAACCCCGTTAATGTGCCAGTACCCCCGGACCAGCCCACATTACGTGTGCCCGTTTTGCCAGTCACTTTACCAGCACGTTCAGTATTAACTGACGATTCTAGTTCAGGAGGAGCGGGGGGAGGTGCTCCTACCACCCCGCCTCAAGTAAAACGACTGACGCTGAGAGACGCAGCGTTACAGCGCACGCCAAAGGTGTCTACACACGCAGCCCTCAAGCAATACCTTACAGACTGCATATATGATTCAGTGCCAGGCGAAGATCACATGATATTATATTCCGTACGTTTAAGACGAGTTGCCAACTTTTTGGCCACCCTGCCCGAGATGAAGGAACATCTAGACAGAATATATCATTTTATCCGAACAGGGGAGAATCCAGAGAGTATTCACGAAGCTATGACACACAGAAAGGTCGAGATTCAAAGTATGATTTTACAGTTCTTGATTAACTGTTTAATAAGAGAGCAGGATTATCCTGATAAAGACAAAGACGAGATGAAAGCTCTGACAAGGTGGAGTGACAATATAGCCGAGGGAAAACATAAGACACAAAATAGTATAGAAAGTATGTACAGGAAAATTCGTAAAGAAATTCTAAGTATACACGAGAAGGAGAAAGCAATAAGAGCAACCGAGAAAGAGAATGACTCTTCAAGTGAAGACATAGACAGCGAGAATCCCGCCAGAATAGCGTATGTAGGTAGAACTAGATTTTCCGACCGACATTCACGCCTAGATTACAAGAAAGTTTTTCCTCCTCCCGTACCAGAACAGTGTTCTCTTGAACAATTATTCCAGGCTACTGATAAAATTCTGAAACTACGAATAGGTTATAGTGAGCTTAGTACCATGCATGAACAAGAACTAGCCCGATCAGCAGTCCGATGGACTAGTGATTCTACCACGTTTTCAGATGAAATAGTGGCCCAAACGTTTCTGAAGCTGCCCCCAGCCGAGCAGCGTCTGGTGGGTATGTATATGATCCAGCACCTCATTACACTGTATGAGGATCAGCAGTCTGATCCAGGTCCTTTGTATGATGTACTGAACGAGTTACTCCTAAACAGATGGAAAGGTCTAGGTACCGATTTAATTAGTGTCATTTTAGAACAGCGCCACAAATACAGAACGTTCCTGAATCCACATTTTGTCCCTGTTCCACCCCCAGTAAGAAAATCATTCTACATAGACAGACAGAATCCGTTGCGAGAAGTACATCCAGTTAAGGGAGAGGGGGGTGAGCTCGAACGAGTATTTGTTTACACCCCTATCACGAAAATAGAACTTCTAGAAATGAAAAAGTTAATACCCTGTCACGATAAAGATCCAGCAGGGTTCCACCGTGAATTAAAAGACATGCTCCGTATGGGAGAATACACGTATCCCGATATCATTAAAATGTTAAAGGTCCTGTTGCCTGCGGGCATATATGAAAAACTCAAAGAAAAAGAATGGGAGGTGGGAGAGAAAAAGATTGATTGGACCGCATTAGAGACTGAAGATAACACACGAGTTCCAGGTACCGGTCTTGGGGAAAAAGCTAAAGCATTGCCCGAGTTGTTAATACAAGTCTTGCCAAGATTACTAGCCACGAAAAAGGAAGACTGGGATGCCATCTCAGCCTGTAAACAGAAACAAGACGAAGACACTAGTGATTTTTATTCTAGATTTGAGAAATGTTTCATTATTAATAGCGGCCTGAAAACAAGTAGTGAATCGTATCCACATCTTTTTGTTACCAAACTAGTTGAGAATTCTTTACCACAAGTTAAAAATCCAGTACTGAAAGTCGAAAGTACCTGGCAAGCTAATACTCCGTCACAAATGCTCCAGATGCTACAGTATCACCAGAACAGGAACATGAAAGGAGACGTATGAAAGACACGAAAATGAAAGTACTGGTTGCACAGTCTGTTCCACAAGATAGTCAGAAGAGGGGTCCGAATCAGACTAGTCATTCTACAGCTCCCGTTAAAGGGACATGCAATTATTGTAAACAGCCAGGTCATTATATAAACAAATGTGCAGTTCTGAAACACAACATAGCTACTGGTAAAACGAAAGAGAGACCACGTCCTCCTAGACAAGAACATGTTCCGCAGAATTCCCAGCCACCGCAGAACGCACAACAGACAGTTACCGTACCGCAGCCTATAGCTGCCACACAACAAGTTACACAGCAGATGTACCAGTACGCACAGTCAGATTATCCAGAATATCAGCAGTATTCATGAAACAGCCTAGAGAGGGAGGTTGGCTTGCCTCTCATCGAGATTCCTGTAGATCAAGAGGGTCCCTATGTACACAGTCAAGTATTAGGGAAAGACAGGAAGTTTCTGATTGATACAGGGGCAAGCAGGACTACCATCAGTCATGACGAGGTTCCAGGGGCTCCGCTCTCAGGCTCTAGAAATGTTTCCCTTGGATTTTCAGGAAAGCCTATTGTTAATGAAATATCGAAACCAGTTTCCCTAGAAGTTGGTCCATTGTCCCGAACCACAGACTTGTTACTTACGAAATCATGTCCAGAAAATGTACTAGGTATTAAAACACTGAAAGAATTAGGAGCAGTCATATGCTGCTCCCCAGAAGGAGTGAGATTGTTTTTACGTGATTTTAAAGGTCATTATGTGTTACGTGATTTTGATCCAAGATTATTGAATGTACCACAGCATTTATGGGCGCAAGGTCCAACTGATGTAGGTTGTATGCACATTACACCATATCGTGTCACTCTGAAGCAAGGTGTTGTATTACCACGAATCCGACAGTACAAATTGCCACCTGAGGCTGTAGCAGCCTTATCAAAAATTATTGACGAGCTCATTGCTCAAGGAGTAGTTGTAGAAACTGACTCCAATGTATGTAATTCTCCTATCATTCCGATTCTTAAACGTACTGATCCCAATGTACCTCCAGTTTATCGATTAGTGATTGACCTTCGAGAACTTAATAAATGTATCATACCCCAGTACCCAGTGGTTCCAGATATTTCTTCCCTATTGACTGCCATTGATTCCGAAGCTACGTTCTTTACTGTTATTGATCTCAAGAACGCATTCTTTAGTGTCCCCATTCATCCAGACAGCCAGTTTCTTTTCGGATTCTGTTTAAATGGAAGAAGCTATAAATTCACACGAGCTCCTCAAGGCTTCACAGAAAGTCCTAGCATATACAGTCAAGCGCTTAAAAGACAACTAGACAATATTCATATGCCAACTGACACTGCCCTGCTCCAGTATGTCGATGATCTATTGATCACAGCCCGTTCTGAACGTGACTGCGAACGTGCGTCACTTACAGTCTTGTATTTCCTGGCCGAGATGGGGCACAAGGTGTCCCCTTCGAAACTGCAATTTTGTGTCCAGCAAGTGGTGTACCGTGGACACTTACTGTCCAAGAGGGGTAGGCAGTTGACACCAGACCGTATCCAGTTAATAGCACATCTTCCACAGCCCAAGACTCAGAAGGAGGTACGAGCTTTTATCGGCCTCACTTCTTACTGCAGACAATGGATCCCTCAGTACGCATATCTAGCCAAGCCACTGATACAGTTAACGACACAGGAGGCAGCCACATTGGCTGTCCTCCCTTGGACCCAAGAACATACACTTGTTTTCAATGAGTTAAAGAAAGCTTTATGCCAAGCACCTGTTCTAGCAACACCAAACTACAGTAAGCCTTTTACACTTTTTGTCACTGAATGTGATGGTACAGCATTGTCTGTTCTCACACAAGATCAAGCGGGACAATACAAGCCCTGTGCTTATTTCTCTAGCACATTAGATCCAGTGGCCCAGGCTCTGCCTGCGTGCCTCAAATCAGTTGCAGCCACAGCACTAGCTATCAGACAGAGTGATTCCATAGTGTTAGGACACTCCCTGACAGTACAAGTTACACACTCCGTGGAAGTTCTTTTAAACCGAACACAGACTCAGCACTTGACAATTGCACGTTTAACAGGATATGAACTGACATTGTTTCAGCCACACATAGAAATCAGACGCTGCAACATTTTAAATCCCGCTACACTGTTTACCCTCAGTTACTTCAAATCCTGCCACACATGACTGTGTGGAAGTTGTTAACACCATGACAAAGCCAAGACAAGACTTGACAGACATTGCATTACCTGATCCCGACCTGACGCTTTATGTGGATGGTTCATGTATGAGGACAAGTACAGGAGAGTTAGTAGCCGCGTATGCAGTGACTACTGAAACTGAAGTTATAGAAACACATCGTATTGACACCCTGTCTGCTCAAGCAGCAGAGCTCGTCGCTCTGACCCAAGCCTGCATACGAGCCAAGAACCTGAAAGTAAACATATACACAGATTCACGTTATGCATTCGGAGTCGTACACGACTTTGGAGTGCTCTGGCAAGAGAGAGGTTTCATGACTTCTCATGGAACCAAGATTCAGCATGGCCCCCTCATTCAAGCTCTGTTAGATGCAATACATTTACCGACAGCTATCGCTATCATGAAGTGCAAAGCACATACGAGAGTCACTGACACCATTTCCCAGGGTAACGACCTGGCAGATCGAACAGCCAAGCTTACAGCTCAGACTCCAGACATTCCAGTTAACACGACACAGACAGACGTCCCAGTTCAGACGACTTGTATGACAGTTAAGGACCCTACTGTGGAAAAGTAAATTTTGCCATGTTCTGTGTCCCTACGTGTCCCCCATCTTATGTTATGTGTGCATGATTAATATGCATATGTATCCCCCATGTTCGATTAAAGACGCAATTACAGTTGTGTCCATCTCTAGTATGCCAGTTCCCAGTTCTCGTGAAAGCTACGAGTATTAGGCCTATGTAAAGTTACGTTGCCACGTTTCTCAGTGTGCACGTTATTTCATTGAAAAGTCCCCGTTTCTAGGCCTCAAAAGGGCCCGGACACCAGATTCAGCTCCTGTCTCCTGAACCCTCGCTGAGGAGCGATACAGCCCCCACCTGTATCCTCGACCCTTCACTTACTTCCTGCCTCACAGTGCCCGGCTCGGCCTGGCTCTGCCTACGAGTCTGCCAAGAGTATGTTATGATTCTAGTTATCAGTTCAGCCCTCCTTCTCTGCATTCCTAAGCTACTGAATCGCATCAATAGTTTCCGTCATTGTCTAGCCTTTACGTCTCCATGTAGGAGAAATACTGCATTTAATGGTCATTTCATATTCTTCATCACGCACTACATGTAGAATAATGCATGCACCAGTCCTAGAGTCTGTTAGCCTTTACCCCGATAACTTTTGGATTCTATCAACATGTTCTCTAAACATTAGATACTAGATAGGATTTAGGTACATGTCGCCCTGACTCTCCAGACTTCAGTCTCTACTCCTAGCACAGAGTTCATAGCCCCCAGCTTCTCCTAGTAACACGTCATTGTCAGTTTGCGCGCACCACTAGGTTAGAGGTCCCGGCTCCTTAGGTAGCCCCCTCCATGTTTCCGCCCCATTTATGACATATTCTGTTACGTTCACATCACATGTCTATGTATACGCCTCCTGTTACACCTACTTTCACCCTTATCTTTCGCGACTGCTATTGACCACACCCACTGCTCCGCCTACTGTATTCACTGTAATGCAACTGTTTTAGTATATATGCTTGTGTACTGTTATTAAATGTTAGCGCGCTCATCCCAGATCCAGCCCCGGCAGCTGCCGGGCCCTGCCATCCTATTCCTATGCAGGTTGTCCTGTTCCTGTCCTTTATGCTGTATTAAAACCTGCAAACTCCTACTACCTCGAATCTTGACTCTTATTTATTGAGCTATCTGTTATTACTATGTCCAGTAAAACCTAGATCCGGTATTATTTATTTATATACCACATAATGGCGCCCGAACAGGGACTTGCCCTTTCCCCACGCGCCGGTGAAGCCACGCCGGCCCCCTGACCCTCTGCAGCCGTGACGGAACCATACCGTGCAGATATTTCTGCTTCAAGTATCCCTCAGGCCCACGGAGGAGACGGAGGTGGCGGTCCAGCATCCAGACGAGGCGGTGGAGGAACGCGGCGAGTCCCGACCAGAGCCCAAGCCGAGAGTCCAAGGTCCGAGGTATCCGGAGGCCCACCCGTAACTGAAGTCCGAAGTTCGTCCGTCCGGCGTCGAAGCAGTCCAGTCCAGTCCGAGGCCTTCCGTTCTTGCTGCCCGGTGAGTACCGTTGCTGGGGTAGTATCTAGACAGGGTCAATCTAATTGTCTCTGGTCCGTGGGGTTTGGTGGTACACAGATCCCAAAACGAAGTGTCCACTTCGGTGGATGCGGGTCCTGACGTGTCTCTTTATGAGACCGGTAAGTTTCGTACTGTTTTAGCAGTGCATCTAGTTTCTGTTCTAGTCAGTTCTGTTCTCGAGAAATTCATGTATTCTGTTTTCCGTATTCCAGGTAGTATTCTGTCCGAACTGTTATTTTAAATGTTCTTCATGTATTTTAATGTCGTGGTATGAGAGTGGTGTAATTATCGTGTTCATTGTGTATTGTAATTGTGTCCAGATTACAGTTCAGTCATGCCGTTATTTTCCAGACTACGTCAGTTAAGAACTAGAAAAGGTCTGTTAGAAGAAGCAGTTCCTGTCCCGCCTAGGGACAGTCCAGGTCATTTTATGTATCAGAAGCATGGCATAAGTGCCATATTGTATCTAGATTTATGGGTAGAGTATACCAAACAGTTAGAAGAAAAGTATAGATGGCCCGTATCGGGTACATGGGATGCCGAGTGCATCATGCGAGTAGAAGAAACATTATGGAAAAAGAAAGCCAGACAGTCACAGAAAGATGCCATCGAGTTATGGCGCAAAGAATCTCATAAAAGAACCGAAAAAGAAATCAGAAAGTCAGAACTAAGTAGAGAATCCTTAGAACGAGCCCAAGAAAGGGAACTAATCGAGATAGGTGAACGAGTTAAAACCGAACAGTCAGACAGACAGAGGAATGCCCTTATTAAGGGTATGTATCCTCTTCTTGCCGAGGGCTTGCCAAAAGCGACCCCGGAGGTATCCAGTAATTTTCCGCCACCATTAGTTCCGATCAAGCTACGTCACAAACCGACCGCAGCTGATATTTTCATTTCGTCCTATTTGGACGACACAGTCCCAGAATATGCAAATCCGCCAGCTCCTGTAAATAATGTAAATCCTGCTCCTCCAGTCACCGGAGTACCTGCTACGGTACCCCCGGTCCAGCCTACATTACAATTTCCCGCCGCGCCAGTACGAAGAGTATCAGTCGACGATTCTAGTTTAGGGGCCGCAGGAGGAGGTCCTCCTGGTACCCCGACACCACACCAATGTTTAACGTTAGTCGAGTTACATGAAAGTGCGTTACAGCGTACGCCCAAATATAAGTCCGTTGCAGATATCCGACGAGCCCTTACTAAATGCCGCTATGATCCAGTTGCAGGTGATGATAGTACAGTTATATATTCCATCCGTGTAAGACGGGTGACCGGGTATTTGGATACCCTACCGAATATGAAAGAAGATCTAGACAGAATATATCGTTTCATCCGTACAGGGGATGATCCAGAAAGTATTGGCGAAGCCATGTCCCAAAGGAAAGCTGAGATCCAGCTCATGCTATTAAAGTTTCTGATTAATTGTTTAATAAGAGAACAAGATTATCCGACCAAAGATCCGGCCGAAAAAAGGATCCTGACAAGGTGGAGTGATAATATAGCCGAGGGTAAGCACAGAACCATCAGTAGTATAGAGAGTATGTACAAGAAAATTCGTAAAGAAATAATAAGGTTACACGAGAAATGCAAAGAAGCACAAGTAAACGAGAAAGAAAATGACTCTTCTACTGAAGAGGTAGAGGACGAGAATACCGCCAGAATAGCGTATGTAGGAAAATCTAGACTTTCCGACCGACATTCACGTCTAGACTACAAGAAAACTGTTCCTCATCCAGCACCAGAACAAGGTTCTCTAGAACAAGTATTTCAAGCTACCGATCACATTCTGAAATCACGAATCGGTTACAGTGAGTTAAGTACTATGCACGAACAAGAACTAGTCCGATCAGCAGTCCGATGGATTACTGATTCTACCACTTTTCCAGATGAAATAGTGGCACAAATGTTTCTGAAACTGCCCCCAGCCGAGCAACGACTGGTGGGTATGTATATGATCCAGCACCTCATTACTCTGTATGAGGGTCAACATTCTGATCCAGGTCCGTTACACGATGTCCTGAACGAGTTACTCCAGTATAGATGGAAAGGTCTAGGTACCGATTTAATTAGTGTCATTCTAGAACAGCGCCACAAATATAGAACGTTCCTGAACCCGCATTTTGTTCATGTCTCACCTCCAGAAAGTAAACCGTTTTACATAGATAGACAGAATCCGTTACGAGAAGTACACCCAGTCAGGACAGCAGATGGTGAAATGCAACGAGTATTTGTTTACACTCCGATTACCAAGATGGAACTCTTAGAGATGAAGAAATTAATTCCCTGTCATGACAAAGATCCAGCAGGGTTCCACCGAGAATTAAAAGACATGCTCCGTATGGGAGAATACACGTATCCAGATATAATTAAAATGTTAAAGGTCCTGTTGCCCGCAGGGGTATATGAAAAACTCAAGGAAAAAGAATGGGAGGTGGGAGAGAAAAAGATCGATTGGGCAGTTCTAGAAGCTGAAGATAAGATACGAGTACCAGGTACCGGTCTTGGAGAGAAATGTAAAGAATTACCTGAACTGTTGATACAAGTTTTGCCAAGATTATTAGCCACTAAAAAGGAAGACTGGGATGCAATCTCAGCCTGTAAACAGAAACAAGACGAAGACACTAGTGATTTTTATTCTAGATTTGAGAAATGCTTTAGTATTAACAGTGGCCTCAAGACAAGTAGTGAGTCATACCCTCATCTTTTTGTTACTAAATTAGTTGAGAATTCTAGTCCACAAGTTAAGAATCGAGTTTTGAAAGTCGAAAGTACATGGCAAGCTAGTACCCCGTCCCAGATGTTGCAGATGCTCCAGTATCACCAGAATAGAATCAGAGAAGAGCAAGATCATGAAAGAAAACGTATGAAAGACACGAAAATGAAAGTACTAGTTGCACAATCTGTTCCTCAAGACAGTCAGAAGAGGGGTACGAATCAAGCCAGTCATCCTGCAGCTCCCATTAAAGGGACATGCAATTATTGTAAACAGCCAGGTCATTTTATAAACGAGTGTGCAGTTCTGAAACACAATATAGCTACTGGTAAGACTAAAGAAAGACCACGTCCGCCTAGACAAGAACAAGTTTCACAGACTTCTCAGCCACAGAATGCACAACAGACAGTTCCAGCACCGCAGCCTATTGCTGCAACACAGCATGTTACACAGCAGATGTACCAGTATGCACAGTCTGAGTATCCAGAGTATCAGCCATATTCATGAAACAGCCTAGAGAGGGAGGTAGGCTTGCCTCTCATCGAGATTCCTGTAGATCAAGAAGGTCCCTATGTTCATAGTCAAGTACTAGGGAAAGACAGAAAGTTTTTGATTGATACAGGGGCAAGTAGGACCACCATTAGTCACGACGAAGTTCCAGGGGCTCCGCTCTCAGGCTCTAGAAATGTTTCCCTTGGATTTTCAGGAAAGCCTATTGTAAACGAGATATCTAAGCCAGTTACTCTAGAAGTAGGTCCATTGTCCCGCACTACTGATCTGTTACTTACGAAGTCGTGTCCAGAAAATCTGTTAGGTATTAAAACACTGAAAGAATTAGGTGCAGTTATTTGCTGCTCCCCAGAGGGAATACGACTGTTTCTACGTGACTTCAAGGGTCACTATGTATTACGAGATTTTGATCCAAGATTGTCCAATGTTCCGCAGCATCTATGGGCGCAAGGTCCAACTGATGTAGGTTATATGCAAATCACACCCCATCGTGTGACTCTCAAACCAGGTGTAGTGTTACCACGAATCAGACAGTACAGATTGCCACCTGAGGCTGTAGCAGCCTTATCCAAAATTATTGACGAGCTCATGGCTCAAGGAGTAGTTGTAGAAACTGACTCCAATGTATGTAATTCTCCGATCATTCCAGTCATGAAACGTACTGATCCAAATGCACCCCCAGTATATCGATTCGTGATTGACCTTCGAGAACTCAATAAATGTATAATTCCCCAGTACCCAGTTGTCCCAGATATCTCTTCCCTATTGACAGCCATTGATTCCGAAGCTTCATTTTTTACAGTCATAGACCTCAAGAACGCGTTTTTTAGTGTCCCCATTCACCCAGACAGCCAGTTTCTTTTCGGATTCTGTTTAAATGGAAGGAGCTATAAATTCACACGAGCTCCTCAAGGTTTCACAGAAAGTCCTAGTATTTACAGTCAAGCACTTAAGAGACAACTAGACAACATTCACATGCCAACTGACACTGCCCTGCTCCAGTATGTCGATGATCTACTGATCACAGCCCGTTCTGAACGTGCTTGTGAGCGAGCATCCCTTACAGTCCTGTATTTCCTTGCCGAGATGGGGCACAAGGTGTCCCCTTCAAAGCTTCAATTCTGTGTCCAGCAAGTGATCTATTTAGGCCACTTACTGTCCAAGAGGGGTAGGCAGTTGACACCCGACCGTATCCAGTTAATAGCGAGTCTTCCTCAGCCCAAGACCCAGAAGGAGGTACGTGCTTTTATCGGCCTTACTTCTTACTGCAGACAATGGATTCCTCAGTATGCATTTCTAGCCAAGCCACTGATACAGTTAACGACACAGGAGGCAGCCGTATCGACTGTCCTCCCTTGGACATCTGAACATACACTTAGTTTCAATGAGTTAAAGAAAGCCTTATGCCAAGCTCCAGTTCTAGCTACACCGAACTACAATAAGCCTTTTACACTTTTCGTCACAGAACGTGAAGGTACAGCATTATCTGTTCTCACACAAGATCAAGCAGGACAATACAAGCCCTGTGCTTATTTTTCGAGCACACTAGATCCTGTAGCCCAGGCTCTGCCTGCGTGCCTCAAGTCAGTTGCAGCCACAGCACTAGCTATCAGACAAAGTGATTCCATAGTATTAGGACATTCCTTGACAGTACAAGTTCCACACTCCGTGGAAGTTCTTTTAAACCGAACACAGACTCAGCACTTGACAATTGCACGTTTAACAGGTTATGAACTGACACTGTTCCAGCCACACATAGAAATCAGACGCTGCAACGTTCTAAATCCTGCTACACTGTTACCGTCAGTTAATTCGAATCCTGCCACACACGACTGTGTGGAAGTAGTTAACACTATGACTAAGCCAAGACAAGATCTGACAGATATTCCATTACCAGATCCCGACCTGACACTTTATGTGGATGGTTCATGTATGAGAACAAGTACAGGAGAACTAGTAGCCGCGTATGCAGTGACTACTGATACTGAAGTTATAGATACACACCGTATTGACACCCTGTCTGCTCAAGCAGCAGAGCTAGTTGCTCTGACTCAAGCCTGCATACACGCCAAGAACCTGAAAGTTAATATTTATACAGATTCACGTTACGCATTTGGAGTCGTACACGACTTTGGAGTGCTCTGGCAGGAGAGAGGTTTCATGACTTCTCATGGAACCAAGATTCAGCATGGTCTCCTTATTCAAGCTCTGTTAGATGCCATACACTTACCGACATCTATTGCTATCATGAAATGCAAAGCACATACGAAAGTTACTGATACTATTTCTCAAGGTAATGATCTAGCAGATCGCACAGCCAAGCTTACAGCACAGACTCCAGACATTTCAGTTAATCTGACACATACACATACTCCAGATCCGACTACATGTATGACAGTTAAGGACCCCACTCAAGATGTCATAGATATCCAGTTACATGCTACTCTCGATGAAATCAAGAAATGGTCCGAACAAGGAGGGGTCCAGACAGATCAGGGATGGGTAACAAAGGGTAGAGCCACATGGTTTCTCCCCGACTCTATGGTCCAAGTCATTATCAATACCGCACATAGTCCAGCACATTTAGGAGAAAAAGCTATGTTAGACAGTATCCAGAACATTTGGTTCAACAAGCATTTACGAGCTGCAGCCAAGCAGAAAGTCCGTACCTGTATGATATGTTGCCAGTTTAATCCAGGTAAAAGTGTCCCGGTGGAACAAGGTGGATTCCAGCCCCCTGACCACCCTTTTGAAGTCCTCCAGATGGATTATATTCAGATGGAGCGATGTCGAGGTTTCAAGTATGTCCTTGTAGTTGTATGCGCTTTGTCCAGGTGGACAGAAGCATATCCAGTCCCAGATTACACAGCCGCGACCACTGCCAAGCAGTTGGTTCGTGAATTCTTCCCCCGCTATGGACTCCCTAGGGTCTTATATTCTGATAACGGCCAGCCATTCTCATCTGAGCTCATGAAACATGTTTCCCTTTTGTTAGGGTACCAGTGGAAGTTCCATTGTGTACGCCATCCTGAAGCAGCCGGTCTAGTAGAGAGACATAATCAGACCCTGAAAATTCGAATTGCAAAAGTATGTAAAGAGAAAGGTGTAGACTGGATAGTAGCCCTGCCAGTCGCTTTATTCTATATGCGCATGGTCGCACATTCCAGATCAGGTCTGTCCCCGTATGAGGTCGTATTCGGCCGCCCCCCTAATATGTGGGGTACACCTAGACCCCGAAGTATTACAGATGTTTCAAGTAATATGCTGACAGATTACCTAGCTTCCTTGATGTCTGCCCTACACTCTTGTCGTTCACAGGTTGCCGCCGCATTTCCAGACAATACCGAGGTGGCACCGCATGAAATCGTTCCCGGATGCATGGTTCTTGTGAGGAACTTTGATCGTTCAAGTCCGCTGGAGCCTCGCTGGAAGGAACCCAGACAGGTCCTCCTGGCCACCCGTACTGCCGTCAAGCTGGAAGGCAGGAAGGGCTGGGTCCACCTGTCTCATGTGAAAAGATTTTACGGACTAAAGCCTGTTTCTAAGAACATTCCCGAGGATTTTAAGGATTGCCAAAGTACTATTCTTAAGGACTGTCCCGCAAAAGACAATGATATTGAACCCCCCCTGGTAGAGAAAACTCCGCAACAGGAGTATAAGCAAAAACTAAGGTCTAGTAAAATAAGTCAGCCAGTTTGATTGTCTAAGTCCTCCCCTAGGTGAAACGGTTAGACCGGTTTCTGACATGTATAAAATAGACCCCCATAGTGAGAGAGTTAGTCAAAACTCAATCCGATGTATCGTTTTTCTAAGTTTCATATTGTTTTTCAGCCTTATGACTACCTGCACATGTTATGCATTTTATTTGTGTTTCCCAGTTTCTCATGTAAATAAGTCTGCTAATGTTACAGTAGAACACACGTTTAGTGATCTGCCTCCTCATGAACTATCTTATCGTCTTGCTATGCGTAATAATTCCTTTATCCGCATGTTACATTATTCACACCAGACCAGCAATGCCACTAATTGTTGGGTGTGTGGTCGACTCCCCCCTTTCCAGACACCGAAGGGAGTTCTGCCACTCTTTCCTTATCCGTTTTCACATAATGGTTCGTGTGGAGCATGGTCCACGTTAACGTCATCCTCAACAGATATGTCTTTTCTTAACAGTACATGTTTCCCAGACAAGCAAGGTCTTCCCCACAGAACAGGGTTAGATCTAGAAAATGAAGTTTATAATTTGGGTAATTATTCTTCGAATTTCATGGTCCTGAATGTTCAGTCTGATACTACTCCAGACTTACCTGCTATGTCAGTATTACCAGTCAAAGGTGAATTATGTGTCCGAAAGAATGGTTCCGTACGTGTAGGACATAGTGATTGTACTACTATTGTCAAGTATAGTGACAGTAGGAAATCTATTTTCAAAGCTTCACGTCATTCTTATTTTGTTTGTGGTCAGACCGCATATGTTCGTCTGCCCCTCGATTGGGAGGGTACCTGTTACATTGCCTTCCTACTGCCACCAGTTTTCCTAGCCCCACCTGACTATCATAGGAATTCCCACCTAGTACATACTAGACACAAGAGAGACCTCCCGATTGTCGATTATACTGAAACTGCTCTAGAACAATACATAGATATCAATAAAGGTGTCTTCCCCTATTTAAGTACTGTCGTGAATAGTAAACTGATACGTAGATTAACGAGAACCCTCGAAGCAGTAGTGATTGAGACTACTTCTGCTCTAGGTAACTTAACCGAAGAGCAATCCTTTATGAGAATTGTCGTGCTCCAGAATCGTCTCGTCCTTGACGTCATACTGGCCGATAGGGGCGGGGCATGTAGAGTCATCGGATCTAGTTGCTGCATTTTCATTCCTAATAACGCACCGTCTGTTTATTCAGCTATTACCAGACTCCATAAAATTGCCCATATGTTACACCAAAATCCAGGCACCTGGACATGGTCCGGTTGGTTCTGGAATATAATTTCCGCCTGGGGATGGAAAGTATTGTTATTTCTAGGTATTGCAGTAGCGATCATATCCAGTTGCTGCCTCTGTATACAATGTGGCCCTGCGATTTGTGGCATTTGTGCTACCTCTTGTATTCCTAGTCCTAAGTCCCGTCCTAAATCCCGTTCCAAGAAAATTCGAGACGAGCAAATGATACTGTATGAAATGATAGATGGTATCATGAATATTGATGTTTCCTGATGGAAACGTAGTGACAAGGAGGGAATGTGGAAAAGTAAATTTTGCCATGTTCTGTGTCCCTACGTGTCCCCCATCTTATGTTATGTGTGCATGATTAATATGCATATGTATCCCCCATGTTCGATTAAAGACGCAATTACAGTTGTGTCCATCTCTAGTATGCCAGTTCCCAGTTCTCGTGAAAGCTACGAGTATTAGGCCTATGTAAAGTTACGTTGCCACGTTTCTCAGTGTGCACGTTATTTCATTGAAAAGTCCCCGTTTCTAGGCCTCAAAAGGGCCCGGACACCAGATTCAGCTCCTGTCTCCTGAACCCTCGCTGAGGAGCGATACAGCCCCCACCTGTATCCTCGACCCTTCACTTACTTCCTGCCTCACAGTGCCCGGCTCGGCCTGGCTCTGCCTACGAGTCTGCCAAGAGTATGTTATGATTCTAGTTATCAGTTCAGCCCTCCTTCTCTGCATTCCTAAGCTACTGAATCGCATCAATAGTTTCCGTCATTGTCTAGCCTTTACGTCTCCATGTAGGAGAAATACTGCATTTAATGGTCATTTCATATTCTTCATCACGCACTACATGTAGAATAATGCATGCACCAGTCCTAGAGTCTGTTAGCCTTTACCCCGATAACTTTTGGATTCTATCAACATGTTCTCTAAACATTAGATACTAGATAGGATTTAGGTACATGTCGCCCTGACTCTCCAGACTTCAGTCTCTACTCCTAGCACAGAGTTCATAGCCCCCAGCTTCTCCTAGTAACACGTCATTGTCAGTTTGCGCGCACCACTAGGTTAGAGGTCCCGGCTCCTTAGGTAGCCCCCTCCATGTTTCCGCCCCATTTATGACATATTCTGTTACGTTCACATCACATGTCTATGTATACGCCTCCTGTTACACCTACTTTCACCCTTATCTTTCGCGACTGCTATTGACCACACCCACTGCTCCGCCTACTGTATTCACTGTAATGCAACTGTTTTAGTATATATGCTTGTGTACTGTTATTAAATGTTAGCGCGCTCATCCCAGATCCAGCCCCGGCAGCTGCCGGGCCCTGCCATCCTATTCCTATGCAGGTTGTCCTGTTCCTGTCCTTTATGCTGTATTAAAACCTGCAAACTCCTACTACCTCGAATCTTGACTCTTATTTATTGAGCTATCTGTTATTACTATGTCCAGTAAAACCTAGATCCGGTATTATTTATTTATATACCACACTACACAAGACGTACTAGATATACAGTCACATGCTACTCCCGATGAAATCAAGAAATGGTCTGAACAAGGAGGGGTCCAGACAGGTCAGGGATGGTTGACGAAGGGAAAAGCCACATGGTTTCTCCCCGACTCTATGGTTCAAGTCATTATTAATACCGCACATAGTCCAGCACACTTAGGAGAAAAAGCCATGTTAGACAGTATTCAGAACCTCTGGTTTAACAAACATTTACGAGCAGCAGCCAAGCAGAAAGTGCGTACCTGCATGATCTGTTGTCAATTCAATCCAGGTAAAGGTGTCCCGGTGGAACAAGGTGGATTCCATCCTCCTGACCACCCTTTTGAAGTCCTCCAGATGGATTATATTCAGATGGATCGATGTCGAGGTTTCAAGTATGTCCTCGTAGTTGTATGCGCTTTGTCCAGATGGACAGAAGCATATCCAGTCCCAGATTACACTGCCGCGACCACTGCCAGGCAGTTAGTTCGTGAGTATTTCCCCCGCTATGGATTACCGAGGGTCGTGTATTCAGACAACGGCCAGGCATCCTCATCCGAACTCATGAAACAAGTATCCCTTCTGTTAGGGTACCAGTGGAAGTTCCACTGTGTACGACATCCTGAAGCAGCTGGTCTCGTCGAGAGACATAATCAGACCCTGAAAATCCGCATTGCAAAGGTATGCGCAGAGAAAGGCGTAGATTGGATGGTAGCACTGCCAGTCGCCCTTTTTTACATGAGAATGGTCGCTCACTCCCGTTCAGGTCTGTCCCCTTACGAGGTAGTTTTCGGTCGTCCCCCAAACATGTGGGGTACACCTAGGCCACGTACAATTACCGATGTTGACAGTAATATGCTGACAGATTATCTGGCTTCCTTGATGTCTGCACTACTCTCTTGTCGTTCACAGGTCGCCGCTGCCTTTCCAGACAACACTCAAGTGAAACCGCACGAGGTCATACCAGGCGACCTCGTTTTGATTAGAAATTTTGATCGTTCAAGTCCGCTGGAGCCCCGCTGGAAAGAACCAAAGCTCGTTCTGATGACAACAAGGACTGCGATTAAAGTAGAGGGCCGCAAGGGGTGGTTGCACTCCAGCCACGTTAAACGATTCCATGGACTCCGTCCAAAGACTTTTTTCAAGGATTGCCCAGATACTGACTCTAAACTTCCCCTGTTAGAGAAAACTCCACAGCAGGGATATAAAGAAAAATTAAGGTCTAGTATGTCAGCCAGTTTAATTGTCTAAGTCCCTCTCGGGTGAAACGGTTAGACAGGTTCCTGACATGTATGAGATAGACCCTCATAGTGAGAGAGTTAGTCGAAACTCTAAGAGAATACGTTATCGGAAAAATCTTCGAAGTCGATGCATTGTTACTCTATTAATTATGTTATTTCTGAGTCTTACGATTACAGGCATAAGTTATGTTTTACATATATATTTTCCTCCTATCGTTTCACATGTACATTTTTCCTCTAATGTTACAGTAGAGCACACATTTAGTGAACTGCCTCCTCACGAGTTATCCTATCGTCTTGCCATGCGCAATATTACTTTTATCCGAATGTTACACTATTCACACCAGACCAGCAATGCCACTAATTGTTGGGTGTGTGGTCGACTCCCCCCTTTCCAGACACCGAAGGGAGTTCTGCCACTCTTTCCCTGTCCGAAAGAATGGTTCAGTACATCTAGGACACAGTGATTGTACTACTGTGGTCGAGTATAGTGACAGTGGGAAATCTACTTTCAAAGCCTCACGTCATTCTTATTTTGTATGTGGTCAGACCGCATATGTACGTCTGCCCCTAGATTGGGATGGAACATGTTACATTGCCTTCCTACTGCCACCAGTTTTCCTAGCCCCATCCGATTATCACAGAAATACACATCTAGTAAACGTTAGACATAGAAGGGAGATCGAGTCCCCAATTGTCGATCAGACTGAAACTGCATTAGAACAGTATACAGACTTCAATAAAGGTTTCTTTTTCTTCATAGGTCCTGTCCAGAATAGTAAGTTAATACGTAGACTAACTAGAACCCTTGAAGCAGTAGTGAATGAGACTACTTCCGCTCTAGGTAACTTAACTGAGGAACAATCTGCTATGAGATTTGTTGTGCTTCAAAACCGCCTTGTTCTTGACGTCATACTGGCCGATAGGGGCGGAGCTTGTAGAGTCATCGGATCTAGTTGTTGCATTTTCATTCCTAATAACGCACCGTCTGTTTATTCAGCTATAACCAGACTTCATAAAATAGCCCATCAGTTACACCAGAATCCAGGCACCTGGACATGGTCCGGTTGGCTCTGGAGTATAATATCTGCCTGGGGATGGAAAGTATTGTCATTCCTGGGTATAGCAGTAATGATCATATTCAGTTGCTGTCTCTGTTTACAATGTGGCCCTGCGATTTGCGGCTTGTGCGCTACATCTTGTATTCCAAGTCCAAAGTCCCGTTCCAAGAAGATTCGAGACGAGCAAATGATGCTGTATGAAATGATAGATGGTATCATGAATATTGATGTTTCCTGATGGAAACGTAGGGCACAAGGAGGGAATGAGGAAAATCGAATTTTGCCTTGTCATGTGTCCCTACGTGTTCCCCATCCTATGTAATATGTGCATGATTAATATGCATATATCCCCCTTGACCGAATAAAGACGCCATTATAGTTATGTTGCCAACGTTTTACATTATGCACGTTAATTCATCGAATTGTCCCCGTTTCTAGGCCTCAAAGGGCCTGAACACCAGATTCAAGCTCCAGTCTCCTGAAACCACTCCGAGGAGCGATGCAGCCCCTCCCGCATCCCTGACCCTTCGCTTACTTTCTGCCAAGCAACGCGGTGCCCGGCCTGGCCCGGCCTGCCTGCCTGTCTGCCAAGAATATGTTATGCCTCTAGTTATCAGTTCAGCTCTCCGTCTTTACATTCCTAAGCTAACGAACCGCATAAACATCTTCAGCTATAGTCTAGTCTTTCTGTCTCCATGCAAGAGAATTACTGAATTAATATCCATAGAAGATTCATAACACACGCATTACATGAAGAATATATGCATGCACCAGCCTTAGTGTCAAGTAGCCTTTGCTCTGATGACTTTTAGATTCTATCAACACGTACTCCAAACACAAGATACCAGATATGCTATAGGTACATGTCGTCCTGACATCCCAGACTTTAGTCTCCTCTTCTAGTGCTAGAAGTCAGAGCCCCCAGCTCCCCCTCGTTACACGTCATGGCCCATTTGCGCGCACCAGTAGGTTAAAGGTTCCAGCTGCCCAGGTTGCCCCCTCCATGTATCCACCCATTTATGACACTTCTGTGACGTTCTCATCACATGTCTTCGTGCACGCCCTGTGCACGCCTTCTTTTAACGCCCATGTGTTCTTATCTTACGTTTGTCACTTGTTACGCCTACTGTATTCAATGCAATTGTAACGTTTTACTATATATACTATGTACTGTTAATGAGACGTTGCAGCTGCCATTCCATTCTGTTACAGGCTGTTCCGATCCTGTCCCTTCCCTTATGCCTGATTAAAGCCTGTTCAACTCAGATACCCCGGATCCTGCCTCTTATTTATTGAGCTATCTGTTTTAGTTAATGTATAGAAAAATAGTACCGGTAATTAATTATTTATTTACCACAGGTCCTGATGCACCAATTGTTCAATACGTGGCGCCAGCCGGGTAGCCAGCAGCTTGGTCAGAATCTTGACATCAGTGTTGATCATAGTGATGGGGCGGTATCAGGAAGGGTCATGCTTGTCCCTCCGTAGCTTGAGAATCATGCAGATCTCACCCTGAGCCATGCTCCTTGGGAGGACCCCCCCTCAAAGGCCTCAAGATAGACCTGCAACAGGAGAGGCGCCAGACGTTCCCAAAACTCATAGTAAAACTCCAGGGGGAATCCATCACTGCTCCCTGTATCTCCAGATGGGTCAGGACCGAGTCCAGGTCCTAGCGGTCCGAATCCGAAAGGGTCAGGAGGGGCAATTCCTGTAAATAAGGGATATAGGTGGCCATCAAAATGGCCTGGTCCGCCCGATACATGGCTGCCATAGGCCCCTGTTACTGCAGTGTGGTCTTGTTACGGCGCATTCTAGTTGCCAGGAGCTGGCAGGGACTCCCAACATTGTTGCCATTCCAGCCTGCCTTGCCTGCCCACAGTTAGAGTAGGGAAGCTCCTGGCACCTTCTAGAATAAGGGCGGAGCTTAGTTTTGCCGCCTTAGAGGGTGGTCACCTGACCTGGGCCTATAAAAGGAAAGGGAGGGAAACTTTCCAGTCAGTTAGGGCATCACTGACCTGGGGAACCCACGCAGGAGTATTAGGCGGGAGGGCCTAGTTAGGAACCTATGCTACTGGGAGTGACAGGATTTAGGTGCTGCCTCTTAAGCTAGGTGAGGTGTCCTAGACTAGCCCCCTGATCTGGCCCAGTGGTAGGGAACCCCAGGGTCCATCTGCAGTGACTGAGGAAAAGTCATCCAGCCTCCAACTCACCCCCCCCCCCCTTTTCAACTTCAAGAAACCAACACCTAAGGGCGCAGAACCATCCAAGCGCCAAGAAGACTACTTGCTTTGACCAGAGACTGCTGGGGGATCGACCAGGTACTGGACTGTGCTGCCCTGCGCACTCCCTGCCTTCATCTGGGCCCACCTGGCCCTACCTGCCTCCCCTGACTGAACTGCTCTGCTGTCCCTGCTGAACTGAGTGTAAAGCGCTATATCCTGCTCCCCCCTGTTAAGCGCTGTATTCGAGACTGTCTGTCCTGACAGGGATTATTGAAATTGCCTTCCCTCCTTCCGGCATTATTTTCTGCCTGACTGGCCAAGCGCTGTGCTCTATGCCCCTGAACAGCGCTGTGAAGCATCGCCCCAAGCGTGGGATTGCCCCCTTCAAGCGCTCACCTGGTTCGGCGTCGAGCGCTGTACTGTGCCCCCCCCTCGAGGCGCCTGAGGAGATCCCCTCACGATCGCGGCTCCAGCGCCGCACCAGCGACACCCCCGAGGCGCCTCCGGCTGTCCGCGCGGCTGCCTGCCCCACGCCGTGACCGGCGGCCCCAGCGGAGCCAGCGACGTCGTTGTGCCCCCCTCGGCGGCCCCCGGAGAGGGCCGCCGCATTGTGTGGATCAGGCCGCGTTAGGCCTGAAGGCAAGCTGTCCCTCCTCACGTGACGGGGGCGTGGCCACATCATCGGCCACGCCCCAGCCAGAGCCGCGCAGCCATTGGCGGCTGAGATCGAGCCTCCTGCATCGAGGCCCGGCACCCGGGAAAGCGCCGACTCTTCACGGAGGGTGGACGTGGAGCCCTGGAGCCCCCCTCCGATCGGCCGCCCTGAGCGCCGGTGCCCCACAGCTGTCCGCTTTCCCTGTGCCGGGCTGAGTGAGGCCACGGGAGGGCCGGAGCCCCTCTCCCCTGCCGCAGCACCTCCGCAAGGGCCCTGATCAGGCCGAAGACACCAGGTAACCCCTGGGGAGGAGGGCGGTAGGCCGGGCAAGGCCCCGAGGTCGCCCCTCCCCCGGGGAGAACTGTGACTGGTTCCCGTTGGCCCCCCTAATGTGCCTCGAGTGTCTGGGAGGCCTGAGGACAGACTTTGTCCATACTTCATCGTACTGCCTTACTGCCAGTTTTAGGCCAGAAGCCTGTTAATTGACCTGTGGGTATACTTGGTCAACAGATAATCCACTGCAGTGACAGGTGGTGTTTAGTGGCCGTCTTAGGGGGCCTGCATTGTTCATGCCTGCATTGTTCATGCCTGCTAATGGAATGGTGAACTGTTTCACTGTACTGAATTTCTTGCAGGGGCGGGCTTCTACAGTTCCTGATGGGGCTGATCGGTGACACTTATTGATTCATTCCAGTAGTATTTTGATGGTCTGATTTTGGTTGCAAGACTGTTGATATTTACAAGAGGAAATGATTATGATTGCTTCCTACAGGTTAATCCATGGTTTATGAAACTACCTTTCAGCCTGCTGATTAGTATAACGCGGAGGCTGTGTTCTTTGGAGTTTTCTGCTGTACTGAAAGCACTTAATGAAATGTTTACCATTTTACAGGAAATGCATTTTGAAAGGCGTTCATGAAATTTTCTAATGAGGTACTTGAATGCAATGCTAATGATTTGCTAATGCATTATTTGCTCTGATCTAAAGCCTATATAAAAGATATTGATTTTCAAACACAACTACTGGTGTGGTCTCCATTATTGCGCCCACTTCGTGTCTCATTGGATGCATGTGTTGAGTAGCTGCTTTACACGTAAGCCCCTGGCCGCCTTCCTGCTCGAGCCAAGCTACCCCCCGGAGAACTGGTGGTCCCAGTTCTTACATTGTTGGCGAGCGGTGGGATCCAGGACTTGTAGCTACCTAACACCCTCCAGTGGGACAGAGTGCGCTCCAATTAATTGGACACCTGTCGTGCCACAAGCTAACTCAATTGCCCACCACTGTCTAAGTTTGCAAAGTGTGTAGGAACCTGTGTTGACCCAGCATTGTTGCCTACGTCCTAGGATCTTTCCTTGATTTTTATCAGGGTCCCCACCTGGAAAAATGGAGTTCCAGCTGGCCAAACTGCCATGGGAATTTTGTCAGGGGATGGGGGTGTCGGTTGGGTGGAGAGCCGCAAAGGATGAGCTCCGTACCGCTTTGAGGGCAGGGGTAAGGGCCCACCCAGAGGGGAGAGGGGATGGGGAACAGGAGGGACAGGTTACACAAGGAGAGGCGGGCGCTCCAGAAGGACTAGACCTACTGAACACTGTGATGAGTGGAAATGTGTCGCCAGGAAGATGTTCCGGGACAGGCAGTAGTTTATCTAGGAGGAGTGCGTCGTCAAAGGTGTATGAGGACAGGAGGGAGGAGAGGCGATTGAGATTGGAGCTTGCTAAGCTAGAGCACGAGAGGGAGAGAGAAAGGGAAGATAAGGAGTTTGCTATGGAGAAAAGGAAGTTGGCGCACGAGATTCAGCTCAAAGAAATGGAGCTGAGAGCTTTACAATTAAGAGTGCCAAGAAATTCTAATGGTGGCAGCATACCCGAGGTTCGGGGGAGTGTTCCTGAAGGGAGTGGTGCAGGGATCCTCCGACCCAGCGAGGCGGGAGAGGTGAGGAGTAACCCAGCTAGGTCCCAGGATAGTGATAGTGTTGTAGGGCCTCACATCCCATCTATAGGAGGGAGTGAGACGGGGAGGTGTCCCGAGGTGCCCCAACCGCAGTCACAGGGCCTGGAGAGTTCCAGGAGGGGATCCCAGGTTGGGAGCCTAGGCTGTCCTGTTGTGCCTTCCAGTAAAGGGGATGCCCTCGTGTCAGGAGAACCCGGAGCATCAGCAACCGGAGCTCCAGTGGTTCAGGGTTCTGACCAGTCGCAGGGTTTAGATCCTGGACTGGGGTTTCAGGTTCAGGAGTTGCCTGACCTGGAGGGTGGGGTACCTGTAATCCAGGTCCCTACCAGTGTGACTTCCAGGGGTACTTCTCCCGGTTGGAGGGTGCGGAACTCTTGGAGGGGGTGCAGGGGGAGGGAGGACTCGCCCCTGTCACCAGTTCAACCTAAGGGTCTAGACTCTAGGTTGGGGAGAGAGTGGTGTTCTGAGGGTGTCCCGCTTAGGAGGAAAGGGTGGAACCCCAGAAGGAAAGGTTGGGGGAGGAGAGCCTCGCCCCTGGTGGCTGGTCAGCCTGAGGGTTCGGACTCCAGGTGGGATGACCAGTGGCCGTTTGGAGTTACAAGGAGGAGAAGGAGAGTGGTCAAATGGTACTACGGGCCTGGGGCTACTGCCCCCCACTCTATGCGAGAGCTAGGGCCAGAGACTTTTGGACTGTCTAGAGGCCAGTCCTGGCCACATCCCACTCGGGAACACCAGTGGGGTGGTTTGAATGGTGAAGAGCTGGCAGATGCCATTGAAGTTACGGGCCTGGGTCCACCTTTTTCCGCCCCAAGCAGGGAAGCCCATCACTGTGATGATTGGTCTACCCTGGCTTTTGGCTGGGGGGGAGTTGTGTTGGACTTGACCCTTTTCACAGAAATTGTTTGCTTTTTGCTTCCCCTAATTCTGGAAGTCCCCCCTTATAATGTAATTGTATAGGCCCTGCGAGGTTGAAATGCCCTGGGGAATGTTAAAACCCATGCTAGGTGCAGGTGCCCTCTTCCCTCAACATGGCTGCCATAGGCCCCTGTTACTGCAGTGTGTCTTGTTAAGGCCCATTCTAGTTGCCAGGAGCTGGCAGGGACTCCCAACATTGTTGCCATTCCAGCCTGCCTTGCCTGCCCACAGTTAGAGTAGGGAAGCTCCTGGCACCTTCTAGAAAAAGGGCGGAGCTTAGTTTTGCCGCCTTAGAGGGTGGTCACCTGACCTGGGCCTATAAAAGGAAAGGGAGGGAAACTTTCCAGTCAGTTGGGGCATCACTGACCTGGGGAACCCACGCAGGAGTTTTAGGCGGGAGGGCCTAGTTAGGAACCTATGCTACTGGGAGTGACAGGATTTAGGTGCTGCCTCTTAAGCTGGGTGAGGTGTCCTAGACTAGCCCCCTGATCTGGCCCAGTGGTAGGGAACCCCAGGGTCCATCTGCAGTGACTGAGGAAAAGTCATCCAGCCTCCAACTCACCCCCCCTTTTCAACTTCAAGAAACCAACACCTAAGGGTGCAGAACCATCCAAGCGCCAAGAAGACTACTTGCTTTGACCAGAGACTGCTGGGGGATCGACCAGGTACTGGACTGTGCCGCCCTGCGCACTCCCTGCCTTCATCTGGGCCCACCTGGCCCTACCTGCCTCCCCTGACTGAACTGCTCTGCTGTCCCTGCTGAACTGAGTGTAAAGCGCTATATCCTGCTCCCCCCTGTTAAGCGCTGTATTCGAGACTGTCTGTCCTGACAGGGATTATTGAAATTGCCTTCCCTCCTTCCGGCATTATTTTCTGCCTGACTGGCCAAGCGCTGTGCTCTATGCCCCTGAACAGCGCTGTGAAGCATCGCCCCAAGCGTGGGATTGCCCCCTTCAAGCGCTCACCTGGTTCGGCGTCGAGCGCTGTACTGTCCCCCCCCCTGAGGCACCTGAGGAGATCCCCTCACGATCGCTGCTCCAGCGCCGCACCGGCGACATCCCCGAGGCGCCTCCGGCTGTCCGCACAGCTGCCTGCCCCACGCCGCGACCGGTGGCCCCAGCGGAGCCAGCGACGTCGTTGTGCCCCCCTCGACGGCCCCCGTGTGTCAGGAGAGGTCCGCCGCATCATGTGGATCAGGCCGCGTTAGGCCCGAAGGCAAGCTGTCCCTCCTCACGTGACGGGGAGCGCGGCCGCGTCATCGGCCACGCCCCCGCCAGAGCCACGCAGCCATTGGCGGCAGAGATCGAGCCTCCTGCATCGAGGCCCGGCACCCCGGGAAGCGCCGACTCTTCGCTGAGGGGGCCATGGAGCCCTGGAGCCCCCCTCCGATAGGCTGCCCTGAGCGCCGGTGCCCCACAGCTGTCCGCTTTCCCTGTGCCGGGCCGAGTGAGGCCACGGGAGGGCCTGAGCCCCTCTCGCCTGCCCCAGCACCTCTGCAAGGGCCCTGATCAGGCCGAAGACACCAGGTAACCCCCGGGGAGGAGGGCGGTAGGCCGGGCAAGGCCCCGAGGTCGCCCCTCCCCCGGGGAGAACTGTGACTGGTTCCCGTTGGCCCCCCTAATGTGCCTCGAGTGTCTGGGAGGCCTGAGGACAGACTTTGTCCACACTTCATCGTACTGCCTTACTGCCAGTTTTAGGCCCGAAGCCTGTTAATTGACCTGTGGGTATACTTGGTCAACAGATAATCCACTGCAGTGACGGGTGGTGTTTAGTGGCCGTTTTGGGGGCCTGCATTGTTCATGCCTGCATTGTTCATGCCTGCTAATGGATTTGTGAACTGTTTCACTGTACTGAATTTCTTGCAGGGGCGGGCTTCTACAGTTCCTGATGGGGCTGATCGGTGACACTTATTGATTCATTCCAGTAGTATTTTGATGGTCTGATTTTGGTTGCAAGACTGTTGATATTTACAAGAGGAAATGCTTATGATTGCTTCCTACAGGTTAATCCATGTTTTATGAAACTACCTTTCAGCCTGCTGATTAGTATAACGCGGAGGTTGTGTTCTTTGGAGTTTTGTGCTGTACTGAAAGCAGTTAATGAAATGTTTACCATTTTACAGGAAATGCATTTTGAAAGGCGTTCATGAAATGTTCTAATGAGGTACTTGAATGCAATGCTAATGATTTGCTAATGGATTATTTGCTCTGATCTAAAGCCTATATAAAAGATCTTGATTTTTAAACACAACTACTGGTGTGGTCTCCATTATTGCGCCCACTTCGTGTCTCATTGGATGCGTGTGTTGAGTAGCTGCTTTAAACGTAAACCCCTGGCCGCCTTCCTGCTCGAGCCAAGCCACCCCCCAGAGAACTGGTGGTCCCAGTTCTTACAGACAGGTATTAGGGCAAAGGCTCAGGCAGAAGAAAATCAAGAGTTCGAAGAGCCCGAGCAGCACCAGATAGGTGTAGAAAAAGGTGTTCAGGATGAAGAAGGTGAATCAAAAGAAAGTCAAAGTCAAATTCAGAAAAAACCTGAACAAGGCCATATTAGTAACCAGGAAGAAGAAACTTTAATAAGACCTGGACCTAGTCAGATAGAGAGGGACACAGAAGACAGCATTGAAATAGATGTGCCACAACTGAATGAAAATAAGAGAGCATTGGAAGAAGGCCAAAGCACAGTGCCAACTAAAAGACTCAGAAGAGGAGACAAATGGCCTAGGTTTGTCAAAAGACTGAAATTTCGTGTAAAGACCATAAATGAAGAACCTGAGCAAGTGAATGAGATAACAAGTCAAACTAAACAGTCTGTAATACAACCAAGAAGAAGAAGTCCACGACTGAAAAGGCGAAATAATAAATTCAGAGGTCCTGAATGGACCTATATTGTACTTGAAGATTTTGAAAACTTAGAAATAAGTGATGAAAGTGATGACAAATTGATTGCTGATCAGACTGACGGAGAAGTGAGACCCACTTGAGAATTCACAAAGTAAAAGACTGTGTAAAAGCTACAAAGAGGGGTTAAATCTCATTAGTCAAAAAATGGCTGATCGTAATGTTAATGGAAGACCGAAAAGAAGCTGCTTAAAAACTTGCTGTAGAATATGCACACGTAGTATAGCAATAGTACTCATAGTATGGTTAGGACTGACAATAGCTATTCCTTACATCATGAGTAAAGACATGAAGAATGATAGTAATGAGCTACAAACGACAAATACACCTAGAAGAATAGATACACAAGAAAAGGCACTTAGCATTAAACAACAGAAGTTAGATTTAGAAGCATCAGATGAGGAAGGACTACATTATACTGGAATTAGTAACAGAACTCACCTAAATGTATTTGCAAACCTATTAGTACACTATGTAAAAGCTATGGAAATAGAAGATTGCTATGTTTGTATGAAGTTACTCACTTCAGTAGCCGAAGGTGTTACCTACCACCATTTACCTCTAACATATGGTATTTCATGTAGTGTTTTAGCTAGTTTATTCTATACAAAAGGACCTTTGCAGTATTACTATTCTAATACAAATGTGATATTTTCTGAACTTCCTATACGTAGTAACCTGAATCCTGTACATACTCAAAGTGATGTAACACGTTATATGGGTGAATATTTTCTAACTATAGGTACAATAGATATAGCTGTAGCACACAAGAAGAATTTAACATGCTTATTACAAGAAAAAGAGAAAATATTTTTAAATATGGTAGAGAAAAGGAGAGAGAGGGGCATATTATCAAGGACAGGCGATACATTATCGCCGCTTTTATCGGCAGGAAACTGCAGATAAAGCTGCGATAATGGCCTTGATAATATGCTCTATGAATTCCAATCGAAGCCCATGTTAGATGTGAACACTACATCAGAGTCATGTAAATTGCACTTGTATTCTTCTTCTATGACAGTATTGTACCACAAAATGGCAAAGATTTCTTTTAATTTATAGCTTTCTGTCACTGTAATTCGTGTGATAGTGATGAAGGCCATATATTCTGAGTAATGACGGTAGAGTCTCTTCAGGGCAGAGATTCTTTTTATAGTGATAAAAATAGAACTTGAACCAGCATAATATTACATACACACTAAAAAATATTAGTGGTCAAAGGTGAAGATGTTCCATCTCACTTTGTTTTTCGTACATGTAGTGTTCCATTGATGGGGGTTTCTGTTTATGCATGATCCCGTCATTTAATAATTAGAGGATGTGGTCGATCGGGTGTGTGCTTCATGGCACTTCCACATACTGTGATTCTGAGCTAATCACTTAGAGCGTCATTTATGAAAAGTGACACATCGCTGCGTGAAAACAGCGATGCGCCACTTTTCACTGCGCCCTATTGCGACACCAATGATGCGTCATATTTACAGTATGATGCATTATGGCGCAAGGATTACGGAAACGTCAGTATTTCTGACGTATCTGTATGGCGCAAAAGTGACGCATTGCTGGAGTGTGTCAAAAAAGTGACGCAACTCCAGCAATATGTCCTTTCACATGGGGCCTGCGTCAGTCTTACGCCTGACGCATTTGTGTCCTAGAAGTGGCGCAGTGAAATCTTTTAGATTTCACTGCGTCACTTCTATGACCGTTTCTTGCGTCGGAACGCCCCCCTGCATACATTATACCTGGCGCAGGTATAATGTGGCGCAGGGGTTTACAAAGTGGCGCATCTACTTAGATGCGTCACTTTGTAAATATGGTGCAAAAAGGCAAATTTTTTTACGCTGCTGGTGCGTCACAAAAAGTGATGCACCGGCGGCGTAAAAGTGACGCATGACCTCATAAATGAGGCCCTTAATCTCCCCGTGCCTGAATGTGTAAACAGAATCGGGGCTCAGGTAAAGCGCTCCAATACTTTCGGGTTGAGTTCGCGCTATATAAAATCTGCACACAAAAAAAATTATAACATTGCTCTGTTACGTTTGTTCAGGTCTATCCTATGGCGCTTGTGCCCCAGGACCATCTGTTGTATGTACTTTGGGGGCACTGGAGTATTGCGGCAGAATTGTTTGCTTCTGCACTTTCTGCTTAGGGACTTTGGGGCAGATTTACAAGAAAGTGACTCAGTGTGGAACACATGCCATTTGGCTGCGCCGCACAAATTCACTTTCAAGGCACAGGGATACAACATATTTACAACAATATGTTGCACCTCTGTGCTTCTCCCTGCGCTGCCGCACAAACTGCTGCCATGCGTCGGCGCAGGCACCCTTGCACCATGGTGCAAGGATGCCTGCGTGGTGGGGAGATTGTTCCAGCCCGAACTGCCAAGCCATGTCTTCCCTGGACCGGAAACAAGCATCCTGGGACCGGTTTCGGATTTATAATCCTCATCAGCCAGGCTATCTTGAATCCAGTAGCCAAGTGAGCAAGGGACTCACGTCTGAGCATACCCTGCCACACTTAGGGTCCTGGGAAGCTTGATTCCGGTCCAGGGAAGACATGGCTAGGCAGTTCGGGCTGGACTGTTCCCATGAGACACAGGGTCAGACTGATTTGCATATGGCCATATCTGAACTGGGGTGGCCGAGTGAGCTAAAGAATGGTGATGGATTAAACCCAGATCAGTTGACTGGGGGTGAGTGTTTGGTTTGCTCAAACGCTCCGTCCATCATCCCCTTTTGTATCGCTTTGTTTGCCCTAAATGTGGCAGGGTATGCTCAGACGAGAGTCCCTTGCTCACTTGGCTTGAACTGGGGTGGCGGATTGAGCTAAAGAACTGTGATGGATTAAACCCAGATCAGTTGACTGGGGGTGAGTGTTTGTATTGTCAACGCTCCGTCCATCACCACCTTTGGGTTTTTTTTACGTTGATAATATGCCCCTTAGTTATATTTTTTTGTCTCTCTCCTCTTAGATCTCTTAGAGATCCCTGTTTATTTATCTATTATTGAAAGATCTGTGATTTGCTAATAATTACAATTGTTGAGCCACTAATAGTTACCATTGTTGAGCCGATGCTGTTGTTCAAGCACTGGTCCCCAGCACGCCACCATTATAACAAAAGTAAACAAACGGAAGAAAAAAAATGCGACTGCCATTTTTTCCCCTATTTGTTTATTTTAGTTACAATTGCGGTACTCGCGCTTTAGCTATAAACATCTGAAGCTAAAGTGCAGCTATTTTTGATTGCTTCAAAAATAGGAAATAGGAAAAATGCTAATTTTCTATTTCCTTACTTTTGAAGCAATTGCGGCACCCACGCTTTAGCTTCAGATGTTTAAAGCTAAAGTGCGAGTGCCGCAATCGGCATTATGATGGTGGGGTGCCTGGCCTCACCAGCCCCCACATATCAGCGGCCTAGTTCCAACGTGCTTTCAGATAAGAGCTAAGCTTTAAGAGACAATGATTAAAGAATGTCTCACAGTGACCCCTTTATAGGTCTCGCCTACACAGCGCACATGCGCTGCAAAGGCAAAATGACCTATTCCTATCGCTTTGGCTTTTCAGCCAAACACGTGCACGCGTTCCATTGCCTTCAATGGCAACGCGTGCACGTCAGACGATTTCCTTGCGGGAGCGCGTTGCGCTATTAGGTCGCACGCCCCCGCAAGGGAATCGTGCAGGCTCCCTCCCCCTGCTGCCACGCGAAGCTCACGCTTGTTACTTCAAGAATCTGGATTGACATTGGCATGCATGCAAATCTAAAGCAGCAAGCGCAGTGGCGTTGGTAATCCTAGTCAGCCAACAGTACCACGATGCACACGGCCCTCTGTGGGACAGAATCGCGGATGCGAAGACGCAGCAGCTTCATCCCGCCTACTTCAAAACTGAAACCTATTACTCACGGACGGGTCTCGGCAGGAGGCGTGGCTCCCTCTCCCGCACAGCTGCTTTCTGCCTTGGAAATGAAACTGAGAGAGCACAAATCTGAGAAAAAATGTATAAGTGCACCATATTTACAAGCACGTAGTTAGTTAACATATGCCTTGCACCAGAGTGTCTTATATTTAGTAATGAAACGTATAGAGTGTTTAAGTAGGGTAACAATAGTCATAACAGTGTGAGATTAATGTAGAAATGTTAGAATGAATATGAAAACCTCACGTTCTCATGTTAAAGGAATCATGTCAGAGTTGAACAGAACTTTGAAAACCAGTATATTGTGTAGGCCTTATGGCAATTCACAGAAAATCTAAACGTGCTGCTAAAATAATGTGAGATGGGGTTAACGTGGTTCTTCTAAATGTATTATCGAATTTAATTTGAAATATATGCTTTATAGATGTGTGTTTTAAGAAACGTATGTTAGTTAAGAATACTGTTTAAATGCAAGTTAAATGTTTTAGAGTGCAGGGACCCACTTCATGTAAATCAAGTAGGCCTGAACTGATAGTGGCATCTCCTTTGATCTGCCATGTGCTCGTTAGAGAAGAAGTCGAGAGGTGCCAAGTACTGAGAGCTACGTATGTTTTACAGCCTATAGATATGGTAAAGTCTGGAATTTGAGGCCCACTGCAGGACGAACTGTGTGCAGGTGCGAGGGTCCTAATCAGTTAGAATGAAAGGGGCTTTGTTCAGTGGCGCTTGGCGCAGGCCTGTAGGAGTTTTCAGGAATTTCAGGAGGCACCGGCGCGTTGGAGAAGAAGCCTGGGAACCAAGGTCAACTTTAACGAGGGTCTTGAAGAGTCCCATCATGGAGTTTGTGGTAAATAAATAAATAATACCCTATTTTTGAATGAATAAATGAATAACAGATAGCTCAATAAATAAGAGTCAAGATTCGAGGTAGTAGGAGTTTTGCAGGTTTAATACAGCATAAGGACAGGAACAGGACGACCTGCACGGGAATAGGATGGCAAGGCCCGGCAGCTGCCGGGGACAGGATCGGGAATGACGGATAACTTTTTAATAACAGTACATGAGCATATATACATAACGCAAACACATAGCATTACATTGCAATAGGCGTAGCAGTGGGTGGAGCAATAGGCGTGACGCGTAGCAGTCGCGAAAGATAAGGGTGAAAAGAGGTGTAACAGGGCGTATACATAGACATGTGATGCAAACGTAACAGAATATGTCATGAATGGGGCGGAAACCATGGAGGGGGCTACCTGAGGAGCCGGGACCTCTAACCTGATGGTGCGCGCAAACTGGCAATGACGTATCACTAGGAGAAGCTGGGGGCTTCGAACTCTGTGCTAGGAGCAGAGACTGAAGTCTGGAGAGTCAGGGCGACATGTACCTAAACAGTATCTAGTATCTGATGTTTAGAGAACATGTTGATATAAACTAGAAGTCAGGAGGGGAAAGGCTAACAGACACTAAGACTGGACCATGCATTATTCTACATGTAGTGCGTGATGAAGAATATTAAATGACCATTAATACAGTATTTCTCTAACGTGGGGCCGTAAAGGCTAGACAATGACGGTAACTATTGATGCGATTCAGTAGCTTAGGAATGCAGAGAAGGAGGACTGAACTGATAACTGGAATCATAACATATTCTTGGCAGACTCAGAGGCAGAGCCAGGCGGAGCCGGGCACTGCGAGGCAGGAAGTAAGTGAATGGTCGAGGATACAGGTGGGGGCTGTATCGCTCCTCAGCGAGGCTTCAGGAAACAGGAGCTGAATCTGGTGTCCGGGCCCTTTTGAGGCCTAGAAACGGGGACTTTACAATGGAATAACGTGCACACTGAGAAACGTGGCAACGTAACTTTACATAGGCCTGATATTCGTAGTATTCACGAGAACTGGAAACTGGCATACTAGAGGTGGACACAACTGTAATTGCGTCATTAATCAAACATGGGGAATAACATATGCATATTAATCATGCACACATAACATATGATGGATGACACGTAGTGACACAGAACATGGCAAAATTTACTTTTCCACATTCCCTCCTTGTCACTACGTTTCCATCAGGAAACATCAATATTCATGATACCATCTATCATTTCATACAGTATCATTTGCTCGTCTCGAATTCTTTTTGAACAGGATTTAGAACGGGGCTTGGGACTAGGAATACAAGAGGTAGCACAAATGCCGCAAATCGCAGGGCCACATTGTATACAGAGGCAGCAGCTGAATATGATCGCTACTGCAATACCTAGAAAGGACAAGACTTTCCATCCCCAGGCGGAAATTATATTCCAGAACCAACCGGACCATGTCCAGGTGCCTGGATCTTGGTGTAACAGATGGGCAATCTTATGGAGTCTGGTTATAGCTGAATAAACAGACGGCGCGTTATTTGGAATGAAAATGCAGCAACTAGATCCGATGACTCTACAGGCCCCGCCCCTATCGGCCAATATGACGTCAAGGACGAGACGATTCTGTAAAACGACAAATCTCATAGCAGATTGCTCCTCGGTTAAGTTACCTAGAGCAGAGGCAGTCTCATTTACTACAGCTTCAAGGGTTCTGGTTAACCTGCGGATTAGCTTACTATTCTGGATAGGCCCTATAAAGAAAAAGAAACCTCTGTTGAAATCTGTATACTGTTCTAGAGCAGTTTCAGTATAATCGACAATTGGGGACTCCCTTCTATGTCTAATGTGTACTAGATGTGTGTTTCTATGATAATCAGGTGGGGCTAGGAAAACTGGTGGCAGTAGGAAGGCAATGTAACAGGTTCCCTCCCAATCGAGGGGCAGACGAACATATGCAGTTTTACCACAAATAAAATAAGAATGACGTGAAGCTTTGAAAATAGATTTCCCACTGTCACTATACTTGACAATAGTAGTACAATCACTATGTCCTACATGTACGGAACCATTATTTCGGACACATAATTCGCCTTTGACTGGTAGTACTGAAATAGCAGGTAAGTCTGGAGTGGAATCAGACTGAACATTCAGGACCATGAAATTCGAAGAATAATTACCTAAATTGTAAACTTCATTTTCTAGATCTAACCCGATTCTGTGGGGGAGACCTTGCTTGTCTGGAAAACATGTACTGTTAAGGAAAGACATATCTGTTGAGGATGACGTTAACGTGGACCATGCTCCACACGAACCATTATGTGAAAATGGATAAGGAAAGAGTGGCAGAACTCCCTTCGGTGTCTGGAAAGGGGGGAGTCGACCACACACCCAACAATTAGTGGCATTGCTGGTTTGGTGTGAGTAATGTAGCATGCGGATAAAAGAATTATTTCGCATAGCGAGGCGGTAAGAGAGTTCATGAGGAGGCAGATCACTAAACGTGTGTTCTACTGTAGCATTAGAAGACGTATTTACATGAGAAACTGGGAAACACAGGTAAATTGCATAACTGGTGCAGGAAATCATAATGCTGAGAAATAATATGAAACATAGAAAAATGATACATCGGATTGAGTTTTGACTAACTCTCTCACTATGGGGGTCTATTTTATACATGTCAGAAACAGTCTAACCGTTTCACCTAGGGGAGGACTTAGACAATCAAACTGGCTGACTTATTTTACTAGACCTTAACTTGAGTTTATACTCCTGTTGCGGAGTTTTCTCTAACAGGGGAGGGTTTGTAGCAATGTCTTTTGCGGGACAGTCCTTGAGAACAATATTTTGGTAATCCTTCAAATCCTGGGAAATGTTCTTTAAGACGGGTTTCAGTCCATAAAACTTTTTCACGTGCGAAAGGTGCACCCAGCCTTTGCGACCTTCCAACTTCACGGCTGTACGGGTGGCGAGGAGGACCTGTCGGGGCTCCTTCCAGCGTGGCTCCAGCGGACTTGAGCGGTCAAAATTCCGGACAAGGACCATGGATCCTGGAACGATTTCATGCGGTGCCACCTCGGTATTGTCTGGAAATGCGGCGGCAACCTGTGAACGACAAGAGTTGAGGGCAGACATCAAGGAAGCTAGGTAATCTGTCAGCATATTACTTGAAACATCGGTAATACTTCGGGGTCTAGGAGTACCCCACATGTTAGGGGGGCGGCCGAAAACGACCTCATACGGGGACAGACCTGATCTGGAATGTGCGACCATGCGCATATAAAATAAGGCGACTGGCAGAGCTACTAGCCAGTCCACACCTTTCTCTTTACATACTTTTGCGATGCGAATTTTCAGGGTCTGGTTATGTCTCTCTACGAGACCGGCTGCTTCAGGATGGCGTACACAATGGAACTTCCACTGGTATCCTAACAAAAGGGAAACATGCTTCATCAACTCTGATGAGAATGGCTGGCCGTTATCAGAATATACGACCCTAGGGAGTCCATAACGGGGGAAGAACTCACGAACCAACTGCTTGGCAGTGGTCGCGGCTGTGTAATCTGGGACTGGATATGCTTCTGTCCACCTGGACAAAGCGCATACAACTACAAGGACATACTTGAAACCTCGACATCGCTCCATCTGAATATAATCCATCTGGAGGACTTCAAAAGGGTGGTCAGGAGGCTGGAATCCACCTTGTTCCACCGGGACACTTTTACCTGGATTAAACTGACAACATATCATACAGGTACGGACATTCTGCTTGGCTGCAGCTCGTAAATGCTTGTTGAACCAAATGTTCTGGATACTGTCTAACATAGCTTTTTCTCCTAAATATGCTGGACTATGTGCGGTATTAATAATGACTTGAACCATAGAGTCGGGGAGAAACCATGTGGCTTTACCCTTCGTTACCCATCCCTGATCTGTCTGGACCCCTCCTTGTTCGGACCATTTCTTGATTTCTTCGGGAGTAGCGTGTAACTGGATATCTATGACATCTTGTGTAGGGTCCTTAACTGTCATGCATGTAGTCGGATCTGGAGTGTGTGTCATGTTAACTGGAATGTCTGGAGTCTGTGCTGTAAGCTTGGCTGTGCGATCTGCTAGATCGTTACCCTGGGAAATAATGTCAATAACTTTCGTATGTGCTTTGCACTTCATGATAGCAATAGATGTCGGTAAATGTATGGCATCTAACAGAGCTTGAATAAGGAGACCATGCTGAATCTTGGTTCCATGAGAAGTCATGAAACCTCTCTCCTGCCAGAGCACTCCAAAGTCGTGTACAACTCCGAATGCGTAGCGTGAATCTGTGTAAACATTAACTTTCTGGTTCTTAGCGTGTATGCAGGCTTGTGTCAGAGCAACTAGCTCTGCTGCTTGAGCGGACAGGGTATCAATACGGTGTGTTTCAATAACCTCGGTGTCGGTAGTCACTGCATACGCGGCGACTAGTTCTCCTGTACTTGTTCTCATACATGAACCATCCACATAAAGTGTCAGGTCGGGGTCTGGTAACGGAATATCTGTCAGATCTTGTCTTGGCTTTGTCGTAATGTTAACTACTTCCACACAGTCATGTGTGGCAGAATTCGAAGTAACTGATGGTAACAATGTAGCAGGATTTAAAATGTTGCAGCGTCTGATTTCTATGTGTGGCTGGAACAGTGTCAATTCATAACCTGTTAAACGTGCAATTGTCAAGTGCTGAGTTTGTGTTCGGTTTAAAAGAACTTCCACGGAATGTGGAACTTGTACTGTCAAGGTATGTCCTAAGACTATGGAATCACTTTGTCTGATAGCTAGGGCTGTGGCTGCAACTGACTTGAGGCACGCAGGCAGAGCCTGGGCTACAGGATCTAATGTGCTCGAAAAATAAGCACAGGGCTTGTATTGTCCTGCTTGATCTTGTGTAAGAACAGATAATGCTGTACCTTCGCGTTCAGTGACGAAAAGTGTAAAAGGCTTACTGTAGTTTGGTGTAGCTAGAACTGGAGCTTGACATAAAGCTTTCTTTAACTCATTGAAACTGAGTGTATGTTCAGATGTCCAAGGGAGGACAGTCGATACGGCTGCCTCCTGTGTCGTTAACTGTATCAGTGGCTTGGCTAGGAATGCATACTGAGGAATCCATTGTCGGCAATAAGAAGTGAGGCCGATAAAAGCACGTACCTCCTTCTGGGTCTTGGGCTGAGGAAGACTCGCTATTAACTGGATACGGTCTGGTGTCAACTGCCTACCCCTCTTGGACAGTAAGTGTCCTAAGTATACCACTTGCTGGACACAGAATTGAAGCTTCGAAGGGGACACCTTGTGCCCCATCTCGGCTAGAAAATACAAGACTGTAAGGGATGCTCGCTCGCAAGCACGTTCAGAACGGGCTGTGATCAGTAGATCATCGACATACTGGAGCAGGGCAGTGTCAGTTGGCATGTGAATGTTGTCTAGTTGTCTCTTGAGTGCTTGACTGTAAATACTAGGACTTTCTGTGAAACCTTGAGGAGCTCGTGTGAACATATAGCTCCTTCCATTTAAACAAAATCCGAAAAGAAACTGGCTGTCTGGATGAATAGGGACACTGAAAAACGCGTTCTTGAGGTCGATTACAGTAAAGAACGTGGCTTCGGAATCAATGGCTGTTAATAGGGAAGAGATATCTGGGACAACTGGGTACTGCGGAATAATACATTTATTAAGTTCTCGTAGGTCAATCACTAATCGATATACTGGGGGTGCATTTGGATCAGTACGTTTCATGACTGGAATGATCGGAGAATTGCATACATTGGAGTCAGTTTCTACAACTACTCCTTGAGCGATGAGCTCGTCAATAATTTTGGATAAGGCTGCTACAGCCTCAGGTGGCAATCTGTACTGTCTGATTCGTGGTAACACTACACCTGGCTTGAGAGTCACACGATAGGGTGTGATTTGCATATAACCTACATCAGTTGGACCTTGCGCCCATAAATGCTGCGGAACATTAGACAATCTGGGATCAAAATCTCGTAATACATAGTGACCCTTAAAGTCACGTAGGAACAAACGTATTCCCTCTGGGGAACAGCATATAACTGCACCTAACTCTTTCAGTGTTTTAATGCCTAATAGGTTTTCTGGACATGACTTAGTAAGTAACAGATCAGTAGTACGGGACAATGGACCTACTTCTAGAGTAACTGGCTTTGAAATTTCATTTACAATGGGTTTTCCTGAAAATCCAAGGGAAACATTTCTTGAGCCTGAGAGCGGAGCCCCTGGAACTTCGGCGTGACTAATTGTGGTCCTACTTGCCCCTGTATTAATCAAAAACTTTCTATCTTTCCCTAATACTTGACTGTGAACATAGGGACCTTCTTGATCTACAGGTATCTCGATGAGAGGCAAGCCTACCTCCCTCTCTAGGCTGTTTCATGAATACGGTTGATACTCTGGATACTCGGACTGTGCATACTGGTACATCTGCTGTGTAACGTGCTGTGTTGCAGCGATAGGCTGCGGTACTGTAACTGTCTGTGGTGCATTCTGTGGCTGAGGAGTCTGTGAAACTTGTTCTTGTCTAGGCGGACGTGGTCTTTCTTTAGTCTTACCGGTAGCTATGTTATGTTTCAGAACTGCACACTCGTTTATAAAATGACCTGGCTGTTTACAATAATTGCAGTTCCCTTTAACGGGAGCTGCAGGATGACTGGCTTGATTTGGACCCCTCTTCTGACTGTCTTGAGGAACAGATTGTGCAACTAGTACTTTCATTTTCGTGTCTTTCATACGCTTCCTTTCGTGGTCTTGCTCTTCCCTGATTCTATTCTGGTGGTATTGGAGCATCTGCAACATCTGGGACGGGGTATTAGCTTGCCAGGTACTTTCAACTTTCAAAACTCGATTTTTAATTTGTGGACTTGAATTCTCGACTAATTTAGTAACAAAAAGGTGAGGGTATGACTCACTACTTGTCTTGAGACCACTGTTGATGCTAAAACATTTCTCAAATCTAGAATAAAAATCACTTATATCTTCGTCTTGTTTCTGTTTACAGGCTGAGATTGCATCCCAGTCTTCTTTTCTAGTTGTCAATAATCTAGGTAAAACTTGAATCAATAATTCTGGTAATTCTTTACATTTCGCTCCAAGACCGGTACCTGGTACTCGTGCCTTGTCTTCAGCTTCTAGAACTGCCCAATTGATCTTCTTCTCTCCCACCTCCCATTCTTTTTCCTTGAGCTTTTCATACACCCCTGCGGGCAGCAGAACCTTTAACATTTTAATTATATCTGGATACGTGTATTCTCCCATACGGAGCATGTCTTTTAATTCTCGGTGGAACCCTGCTGGATCTTTATCATGACAGGGAATTAATTTCTTCATCTCGAGGAGTTCCATCTTTGTAATCGGAGTGTAAACAAACACTCGTTCTAGTTCGCCACCCGTTCCTCTAACTGGGTGGACTTCTCGTAACGGATTCTGTCTCTCCATGTAAAATGGTTTACTTTCTGGGGGTGAGACATGAACAAAATGCGGGTTCAAAAACGTTCTATATTTGTGACGCTGTTCTAGAATGACACTAATTAAGTCGGTACCTAAACCTTTCCATCTATACTGGAGTAACTCGTTCAGGATATCATGTAACGGGCCTGGATCAGAGTGCTGACCCTCATACAATGTAATGAGGTGCTGAATCATATACATACCCGCCAGTCGTTGCTCAGCTGGGGGCATTTTCAGAAACATTTGTGCCACTATTTCGTCTGGAAAAGTGGTAGAATCAGTAATCCATCGGACTGCTGATCGGACTAGTTCTTGTTCATGCATAGTACTTAACTCACTGTAACCGATTCGTGATTTCAGAATGTGATCGGTAGCTTGGAATACTGGTTCTAGAGAACCTTGTTCTGGTGCTGGATGATGGAAAATAGACTTGTGTTCTAGGCGTAAATGGCGATCTGGAAATCTAGATTTTCCTACGTACGCTATTCTGTCGGGATTCTCGTCGTCTAACTCTTCAGGATCAGAGTTACTTTCTTTCTCGCTTACTTGTGCTGCTTTACGTTGATCGTGTAACCTTATTATTTCTTTACGAATTTTCTTGTACATACTCTCCATAGCACCGACGGTCTTGTGCTTACCCTCGGCTATATTATCACTCCACCTTGTCAGGGTTTTCATTTCGGCTTGATCTTTAGACGGGTAATCTTGTTCTCTTATTAGACAATTGATCAGAAACTTTAATATCATGAGCTGGGTCTCAGCTTTCCTTTGAGACATGGCCTCGCCAATGCTTTCTGGATCATCCCCTGTACGGATGAAACGATATATTCTGTCTAGATCTTCTTTCATATTCGGTAAGGTGACTAGATACTCGGCCACCTTTCTTACGCGGAATGAATATAAAACCATATTATCCTCGCCTGGGACTGGATCATAGCCGCATTCGGCAAGGGATTTTCTTATTTCTGCTACAGTCTGATGTCTGGGCGTACGCTGTGATGCTTGTATATGTAATTCGGCTGTCGTTAAACGCTTGTGTGGCGGCGGGGTTTGAGGAGTACCTCCCCCTGCTGCCCCTAAACTAGAGTCGTCTACTGAGGCTCTTCGTCCTGGCAGAGTGGGAAATGGAAATGTAGGCTGAACTTGTATGGCGGGCTGGACCGGGGGTACCGTAACAGGTACTCCGGTGTCTGGAGGAGCGGGAAGTGCCTGATTTACAGGGACTGGCGGAGCGCGAACAGGATTTGCATATTCTGGGACTGTGTCGTCCAAATAGGACGAAATAAAAATATCAGCTGCGGTCTGTTTGTGACGTAGCTTGGTCGGAACTAATGGTGGCGGGAAATTACTGGATGCCTCTGGGGTCGCTTTTGGCAAGCCCTCGGCAAGGAGAGGATACATACCCCTAATAAGGGCATGCCTCTGTCTGTCTGACTGTTCGGCTTTAACTTGTTCACCTATCTCGATTAATTCTTTTTCATGGGCTCGTTCCAAGGATTCTTTACTTAATTCTGACTTTCTGATTTCTTTTTCGGTTCTTTTATGAGCTTCTTTGCGCCATAACTCGATGGCATCTTTCTGTGACTGTCTGGCTTTCTTTTTCCATAATGCTTCTTCTACTCGCATGATGCACTCGGCATCCCATGTGCCCGATACGGGCCATCTATACTTTTCTTCTAACTGTTTGGTATACTCTACCCATAAATCTAGATATAATATGGCACTTATGCCATGCTTCTGATACATAAAATGACCTGGACTGTCCCTAGGCGGAACTGGAACTGCTGCTTCCAGCAGACCCTTTCTAGTTTTTAACTGACGTAACTTGGAAAACAAGGGCATGACTGGACTGTAATCTAGACACAATACAATACACAATAAACACGATACTTATTCCCCATTCATACCACGACATTAAAATACATGAAGAACATTTAAAATAACAGTTCGAACAGAATACTACCTGGAATACTGAGAACAGAACACATGAATTTTCTCGAGAACAGAACTGACTAGAACAGAGACTAGATGCACTGCTGAAACAGTACGAAACTTACCGGTCTCATAAAGAGACACGTTCAGGACCCGCATCCACCGAAGTGGACACTTCGTTTGTGGGTCTGTGTACCACCAACCCACAGACCAGAGTCAATTAAATTGACCCTGTCTAGATACTACCCCAGTAACGGTACTCACCGGGCAGCAAGAACGGAAGGCCTCGGACTGGACTGGACTGCTACGACGATGGACGACGAACTTCGGACTTTAGTTACGGGTGGACCTCCGGATACCTCGGACCTTGGACTCTCGGCTTGGGCTCTGGTCGGGACTCGCCGCGTTCCTCCACCGTCTCGTCTGGATGCTGGACCGCCTCCTCCGTCTCCTCCGTGGGCCTGAGGGATACTTGAAGCAGAAATATCTGCCGGTGCGCAGAAGAGTTCCGTCACGACTGCAGAGGGTCAGGGGGTCGGCGTGGCTTCACCGATGCGTGGGGAAAGGGCAAGTCCCTGTTCGGGCGCCATTATGTGGTAAATAAATAAATAATACCCTATTTTTGAATGAATAAATGAATAACAGATAGCTCAATAAATAAGAGTCAAGATTCGAGGTAGTAGGAGTTTTGCAGGTTTAATACAGCATAAGGACAGGAACAGGACGACCTGCACGGGAATAGGATGGCAAGGCCCGGCAGCTGCCGGGGACAGGATCGGGAATGACGGATAACTTTTTAATAACAGTACATGAGCATATATACATAACGCAAACACATAGCATTACATTGCAATAGGCGTAGCAGTGGGTGGAGCAATAGGCGTGACGCGTAGCAGTCGCGAAAGATAAGGGTGAAAAGAGGTGTAACAGGGCGTATACATAGACATGTGATGCAAACGTAACAGAATATGTCATGAATGGGGCGGAAACCATGGAGGGGGCTACCTGAGGAGCCGGGACCTCTAACCTGATGGTGCGCGCAAACTGGCAATGACGTATCACTAGGAGAAGCTGGGGGCTTCGAACTCTGTGCTAGGAGCAGAGACTGAAGTCTGGAGAGTCAGGGCGACATGTACCTAAACAGTATCTAGTATCTGATGTTTAGAGAACATGTTGATATAAACTAGAAGTCAGGAGGGGAAAGGCTAACAGACACTAAGACTGGACCATGCATTATTCTACATGTAGTGCGTGATGAAGAATATTAAATGACCATTAATACAGTATTTCTCTAACGTGGGGCCGTAAAGGCTAGACAATGACGGTAACTATTGATGCGATTCAGTAGCTTAGGAATGCAGAGAAGGAGGACTGAACTGATAACTGGAATCATAACATATTCTTGGCAGACTCAGAGGCAGAGCCAGGCGGAGCCGGGCACTGCGAGGCAGGAAGTAAGTGAAGGGTCGAGGATACAGGTGGGGGCTGTATCGCTCCTCAGCGAGGCTTCAGGAAACAGGAGCTGAATCTGGTGTCCGGGCCCTTTTGAGGCCTAGAAACGGGGACTTTACAATGGAATAACGTGCACACTGAGAAACGTGGCAACGTAACTTTACATAGGCCTGATATTCGTAGTATTCACGAGAACTGGAAACTGGCATACTAGAGGTGGACACAACTGTAATTGCGTAATTAATCAAACATGGGGAATAACATATGCATATTAATCATGCACACATAACATATGATGGATGACACGTAGTGACACAGAACATGGCAAAATTTACTTTTCCACAAGTTTACCGCGCAAAGATGTACCACGTGAGGGGCGTCCCAAGGGGCGTTCCTATCGGAAATGTGATTTGGTATTAGGGAAAGCGACCCGGGAGGAGAGCAGAGCAGATGATTTTGGGAGCCTAAGGAAGCGAATGGGTAGGCAGATAGACTGATCAGGAGAGACCCATTATCAGAGAAGAGACAAAGAGAAGTGCGTGATCTTCTTAGGAAGTCACCACGGCTGACACCTAGAGGGGTAAAGATCTTGTTAAGTAGGGATGTCATTTAGTGTAGTGTAGGGACAGACTAAGCTGAATTTTCTTTTCTGTAATGACTTTGAGGTTGCAACTTGTATCCATTTTGGCAACGCTTATGATATTCAAACTTGTACTCATTATTCTGTTTTGTAGACTTAGACTATTCAAAGAATTCATGTTCATAGTGATACCAGTTTATCTTTTGAATCTCATCTTAAGAAGTTTGTATCTTCAGTTATCTTTGACTTTATATTAAATCTTTGAAACTTAATCCTGGTCAGTGGTCATTTAGAGTGGTGTAAGTTCTTAATTAAGTGACCTATTGTTAGATTGCCTTTTACTCAATGACAGGTACCAACGATCCAGTCGACTTGGTTTGGGATCTGGTAAGGTAACTAGTAACCAGTAATCCCGCGTTAACAGTTGGTAGCAGAGTTAGGATGGTTATCTTCTTGAGGAAGGTAATCTAGAGAGGTTAGTTTACCCCAAGGCCCCTAGACATGGAGAGACGAGCAGCGGAAGAATCGTGCGCCGAAGGTGCAGACGGTGAGAGAAAAGCAGCAGTATCGGAGGAGAGTGAGTATAACAAGGGTCATGCGTGAACAGATTGCGGTGTACTGTGTTGTATTTGTATTGTAATGTCTTGCGGAGTTGAATGCCTGTAGTGTGAATGAGGGAAGGTTGTGAGCGCGCGCAACCTGGTAAACTGGTTACCTGGTAAACGGGTGAACTGGTGAAATCTTAAGTTCAGGCCAGAGCTTAAGTGGTTTTGGGTGTATCGAACATCCAGAGTAGTTGTCGACCATAGTACGGAGGTCACGAGGTACCATTGACCGCCGTGGAACCGAGATAGGGGGAGTGTAAGAGGGAGCGTATGAGTAACGGACGCTGGTCGAAAGTTACTGTGTGTAAGTAACCTATCAGAGAAGGCGATTGTCTGGACGTAAACGGAAAGACATTTCGTCAAGTTAAGGTGACAACTACAGAAAAGACTGTGGGCGTACAGTCAAGAAAGGTGATCGCTTGGACGGAAGTAATCATTTTTCAGGGTATGAATGGGACGCATGCATGACCGAGGAGACGAGCTGAGAAAGGAGGGGAACTGCTGCGAAGGGGGACGGGTGACGTCGGCTAGAGCCGCGCTGTGATTGAGCGGTTGGTGTGACGTTAGCTAGAGCCGCGCTCTGGTTGGGCGGCTAGACTGACGTAGGAGGAAAGCCGCGCTCGGATAGGCCGGTTAGTGAGAATAGCACGGTAATTGGTGGATTGTCATCAGGAAGTACACAAACGCGGAGAAAAAGAGAAATCATGAAGTGTTTTAAGTGTTTGAAAGGGATTTTTAAAAGAAAACGAAGTGAACATTATTACGGGGAAGAGGCTCCGCCGGAGGGTACACCTGCTCATTATATGGCAACGAATGTGGGGCTGCATACCATATTATGGATTGGGGCTTGGAATAAGCTTACGGAAGGGGGTGAAGAAATGCAGTTCCCGAAGTACGGAACGTTTAAGTTAGAGGTGTTGCATCGGTTAAAAGCAACCATGTCCTCATTGAAACCCTCGCCCAGACCAACACAGTTTGAGGCCCTTAATGCATGGATTAGGGCTGCACACAACAGAAATTTGAACAGGCGTCAACAAAGACTGACGCGATCGGTAAGAGCAGTGCGAGATTCTAAATGGGATGAGGAGGCAAAGCGGTGGAGGGTACAGGCTATTGAGGTGGAAAAAATGTATCCGATGAGGGAGGTGGTAGGAGGAGGAAACCTCATGGAAGAGGACGAAGAAAGTGAATCGGAAGACAACCTGATAAACAGGTTGTTGTTAGATAGACCACCTCCGAGAGTTGGGGAGATTGAAGATAGGGGACTCGCAAGGGAAGATGGGACTGTGATAGAGGGGTATACACCACTCCCAGTATCAGAATGGACACCTATCAAAGGCGAGGAGACACCTCATAACAACAATATACAGAGTGTAGTGGGAAGGTTTGTGGTGCAGAAAACGCCAACCACCGAAAGGGTCGAGTCTGTGGGGTTGCCAGATGCTCTCCAAGTGCCTGTTACCATAGGACCTATAGTATCGATCTATAACTCTGAGAGAGATAGAGAGGAAGAACAGAGGCAATTGGATAGAGAAAGGATTGAGATGGAAAGGAGGAACAATGTGACAAATGCATGGAAACAATTGCCAGGATCGGTAACATGGAACACCCCATTAGACACGACTGTCGGTCCCAATGTAGGACAGGGAGGTCCGAGAGGACCAATGGATCTAAGGGGACCGCGGCCTAGGCCCTATTCAGAATTAAGAGCCGATCTGAGGGAGTGGGACGGGTCCGCAGTATCCCCGAGTAACAGGACAAGAACAGAACCAGAGTGGGAAACCAGGGGCAACGGGACTGTATCTCATTGTGGGGCCAGCGAAAGTAGTCAGGGTCGGGAAGGCCAAAGTCAGGAGAACAGGGGGGTTGCACGTCCTACGGATGAGAGGGAACAGCAGTAGCAAAATAGTAGGAGTGTAGAGTGTGAGGAGATGTCCCGTCTCTGGGAGAAAGGAGGAGATCAGATGGTACAGGCTTTTCAGAATAGGTTTAGGTGCCTTCATCATGTACTCGGGGAAGACGTCCAACATTGGAGGAAAGAGAACAGTGATAGATCCCGCCATGCCTCGAGTAATCAAGAATCACAGGGAAATAGTGAGGAAAGGGGGAGCAATGGAATGCCTTACTATATATCCAGAGAAAACAGGCAGAACGGGGAAGGTGGGAAAATGAGAAACAAGGAAGTATTTTACCATCCACCCCAGAGGATGGAAAAGCATGGGACCTAGAGAGATGGGAACAGGGGAGGGCTCCCTATAACTCACCAGTGCCTAGGCGCCGGACTAGGAGCTGGGACGGGAGGGACGTGGAAGGAGCATCTGGAGCCGAGGTACTGAAGGCTGCGATAAAGGTTAAAAGGCTTGATGTCTCCAGTCTAAAATCCGATCTAGACGAGATTATAGAAGGGACGGTGCCTTTAGAAAGGATCGATTTGTACGAACAAGATGAGCTGCTGTTCATAGCGAAGGATATTACTAGAAGAGCTAGAGCGTTTCATGAGAAACTGACTAATTTGGCAGACAGGTATGCTGTAGATTTATCTAGGACGAGGGCATTGCAGAGTAACCACAGATTGCAGTACTCAGACCAAGACCTAGATGAGAAGAGGACTACCGGATTAAAAACACACATAAGAGAGTTGGTATCAGGAATAAGAGTGTGGAGAGAACTGGATAAATGGGAAGAAAGGTGGTCGAAAAAGGGCACAGTTAGACGAAGTACAAATGTGATGACCCCCGAGGGAAGGGTAATGCAGATGGAGGCATTCCCTTTGCGAGAAATATCAAACGGAAATTACGTACATGTGCCCTGGAGTAGAGGAGACTTAGCTGCATTTACCAACTCATTTACGAAGTTAAGGGACAATCCAGTAGAATGGTATAAGCAGGTAGAAAGGTTTGTAAAGATCTCGAAAGTATTGTGGATTGATTTGAACACGTTGTTTGACATTGTGGTCCCATCTGATTTGTGGACCCCGTGCAAGACTAGTGTTGAATGGCCAAATACTGAACCAGCGAGGGATGCTCGAACTAATGGACCGTCCGAGATTGTCATGCGAAAGTACGAAAGGGTAATAGCTTGGCTGAAAGATAAGGTACCACCTCAGGATATAGATTGGGTGAAAATAGACCGAACGAGACAAGAACCGAAAGAGACCGTTCATGAGTTCTATGAGAGGTTGTTGAAAACATTCAAACAATATAGTGGACTCGATGTAATGGATCCCAAAGATATAGGACAGTTTGTGTCTAAGTTTGTTTTGGGGTTGAGACCTGATATTTGTTTAATGATTCAGCAACATTTAATTTGCTGGCAAAACAAACCACTAGATGAGATCCTACGTTATGCGAGGTACTGTAGTGACGAAATAGATTCTAAAGCCAAGAATCTAAAGGAGAAATTGATGGTGGTGCAAATGCAGTCAGCCGGGAAGGGTGGACAGCAGAAGCAGGGAATGGGACGAAAACCAAACGGTCAGAACAAAGATAATGAAGAAGGCCAGAGACCTAGGGTAGACTTTGCCACTCTAAAGAAAACGACAAAGTGCCACCAGTATCATCAGGTGGGACATTGGCGACGCGAGTGTCCCTTTAACCCTGAAAATGGAGAGCTAGAAGTCGAAGAGCAGGTTCAGGAGGTTCCAGCTCCAAAGGTATCAGTTACAGGAAGCAAGGGGGCCAAAGGGGGGACTTCGGCTCCACGAGCCCAGTTCCCACAACCACCGAAAATATCGACAGGGGGAAAGGTCTTCAAACAAATGCCTCTCTTTATCGAGGAAGAAAAGTGTTATTACATAGATCCATTGACAGGACAGCGTGTGAGTAGTGAGGAGGACTGCACCCTCGGGGCAGTCTTAGAAGTGGATCAAAGAGGGCCGTTTGTTGAGGCAGAAGTGGCAGGGTGTCCCACAACGTTCTTAGTGGATACTGGGGCTATTCGATCAACTCTGAGGTCAGCGGTGGTTCCAGACTTACCGATGTCAGGGGAAACAATTCAAGTGGTAGGAGTCGCAAATAAAAGAATGACTAGTCCCTTGACAGAACCAGTGTCTGTAAAGATAGGAAACCATATGAACGAGCATCAGTTTGTGGTTTGTGACTCGAGTCCGGTATGTCTGTTAGGAAGGGATTTGTTGTGCAAATTGAACTGCACCATATACTGCACCCCGCAAGGAGTGGAGGTACAGACTACGGACGATGATGCTACTTTCCAGGTGGCCAATTCAAAATCCTGTGTAGAATTATATCCTACTCTGACAGTAGAAGATCTTCCCCAAGACTTAAGAGATGCAGTGGCGTCAGAGGTATGGGATTTCACAGGAGAAGAAATAGGATTGATTAAAGGGGTAGAACCGGTAAAAATACTGGTAAAACCAAATGCCGAGTTTCCAAGAACGCCTCAATACAAATTGTCCCAGGAAACGATTGCAGGAATAAAACCTGTGATCGAGTCGATGATTCAACAGGGAATATTGAAAGAAATCGTGGGTAGTCCTTGTAACTCCCCGATTATGGGTTTGCAGAAACCTAGTGGGAAATTCAGGATAGTGCAGGATTTACGAAAAATTAACAACATAGTCGTTTCATGTTGTCCCGTGGTACCGAATCCATCAGTGATACTGTTTCAAATACCATGTCAAGCAGAATGGTTCACAGTGATAGATCTTTGTCAGGCTTTCTTTTCAATCCCATTGGATGAAGAGAGCAGGTATCTTTTCGCTTTTAAAATGGAAGATCGCGTTTTAACATGGTGTCGAATCCCACAAGGGTTCACAGACAGCCCATCTATCTTCAACCAGTTGTTGAAAAAGAATCTCGAAAATCTAGTACTGCCCCAGAACTCGGTTCTGGTCCAGTATATAGATGACCTACTTGTTGCGTCAGAGACAGAGGAAGCCTGTAAAGCAGACTCAATTGCCTTACTGAACCATTTAGCTGAAAATGGACATAAGGTGTCTCCGAGCAAGTTACAGTATTGTTTGACTGAAGTGCAGTACTTGGGACACCGGTTAGAAAAAGGAAAACGCAAGGTGTCCCCAGAGAGGATTGAGGCGATAATGAAGATGAATGCGCCTACAACACAGAGAGACGTTAGAATGTTCTTAGGGATGGTGGGTTATTGCCGACAGTGGATAGTTAACTTTTCACTGAAAGCAAAGCCCTTACAGAAACTGACGCACAAGGAGGTGAGTGATCCGGTACCATGGGACGAAGAATGTCTGGTGGCGTTCTTGCAGCTGAGAGACGATTTGTGTCGTGCTCCGGCTCTGGGAATGCCCGATTACGAAAAATCATTTTCACTCTATTGCTGTGAGAGAGAGGGATGTGCTTTATCAGTCTTGGCACAGACTCACGGAAATGCCCGTAGACCAGTTGCATATTTTTCGGCTACATTAGATCCCGTAGCCGCAGCGTTGCCCGGATGTCTCAAATCCGTTGCTGCAACGGGTGTCAGCATTGAAAGAAGCGAGAGTATTGTGATGGGACATCCATTAGTGGTGTATGTACCGCATTCAGTAGAATTGTTAATGACCAGGACGAAGACGCAGCATCTGACCAACAGCAGGCTCACGCGCTACGAGCAAGTTATCCTTGCCGCGGAGAACGTGACCCTCAGGAGATGCTCTGTCTTGAATCCTGCTACTTTGATGCCATTACCTACTGTAATAGAAGGCGAAGGATGTGAAGACCACGATTGCCTTGATGTGACTGAACTATGCACGAAACCTAGACCAGATATTGTGGATGAGCCATTGTCTGACCCTGATGAGATTTATTTTGTTGATGGCTCATGTTTAAGAGACGATACTGGTCGGTTGAGAGCAGCTTACGCTGTTTGTACCATTACTGGAGTTGTGGAAGCCGCTTGCCTGAAAGGAGTACATTCCGCACAGGTAGCAGAAATGATTGCCCTAACTCGTGCCTGCATAGCAGGAAACGGAAAGAGAGTCACCATATACACTGACAGCCAATATGGTTTCGGTGTGGTTCATGATTTCGGGCAGCTGTGGTCTCAGAGAGGTTACATGACCTCCTCTGGTTCGCCCATTCGGAATGGAGAATTTGTGCGATTGTTGTTAGAAGCATTGCAAGGTCCAGTTGCCATTGCCATAGTAAAATGTGTAGCTCATACTAAGAATACAGATTTTGTGTCACAAGGCAACAGGTACGCTGATGAGGTCGCACGCTATTGTGCAGAACAAAATTATTCTTTCTCAAAAGTGGAAATTGATGGTGTTGAGGAAAAGACAGAATTGAGCATGATGTTAGAGACCGTGGATACCTGGGAAGATTTAAGGGTAATGCAGGAGAACGCACCAGAAACTGAGAAAAAGGCATGGGAAACAGCAGGTTGTGTGCGAAGTGAAATGGATTTTTGGGTTTCAGCAGATGGGAGGGCTGTGTTACCTGAAGAATTAGCTAATCCCATAGCGAGAGAAATACATGGTCCAGTACACCTAGGAAGAGACGCTATGCTGAGAGTTTTTAGGCAAACTTGGTATTGCCCAAAATTTAGAATAGCAGCAGAATCAGTATGTAAGCGATGTGTTACCTGCCAACAACTGAACGTAGGCAAACGGACACCAGTCACACTAAGTCACATTGGGAGGTCGGGGGGGCCTTTCAATAGAATGCAACTAGATTTCATTGAAATGCCAAGAGTTAACCGCCTTAGATATGTGTTGGTGATTGTATGCGTATTTTCCAGATGGGTTGAAGCGTACCCTACACGCAGGTGTGATACACTCACAGTGGCTAAATTATTGCTCAGGGAGTTGATACCGCGCTTCGGGGTGCCTGCCTCTCTGGAATCGGACAGAGGAAAACATTTTAACAGCGAAATAGTGAAGATGTTGTGCTCCACTCTAAAGATTGATCAAAAACTGCATTGTAGTTATCGACCAGAAGCTTCAGGAATTGTGGAACAAGTGAACGGCACTTTGAAGAATAGATTGGCTAAAGTAGTGGCATCCACATCTTTGAGTTGGCCAGATGCTCTTCCTTTAGTGCTCATGAGTATGCGCAGCACTCCTGACAGGAGGACAGGTCTCTCCCCGCACGAGATTCTGATGGGGAGGGCCATGAGACTTCCCACAGTTCCAACTGCTGCCCTATTGAATATTACAGATGATCTGATCTTGGATTATTGTAAAGGACTGTCTGACGCCATCCATTCTGTGTCCCTTCAGGTGCATGCGGCTGAAGTTCCAGCATCAAGGAATCTGTGTCATGATCTGAACCCAGGTGATTGGGTGTTGGTCAAGAAGCACGTCCGGAAGAACTGCCTAGATGTTCGCTGGCGTGGGCCCTTTCAGGTAATCCTGATCACGAACACCGCGGTGAAGTGCGGGGGGCTGCCAAATTGGATCCATGCATCCCATACTCGAAGGGTTCCAGCACCTCTAGAAGAAACAGCTCCAATCCCAGACGAAAGTCCTGACGTGGAGGAAGAGTCACAAGAGGGGATCGGATCGGCTGAGGGGGTGTCGGAAGAAGTTGGGAACGCATCGGATCCAGACGAAGAGCGAAGACAGAACGGCAGTGAGACTGAGGACGCAACCGAAGGAGAGAGCAGTAGTGAATACGATTCAGACACAGATCAGTATAAGAGCGATCAAGAACCAAGTGAGAGGACGAGGAATAGGAGAATAAGGCTTGGAGCTGCCACTTGGCCGGAAAGGAGAAGGAGGCTAAGCTTAAGGTCAGCTCAGCAAGAAACGCTTGCTCCTATATCCGAAGACTCAGATCCAGAAGAAAATACCCAGGATCAAGCCGAGGAAGGTCTTAGAAGATCAAGGAGGGTGCGAGTGCCTAGCAGAAGATACTCTACTCCCGATTGGACCTACCTCGTTGCAGATGTCCGGGGGACACAGAACCGGGAGGATCAGGGAAGTGAACCTGGTCAGAACTGACCCGATCATTACAGTGCAAATAAGATTCCTGCTGCCAGGAGCGGAGACCGAAAGGTTGCTGACACTCAACATCGTTTATCCTCCTCTCCTGAGCGGAATAAGAAAATTGATTTTAGAGAGAGTTGAGTTTCCAGTTTGCTGTTCACGATATCCAATATTGGAGGGAACTCTTCTTCGTTTGGAAATGCTTGAGCGAGTAGTAGAAGTTCTTGGAATGCTCATTGTTGTGGATTAATACCTTATTGTAAATGTCCTCAAAGGGGCGCAGAACTGGGAAAGTGAAGAAAGTGATCTTGGTCAGAACGGACCCCTTTGTAACTGTGGATGTAGAACTGATAGTACCAGGAGTGGAAATTGAAAAAACGTTGACTCTCAATTTCGTCCGTCCACTTGTCCAGAGCGAAATAAGGAGAATAATCCTAGAAACAGTTGACTTTCCATGTTGTTGTAAGAACTGCCCAGAATTTGAGGGAATACTTCTTCGTATGGATATTTATGAGGATGTGGTGTCCCTCCTTGAACAATACATAACTTCAGACGGATATAAGACTCTTGAAAAGAACTTGTAAATATTGCTGCAAGATAACCTAGCGCCGAGTGGAAGAAGAAAATGGTAGGGGTCCCCTTTTAGAGGACGGAGAAGGGCTAGGGTTGTCTATATTTTACAGGACTTTAAACTGTTTTGCGGAGTAAATTGTCAGCTTCCAAGTGTTCAAAAGAGAGACATTGTGTGAAAGAAAGACTTTGTTCGAAAAGAAGAAGAAGTTGACGTTGGAAGGACATCCAGAACTACACTGTTTGAGAACATGGAGGCCGGTAACCCGAACCGCAGGGCAAAATGCATAGTTGGCACACTGTTAGGAGTAGTGATTTCTCTGATAGTTTTAGTGGTCACTGTCTCATACATAGTGGGACACGAGAGGGATGTAACTGCAGTTAAGGAAGTCAAGGGAGTGTCAACACCGAGAACCACTACTGTTAACTATAAAGGAAACATCAATGAAAAGGCCAAAGCGTTGTTAGATGCAGAAATAAAAAGATTACACACAGATGAGTCACAGGGAGATTTCAGGTCAAATGCTTATGCAAAATTACTTTACGAGTACATTGATGTCATGGAGGCGAAGAATTGCTACGTTTGCATGCAGTTACCAGCTTCTGTGGATGAGGGTATCAGATACCATCATCTTCCATTGACATATGGAATCACATGCAGTTTGTTGTTGAGCATATTCTATGGACGAGAAGGATTCGAGTATTATTTCTCGAATTTTGACTCGACATTGCCAGAGGTCCCAAATTATAAGCATTTAAATAAGTGGAACTATTACAAGAATGAAGACAGATTACACAAATGGTTTATTCCTTGGAGAACGATAGACACTTCACATGCCCGAAGAAATAATCTGACTTGTCAAGTATCGGAAATTGAGAAAAGGTTTATAGGGCAGGTGGATACTCGATATAGAAGGCAGAATATTCAGAAAGCCTCAGGACATTGGGAGACAGATTGGACCAAAGAGGAAAGGGAACACCAAAGGAAGGGTAGCAAAGGTCCAATTGCTCTAGACAAAGAGAAAAGGGGGAAACTATGTATTCATAGAAGTTCCTCCTATTATGAGAATTTGTTTGTAGGGGAAGTTAGTTGCGAACATGCTTTCCAGTTAGAGTATTACTCAAAGGATTTTCTGAAAGAGATGCAAGCCATACCAAATGTATATTTTGTGTGTGGAAGGAATGCCTATGTGAGGTTACCAGACAATTGGTACGGTTCATGCTATTTAGCGATTGTCTTTCCCAAAATATACCATGCTGAGGATTTAGAGACAACAAAGAGAGGAAAACAACCTAGGGGAAGAAGAGACCTTGCCGCTGAAGAAGTGGTTGGAGATGTATTTGGGGTGGTATTTCCATTTTTGGGATTGATACTGAATGACATTAAGATCAGAAGATTAGCTACAGTCGTAGATAGGCTATCTGCCAGTACTGCTAGATCATTAATGCTGGTGGAAGGTGAGATGCAATCGATTAGGGCAATGGTTCTTCAGAACCGACTTGCTTTAGACGTTCTGTTAGCTAAAGAGGGAGGAGTCTGTAAGGCTTTGAAGGTCCAGGAATGCTGCACTTACATTCCGGACAATTCAAAACCTCTAGAGAAGTACATACGAAACATCACTGCAATTCACTATGAAATTGAGGATCTGGCAAAGGTGAATGTGTGGGAAAAGGTAGGTCAGGGAATGGGTAAAGTTGGAGGTTGGTTTGCCAACCTAGGAAAGGGTATCGTCTGGTACATACTGAAACCCATCATCATAATTGTGATTTGTGTAATCACTTTGTGGGGATTGGTGCGTTTGTATCAATGGTATAGAGCAAACAGATTGCAGAGATCTATGAGAAAACAGGAGAGAAAGTTGACAGCGATGCAGGATACTCAATACAGGAGTCTGAAGGCATTGGAGACAATGAAAAGGGGTGGCACTGCCAAGACTTCACTTTGAAGGGTTCTACATTTTTGTGATGGTGTTTTGATGGTGATGACTCCTGAAAGTCATCAAAGGGGGGACTGAGAGAGCACAAATCTGAGAAAAAATGTATAAGTGCACCATATTTACAAGCACGTAGTTAGTTAACATATGCCTTGCACCAGAGTGTCTTATATTTAGTAATGAAACGTATAGAGTGTTTAAGTAGAGTAACAATAGTCATAACAGTGTGACATTAATGTAGAAATGTTAGAATGAATATGAAAACCTCACGTTCTCATGTTAAAGGAATCATGTCAGAGTTGAACAGAACTTTGAAAACCAGTATATTGTGTAGGCCTTATGGCAATTCACAGAAAATCTAAACGTGCTGCTAAAATAATGTGAGATGGGGTTAACGTGGTTCTTCTAAATGTATTATCGAATTTAATTTGAAATATATGCTTTATAGATGTGTGTTTTAAGAAACGTATGTTAGTTAAGAATACTGTTTAAATGCAAGTTAAATGTTTTAGAGTGCAGGGACCCACTTCATGTAAATCAAGTAAGCCTGAACTGATAGTGGCATCTCCTTTGATCTGCCATGTGCTCGTTAGAGAAGAAGTCGAGAGGTGCCAAGTACTGAGAGCTACGTATGTTTTACAGCCTATAGATATGGTAAAGTCTGGAATTTGAGGCCCACTGCAGGACGAACTGTGTGCAGGTGCGAGGGTCCTAATCAGTTAGAATGAAAGGGGCTTTGTTCAGTGGCGCTTGGCGCAGGCCTGTAGGAGTTTTCAGGAATTTCAGGAGGCACCGGCGCGTTGGAGAAGAAGCCTGGGAACCATGGTCAACTTCAACGAGGGTCTTGAAGAGCACCATCATGGAGTTTACCGCGCAAAGATGTACCACGTGAGGGGCGTCCCAAGGGGCGTTCCTATCGGAAATGTGATTTGGTATTAGGGAAAGCGACCCGGGAGGAGAGCAGAGCAGATGATTTTGGGAGCCTAAGGAAGCGAATGGGTAGGCAGATAGACTGATCAGGAGAGACCCATTATCAGAGAAGAGACAAAGAGAAGTGCGTGATCTTCTTAGGAAGTCACCACGGCTGACACCTAGAGGGGTAAAGATCTTGTTAAGTAGGGATGTCATTTAGTGTAGTGTAGGGACAGACTAACCTGAATTTTCTTTTCTGTAATGACTTTGAGGTTGCAACTTGTATCCATTTTGGCAACGCTTATCATATTCGAACTTGTACTCATTATTCTGTTTTGTAGACTTAGACTATTCAAAGAATTCATGTTCATAGTGATACCAGTTTATCTTTTGAATCTCATCTTAAGAAGTTTGTATCTTCAGTTATCTTTGACTTTATATTAAATCTTTGAAACTTAATCCTGGTCAGTGGTCATTTAGAGTGGTGTAAGTTCTTAATTAAGTGACCTATTGTTAGATTGCCTTTTACTCAATGACAGGTACCAACGATCCAGTCGACTTGGTTTGGGATCTTGTAAGGTAACTAGTAACCAGTAATCCCGCGTTAACAAAACTATGCCTGCAGTTAAAACATTTGGGAGCTTTTGACAGAAATAGCTGACTCAGAGCGCAGGCATCCAGGGGGCACTGAAGTGTTAGATCCCGCATAGTATTTTTTGCTCTACCTGGCTGCATACCTACCTCTGTCAGCCGTGTTCCTGAGTTAGCACAATGGCCCCGCGACCGCCAAAGGAAAAAATAAAGGGCGTCTGCAGCTTCTGCCACCAGCGCGAGCAGACCCCGGTTAGCGGCGTGCTGTACAAGACCCCCGAGGACGAGGTGGCGGCGCACTTCAACTGCATGGTAAGAGCTAGAGTCGTCCCGCGTCCGTGGGCGTGCAGGAGGCGGGTTCTGCTTTAATTTGCACTAGAGTGACCAGATGCTCCGGACACTCCCTGCATGCTGACTCTTTTTACTGAAAAGACACATTGGTTAAAATATTATGCGTGCTCACATTCTCTCTCGTAAGACAAAGCACACTTGGACAGCACACTGTTTTAAGGCATTCCCTGCTGTGCTTCCTGGGCCTTGCCTAGTTCATGCAGAATTGTAGCAGGCTTCGAAGAGCTATGATCAGCAACTGAAAGCACTTCAGGGCAGGCCAAGGTTACCTGATTCCACTACACAGAACAAGGGGTTTATTTCTTAAATCATTATTTACAATACATTATTCAACTCACTTTCGAAAAAGATGACATACTTTTTAATGGTAAGTCTACTCTTGGAAAAGGGCTCGGGCACACAGAACTAACTTAAGACAAAATCCTAAACTTACTACCATTTTGGTATTCACAGAAGACACTTACTCATTTCGGTATTCACAGAAGTTAGGACTCCTAACTTTAAGACTCCTAAATGCCTTCTGTGAATACTGAAAGTCTTAAAATTTAGATTTTTCTCAGTTTAGGAGTCCTAAAGTTAGGACTCCTAACTTTCCTACTCCTAAACCTAGAAAAATCCTAACTTTAAGACCCGGTCACTCCACTACCGCACGGCCCCCGTGTACCCGGATTCTGCTGCCGCTGCCTGCTTGGCGCTCTTGCTACCGCCTCTCTTTAGGGCCCCTGCTCTCCAGGCTTGCCCTCGCTCTCCAGGCTTGGACAGGCTTGCCCTCGCTTGCCCTCGCTCTCCAGGCATGCCCAGGCTTGCCCTCGCTCTCCCCGCTCTGCTTTCCTGCTCTTTCCAACCCCCCTCTGTTCCCCGCCGCTGCTCTCCTGCGGCCCCGCTCCCTTCTCCTGTCTCCCGCTCCCCATTCGCCTCCCTGCTCCTGCCTCCCAGCTGCTCCTCCCTCCCACTTCGCCATAAATGGCGGGGACCGCGCGTACACGCAGCGGCCACGTGCAGCGGGCGCGCCAAACGCAAGCCCGTCGACGCCCGTCCATGCATGGACCGCGCCCAGCACATGAACCCCTGGACCCCGCCCGAGCCAGCCAACCCAACTGAGCTATGACGCCGCCACCCTCCACGCACTCAACACCGGCCGACATCCAGACTGCTACCAAGCCACCCCGAAACGCAATCACGGAGCCTTCACCTGCCACGCCTGCTACGTCACCTGCACTCGGTCCTGCACCGCGCCAGTCAAAACAGCACAACAACCACCTCAAGTGCATCCTGCTCAACACCCGCTCCATCCACAGGCACGCCTTCGAACTATGGGACCTCCTGGACAAAACGGCACCATACGTCGCCTTCTTCACGGAAACCTGGATGAACGCCTCCTCAGCCCCCGACATCGCCATTGCCATCCCGGACGGCTACAAGATCATCCGGAGGGACCGCGTCAACCAGACCGGAGGAGGCATCGCCATCGCCCACAGAGACACTATCCGCATCACGACCAACACGACCAACACCGAGGGCACCCTCGCCACCGCAGAGCTCCTGCACTTCCAGATTCACACCGACCCCAAGTCCACCATTAGAGGAACCCTCATCTACAGACCACGCTCACACTTCAGCGAGGCCATCGCAGACTTCATCAGCCCGCTTGCCCTCGCCTCCCCCGACTACATCCTCCTAGGAGACCTCAACTTCCACCTGGAGAACGACCAGGACAACAACACCATCGCACTACTAGACAACCTCGCCAACCTTGGATTCAAGCAACTGGTCAACACCCCCACCCATTACGCCGGCCAAATGCTCGACCCCATCTTCTCCTCCAGCAACCACATCTCCTTCAGCCACACCACCAAGCTCCACTGGAGTGACCACAGCTGCTTACACTTCAATTTCAGGAAAACAGCGACCAACCACCGCCCTCAACAAACCCCCAAGATCACCAACGACCGACTCACCACCTCCTTGAGCCTAAACCCTCCCACCAACACCACGGACCCCAACGAAGGAGCCCGCCACCTCACACAGTGGATCACTGACTGCGCCAACACCCTTGCTCCATTGAAAAACCCTCCCAGCGACCTCAACAGCAAGAAAGCCACGTGGTTCACCAACGATCTCAAAGACTCCAAGAAATCCTGCCGTGACCTCGAGAAAGCCTGGCGCCACAACCAGTCAACGGAAAACATGACAGCCCTCAAGAACGCCACCCGCAAACACCACCAGCTGATCCGCACCACCGAAAGGTCATCCTTCAGAGAACGACTGGACAACAGCAGCCACAACAGTAAGGAACTCTTCAACATCGTGAAAGAGCTCTCCAACCCCAACGCCAGCAACAACGACATCACGCCTTCTCAAGACCTCTGTAACTCTCTGGCCACCTTTTTTCACCGTAAGATCGTCAACATACACGACAGCTTCGGCCCTCAGAACTCGTACCCCACCATCGAACCTACACCCCCCACCACCACCCTGTGCGCCTGGACTCAGGTCTGCACGGAAGATACCACCCACACGATGAACACCATCCACTCAAGCTCCCCAGCCGATCCCTGCCCACACCACATCTTCAACGAGCCCGACTCCATCATCGCACCCAAACTTCTGGACATCATCAACAACTCCTACATATCCGCCACCTTCCCGGAGAGCTGGAAGCACGCAGAGATCAGCGCCCTCCTGAAGAAACCCACCGCAGACCCCTCAGACCTCAAGAACTTCCTCCCCATCTCGCTCCTCCCCTTCCCTGCAAAAGTCAAAGAGAAAACCGTCAACAAACAGCTGACAGCCTTCCTGGAGACGAACGGCTCCCTCGACCCATCACAGTCCGGATTCCGAGCGAACCACAGCACCGAGACCGCCCTCATCACGGCCACCGACAACATCCGGACCCTGCTGGACAACGGAGAAACCTCCGCCCTCATCCTGCTCGACCTTTCGGCCGCGTTCGACACGGTCTGCCATTGCACCCTGACAACCCGCCTCCGCCACGCCGGGATCCAAGGAAAGTCCCTGGAATGGATCACCTCCTTCCTCTCCGACAGAACCCAAAGAGCCCGTCTCCCGCCCTTACTCGCAGAAGCCACCAAGATCATCTGCGGCGTACCTCAAGGCTCCTTGCTCAGCCCCACCCTCTTCAACGTCTACATGAGCCCCCTCGCAGCCATCGCACGCAAGCACAACCTCAACATCATCTCCTACGCGCCGACGATACCCAACTGATCCTCTCCCTCATCAACGACCCCACCTCCGCCAGAGCCAGCTTCCAGGACGGAATGAAAGACATCACAGACTGGATGAAAAATCAGCCGCCTGAAACTGAACTCAGACAAGACGGAAGTCCTCATCCTCGGCCCATCCATCTCCACCTTGGCCGACTCCTGGTGGCCCCCTGCTCTGGGCCCCCCACTCAAGCCCACGGACCATGCACGCAACCTGGGCTTCATCCTTGACTCCTCCCTCACGATGGCCAGGCAAGTTAACGCTGTTACCTCCTCCTGCTTCAACACACACCGCATGCTCCGTAAGATCTTCCGCTGGATCCCCACTGGAACCAGGAGAACGGTCACCGAGGCCCTCGTCACCAGCCGTCTGGACTACGGGAACGCCCTCTACGCTGGGACCACCGCCAAACTACAGAAAAAACTCCAGCGCATCCAGAACGCCTCAGCAGAACTCGTCTTGGACATCCCCCGACACAACCACATCTCCGCCCACCTGAGGGACCTGCACTGGCTCCCCGTCAGCAAGAGGATCACGTTCAGACTCCTCACCCTTGCACACAAGGCTCTCCACGACTTGGGCCCCGAATACCTCAACAACCGCCTCCGTTCTACACGCTAACCCGCCAGCTCTGCTCCGCCAGCCTCGCCCTCGCCACCGTCCCACAGATCCGCAGAACCACCACCGGAGGAAGATCCTTCACCTACCTGGCGGCCAAGACCTGGAACACCCTCCCCACCCACCTACGACTCACCCAGGACCATATCTCCTTCAGGAAGCAACTCAAGACCTGGCTTTTCGAGCAGTAGCAGCCCCCCGCCACCCCCAGCGCCTTGAGACACTAGCGGGTGAGTAGCAGGCTTTACAAATGTTCTTGATTGATTGATCGATCCCTTGCTGGAACAATCCTCTGAATGGTCCTTTAAGACTCGATATGGTCAGAGTGATGTTGGCCCAACACATGGACAATTGCATTGGAACACCACTAACATAAAACATTTCAACAAGATTGCTATAACAAGTTTGGGCCTGATAGTTTGCTGAGGATTATCTTGTAACAGAGTACGAGAACTGTATATAGAAAGTAAAAAAGGCAATGGATAGTTTAACAAAAACACAAAAAAAGATGTAAACAATTACACAAAAGATGCTGTAGATTCAAAATAATAACAAGCTCAAGCGCAACAAAATCCTGCAATAATCTATAACTTGGAAGAAGAGATTATAGACTTTAGGAAAAATGGAAAATACACTAAATCGCTCAAAAGGGGTAGGAATATGATCAAATTGGGCACAAACTACATCAAGCTGCTTAAGAAAATATAAAAGGCAATTTTGGAGAATAGTTGCTCTAAACTGTTGGACAAAGAACTTTTGGGTTGATTCTATCCCACCTGAGGCATGAATAGATAACATAACCAAGTTAAACACAATATAAAAAGATACATCATTGGAAGAAACAGCAGGTAATTCGTCTAAATCCCAGTATTCTGAGATGATCCCTCCTCCAATGTGCAAACAAACAGAGGGGCATATTACCAACGATTAGCGATATTTAACGCTAACGAGGCTTAGCAACAAATTTTTTAACGCTAAGCATCGCCGGAAATTATCGCAGAGATAACTTGCTATTAGCAAGGTTTATCTCAGAGGTGATAAAAATCCTCACGCTAACTGCCAAATGAGAGATTATCACTGGAAAACCAACGATAATCTCTCGAAGTTTGGAGTTAGCTTGATGATAGGGGCTCACAAACTTAGCCATGATATCCACCTTCCATAGGATATCATGGCTAAGTCAGGAAAATAGCAGGTGTAAAAAAAGCAGTGCTAACCGCGGTTAGCACTGCTTTTTTTATCACTAACCGGGTTAGCGAAATCCTTGATAATAGGAGAAATGTCGATTAACAACATTTCTCCTATTATTTTTCTCTGGAACGCCCCCTTTGCATCTCATTAGAGATGCAAGGGGAAGCGTAGAGAAAAAGGGTGCTAACATGCGAATTTGCGTGTTAGCACCCTGTTGCTGATAGGGAGATAATTTTATCTCGCTTTCTTGGCTTTTAAAGCCAAAAAAGCGGAGATAAATCCCTTGATAATATGCCCCAGAGAACTTTATAAAATGGGCCAGATCTTTAAGAGCCTTGGGCCTTATTTATGAAGGCCTTGCGCCGCCGGTGCGTCACTTTTAACATGGAAAAAAGTGACGCACTGGCGGCGCAAGACCTTCATAAATAAGGCCCCTTGGGCCTAGATCAAAAAGACCTGGCACATCTCCCAATAACAGCATCTTTTGTGGGGTTTTAGACATAGAAGCTACACACATATCTGGTAATGAGATGTGACTTAGTAGGGCCCGACTAGCAATGTATCATTAGAGTGAGCCAATCAATGTTGTAATATATGATACTTTTGGAGAGATCTAGGGCCTTCCTTATGAAGGCCTTGCACCGCCGGAGCGTCACTTTTTTCCATTTTAAAAGTGACGCACCGGCGGCGCAAGGCCTTCATAAAGAAGGCCCCTAATTTCTGCTGCATATTAATAAATTGAGATATACATAGCAAATAGAGGAAATATTATGAATCTTAATGTAACACAGAAATACAATGGACATTTCAAATAATGAGTAAATGTTATTATTCCTATTATGCTAACACCCTTGGGGGCAGATTTACAAGCCCCTTGCGCCTCATTTACGCCACCGTTGCGTCACCTTTGTGACGCAGCGGCGGCGCAAATCCTGCTCCATGGTGCGGGGGTACTTACAATGTGACGCATCTGGGAGATGCGTCACGTTCTATTGCCCTGCGCCACACGTAGGCGTTCCAGGGCAGGGGGGCGTACCGGCGCAGGAACGCCTCCTAAAAGTGGCTGAGTGAAATCTAAAAGATTTCACTCAGTCACTTTTAGGCCCATGCTGCGTCAAAACCCTGCGCCTGCTTGAAGCAGGCGTAAGGATTGACGCAGCATTAACTAGATAGGGCCCCCAGAGCATTGCTGGAGCTGCGTCACGCTTGCGACGCAACTCCAGCAATGGGTCACTCCAACGGCACAGATGCGTCACGCATCTGTGCCGTTTCTGCACCGTGGTGCGCTGCATTGTAAATGCGGCGCATCCATGATGTCGGAGCTGTGGCGCATAATAACTGGCGCATCCCTACTGATTTGCAGGGTTGCGCCAGTTATTGTAAATATGCCCCTTGATCCCTTAAACACAAAAGTGGCGCAAGGGGCTTGTAAATCTGCCCGATTGTGTACTGCATTTTAAAGTATAAGTTAGCATATTTAAGATATGGTATCAATCATAAATCTTTTAGATTTGTTCCCCTTTTTGGAACTTTTCAAACAAATAAAATAAATTGAAATTGAACCCTTGTCTGACTGTACAGGGACCTCACGTTGCGGGCTGCACATTTTGCATCTGACTACAGCGACCCCTAGTGACGAGCTGGGGTACTGCACCCCACGCTTCTAACGCAAAGCTGCAGCCTGTTGTGCTCATTTTCCCAAACAAAATGAGTAGATGAAGAAATCATTGGTGCGGGAGAAGAGGAAATGTTGTTATGTTTTCAGTTCCACATTCATGACGATTTTAATTATGATGAGAATATATTATTATACTGTAGTTTGGGAACTTGAGGTTTGTGGGTCGCACCAGCACAGATAAATGGACATATTTGTCAACAGGTGAGAGAGATTGCGTGTATAACGCACTGGACACTCGGAGCAGGCATGAATCAAAAATTAGCTAGCATTCGCGCCAAGAATTTTCAATTCTATTAAGGACACGGAGGCGAGGATTATGCTTCTCTTTCTTATATTTGCTACTCACAGCAGCCAATGAAAAACGTTTTGTATGCAAATAAAAACTACATTTCCCATGATGCTTGTACATACATCACATCCTGTATAGCCCCATAAGAGCTGCTGTACCCAATGTCTCCTCCTCTTTCTTTGCTCGAACATATACAGTCCACACATTAATAAATCCAGTCCTTTTCACAGAATATGAGTCTCAATAACATCCTTCAACATGGAGAACCATCGTCAACTGGAAATATTGTGATATATTCCTATAGGTTCTGTATCGATCCCCCTATTCCTGACCCTATTCTGGTTAACAAACTAACGAGTTAACTAGCAAGCCATCCCATGAGGCAGAAAACCCCCATGATGCAGGAACCGTTATCTGATAAAGCCACACTACGGCACAGGAACGTGTTATCTGATTAGGTCATAACGCTTGCCATCTAATTAGACAAGCGATATTCCTCCAGCCCCTGATAAGGCATACGGAGTTCTCATAACAAATCAAACCTATGACAACCTGGGAAAAACCCTGCGGCCATTGTTTTGATTTCACCGAGAACTTCAGCAAAAGAATGTGCTAACGACCTGGTCGTATGACATCCTTATTGACGTATCTATGTCCATCCTTACGTCAATCTCGGCACCTTAAAGGTATAAATATTACCGATATTGCCCTATGCAAACACACGCGGTGGTGACGAGGACGGAGCAGCCAGACTTGCCGAAGCGCAGAGCAGACCCCGCTGGCGCAACCCCGCCTTCTTGACGCGCTGAGAACGAGCAGCTGCCTATTTCTCCTGCCGAGAAATCCAGCTCCGGCGCTTCTGGGTAGCCCTCGCAGGCAGCCTGGAATATCGAGACCAGAGACGAGAGATACCATCCCTCATCCATCCTAGATTCCAGGTACAGAACTGAATAACCCCTCGCAGAGAATTCTTTAGTAAGTCACTTGGCAAAACAAACTTAACTTAAACTGTAACTTTCTATTCCCGCCCACGTATTAGGCTTAGGTCAGGTACACGGGGTAGGCGTAGTTAGAAACACCAGTTGAGTACGATTAGTCAAATGTATATGTGTATGTAATATATTTTATTCATTTTAAACCTTCATATGGCTTAGAAACCATATCAATGTTTTTACAGTATTATTTTATACTTCTGCTTTTAATGTATGCACTTTACTTAACTATAAGTATTGCAATAATATCGATCCATTTCTCTTGTATGAGAAAAGAGACTGATCAATAAATAACATCTTTTATTGAACACGCCCGTCTCTTCCTTTTCTCTACAATCTGATGAGACTAAGAATGCACGTACTGACTGAGTAAAATAAATTGCCTTTTGTTCACACGACTCTCGAGATACACTCTTGATTAGGGGAGAGCAAAGTTGTCATGTTCTATGGTTGTCAGAAACTAAATCCCTTCTTGTCTATCCAGGGAGGTTCAACTCCTCCTTGCCTATTCGAGAAAGTTTCTAGTGAACTCTGAGCTAGCTGGCAAACCCAAAACTTTAAGTCTAATATCGACAGTAGTAGACCTAGTTAACGTCTGGTCTAGGCCTATACTATTGAAGGTATTATTCCAATGCGCAGAGCCTATTGGGATAATAGGAACTACACTACATGGCGCCCAACTCGTTTGGAAGGGCGATAAAACTAACGTAAGACATTTAGAGTAACTCAGTCGTGCTTTCTCACTCAGACCCCTTTTTCCCATAATACTCCAAAGACGTCTGGAGTGGGTGAAAGGTAATATCCGCCAGACCTCGCAGGAGGGAACTCCTATGTATGGTTCTTGGTTTAGTCAACGTTGAAGGATACACCGTTCCAAAATATTGTGCATCTAATCCTTGTTTCCATAAGAAACCTGATCTGCAAACATACAAAATAACCTTCTGGACAGTACAATGTCAGACAGTGAAGGAGAAAGAGAGGCAGTTAGATTAGCAGCTGAAATAGCAGAAGCTGATACTGCACTACAAGAAGCAGACCAGGATATAATACTCATCCCGGTCGTCAAAAGGAAATCTATAACTTTAAAACTTATAGAAAATGGACTGACACCTAGAGGTGGCACAGTCATATTCGTAATTGAGGCACACGAATATCGGCAGACAGAGGTATACTATTCATGGATAAATTTTCCAGCAGCAAATGCTGTAACAAAGTACTTCCACTATTACAAAATAGAGGAACCTCCTGAAATGTACACTCCTTTCGAGGAGGTGGAAGTACCACTTAAATTTCAAGAGCATTTGCTCTTATTTAATGGCGCCCTAAAACATAATAATCACATCACATCACCAGGCTCGGTCCATTAGGTAGACCAGGAGCAACGTGGCCGGTCCTAGCCGGATACACACCACATCCAGACATCAATGGGATGTCTGCAGCAGAGCTGTTAGTACAACTAAAACAATTAATAAAAATACATAGACAATTAGTCCAATATGTGATGCGGACTTCAACAATTCAGCCAGAAATTAAAATTCCACAGCTGACCCCTCACCAGGGGAACACAAATAAAATTACACCACAGAACATACAATCCTGCCTAGGTAAAGTACCAGCTAAACGGGAACAAATACCATTCTGGTTAGCACAAAAAATCACCCAAATAGAGGCTGTGTTTCCAGACACCACCCCGTTAGAAAAACACAGGATTCTGACTATCTGTCTTCCAATGGGAATCGCACCACACATTGAGGACTGTGACACTTGGGGTACAGTCTTTGCTTCCATCTCCACAAAAACGCACGGTGTTCCATCCATTTCGGTAATACCAGATGTGCTAAAACAAATTCAAGACGAATACGGTCCAGAACCCGCTTTAACTCTTGGTATGAAATTACTAAAAGACTTCAAGCAGGTCTCGGCTATATTATTAGCCAACATAAAGGGAGAAGCAGCGAACATGGCGATCCGCCAGAGGTTAAAGGAGACAGATATAGCAGACCAACCAGCTGAGATTGCCAGAATCATAGAAAAATCCTATGAGGAACTAGGCAGAGATAGTTTAGGTGGAATACCAGTAAAACCACAACTGATTGAAAGTCCTGAAAAAATATTTTTTAATAATAATTCAACATCACAGAAAAAGAGCTGGGATGGAAACAAACAATCCAATCCTAAAGAAAAGAAATTCCAGTCCAGAGGAAGGTCTCCTAGGCGAAGAGAAAAATCTCCGAACCAAAGACACAGGTCACCCCAGAGTGACCCCTCTGGGAAAAGATATAACCTTAGAAATAGGGATAATATAAAGAAGCCTGATAGATATCAAGACATTGATACACGTCCCTCTCAATCTTTTCAGACTTCCTCGCAGAAATCGGAAAGAAGAGGACGATCAGAACAAAGAGAAGAGCACGCCAAGTCCAAAGACAAGGAACCTGCTAAGCTAAAAAAGAAATTACAATTTCCAAAAAAGAAGGTAGCCAGTATCAAAGTAGTTAACAATGCCGAGAATACTGAGGACACAACTGAAAAACGGAGAATGGGCTCAGACAATGCTAGACAGCGCAGCAGAAGTGAGCATAGCTCGCAAAGTCCTTATGAATCATCTGGAGACAGTGGACACGAATGAATATCTTCAAGTGGAAACTGCAGACACCAGAGTTAGCAAACCTCACAAAATATATGAAATAACATTACGTATAGAGGGGGATAAGACTAGAAAAATAAGGGGACTGTTTTGGGATAATCTCTCCAAGGGCTATGACATCCTTCTAGCTGAAAAAGACTGGCCACCAGAGTTTGTCAGGGAGTGCCCTCATGGCGAAGAAATAATTATGCCTGCCTTCTCAAATCATATCCCAATTCATAAAAAATACACACTTGCTAGAAAGTGGGCAGTAGCTCTAGCTCCTGCTTTATATAAAAATCACGTAGGATGGGATGAGGACTCTCCTCCTCACAAAATCCAGTTAAAATCACAACCTACTGCACAAAGACAGTACCCAATTAAGCAAGAAGCTAAAAAACAGGTAAAAGAAATCCTAGATCAGCTAGAATACCAGGGGGTGATTGAAACTTGCACCTCACAAATGAACAACCCTTTGTTTCCGGTCTTCAAACCAGACAATTCATATCGTCTAGTTTTGGATTACCGACACCTTAACTCATGTTGCAAAACGTTTGCAGTGCAAAACTCGCACAGTGCTGCACTAATGAATAACATAGTGCGCAAAAAATACAAAACAACATTAGACATCTCTAATGGATTCTTTTGTCAAAACATAGCACCAGAGAGCAGATATTTGTCTGCATTCTCAATAAATGGCACTCAAAAACAATTCTGTCGGTTAGCCCAGGGGTACAAGAATAGCCCAGGGGTATTCTCAGTGAGAGTAACAGAATTACTACAAACATATTACGACGAAGCATTATCGTATGTCGACGACATATACTTAACAGATGATGACTTGGAGACTCACTTGAAGAGAGTGAACACCATAATACTTGGGTTCGCAGCAGAGGGTTACAAATTCAACTTTAAGAAATCAAGAATTGCCCATCTGACAGTCCTGTTCTTAGGATATGAATTATCAAGTGAAGGCAAAAGCCTGGCTGACAATTTTCTAGAAAAATGTGCCGTACTCCAAGCACCTAGAACACTAAAAAACCTACAGTCAATTCTAGGATTCCTAAATTTCGGAAGAACATACATTGCAAATTACGCAGAAAGGGTCAAACCCCTTTATGATCTAATAAAACCAGATTTTAAAAGAACTAATTGGACTCAAATACACACAGAAATTCTGAGATCCTTACAAACAGACATGTTAATTAAAACAAAATTAGAAACACGTGATAACACACGCAATCTTGTGATTCGAGTCATCCCAGGGAGATGCGGATTCACATACCTGACCTCTAATGAGGGAGAAAAGGTACCAATTGCATTCAAATCACACTTGTACACTAAGGCTGAAATGAAATTCAGCCCAACGGAAAAAATTCTAACTGCAACACAGACAGCTATAGCAAAAGAACGAGCCCTGACACAAGGTAAACGAATAATAATCGTGACACCGATACCAGCCCTAGAGGCGGTAACAAAGGCAAGCATTCCAAATGCTAAAGCGCTCCATCCGAGATGGATACAATGGGCTAATTCTCTTGCTGCAACAGACGTGGCATACGAATTTGATCCTAACTTAAAAACACAAGAATTTCTCCAATATGAATTTGAATGTCCTCCGCCGACCGAAATTCTGCCTCTAGAACATTACGGCTGTATAATATATACAGACGGATCAGCACAACCCGCAGTAGGGGGTAAACAAGCCTACAGTGCTGCGTGCGCGATCGTTAAAGGTCACTGGCACGAAGGGAAATTTAAACCAGCTATCACTAAAACACAATCTTTAGGAGATTGTACAGCTCAACGAGCTGAACTACTGGCGTTCAAGATGGCGCTTGAAAATACCGATCGAGAATTCCCCACACTCATAGTGTGCGATTCGTATTATTGCGTTCAGTCTTACAATGAATACTTGCAGATCTGGCTTCAGAATGGTTTCAAGGATGCGAAAGGTGGCACAATCAAGCATAAAATGCTCTGGGAACAAATAGCTCTTTTACAAAAAGAACTACCAAAGACTCACGTGATACATACACTGAGTCATCAGCGTGATGGCGTTCACGTTGCAGGGAATTCATTGGCTGAGACAGCCACAACGGTAGCAACTAAATCGGCTTCCGTAGTTCGAAAAAAGCGTACAGCGAAGTATATTGACGGTGAAACAGTGCTGGCAGTGAAAAGGTCATCAAAAGGCGACTGCTCAGCGCTACCGATCAACTATCCACTCAATTATACATACATAATCGATGCAAACTCCGTCCCTTTTGCTCGAATCCCTGGAGTGGGGGATAGAGTGATTCCAAACATGGACAGGAGAAACTTGTTAATCGCAGACGCACATATAGGCGAGGGTCTCAGACACCTCAAACTAAAAGATTCTCTGGAAGAATTGCAATCAAGGTACTGGTGGCCAGGCATGAGCCTGCATCACACCATGTTTGTAAAAAACTGCCCAAACTGCAACAGGAATCGCAGTGGTGAGAGAAACGGTGTAATACCGTGTCGTTTCACTCCAGAAAAAATCAAGAGTAAAAAGCAAGGCTTGCGATTAACATATACAGGCTAGTTTCCACTTATAATGTGATCACCAGCACTCGGCTGACGTCTGGACTGTTATACAAAGATTTGCGAGTCTAAATGGCATATACGCTAAGAGCATGCTACGTTTGACCATTGTTTTCACTCTAGCCCTCCAGCCTGAGGGGAAACATGACCAAATGAGCATAGCACAGCGGGAATCTTCTCAATTCCTTCCTGAGGGATACGGGATGGTGTAAAGAAAAAACCAAGGCATAAAGCAATCTATAACGGAAAGGATATTAGGTTCGGGAGCTGGGTGGGTCAAACATCTAATAAGTGTCCAACGTAGTCTAAATAACTTGCCAAGAAATTCTCTGAAGGGATTCAGTCCGTACGAATTATTATTTGGAACTAGGATGTTAATCTCTGACCTTGACAGTCAAACTTCAGTGGTGAAGGAAAAAAGCTTTGATATCAAAGACCGTTTGGCTATTTTGCAGGACTTAAATGAAACAAGAAAAGACCTGAGCAACATAAAGTTGAAACAACAGACAACAACCACTGAAGAACCACCACCTGTCCCAGCAAGACCTATCTGGATTCCAAAAGTCGGGGATCTAGTCAGAGAAAAGATCGCGGTAAAGAAGGAATTTGGGCCTTCTTACAGAAAAGCAGTTCCTGTCTTGTCTATCAACGGGACAAGATCAGTTGTTCTACCGCCGCTTGCTGGTAAAAAGGAGAACCGAGTTGTATCCATCGACCTGGTAAAACCACAATCATGTGGCCGATAACAAATAGTAGGCCAAGTGGACTCCCCATAAGTAGCAGAACACCAAGGTTTGCTACCAGTACAGAGGTCCTAACAAAGAGGCTAATCACATTCGAAACGCCTACAGAAGAACAACAAGGACTATGCAACAATGCAATGGAACTTAGACCTCTGAAAACCCAAATAAAAACATTTAGCAGAGACACACCAATCTATAATGAAGTACCAAATGATAATGCAAGGAACATTAATCCTGAAGCAATTGGAACAATTGACAGAACTGCATCTGGCTACTTCATAAACTTCGATGATTCCTCTGAAGGCTTCACTGAATCAAAGACACAGCCATCATCAAAAACCTTTAAAGATAAAGCTAAAGAACTTTTGAAACAACTGAAAGAAACATATCTGATTTCTCCATGGATTGAATTTTGGGTGGGTTTTGGTGCATTTATCCTCATACTTTGGCTCATCATGATACTAACATTGGGACGCTTCATTGAGGGAAAATATGCTAAAATGGACACAGCAAGTCAGAAAATCAACTTGATCCTCAAACCACACACATCTTCACACGTCGAGAAAAGAGAACTTTCTTCAGTCAACTTCACAGCCAATCCTATACCGGGTGGGGTAGCATGGGACAACACTGACTACGAAATCTATGGTCCGGTTGAAATCCTGAAATATCCACACCAAATTAAGATCTCGTTGAGTGACTTTGTAAAACCAAGCTCATTTGCTGATGATTGGGACTTCGAAAGCATTAATAATATGATGTCTGACTTAGTAATGTCTGCTAAATTTACCAAACATGATTATTTGCAAGGTTCTACAAATTATGATAGTATGTATTGCTACAACCACTATGGCAACCATTTTTTACATAGATCTGCACAACCTAGAAATGTTTTAAATTATAATCAATGGGAACATTGTGCAACCCCTCCAAAAGGAAGCTCAAGAACCGTTTACGACAAATATTCATACTTTTCAGGTTTTAACATAAGTAATGCTGAAACATTTTATTTCAAATTGTCAAATAAGACAGGGACAAAGACCATGATAACAAACACGAAATTGATATATTCAGACTCATTCTTTGAACAAATGAATACTTTTGGTTTTGATTATTGGGACAAAAATGTTGAATTGAAAAGTGTTTGGGGCACAAAAGAATGGCAAGTACAGGGTATAGAATCTTTGTTTAGAGCCTGCATGATCCCAGAACAAATTATATTTTTTAAATGACACTGTTCAACAAACTACCTGTCTTGGCCTAGCCAAAATCAAAGACTTAAATAAACCGTCTATTCCAAAACCAACAATGAACAGCAATAGCTCTACAGATGAAGAGATAGACGTAAATTATGTATTAAACCAAAACAGAACACATCCAGATTGGAAACAGTGGTTGATCTGGCCCACAGATACTAATAACTGTCAAGACAGATTCCTGAACAAAACACAGGGGTTCAAAATGACCAGGCCAGACCCTAGATATCCCCAAAGACATCACCCAGGGATAATAACCACCTACAGTGTGGGCAAATTATGCCTTCAATGGCTACAGACTTCCACACTGGCCGAAATTAAGCAACACCTAACTTTACTTACTGATGGTGCTGACTTGCGTGATTTCACTATGGGACCACGCAAACAGCGTCAAAAGCGTTTCATAGCAGCCTCTGTATATGCAGCATACAATGAGGCCTGGAAGGTTACTCAAATTGAGACAGCAGAAAGGATACGGGAAATTGACCGTATTCATTTGGAAAAATCACTTTCTGTAGTGGACAATGGGTTAATGACTCTGTCCTCCAGAATTTTTTCTTTGGACAGCATTGTGTCTTCAGCAATCGACATATTATCGCAGGACTTACTGTTGTTACAACACGGTCAGTCTCAATTGCGTTCTATTGTGCAGCTTGGCTGGACGTTACAAAATCTGCGTTCAGGCTATCGTCTAATCAACACAACGTCACTATTCTATATCTTTAACCTTACTGATAGACAAATCAGTATGGCCCAGAAGGGTGCTGATTATACAATCCTGAGCATTGAGAAACTTGAGAGATTACCAGTGACAATGTCAGAACGACCTGTCAGTGAATGGATAATACATGGGATAATTAATATTCCAATATCAACCTTCAGGTTTCAATACTGCCAAAAATATATACAGGCTGGCATGTATGAAAAATTAGGAAAAGGGTACATTAAAACAACATGGAACTTGCCCTATTCACATGCATGTGTCAGTAATAAAGGACAGAAAGTGTTTCTTAGTGGCAATAATTGTGCGATGTCACTAAGCGGTACACTTCTGTGTAACGGAATTAGTTTGCATGGAGCCTGTGAAGGGAACTCAAATAACCTTTCATGTCACCAGCTAGGCACACCTGCAACAGAGATAGAACCATTCTTTCAAAGACTCTATAATGGGAGTTACGTTCTAATTGTGGACCGCAGATGCTGTAGTCTTATGCCCGGGACTCCTTATCTCGTAACTACGACTGCGAAGGTCAAGTGCTGTGGACACTCATTGTTCCCCAGCTCCCTTCCAGACAGGGAGGCAAGGGCATGGCCCAACTTGAAAATTACTTCTATTCGAATAGATACTTTAAGCAGAATGAAAACAGTGCTTCTTCAGACGCCGACAAGGCTCACGTCATCAAAAGAAACGTATGATCTCCAAGTCGCAAGGACGACTGCAGAGATACATTCATTGTTATCAACTAATTCCCCCATACATTTCGTAGAAATCCTGAATGAAATCTTAAATATTTCTGATACCAGTGGAGTCTCAAAAGTATTTAAGACAGTATTTTCGGTGGCATTAACACCATTCAAAGCCATACTGGGTATTTTTCCAGATTTCGTCCATTCGATTTTTGGCGGACTTCCCCTCATTTTAGGACTGATTGCAGGAATCCTATTCCTAGTCCTTATATTTCGTTATGGCAAACCATGTCACAGACAGAACACCTGCGACAAGGGAAGAAACAATCCTAGCCATTGGATACCGGGACCGGATATCAAAAATCCTGGGACTATCCCGGCTTAGAGACCTGAACATGACTTGGTTTCTATCATTTCGACCAATGTGGCAACGATGTGTTTTACCTGTATTAAGGTGCCTGCTATGCGGAGAAGAATGCGTGTTAGACACCTGTCTGACGCTACAATCGGATGCGCCAATGGATGCAGAAACATTGTTGAGTCCAACAAAGGCTCATGCTTTGTGCTGCCCTCAACGGCTACCAATCCTGATGACGGCATTCGTGGAAGCTTCACCACTACGATTAAGGGGTAGTGAAGTTCAAGATGAAAGCAGCATCGATCAGGTACGACCTTCTGTCAGCAATCCAAATCAGAATGTCGATGGAGACAATCATGCGCACGAATGCATGGTTACACCTATTTCCGAGTTAGTGGAACTCTCCCAGGAAGCTGTTGACAACTTTTTCGAGAGTCTAAATGATATGATGTTCTCACCAGAGCAGAAATAGAGACTTTTGAGCAAGCTCGTACACGGCGTTCCCTGAATTTGACCTTCAACTAGAAAAGCAAAATACCATGAACAATTTTCCCTCCAGTTCACGGACAGCAATTTTTTTAGCAGTCCCAAAATATTTTTGCATATTTTTCGGGACACTATCTTCTGCTTAAAGTAAGAACTATTCTTAGAGAACTAAAATTTCTAATTTTAGATAGCTTATAGACATTAGCTGCCCGCTGGTATGTTCATATATATTTTATTCTGTGATGGAATGGTCTCGAACTTTTTCTTCTGTATTAAGAGCCATTTCATGTGTAAATTCTCATATACCAAATAGCAATAATGTATACAAATGCGTGATTACTTTAGCATTATTTCGCAGCTTGAGTGCATACTATACATATGACTGCATTTTTTCCGTATATTTGATAATTTCAAAATGCATTTATGTATTTTGGGGTGGTAAGGTATACACGATACTCTACAGTATGTTTTACTATGCATAGATTAGTAAATATGTCCATAGTTAGCGTGGAGTGGGTGTGATGTATTCCTATAGGTTCTGTATCGATCCCCCTATTCCTGACCCTATTCTGGTTAACAAACTAACGAGTTAACTAGCAGTCAGCCCATGAGGCAGAAAACCCCCATGATGCAGGAACCGTTATCTGATAAAGCCACACTACGGCACAGGAACGTGTTATCTGATTAGGTCATAACGCTTGCCATCTAATTAGACAAGCGATATTCCTCCAGCCCCTGATAAGGCATACGGAGTTCTCATAACAAATCAAACCTATGACAACCTGGGAAAAACCCTGCGCCCATTGTTTTGATTTCACCGAGAACTTCAGCAAAAGAATGTGTCGTATGACATCCTTATTGACGTATCTATGTCCATCCTTACGTCAATCTCGGCACCTTAAAGGTATAAATATTACCGATATTGCCCTATGCAAACACACGCGGTGGTGACGAGACGGAGCAGCCATACTTGCCGAAGCCCAGAGCAGAGCAGACCCCGCTGGCGCAGCCCCGCCTTTCTGACGCGCTGAGAACGAGACGCGCTGCTTTCTCCTGCTGAAAAATCCAGCACCGGCGTTTCCGGGTAGCCCTCGCAGGCAGCCTGGAATATCGAGACCAGAGACGAGAGATACCATCCCTCATTCATCCTAGATTCCAGGTACAGAACTGAATAACCCCTCACAGAGAATTCTTTAGTCAGTCACTTGGCAAAACAAACTTAACTTAAACTGTAACTTTCTATTCCCGCCCACGTATTAGGCTTAGGTCAGGTACACGGGGTAGGCGTATTTAGAAACACCAGTTGAGTACGATTAGTCAAATGTATATGTGTATGTAATATATTTTATTCATTTTAAACCTTCATATGGCTTAGAAACCATATAAATGTTTTTACAGTATTATTTTATACTTCTGCTTTTAATGTATGCACTTTACTTAGCTATAAGTATTGCAATAATATCGATCCATTTCTCTTGTACGAGAAAAGAGACTGATCAATAAATAACATCTTTTATTGAACACGCCCGTCTCTTCCTTTTCTCTACAATCTGATGAGACTAAGAATGCACGTACTGACTGAGTAAAATAAATTGCCTTTTGTTCACACGACTCTCGAGATATACTCTTGATTAGGGGAGAGCAAAGTTGTCATGTTCTATGGTTGTCAGAAACTAAATCCCTTCTTGTCTAATCAGGGAAGTTAATTCCTTCCTGAACATTCGAGAAAGTTTCTAGTGAACTCTGAGCTAGCTGGCAAACCCAAAACTTTAAGTCTAATATCGACAGTAGTAGACCTAGTTAACGTCTGGTCTAGGCCTATACTATTGAAGGTATTATTCCAATGCGCAGAGCCTATTGGGATAATAGGAACTACACTACAACACAATATATTTCCGTGCAGCCGTTTTAAGATCGCATTTACCATGAGGTTACAATGCACCTTTATCTATATTTCCGGCTGCACCACATACAACCTGGGAGATAGATCTCCAAAGGCTGCAGAGGGGCCCTACTCATGCAGAGGGGCCCTCTCATGTAAAACCCAGCAGCCTGCCTTCAGGATTGATAAGCTCTGCCATAGGGGTGACTGATAGGTTTCAAGTGTAGTGATATGCCTAGATATAGGGAGCCTATATCTAAGTAAGAGGTGCGTGCTCCATCTTACCCAGGCAGGGGTAGCGGACCTGTTGTGTCATTTTGAGTGGCCTCTCCTGGGTGGCATAATACATGCTGTAGCCCATGGGAGGCCTCTGGGGTACCTATGCCCTGGGTACAAGGGTACCATATACTAGGGATTGATAAGGGTACCCCAGAATCCAATATGGAGTGTACCTAAGGTACATATATTGGAGGTTTAAGGGAGAAAGCAGATAGACTTGGGTCCTGGATAGCAGGATCTCAGTCAGACTAGTCCGAAACAGTGAGACATCAGAAAAAAGTGGGGGTAACCATAAGAAGCAGATACTACTTTCCCACAGTTGGTGCAGGTTAGTGCTGTTAATCTGTAGACACGTGTTTCTGGATACCATCCGTCATCAGTAGAGATAAAAACACATTTAATTTGGGGGTGCTGGGCAGGCTGCCACAATCCTTTCAGGTCTCAGTACCTCTCACAGGCGCACAGGTGCATCTCCGCAAACTTGTCATCTTAATGGCTCTAGAGACCCTTTTCAAACAGAAAGGGGTGGGAGCACACTGCTTCACCTCCCAGCACAGCTCCCACCATCAAGGGGGAATGGGTGTAGGTACTCCCGGCCAACATACAAGCAATGTAGAAAAAGGTGGGAGCACACGCCTTCACCTCCCAGAACAGTTCCCCCCTTAGCATTATGGTAAATACAGTTCCTAGGATGCTTCATTCCGGTCCAGGGAAGACATGGCTTGGCAGTTCGGGCTGGACTGTTCCCATGAGGCACAGGGCCAAGACTGATTTGCATATGGCCATGTCTGAACTGGGGTGGCTTGGTATGCAAAATAACGATGGATTAAATCCAGATCTGTGACTGGGGGTGAATGTTTTGCCATTGTGCAAAGTTCCGTCCATCATCTTGTGTGTTTTGCTGTTCACCCTATGAGGGAAGGGTATGCCCAGACGTGGGTCCCGTGCTCACTACGCCACTGGAGTCAAGCTATCCTGGCTGAAGACGGCTGATAGCCAGAAACCAGTCCTAGGATGCTTGATTCTGGTCCAGGAAAGACATGGCTTGGCAGTTCGGTCTAGACTGTTTCCATGAGGCACAGGGTCAAGACTGATTTGCATATGGCCATGTCTGAACTGGGGTGGCTTGGTGAGCAAAATAACGATGGATTAAACCCAGATCTGTGACTGGGGGTGGATGTTTAGCCATTGTGCAACATTCCGTCCATCATCTTGTGTGTTTTGCTGTTCACCCAATGTGGGAAGGGTATGCAGAGACGTGGGTCCCTTGGTCACTAAGCCACTGGAGTCAAGCTATCCTGGCTGAAGACGGCTGATAGCCAGAAACCGGTCCTAGGATGCTTGATTCCGGTCCAGGGAAGACATGGCTTGGCATTTCGAGCTGGACTGTTCCCACGAGGCACATGGTCAAGACTGATTTGCATATGGCCATGTCTGAACTGGGGTGGCTTGGTGAGCAAAATAACGATGGATTCAACCCAGATCTGTGACTGGGTGTGAATGTTTTGCCATTGTGCAACATTCCGTCCATCATCTTGTTTGTAATGCAGTTCATGGTACATGTGTCCTTGAATATTTACTGGAGTATTCCATCAAAGTTGGTTCAGGTTAGTGCTGTAAATCTGAAACCGGTTCAATTAAATGGCTATCAATTTTCAACTAGAACGACACACACAAGATATCAGATATCAATGAACGTAATATAAGGACATCTGCAAGGTGAGTGAGTGAACTCCAGGTTCAGTCTGTGCCACAACCATACACCTCATTTTTTCAAGACATTGACATTCCTGCCAAAGGTAGATATACCCTTCTACATAGGGCAATCCAACACCTTACCGCCTTCCTATGCTCTGCCTCACCTCTCAAAGGAGGAGGAACAACTTCAGCATCTGATCCAAAGAGGGTCGTCAGTTTCTAACAGTTTTTGATCAGAGACCTCCAACTAGACAACTTTTCATGGGCTTCACTTGTGCAATAAAGTGCAAAACAGAACAAAAGAGATCCATCCCCTGTGGGTTGCATTATGCATCAAGATCTGACATGGGCTGGCTGACAGCAGCCCCTAGAAGGCTTGCATGCTCATTCAATCACGGGGAAGGCTGCTGCCACTGTGCTGGTGTGTGATGTGCCAGTCTCTGACAACTACAAGACTGCTACAAGAGCATCCCTCCACAAATTCACGAAATACTAGTGCCTGGACAGCCTCGTCTGGCAGATAGCCAAGTTGCCTGATACGTCCTGCAAGATTTGCTGGTTTGAGCCATTCCTGAGACCTACCACTTGTGAAAATGTATGCCTGGGTATCGATTCACAAGGTGAGGAATCTACAGTCAGAAGTCTCTATGAGAAGAACATGCTACTTAACATTCAATCAATCAGGGTTGGTAAAGCGCAGCTACTCATCCGAATGGATCTCAAGGCGCTGAGGGGCGGTGCACGCTGCTCCTCGGTACTCAGGGGAGGCATTGGGGGCGGCGGAGGGGTTCCTTGTCCTATCGGGTACGTGCGGGCCGGGCGCTCATGGTGATTCATTGAAAAGCCAGGTCCTTCAGGAACTTGGATAGGGTTGGTGTCTGGCGGAGGTGGAGAGGGAGGGCGTTCCAGGCCTTAGCCGCAAGGTAGGAGATGGAGCGTCCTCCTGTTCAGTTCTGGTAACGTCTGTTCTGGTAGGGACTATATCTAACCTCATATTCCTCACAGACCTCCCCCCCTCTCTAGTCGAGGCCATGCCTCACACAGTTCATTAATACGATCCCAATCTAGAGATCTTTAGAATGGAATTTTCAGATGTCTATGGCTCAGTGCTCAACGTTGTGGACAGAGATGAGAAGAAAACTGACGTTGGTGCATGGAGGTGGCACGGATATACTGGCCCTGCTAGTCACATTCAGGGCAGGACGGACCCAGCATGGAGTTACACAGTGCCACCTACCGATGGGTGTGTGAATTGCTATCAAACTTGTCCAGATCCAGTCTGGCACCTAGGGAAATTCACAAGGGGAGGAATATGGGATTAGAAGAACACTCTACAAGAAAAGCCGGTACAGAAGGTAAGCAACTCTTATGGTCATTACTGACCTTGTTTATTCTTACTATCCCCTACACTCTGCTATCACTGAGCATGTCCATTCTCTGTCTGCACTTTACCTGTACCACTGAGAATTGGACTAGTGCTTAACATACTTCACACTGACAGTGTCACCTTCCTGCGTCGTACTGGGTGAACAGCCTGCCCATCTCAATGTTGCCTCCTCTTTGAGGTGTGAATGATAAAACTCAACAACAAATCTGACTCGACTGCACCCTGCGCCATGTCTAAATATGAGCTATTAACAATGGAATGGAATGCACCCTGATTAAGTGCAAGCCATTTATATTGATTGTTTTATAAAAATGTGCAATACGTCTGCATATAGCTTTTAAATTACATTGCATTAAAAACATTTTTACCTCTAGTCTATGTAACCATTCTGCTCCCTATAACCCAGAGAGCTTTTCTGATGGTGCCTACCGTATTTCTGGTAGAGCTACTTCATTCATAGATGCCTACATACAAATGCAAATACATATAAATTTAGGGAACCTCCCACAAGTTCTAGTAGGTGGAAGTAAAAGAGTGTCCATTATTCATAGCCTATGGATTCTTGAGCCAGGCTATGGTGTACCAGGCAAGTCTGAGCCGTCCTCTCACACCTGCCCAGGCCCCTCAAGGCCTTGCTGAGTGCACCCAAAATCATTCTCCTCCATCTTGTGAATTGCAGCCTACCTGTGCCCCAGATTGCAGTGAGCAGAGTCCAGGAAGTGGTAAGGAGACAGACTAGTGCTGTCTCTTCCCAAAACAAAAGTTGTTTAAAAAACGCTTTTCCCTTTCTGTGATTACTGTCTTTGCATGTGGTTGTTACAGTTTAAAATTGCAGTTTTGACATGCCTGTGATTGCATATTTTATCACCTGTTTTGTGTTTTAAACTTGTGGTTTTTCCCTGCCCATGATCGCTTGCATTTAACGTGTTGAATTGTGGGATTTGCAGTCCAACCTCAGTAGTTTGTCCCTCTCATTCCTTCGTGACAAATCTGTTTTCCCTCCAAATTTCTCCTTTGCTCTGTGCCAAGACCTGTGTGTTAAAACAGTGCACCCCCAGCCACCACTTTGTGTTCACAAGCCAGTGAGGCCAGCCCCCTGCCCCCCCCGCAACAACAGGGATATTCTACATCAGAGGGTGCTTCTGTGAGCTGTTTAAACTGTATTTACTGGGGCCTGTGCACTTCGTTTTTGGCCAGCAGGGGGAGTAAAGTTTTATTCAAACAATATTGTTAGATTTCGAGTTAGTGAAGCCTTTACTTGCAGAAGTCCAAAGTGTGGATTGAGCCTGTCTGTCTCCTAGAAGATTCTGAACAGGAGAAGCCGCTTCTACCTCCCTGTCCAGCAAACCTTGTCTGAGGTCGCCCGGACCTTATATGGTCTGCTAGTGGTTGGCACATGTGTACACTGATTGGTGATTGCTTCTGGTGTTTCTATGGGGTTAGGGTTAATGTCCTCATTGGTTGGGTATTTGAGGGTTCTTATTGGTTTCTGGGTCTGTGATTCAATCATTGCAGGGTTGGGACTAGGGCTAGGGCTAGGATTTCTATTGGAAGTAGGGACTAGGGCTTCCTATGTTATTGGTTGTTGGAAGTAGGATGGGACTAGGGCTAGGGTTAGACCTTTAATTGGAAATAGCTATTTAGGGCTTCTGGCGTGATTGGCTGTTGGACTAGTTGTGAGACTAAGAGTAGGGTTAGGCTTTCGATTGGAAGTAGGGACTAGGGCTACCTGTACCATTGGCTGCTTGGACTTGGGTTGGGACTACTGGCAGGGCTAAGGCCTTTATTGGATGTAGAGATCAGGGTTTTTTAACTGAGTGGGGGGTTGGACTAGGGCTAAGATTGGCTGTAAGGTCCTGGTCTCCTATTGGTTCTAGATTTTAGGGCTAGTGTTGTGATTGGATAATGTTAGGGCTAGGGTTCCCATTGGCTGTAAGGGGCATCGGATTACTAGGGCTATAAAAGGCCAGGCTTAGGGCGTCTCAGCTGAGGGCGGAGAGGATAAGGGTAGTTGCCTGTTTGAGCCTATTAAGGGCGGAGAGGACAAGGGTAGTTGCCTGTTCGAGACTGACCAGAACCAGGGCCAGAAATGCTGCCCTTTTTCTCATTTAGCAATATCCAGCTCACACCATCCACATCCACAGAGCAACACACTCACACCAAATGTACACCACACACAACACTATTCACAGATTAATGTACCAGCATGCACCACCAACCCAACCACATCTACACACCCTACTATCCCGAATACCACACATATCCACCAGCACCCACAAACAGTACACAACTCTATCCTATACCACTAACCAATACACGCATCACTAACACAACGCCAATCAACACCATACATAACTACATCCCATTCAGACACACTCTTCCTGCTATAATTACACCTAACAGACAACCTGTTATCTCCTACTCTACTCCTCCTTGCATCATCTGACACCTCTTTTACTATACCGATCCACTAAAACATACCTTTCTAAACACTTTCGTCTGAGTCCTCCCCTCCAAAACTCCTTTTAACTCATCCAAAAGCCTCCTCCTATTGCTAAGACCTAAAAAAATAATAATAATAATAATCATCTTTCACTCTTTTATCCCTTCACTATCCTTTTCAATCGAAATTAACAGACTAACATGTTCATTTCTCAAATTCCATAATAAACTATACTAATTTACTACCCAAGTAACTGAATAACATATCCACTACTCAAATTACTTCATATTTTATACTATACTAATTTTCAACAGTAATCCTTTATGGGTTCCGGAGTGGCGTGCTACTCGCCAGAAAAGCGCTTCAACACCCTTCAGGGGTAACAAGTGCTGTATGAATGCAAATCTTTCTTTCCCTTTTATCCCTCTGCTATCCTTCTCACTCCAAGTAACAGACTAATATCCACCACTGAAATTACCTCATATTTCACCATTTTAATTCACCACTAGTCCTTTATAGGCTTCCTGAATAGCGTGCGTCAACAAGTGATAAATAAATACAAACCTTTGTCCTCCTCTATCCTTCTGCTATCACTCCAAATCCAAATAACTGACTAACCTATCCACCACTTAAAATGTATTTGCATGTTTCACTGTACTAATTCAACACTAATCCTCTATGGGTCCCGGAGTAGCGCGCTACCTGCCTAGAAAGCGCTTCGACGCCTCGTCAGGGGTAGAAAGCGCTATATAAATGCAATTACAATACAATACAAAATGCCGCTGCTCATTCATATGAGGCAAACAGTATCTACAAATTGGACTGGGTAGGGGAATTTCTCCATCCCTTACAAGGCAGACCTCAAGGAAGGCCGGTAGAGGCAAGAGCTGGAAGACAATGATCCAAGACCTTCTCCTTACTTCCCCACTCTGAATTCTTGATGGGGTGAGAGATGGGGTGTGAGGGAGGGGCTGGGGAGCACCTTCTATTGCAACAAGAAAGCTGTGTGAAAAACAGGGACTAAGAGTAAAACAAATACTTTCTAGCCCTGTATTTTGTGCTTGGGATAGGAGGCACAGAGTAAGACCTTCCTCCAAGCCTCCATCACTGCCATAAACCTTTGGATTGTTGTGTGAGCAGTGTGGGAGCTACGAAGAGCGATCATTGCCACCCGCCCTCCCCTTACCAAGCCTTGCAACAGATTGTCAAGAGGACTTGGAAGCAGGTGGCATCCATTTTATTACTGCCGAAGCCACTCCCTTGATAATGCCCAGTGACGACCTTCACTAGAGGACCTACGAGGGCTTTGCATTCATCTTAGTTAGGTACAAGTTGTAATGTACTATAACCATTGCTCTAACAATTGCTCTCAGCCCTTTCCCTGACCATGCCTAGCCATAGATCCAGTGAACAGGGCTTAGGGGAGGAAGGCAACCTTCATAAATAGGTACATATTTTACTGTACTCCGATCATGGTCTCAGTCATCCTTAGAACATACCTAGCATGTGTTGAAGGTACAACCTCATTAATCTTTAAGGAGGGTCGATTCACAGGAAAAGGGGCATCCAGTTGTCAGAGCCCAAGGGGCAAGCAGGGGTTACTGGGCCTAACTCTAGTGACTGAGGCCTTTTACTTCTGATGTCCTAGGGTCCGACCAACTAGTAGTCCTGAGCAACTGGGTCACGTACCCCTCAGCACTTAATTCCCAGTGGTAGCATGAGTGGGTTCAAGGTGTTCACAGGCTCAAGACTCAAAATGCGTAAGTACAATACATGAATGTCAAGCCAAATACTCGCTTTCATGACAAAAGTATTATTTACATATGAACAATGTCAAATAAAACACACAATAACAATCCACACACAGCCATTCTCCTTAACCCAATTCCCTTAAGGAGTAAGTCTGCGTCTTGTCCTTCACACTCCCACGTGTCCCTCCCACATACTACTAAATTCTAAACTTACGTGTGCGCAGGCTCTGAAGCTTGGAGAGGGGGGAAGAACTCCACACGCATAAGCATTGGTAGTGCGGAGGCATAAAACGCCACACGTAGTTGTGAATTGCATTTTTGAGTACATTTTCTATTATCACAAAACATACCATAAAGGGCAGTTTTCCAGTGCTGTATGAAGTAGGTCACATATTCCCAGGGCTCTGCTGCTTAACGATCAGTCTTACCTGCTTCTGCTGTGATACAGAAGATCCTCACAGCATGCAGCACTCCAGAGTTGAAGTGGACAGGTGTGGATGCCAGAGATGCTATCAGCCCACCCCCTTTCTGAGGTATGCCCAGGCCGATCTGACCAGTGACCTCCTTCAAAATCAAACAGCCCTTTTGAAAAGTATATAATAGCTTGACTCTTCCTTCCTCCAGTGTGTGTCCCGCTCAGCTCTCAAGAATGGAGCAAACCATAAATAAGTCTGGGGGTTCCTCCTCAAGCCTCTTCAAAGGACCTTGGTTTCCAATTTGGAACCCACAGGCTTCCCTCTCTTGTACTACCCACAGGCACACATACATGCAAAACACCACACAGGCTTCCATGTACTGTGCAACTGACAGACACACACTTCCCAGTGTAACCACATAAAACACATGCGCAATACACAGAGCTACTAATCACAAGCTTTAGGCCAAGGGCAAGGCCGACGACACACAGCTCACCCTCTCACTATCCGAAGATCACTCCAACACTAAAGCTAATTTCACAGATGCATGATGAACATTGTGGACTTAATGATGGATAACTGTCTCAAAAACAACACCGGAAAAAAGGAAGTCCTCCTCTTTGGGAACAGCACCTTGCCATGGACCGACAAATGGTGGCCTGTGGAGCTCGTTACAGACCCCGGCCCAACAGACCACGCCTGCAACCTCAGCATCATCCAGGATAGCAAACTATCCATGGAGAAGCAAGTCAGCATAGTCTCAGCCGTATGCTTCCACACCCTATGCATGCTCTGCAAGATCTCCAGGTGACTCCCACTTAACTCCTGAAGGACCATCACGCAAGCACTCATCACAAGCCACGTAGGAGTCACTGCACGCCTCCTAATGAGACTCCAGACAATACAGAACTCAGCAGCAAGATTCAAACTTGACCTCTTCAGAAGGACCCACATCACACCAAATTTCAAGAAACTACACTGCCTCCCCATTCAGGAGAGATGCTAATTCAAGGAACAGCATACATTAATAAATGCCTGACACTCGACAAACCAACCAAACAGCTTCAATCAGCTTCCATCAGCTTCCATCTCCCTCGCAGACACCCCATGGATCATCGAGCCAATAGCAGAGGACGCTCTTTCTCACACCTGGCAGCCAAGGCTTGGAACAACCTCTCCTTGCACCTCAGTACCGCATCGTTGCTCCAGGAATTCAATAGCGAAGTAAAGATCTGGATGTTTGAATGATCAAACCTCCATGCAATAGCAAACAACTCCAGAACCTCAAGACACTCACCGGTGATTTGCCACACTTTATGAATGTTTTATTGATTGAAGGGTGAATTAAGCACACTGCAGCAGAACTTTTAACTGAGTGGAACAGTAGGCCCCATTCTCATGATCTAGGAAACGAGGACTGGTCACACTATTGATCATTGTCAGTGTAGGCTGCCACCATCGTGTTCATGCAACTTAACTCTTGCTGAAGGCAACAGCCTTTCACCAAACAATGTTAACACTTTGGGCGCTATCCCCGGTCTATGAAGAGTGCAATCTGTGAAACAGGCCCAAGTCGTGGTGCATATTTATGACCAAAAATCATGGTAAATTTGCAGCTAATCACTCAGTGCAGGAGAACAAGTCCGTCACCATGCCAGGGACTTTTCCGTCTAAACACCGGTACTCAAAGACTCAGGCAAGACTGTTCAAACTCAATTTTGTAGATTTATTCAAATATCAAAATTATCATTACAGAAAGTAAAAAGACAGTTAGAATTAGAAACCAATTCAATATAAACATAACATAACCCAACAAAGCTGAACAAGCAAAACATTTAGAAGAATAGAAAATCCCTAAATCGAGGGAAATCTGGTACACGTATCACATTGGCTAATCCTCTATAATGTTTTGGACAATGAAGTACATTGATTCAACTGCATGCCACTTCAGATAGAAGTGGAACTGAAATGTTACTTGTATAGCAAACCAGTCAAATTATTAGTTTCTAAATCACCTCAAACAAAAACTTCAAAAACATTTTCATTAATCACATGATTCGTTACATGAAGGAAATCATACTTTTAATACAGTGGACTATTCTACACAGCCGCAACAACGGACATAGCAATGGCGGCCTAGCTGAATAACCTTGCAATATTTCAAATGCATCCTTTCAGTCAAGGAAGCTAGAGAAATGATACTTTGCACATACAGAAACAGACCATGGGCAAGACTGAATTTTGAACCATTTCTGACAGATTGAATGAAAACATTGCTCATGCACAACCTATAAGCAAGCATTTCTCAGTAATTCGGAAAAGTTATGGTAACCGAACCAAATCTATATTAAGCATAATTATTCTAATAAAATTTTCACCTAACACTCATGTTGTAATGTACTATGATCATTGCTCGCAGCCCCCAGGCTGACCATGGCTAGCCCCAGATTGTCAAAAAAAAGAGCTAGAAGATGGCATCCACTGAATTGTGATCACTGTTTCTGCCCCTTCCTTGACCTTGCTAGGTGAGAGATCTTCAACAGACTACATGGCAGGCGATAGCACCCATCTACGGGTCTGATTTAAACCCACCTATTCGTCCTCTGAATCACCCAGCACGAACACATCAGCCAACACCTTTGAACACTCCACTGGCCCCTCGTGGAGAAAAGAGCCACCTTCAAAATCCTCACAAACGCCTACAAATACCTGCACAACACTGGACCTAAATACCCCGATCTTCGATCCTCGCACTGGCCAAAACCTCACGCATCCGCAGAGCCAGAGCAGGTGGAAGATCCTTCTCTCACATTGCGGCCAAAACCTGGAACAAACTCCCGGCAGACATCAGACTCGCCCCCTCCCTGAACACTTTCAGGAAGGCCCTCAAGACCTGGCTCTTTGGCTACTAGAGCTGTGAACACCCCCATGCCGTCCCAGCCCCCCACCCCCCAGCGCCTTGAGACCCTCACGGGTGAGTAGCCTGCTCAACAAACCCCCGATTGATTTTGGACAGTGGATATTCCATCCTTGTTACAAGTGCATTATATCCTAATACACTATCTGTCTTTGGTAGAATTCCTTTATCCATCTTGAGCTCCTTCATGTTACTGCAGATTCCGGCCAGTACGCCTGCCTTATCGATTCGCATCAGAACGGCACTACCCATGCTTTACGTTCTTATCCTGACGTGACTGAACCCATTTTCTACACAAGACCATGGCACAATCTTATGAAACAAGAACTGGCCTCTCTTCTTCATTCTTTCAACAAGTAAATCTGTTCCATCCATTATTTCAACTAGACTTTCTATCAGGGGACTGACTGTTAATGTCTTATCCATCGCCTCTTTCCTGCCCTCCTGGTTACTAAAGAGGAGAAGCATGCTTGAATCCAGCAGATGGTCGGTAGACACACCTGGAACAATGATGCTTGTGAAATGCACAGTCAGGGCACAGAATGTATCAAGAGCCTCCGGCATCATTGCTATTTCCACTGCCTTCTTCGTCCCAGTAATTACCACTAGAAGACATGTACACAAAGCTATTGACAGTAAAGATGTTTCTCTCTACCTATTAATGATAACCCTATCCTCCTGGATTTGACTTCCTCTGTGACCTTAGAAACTACCTGTAATATTAAGTGAATCAAATTCAATTAAAAAATTCTTTATTTTGGCCTTTATGGCCATAAACGTACATAAAAAAAAGTATTACAGCATAATTTGCACACATGATTCTTGCAAAGGTAAAGTGCGCATGCATTGCAACATTAGAGAAAGAAGAGTTCTAAATATAAAAAGGAGCTAGTTCAGAGTTAATATTTTTAAAACATTTAAAAAGATAGTTAAAAAAGCATTAATAATTTTTTTTTTGCGTTTAAAGACTAGAATATTAAGTGAATCACTAGACTAGCTATGCAGTGCTGTGCAGCATTTGGTGTGCTTTGTTCTGGTTATTCCAGCAATATTGTGCTGAGGTCTGCTCAGACAACTCAACAGAAATTATTCTGTGAACTTTGACATTAAGGCACTTATATTTAAGACCAGCACACGCGGAAGTAGACTAGTTACTGTACCTCGTTATTTAGCTTATTTCTGCTTCTAAGGGCACGGTCACCCCTGAAAGATACAGGCATTGGTTGATAAACTTCAATACAAAAAAATAATCATCTTCTAAGAAAATACAAATTAATAAAAATGCAATCAAATGGCTTGAGAGTTTCCAAGAATCAATTTCATAAAGTAATGCAATTTCAGTTCAAAGTTTTCAGAGCACTATACACTGAAAGTCATGTATGCTGACAGAGAATGTGAGCTGATAGAGTGAAGCGCCTAAGCATAGGTACATGTAGAAAGAGTGAATCTTGGGTTGTCCAGGCATCCCAGTTCTTCACTCCTCTAGGCACTCAGATGTTCTGTACCCTGGAGCTCACCTGCAAAGTAATCTCCCTTCATTAGGAGTTCAAATTGTTATGGATCACACTGCACTGCTAGATCGGATCCTCTGTACTATGGAATTTGAGAAGGCTTGCAACAACTGGGAAAATGATAGGGGCTAGATGTTCACTTTCCTCTTGCCTGATCATTCAGAGTGCCCGATGAACATTCCTACGGTGTCAGTAATCACAACTGCCTCACCTGTAGGAGAGCATCATTGCATGTACACGGATACTGATATATTAATTGTTGATTGCACAGGCTCCTTCTTGCACACTCAACTTCACAGTTACCTCAACTCCTGTACTAGGTCTTTAAAATTGCCAATATTAAGTGTTTTAACCAAAAAAGTAAATGGGGAGAGCAAATAAAGCGACTATACAGTCAAGGGTGGAGCCTCTGATCACAGGTGGAAGTTGGTTTCCATGTAGAAAAAGAGGTAGCGCCCACATAAACAGGTGGAAGCTAGACCTCCTGTGTATAGTTGGCAGCTATAACCACTAGGCAGAGCTGGAGGTTACAACCCCATGCAAAGGTGCAGGTTAAGACCCCAAGCACAGGTGGATAGTGGAAACTCCGGAACCCCTGGGTAAAGGTGGAGGATAAAACCATGAGTGGAAGCTGAAATCCTTGTGTACAGTTGAGGGTTGAAATCACTATCTACAGGTGAATGTTAGGTGCTTGGAGCACAGGTGGAGGATAGAACCCTGATGGACAGGGGGCGGGAGAACCTCTTTGCACATTATGCACCACAGGGATTCATACAACCGAGAGGCACTATAAGAACGTCTGCCTTAATCACACTCAGACACAAAGTGGAAAATCATTTTGTTGTACTAGTTTTTCAAGAGGAACCTCGTGAAACTCATCTTCAATCATGGAAAAATTACCCATGACCATTAGATGGGTCAGTGGTGTCTTATTGATCCACTGATCTTTGGGAATGTAATTTATCTCAAACTGGGGTTTCAAGACCTATATTATGTGTGGCTTCAACTACTTTCACACTCGCCATAACACCTTGTGCACATGGACAGCAACATGTGTGTGCCATGATTGGAACACTGGATTAATGGAAAAGAATTGTAGTGCTGTTCTTAATTTATGGGATCCGTTTTACATCATCCTTTTTTCTACAAGCACATAACACACCTTTTTTTAGTCTATGTGGTGCCTGGTACTGAACAAAAACATAAATAACACAATTTAATGGGGCAGTTGAAATTCAAGTCAGTCAAGTACAGAACAACAAATAAATGCTCAATAAGAAAGCTTACTCTTTTTGTAACTCCACACAGGCTGACCAGATGTTCCATGTTTGCTGAAAAAGTCCTGTCCTTTAACTATCTGTCCTGACAGATTTTGAAAATGTAGTATGTTCTGGTTTCAGGGGGTTAAATGAATAAATTTTTCTCCGCCCCAATGCAGAATCAGTTAGAAGGCTCAAACAGATAGCAATTTGAATAACATATAATACTGAGTATAAAGGCTGTATTTAATTCCCAATATAACCTCATTTCTTTTTATTTCTAGGTTGACAAGTGCTGTCAATTACGACAGTCTGTGCTTTTTGGTAACTGCAAAACTGTTATGTCTACTCATATGTTTGTGCCCCGTCTCAGTTTTTGGTTTCAGTAATTTAGTCACCCTACACTTCATACATTGTGTGATATGGGGTAACCCACTAGAGTGCAATTTGTAGTAAATACTTTCTTACATTCAGTTCATTCTAGTGGTTTCTATCAGTTGTGAATTTTTATGTTACATTTTACATTCCTACCTAATGAAGGTCTTGTCACAGTCTGTAAATTCATGTTTTCTAACCAGTGTGGACTCTCGGAGTCTCGTCACATTCAATAACATTCATATTGTTTCTCTTTGATTTGGACATTCTGGTGTACCAGTGTGTTTCTTTTTGTAATGTAATTAATTATTTATCACATTTGAAACATTCATATGGTATCTCTCCAGTGTGGTATAGCTGCTATTGCATTAGCTTATCTTTTCTACTAATTGCCTTGTCACATTCAGTGCGTTCATATGGTTCCTTCCTCGTATACAGATTCAAATGTTTATTTAGTGATGACTTTGTGGTAAACTTCTTTTCACATTGAGTAAATCTGGGTTCTCACCATTGTCATATTTCAAATGATATAGTAGTCCAGTCTTTGTACTGTATGCCTCGTCACATTCAGTACACTGATGTGGCTTCTCCCAGTGGAAAATCTCAGATGTGAAATATGGTCTTCCTTTTTGTGAATAAATGACTTGTCACATTCTACTTTCGACAAAACGTTCGATCTCACTTTGTTATGAATGCTTTATCTCATTCTGATCACTTTTCAACAAATGCAGTGTTGGATTGAGTACATTGATATAATTTGCCCCACTGTGTATTCACATGGTCTGTCTCCTGTGTGGGTTCTCCGATGTTGCAATAAGTGTTTTTTTCTAATGAATGCTGTGTCAAACCAATTACAAGCATACAGTTACTTCCCGTGTGGATTGTCTGATTTAGTATTAATAGGTGCTTTAAAGTGTATGGCTTGTCCTAAAGTATATTCAGTATATTGATAGGGTCATTCTCCAGTGTGGACTTAATGATGCTGCATTAGGATGTTCTTTGCAACAAATGCCTTGTCACATCAAGTGTAATCATATTGTTTCTCCCCAGCGTGGACTTTCAGATGCAGCATTAGGCAGTCCTTTGAAAGAAACCCATTTTCACAATCGCTAAAACCATATGGTTTCTCTCTAGAGTGGATTTTCCAATGTTGTATTAGCATGTGCTTTAGAGTGAATCACTTTCAGCACATCCATATGGTTTCTCTCCAGTGTGGGTTTTCTGATGTTGTACTAGCATGTGCTTTAGAGCGAATGCTTTTTCACATTCAGTACATTCTTATGGTGTCTTTACTATGTGGACTTTCAGATGTCCCATTAGGTGTGTCTTTCTCCTAAATGCCTTGCCACATTCAGTGCATTCATATGGTCTCTCCCCTGTGTGGGTTTTCTGATGTTCCAACAAGTGGTGTTTTCTACTGTATGCCTTGTCACATTCAGTGCATTCATATGGTTTCTCTCCAGTGTGGGTATTCTGATGTACCATTAAGTGCTGTTTTCTAAAGAATGCTTTGTCACACTCACTACATCCATAGGGTTTCTTCCCAGTATGGACTTCCTGATGATATTCAAGCTGGTGCTTTAGAGTGTATGCCTTATCACATTCAGTACATTTATATGGTGTCTCTCCAGAGTGGATTTTCTGGTGTCGCCTTAGGCTTCCCTTTGCAAAAAATGCCTTGTCACATTCATTGCATTGATATTTCTTCCCGGTGTGGGTTTCCTGATGCTCCATTAATTGCTGTTTTGTGATAAATGCCTTCTCACATTCACTACAACCATATGGTTTATTTCCAGTGTGTCTCTTCTGATGTAGTATAAGCGTGTGCTTTGTAGTGAATGCCTTTCCACAGTCAGCGCAATCATATGGTTTCTCTCCAGTGTGAGTTTTTTGGTGTTGCTTTAATTCCCCTTTTGTAACAAATGCCTTCTCACATTCACTACAACCATATGGTTTCTCTCCAGAGTGGAGTTTCTGATGTCGCAAGAGATGGCCTTTTCTAAAGAATGCTTTCTCACATTCACTACAACCATATGGTTTCTCCCCGGTGTGGATTTTCTGATGTTGTAAGAGATAGTTTTTTGCAATGAATGCCTTGTCACATTCAATACAAATATATGGTTTCTCCCCGGTGTGGATTTTCTGATGTTGCAAGAGATATCTTTCTGTGAAGAATGCTCCATCACATTCAGTGCATTTATAAGGTTTCTCCCCAGTATGGTAATAATGATGTACAATAAGGGCTTCCTTAGTAATGAATGCCATGTCACATTCAGTGCATGTATATGGTTTCTCACCAGTGTGCAATCTCTGATGTCGTATTAGGGATTCACGTGTATTGAACGCCTTGTTACATTCCGTGCATTCATATGGTTTCTCTCCAGTGTGGACTCTCTGATGTCGTATTAGTTCTCCGTTATTAATGAATGCCTTCTCACATTCACTACAACCATAGGGTTTCTCCCCAGTGTGGATTTTCTGATGGTGCTTTAACAGCGCTTTTGTAACAAATGCCTTGTCACATTCAGCACATAAATAAGGTTTCTCCCCAATGTGGATTGCATAATGTTGATTTAGCTCTCCTTTTGTAAAGAATCCCTTGTAACATTCAGTACATTTATGTGGTTTCTCCCCTGTGTGGACTGCATGATGTTTCATTAACTCTTTTTTTGTAATGAATGGCTTGTTACATTCTGTACATTTATATGGTTTCTCTCCAGTGTGGATTTTCAGATGTCGCATTAGGGATTCCTTTTCAATGAATGCCTTGTCACATTCAGTACATTTATATGGCTTCTCTTCAGTATGCATTTTCAGGTGTCGCATTAGAGAGGTCTTTCCAACAAATGTCTTGTTACATTCTGTACATTTAAACGGTTTCTCCCCCGTGTGGGTTTTTAGATGTTGCTTTAGATTTGTCTTTGCAGCGAATGCCTTGTCACATTCACTACAACAAAAGGGTTTCTCTCCAGTGTGGAATCTCTGATGCTGTTTTAACTGCTTTTTGCAACTGAACGCCTTGTCACATTCAGTACATTTATATGGCTTCTCTCCAGTGTGGAATCTCTGATGTTGGTTTAATAGCGGTTTGCTTATGAATGCCTTGTCACATTCAGTACACTTATATGGCTTCTCTCCAGTGTGGACTTTCAGATGTTGCATTAGGTTTGTCTTTGCAATGAATGACCTGTCACATTCACTACAATGAAAGGGTTTCTCTCCAGTGTGGAATCTGTGATGTTGCTTCAACAGCTCTTTGCTAATGAATGCCTTGTCACATTCAGTACATTTATATGGCTTCTCTCCAGTGTGGAATCTCTGATGTTGGTTTAATAGCGGTTTGCTTATGAATGCCTTGTCACATTCAGTACACTTAAATGGCTTCTCTCCAGTGTGGATTTTCAGATGTTGCATTAGGTTTGTCTTTGCAATGAATGACCTGTCACATTCACTACAATGAAAGGGTTTCTCTCCAGTGTGGAATCTGTGATGTTGCTTCAACAGCTCTTTGCTAATGAATGCCTTGTCACATTCAGTACATTTATATGGCTTCTCTCCAGTGTGGATTTTCAGAAGTTGCATTAGGTTTGCCTTTGCAATGAATACCTTGTCATATTCTCTACATTCATATGATTTTTGCCCAATGTGGAGGTTTGGTTGTCGTATTAGCTCTGCCTTTGTAATGAATGCTGGATTAGATTCAGTTAGTTTAAAAGGGTTCCCATCAGTATGGACAGTCTGATGTGACTGCACGTTTTCCATTGTTATGAATATGTTTTCCTCAGCAGGACTTGCCTGATCTATCAGCAGGTGTCCTTTTGCATGCAATCTGACATTCAGTACATGCATATAACTTCTTCCAGGTGTCAATACTCTTTTCATTGAATGTCTGACCACATTCCTTACATTTATATGTTCTCAGTCTTGTGTGGGCAACCTTGTGCAACTTTAGACGGCCTGTGGCCCTGAATGTTTTATCACATTGAGAATATTTATAGTCATTCCATTCTGTGAACCAAAGTCACATTAAATAAATATTGTCTTTCTTCTATGCTGACTTCATGTGCTCCTTACATAATACTATAAAAATTGCTGTGAGAGCTTTAGTACATTTAGTAAGTTTTCTATTCCCTAGTGTCTCTCCGGTTAGTCTTTTTGAGTCGAGTATTTTTTTTCACGTTGCTTGAGAGCGTAGATTAAGATATTTTATTGATTATGAGCAAGTGGAATAGGTTTCAATGCCCAACTATGCCTTTAAAAATAGCCTTATGTCCTTTCCATCTTCCATTCTTAAAGCATTTCTTTCATCTGTAAAAAAAAAAAAAAGGAAACCAATACTAAATAAACTATAATTATGATCTAATCTTTTTCAGAAAGCCATATACTGCACATTTATAAAAAAAAAGTTAAAGAAACTCTGAAATACAATTAGTCTTCCCTGTTTTCAGTTTCTCTTTGATGTGAACTGCAGATGGGGATTAGTTAGTGTAAAAATTAGTGGATATCAGTGTTTAGATGTGTTTAAGCTGAGCAAATTCATTTTCACAGTTTCTATCTAGGGCTTTCAGAGACTTTTGCTTTTTACGGTTTGCTTTGTGCATGGACGTTGCAGGATAAACAGTGTATATGAGGTTCCCCGTGCTGTGGGTACTCCATGGAACAATACTAGTCATTTGGATTACTTTTGCCCAGGAGCTCCCTTGACCAGAGGGGAAAAAACACTAGATACACTCTCTAGTACATTACATGCTTGCAGAATAACAACATGACCAGCTCCTCATCAAGATCTGCCCTTCTGAAAACACAAAGTATGAAACATATATCAAGGGTGACTACACACTGGGCTTCATTTTATCATACAAGCAACCACTCTACAGTGAGTAAAAGATGTGTTTGCGTACATGTACCATCATGCATTGGGAAGGACAATGGCAGTCCTGCCAGAACCAGTGTGCAACACACCCCTTGACAATCTTTTGAGCATATAGTGCTTATGGTTTGTTCTACGCCTGTCTTTACAGTCTGGCACTGGGTTAGCGTTCTACATCCACAGAGATTTTCTTAGTTGTTTGCTTTAAGCCTTGGATTCTACATGATACAACATTTCTGCTGAAACATCTAAAAACAAAAATACAGACAATAGAGAAATGTAGACAATTCTAAGAGTAATTTGTGTAGATCAAAGGTTCTTACCCCCTTCTCTGCTAGTCCCCCCTCCCCAACGCCCAGTGAAAAGCCTTTTTCTTTGGCTATTTGGGGTAGTTCGCACTTACACCCTCAACTTTTTGTCCCTGTAAGGTATCCACGCCAAATTTGCTTCTATTTTTCCAACATCCTGCGGATTCTAAAGGTATCAGGTGTTGATGAATTCCACTGAAGGGGACTGAGAATTTAGCCAAATTACAGCTACATTTTGGGTTTTTGGGGAAAAATGAGGAAAAGGTGCTGCAGAAGAAAACATCTGTTTTTTTTCCCTGTAAATGGAACCAATGAAGGGTTTGCGGTGCTAGAGTCACCATCCTCCCAGCAACAATCAAAATTGAATAAAAACAGAGATTTCAACACTGATTTGGCACTTTATTGGGACATGGCCCATTTTAACTATTTTTTGTGATTTCAACCTCCTTCCAGTTAGTGGTAGAAAAGCTTGTGAAATCCATGGTGGATACCAGAAAGCTATAGATTTTTGTAAAGTAGTCACACTCCTGAATTCAGCAAGGGGTCACTTGCGTAGATCCTTCAAGTTTTTCCTATAGAATGTAACAGTTGAAAGAAACAAATATTTAAATTGATTTTAAAAAAAACTGCCATTTGTACATTTCATTTTCATCTGTAACTTCTTCCAACTATGCCAGATATTTTTTTAAGCAATACTCTATTACATTCACTGGACCCTTCTGGTTGCAGGGATATACAGAGTTTGTAGGTTCACCAAGAATCCGAGGTACTCAGAGCCAATAACTGAGCTGCACCGTGTAATGTTTTTAGGTCTCGCCTGTCAATGCGCATGCGCATTGAGCAGAGCGAGACTATGGGGGCTTAAACAAAGCTTACCTACACTGGCGATTCACTGGCGATTTGATGAAGTGCATGTGCACTTTTAACTCAATGCGCAAGCGCAATTAGTTAAAATGCGCGTGCACAGCATCAAATCGTCAGCTTAGTGCCGCCAGCAGCTCTTCCCGCTCCGCCCCCTGCTGCATCAAAGGCTTGGCGCTCTGCCTCAGCACAGCCATTCTCCTCCCCTAATTACCCCCTGCGGCATCAAAGGCTTTTTCACGGCCGGCCGGCAGTGCTTTCAGTTCACGGCCGTGTCTCCTTTTCTTTCTTTTTTTTTTCATTAATTGAATGTCTTCCAGCAAGCTCTCCTCATCCGTATCTTTAGGTGTGATGACAGCATTTCCTTATAAGATTACTGCTCTCTTGGGAATATATGAGGGCAGGAAGCCTTCTGAATTCGGCTGATCATTATCAGAGAGTGTTTTGGTGAAAATACGGGACTTTTCTTATGCGTGCTGCTACAAAAAGAGCTCAGCTCTCCTTAGCTACGGGAAAGCTGTTTGGCTTACTTCTGCTCGCTCAGCCAGCAATTGTGCCATGTGGTGTGTTTTTAGCTTTACTAGCTCATTGGTGTGTACTGTCTTGCCACTTTGCTGGAATAAAGTACCGGCCATAACGCTGAATACGACTTTCTTTTAATTAGTTCACCAGTTTGCTGCCAAGTGAATTTGAGAGTAATAGTGGCAATCATGTTTGAAACTGCATAACATGAGCGGAATAAGCTTGCAAGCCGCAATCACCCCACATCCACCACATCCACCACCACATCCACCACCACCTCCACATCCACCACCACCATATCCACCACCACCGCATGCACCACCACATCCACCACCACATCCACCCTCACCCTCACCCTCACTCACCCTCAACCCCTCACCCTCAACCCCTCACTCACCCTCACTCTCACTCTCACTCACCCTCACTCACCCTCAACCCCTCACCCTCACCCTCACTCACCCTCACTCACCTTCACCCTCACTCACCCTCACTCACCCTCACCCTCACTCACCCTCACTCACCACCCCTCACCCTCACTCACCCTCACCCTCACCCTCACTCACCCTCACCCTCACTCACCCTCAACCCCTCACTCACCCTCAACCCCTCACCCTCACTCACCCTCAACCCCTCACCCACCCTCAACCCCTCACCCTCACTCACCCTCAACCCCTCACCCTCACCCTCACCCTCACCCTCACTCACCCTCAACCCCTCACCCTCAACCCCTGACTCACCCTCACTCTCACTCACCCTCAACCCCTCACCCTCAACCCCTCACCCTCACCCTCACTCACTCACTCACCCTCACTCACCCTCAACCCCTCACCCTCACTCACCCTCACCCACCCTCAACCCCTCACCCTCACTCACCCTCAACCCCTCACCCTCACTCACCCTCAACCCCTCACCCTCACTCACCCTCACCCTCACTCACTCACCCTCACTCACCCTCACCCACCCTCACTCACCCTCACTCACCCTCACCCTCACTCACCCTCACTCACCCACCCTCAACCCCTCACCCTCACTCACCCTCAACCCCTCACCCTCACTCACCCTCAACCCCTCACCCTCACCCTCACTCACCCTCAACCCCTCACCCTCACTCACCCTCAACCCCTCACTCACCCTCACTCTCACTCACCCTCACTCACCCTCAACCCCTCACCCTCACTCACCCTCACCCTCACTCACCCTCAACCCCTCACTCTCACTCACCCTCAACCCCTCACCCTCACTCACCCTCACTCACCCTCAACCCATCACCCTCACTCACCCTCACTCACCCTCACCCTCACTCACCCTCACCCTCACTCACCCTCACTCTCACCCTCACTCACCCTCACTCACCCTCAACCCCTCACCCTCACTCACCCTCAACCCCTCACCCTCACTCACCTTCACCCACCCTCACCCTCACTCACCCTCAACCCCTCACCCTCACTCACCCTCAACCCCTCACCCTCACTCACCCTCAAACCCTCACTCACCCTCAACCCCTCACTCACCCTCAACCCCTCACTCACCCTTAACCCCTCACTCACCCTCACTCACCCTCACTCTCACTCACCCTCACTCACCCTCAACCCCTCACTCACCCTCACCCTCACCCTCACCCTCACTCACCCTCACCCTCACTCACCCTCAACCCCTCACCCTCACCCTCACTCACCCTCACCCTCACTCACCCTCACTCACCCTCAACCCCTCACCCTCACCCTCACTCACCCTCAACCCCTCACCCTCAACCCCTCACCCTCACTCACCCTCACCCTCACCCTCAACCCCTCACCCTCACTCGTGCACATCACCAAATCGCCGTCTGTTCCCTCAGCCGCACTCCTCCCACACCTTTGAAGTGAAGCTTAGCTTCACTTCAAAGGCCCCTGCTGCTTAACACCCTCTCCCCACTCCGCCCCCTCCCCTGCCCGCCATGTCGCATTTCTCCTCCCCCCCCTTCTCTGCCTTCAATCCGTCTTGTTTTATAAGTGATGTAGGCGAATACATCACCAACAAGCACGTGTGTAAATTCCATTGTTTATAACAGCCTGTCTCTTTTTTCTTTTTTTTTTATTAGGTTTTATGCGGTTTTGTAGGTTTTGTTGTAGTAACTACTATATGCGCACTATTCACGTTCACTAGCCACGTACACCACGGGTCCCACGCTGCACTCCTTCACAGAGCGTCACCCTCCCTGCATCTGTTGATGTCAAAAATAAACAGCAAGTAGACAAACATTCCACCCGCGTGCAATGACAGACTTGCGCGATGGATTAAATGCATATGTAAATGCTTCTAAATATTTGTACTTTTTTTTTTGTTTTTTTACTAAATGCTGCCCAGACGCGAAGGCCACTGGACTTCCTTGAAATAAACATCCTCTGTCTCCAGGGCTGTCTCTCAGGAAAGGGTCGCTTTAGACACCATAAATTGTGCTTGCTGCCCCCTCCCCGTACACTTAGCAGGCCCCCACACGGCGGCCTGCAACAATGGCAGGGGGGCGCCTCTCAACACATCATTAAGGCTGTTTTACCAAATGCAAATACAGCAGAGGCGCCTCAAAGACCGTCTCATCTCTCACCCTCACTCACCCTCAACCCCTCACCCTCACTCACCCTCACTCACCCTCAACCCCTCACCCTCACTCACCCTCAACCCCTCACCCTCACTCACCCTCACCCTCACTCACCCTCACTCACCCTCACCCTCACTCACCTTCACCCTCACCCTCACTCACCCTCACTCACCCTCACTCACCCTCACCCTCACTCACCCTCAACCCCTCACCCTCACTCACCCTCACCCCCTCACCCTCACTCACCCTCAACCCCTCACCCACCCTCAACCCCTCACCCTCACTCACCCTCAACGCCTCACCCTCACCCACCCTCAACCCCTCACCCTCAACCCCTGACTCAACCTCACTCTCACTCACCCTCAACCCCTCACCCTCAACCCCTCACCCTCCCTCACCCTCCCTCACCCTCACTCACCCTCACTCACCCTCCCTCACCCTCACTCCCCCTCCCTCACCCTCACCCTCACTCACCCTCACTCACTCACCCACCCTCAACCCCTCACCCTCACTCACCCTCACTCACCCTCAACCCCTCACCCTCACTCACCCTCAACCCCTCACCCTCACTCACCCTCAACCCCTCACCCTCACCCTCACTCACCCTCAACCCCTCACCCTCACTCACCCTCAACCCCTCACCCTCAACCCCTCACTCACCCTCACTCTCACTCACCCTCACTCACCCTCAACCCCTCACCCTCACTCACCCTCACCCTCACTCACCCTCAACCCCTCACCCTAACTCTCACTCACCCTCAACCCCTCATCCTCACTCACCCTCACTCACCCTCACTCACCCTCAACCCCTCACCCTCACTCACCCTCAACCCATCACCCTCACTCACCCTCACCCTCTCACCCTCACTCACCCTCACTCACCCTCACCCTCACTCACCCTCACTCACCCTCAACCCCTCACCCTCACTCACCCTCAACCCCTCACCCTAACTCACCTTCACCCACCCTCACCCTCACTCACCCTCAACCCCTCACCCTCACTCACCCTCAACCCCTCACCCTCACTCACCCTCAACCCCTCACTCACCCTCAACCCCTCACTCACCCTCACTCTCACTCACCCTCAACCCCTCACTCACCCTCACCCTTACTCACCCTCACTCACCCTCACCCTCACTCACCCTCACTCACCCTCACTCACCCTCAACCCCTCACCCTCACCCTCACTCACCCTCACCCTCACCCACCCTCAACCCCTCACCCTCACTCACCCTCAACCCCTCATCCTCACTCACCCTCACCCTCACTCACCCTCAACCCCTCAACCCCTCACCCTCACTCACCCTCACCCTCACTCACCCTCAACCCCTCACCCTCACTCACCCTCACCCTCACTCACCCTCAACCCCTCACCCTCACTCACCCTCACCCTCACTCACCCTCAACCCCTCACCCTCACTCACCCTCACTCATCACCCTCACCCTCACTCACCCTCACCCTCACTCACCCTCACCCTCACCCTCACCCTCACTCACCCTCAACTCCTCACCCTCACTCACCCTCAACCCCTCACCCTCACTCACCCTCACCCTCACTCACCCTCACCCTCACCCTCAACCCCTCACCCTCAACCCCTCACTCACCCTCACTCTCACTCACCTTCACTCACCCTCAACCCCTCACCCTCACTCACCCTCACCCACCCTTACCCTCAACCCCTCACCCTCACTCACCCTCAACCCCTCACCCTCACTCACCCTCAACCCTCACCCTCACTCACCCTCACTCACCCTCACCCTTACTCACCCTCACTCACCCTCACCCTCAACCCCTCACCCTCACCCACCCTCAACCCCTCACCCTCAACCCCTCACTCACCCTCACTCTCACTCACCCTCAACCCCTCACCCTCACTCACCCTCACCCTCACTCACCCTCACTCACCCTCAACCCCTCACTCACCCTCACTCACCCCTCACCCTCACTCAACCTCACTCACCCTCAACCCCTCACCCTCACTCACCCTCAACCCCTCACCCTCACTCACCCTCAACCCTCACCCACCCTCAACCCCTCACCCTCACTCACCCTCACTCACCCTCAACCCCTCACCCTCACTCACCCTCACCCTCAACCCTCACCCTCACTCACCCTCACTCACCCTCACCCTCACCCACCCTCACCCTCACTCACCCTCACCCTCACCCTCACTCACCCTCACCCACCCTCACCCACCCTCACCCTCACTCACCCTCAACCCCTCACCCTCACTCACCCTCACTCACCCTCAACCCCTCACCCTCACTCACCCTCACTCACCCTCAACCCCTCACTCACCCTCAACCCCTCACCCTCACTCACCCTCAACCCCTCACCCTCACTCACCCTCACTCACCCTCACTCACCCTCAACCCCTCACCCTCACCCTCACTCACCCTCACCCTCACTCACCCTCAACCCCTCACCCTCACTCACCCTCACCCTCACTCACCCTCAACCCCTCACCCTCAACCCCTCACCCTCACTCACCCTCACCCTCACCCTCACCCTCAACCCCTCACCCTCACTCGTGCACATCACCAAATCGCCGTCTGTTCCCTCAGCCGCACTCCTCCCACACCTTTGAAGTGAAGCTTAGCTTCACTTCAAAGGCCCCTGCTGCTTAACACCCTCTCCCCACTCCGCCCCCTCCCCGCCATGTCGCATTTCTCCTCCCCCCTTCTCTGCCTTCAATCCGTCTTGTTTTATAAGTGATGTAGGCGAATACATCACCAACAAGCACGTGTGTAAATTCCATTGTTTATAACAGCCTGTCTCTTTTTTCTTTTTTTTTAATTAGGTTTTATGCGGTTTTGTAGGTTTTGTTGCAGTAACTACTATATGCGCACTATTCACGTTCACTAGCCACGTACACCACGGGTCCCACGCTGCACTCCTTCACAGAGCGTCACCCTCCCTGCATCTGTTGATGTCAAAAATAAACAGCAAGTAGACAAACATTCCACCCGCGTGCAATGACAGACTTGCACGATGGATTAAATGCATATGTAAATGCTTCTAAATATTTGTACTTTTTTTTTTGTTTTTTTACTAAATGCTGCCCAGACGCGAAGGCCGCTGGACTTCCTTGAAATAAACATCCTTTGTCTCCAGGGCTGTCTCTCAGGAAAGGGTCGCTTTAGACACCATAAATTGTGCTTGCTGCCCCCTCCCCGTACACTTAGCAGGCCCCCACACGGCGGCCTGCAACAATGGCAGGGGGGCGCCTCTCAACACATCATTAAGGCTGTTTTACCAAATGCAAATACAGCAGAGGCGCCTCAAAGACCGTCTCATCTCTCACCCTCACCCTCACTCACCCTCAACCCCTCACCCTCACTCACCCTCAACCCCTCACCCTCACTCACCCTCACCCTCACCCTCACTCACCCTCACCCTCACTCACCTTCACCCTCACTCACCCTCACTATCCCTCACTCACCCTCACTCACCCTCACCCTCACTCACCCTCAACCCCTCACCCTCACTCACCCTCACCCTCACTCACCCTCACCCTCAACCCCTCACCCTCACTCACCCTCAACCCCTCACCCACCCTCAACCCCTCACCCTCACTCACCCTCAACCCCTCACCCTCACCCACCCTCAACCCCTCACCCTCAACCCCTGACTCACCCTCACTCTCACTCACCCTCAACCCCTCACCCTCAACCCCTCACCCTCACCCTCCCTCACCCTTACTCACCCTCACTCACCCTCACTCACCCACCCTCAACCCCTCACCCTCACTCACCCTCAACCCCTCACCCTCACTCACCCTCAACCCCTCACCCTCACCCTCACTCACCCTCAACCCCTCACCCTCACCCTCACTCACCCTCAACCCCTCAGCCTCAACCCCTCACTCACCCTCACACTCACTCACCCTCAACCCCTCACCCTCACTCACCCTCACCCTCACTCACCCTCAACCCCTCACCCTCACTCACCCTCAACCCCTCACCCTCACTCACCCTCAACCCCTCACTCACCCTCAACCCCTCACCCTCACTCACCCTCAACCCATCACCCTCTCACCCTCACCCTCACTCACCCTCACTCAACCCCTCACCCTCACTCACCCTCACTCACCCTCAACCCCTCACCCTCACTCACCTTCACCCACCCTCACCCTCACTCACCCTCAACCCCTCACCCTCACTCACCCTCAACCCCTCACCCTCACTCACCCTCAACCCCTCACTCACCCTCAACCCCTCACTCACCCTCACTCTCACTCTCACTCACCCTCAACCCCTCACTCACCCTCACCCTCACTCACCCTCACCCTCACTCACCCTCACCCTCACTCACCCTCACTCACCCTCAACCCCTCACCCTCACTCACCCTCACCCTCCCTCAACCCCTCACCCTCACTCATCCTCAACCCCTCACCCTCACTCACCCTCACCCTCACTCACCCTCAACCCCTCACCCTCAACCCCTCACCCTCACTCACCCTCACCCTCACTCACCCTCAACCCCTCACCCTCACTCACCCTCACTCACCCTCTCACCCTCATTCACCCTCACCCTCACTCACCCTCAACCCCTCACCCTCACCCTCACTCACCCTCTCACCCTCATTCACCCTCACCCTCACTCACCCTCAACCCCTCACCCTCACTCACCCTCACTCATCACCCTCACTCATCCTCACCCTCACTCACCCTCACTCACCCTCACCCTCACTCACCCTCACCCTCACTCACCCTCACTCACCCTCAACTCCTCACCCTCACTCACCCTCAACCCCTCACCCTCACTCACCCTCACCCACCCTCACCCTCACCCTCACTCACCCTCACCCTCACTCACCCTCACCCTCACCCTCAACCCCTCACCCTCACCCACCCTCAACCCCTCACCCTCAACCCCTCACTCACCCTCACTCTCACTCACCTTCACTCACCCTCAACCCCTCACCCTCACTCACCCTCACCCACCCTCACCCTCAACCCCTCACCCTCACTCACCCTCACTCACCCTCACTCACCCTCAACCCCTCACCCTCACTCACCCTCACCCTCACTCACCCTCACCCTCACTCACCCTCACCCTCACTCACCCTCACCCTCACTCACCCTCACTCACCCTCACTCACACTCACCCTCACCCTCAACCCCTCACCCTCACCCTCACCCACCCTCAACCCCTCACCCTCAACCCCTCACTCACTCTCACTCTCACTCACCCTCAACCCCTCACCCTCACTCACCCTCACCCTCACTCACCCTCAACCCCTCACTCACCCTCACTCACCCCCTCACCCTCACTCAACCTCACTCACCCTCAACCCCTCACCCTCACTCACCCTCAACCCCTCACCCTCACTCACCCTCAACCCTCACCCTCACTCACCCTCAACCCCTCACCCTCACTCACCCTCAACCCTCACCCTCAACCCCTCACCCTCACTCACCCTCAACCCCTCACCCTCACTCACCCTCAACCCCTCACCCTCACTCACCCTCAACCCCTCACTCACCCTCAACCCTCACCCTCACTCACCCTCACCCCACTCACCCTCACCCTCACTCACCCTCACCCTCCCTCACCCTCACCCTCACTCACCCTCACCCACCCTCACCCTCACTCACCCTCACCCACCCTCACCCTCACTCACCCTCAACCCCTCACCCTCACTCACCCTCACTCACCCTCAACCCCTCACCCTCACTCACCCTCACTCACCCTCAACCCCTCACCCTCACTCACCCTCAACCCCTCACCCTCACTCACCCTCAACCCCTCACCCTCAACCCCTCACTCACCCTCACTCACCTGTGGAAAAGTAAATTTTGCCATGTTATATGTGCCTACGTGTTCCCCATCTTATGTTATATGTGCATGATCGATATGCATGTATTCCCCTCTGATCGATTAAAGATGCAATTATAGTTGTGTCCATCTCTAGTACGCCAGTTTCCAGTCATCATGAAAACAACGAATATTAGGCCTATGTAAACCTATTTTGCCACATTTTACAGTGTGCACGTTAATTCATTGAATTGTCCCCGTTTCTAGGCCTCATGAGGGCCCGGACTCAGATTCAGCTCCTGTCTCCTGAACCCTCTCCGAGGAGCGATACAGCCCCCACCTGCATCCCTGACCCTTCACTTACTTCATGCCTCGCAGTGCCCGGCCCGGCCTGGCTCTGCCTCCCAGTCTGCCAAGAGTATGTTATGTTTCTAGTAATCAGTCCAACCCTCCTTTTCTGCATTCCTAAGCTACTGAATCGCATCAACAGTTTCCGTCATGGTCTAGCCTTTATGTCTCCATGTAAGAGAAATACTGTATTAATATTCATAGAATATTCCTCGCACACGAACTACATGTAGAATTATGCACGCACCAGTCTTAGTATCAAGTAGCCTTTGCCCTGATAACTTTTGGATTCTATCAATATGTACTCTAAACACCAGATACTAGATATGCCTTGGGTACATGTCGCTCCGACACTCCAGACTTTAGTCTCCTCTTCTAGCGCAGAAGTCATAGCCCCCAGTTCTCCCTGGTAACACGTCAATGCCCGTTTGCGCGCACCACTAGGTTAAAGGTCCCAGCTGCTCAGGTAGCCCCCTCCATGTTTCCGCCCCATTTATGACATATTCTGTTACGTTTACATCACATGTCTATGTATACGCCCTGTACACGCCTCTTGTTACATCATTTTGCCCTTATCTTTCGCGACTGCTACGAACCACGCCTACTGCTACGCCTACTGTATTGAATGCTATTGTAAATGAAATGTATATATATCATGTACCGTTAATATGATACAGCGATCCTGCCATTTTCCCTGGCCCCCGGCAGCTGCCATCCTATTCCCATGCAGGCTGTCCTGTTCCTGTCCTTTATGTCTGATTAAAGCCTGTGACTCAAGATACCTCGAATCCTGACTCTTATTTATTGAGCTATCTGTTTATATGAGTATCCTGAAAAATAGAACCGGTAATTAATTATTTATTTACCACACACCCTCACCCTCACTCACCCGCAACCCCTCACCCTCACTCACCCTCACCCTCAACCCCTCACCCTCACTCACCCTCACTCACCCTCACCCACCCTCACCCTCACTCACCCTCACTCACCCTCACCCTCACCCTCATTCACCCTCAACCCCTCACCCTCACTCACCCTCAACCCCTCACTCACCCTCACTCACCCTCACCCTCACTCACCCTCACTCACCCTCAACCCCTCACCCTCACTCACCCTCAACCCCTCACCCTCACCCTCACTCACCCTCACCCTCACTCACCCTCAACACCTCACCCTCAACCCCTGACTCACCCTCACTCTCACTCACCCTCAACCCCTCACCCTAAACCCCTCACCCTCACTCACTCACCCTCACTCACCCTCACTCACCCTCACCATCAACCCCTCACCCTCACTCACCCTCACCCACCCTCAACCCCTCACCCTCACTCACCCTCAACCCCTCACCCTCACTCACCCTCAACCCCTCACCCTCACTCATCCTCAACCCCTCACCCTCCCTCACCCTCCCTCACCCTCACCCTCACTCACCCTCACTCACCCTCACTCACCCTCCCTCACCCTCACCCTCACTCACCCTCAACCCCTCACCCTCACTCACCCTCAACCCCTCACCCTCACTCACCCTCAACCCCTCACCCTCACCCTCACTCACCCTCAACCCCACACCCTCACTCACCCTCACTCACCCTCACTCACCCTCAACCCCTCACCCTCACTCACCCTCAACCCCTCACCCTCACTCACCCTCAACCCCTTACCCTCACCCTCACTCACCCTCACTCACCCTCAACCCCTCACCCTCAACCTCACTCACCCTCAACCCCTCACCCTCACTCTCTCACCCTCAACCCCTCACTCACCCTCAACCCCTCACCCTCACTCACCCTCAACCCCTCACCCTCACTCACCCTCAACCCCTCACCCTCAACCCCTCACCCTCACTCACCCTCACTCACCCTCACCCTCACTCACCCTCACCCACCCTCACTCACCCTCACTCACCCTCACTCACCCTCACTCACCCTCACCCTCACTCACCCTCACTCACCCTCAACCCCTCACTCACCCTCAACCCCTCACTCACCCTCACTCACCCTCAACCCCTCACTCACCCTCACCCTCACTCACCCTCACCCTCACTCACCCTCAACCCCTCACCCTCACTCACCCTCACCCTCACTCACCCTCAACCCCTCACCCTCACTCACTCACCCTCAACCCCTCACCCTCACTCACCCTCACCCTCACCCTCACTCACCCTCACCCTCACTCACCCTCAACCCCTCACCCTCACTCACCCTCACTCACCCTCAACCCCTCACCCTCACTCACCCTCACTCATCACCCTCACTCACCCTCACCCACCGTCACCCTCACCCTCACTCACCCTCACCCTCACTCACCCTCACCCTCTCTCACCCTCAACTCCTCACCCTCACTCACCCTCAACCCCTCACCCTCACTCACCCTCACCCTCACTCACCCTCACCCTCACTCACACTCACCCTCACCCTCACTCACCCTCACCCTCACTCACCCTCACCCTCACTCACCCTCACCCTCACCCTCAACCCCTCACCCTCACCCACCCTCAACCCCTCAACCCCTCACTCATCCTCACTCTCACTCACCCTCACTCACCCTCAACCCCTCACCCTCACTCACCCTCACCCACCCTCAACCCCTCACCCTCACTCACCCTCAACCCTCACCCTCACTCACTCTCACCCTCACTCACCCTCACTCACCCCCACCCTCACTCACCCTCACTCACCCTCACCCTCACTCACCCTCACCCTCACCCTCACTCACCCTCACCCTCAACCCCTCACCCTCACCCTCACCCACCCTCAACCCCTCACCCTCAACCCCTCACTCACCCTCACTCTCACTCACCCTCACTCACCCTCAACCCCTCACCCTCACTCACCCTCACCCTCACTCACCCTCAACCCCTCACCCTCACTCACCCTCAACCCCTCACCCTCACTCACCCTCAACCCCTCACCCTCACTCACCCTCAACCCCTCACCCTCACTCACCCTCAACCCTCACCCTCACTCACCCTCACTCACCCTCACCCTCACTCACCCTCACCCTCACTCACCCTCACCCTCACCCTCACCCACCCTCACCCTCACTCACCCTCAACCCCTCACCCTCACTCGTCACTAGTCAGTCCATGACGTTAAAAGTAAATGTACCGGCAGGATGGCTGACACATGGGCCTGATGTACGAATTGGCCACAAGTCACACGAGGGCTCTGGCCCTCTCACACACGTTCACACTCTCGGCCATCTTAACTGTACATCTCCACTCACTCTCTGGGGATGCATTGTCCCAGGGGTGCTCCCTCCGCGGGCTGTAAAGGTGTGTGGAGTACAGGACAAGTGGTGAGATGCAGACACATAACACATCACTACACACACACACACAAAGCATCATATACATCATTGACAAGGGATACCTGACAGTGAATGGAATGGCCACAGAAATATAGCGGAATCTGTTGCATGGTGTCATTACACAAAGAGCTGATGTGAGCTTGTTATGTATCATTTTAGGACCCTGGTGTAATTTTCCTGATTCATGCCCTTATATAGGTATAAATCATCATATCCTTATACATATGCATAGAAATCCTAACCATATTTAGACATAGCCTATGCAGTCCATATACGGCATGGCTACTTCCACTAGTTCCGAAAATCCACAATGATTTCTTGCTTGAATATTAATTTCTCCAAGAACTCATGGAGTTTTCAAAGAACTGCGAGTTCTTATTGATGTTATTATGTCCAACCTTACGTCAAACACGGCACCTTCAAGGTATAAATATGCACACACTTGACATAGCAAACACACGGTGGTCGGGAGCAGTTCGACTATCTACTTGCCCGAAGCAGCTTGCCACAGCAAGTGCCGAAGGAGGCCGACCCTCCAGCAGACGCACTGAGAAAGACGCTGTCTTCTCTTGCAGAGAAATCTAGCTCCAGTGTTTCCAAGCTACCCTTGCGGGTATTTGGTAAATCGAGTCCTGAGAAAGAGATACCAGACCTCTTCATTCTAAAACCAAGGTACGGAGCTGATTAGAAGCCCTAAGAGAAATCTTGAACAGATTACTGGCAGAAAATACTAAATCTTTACTACACAACACTTACTTCTTCCCTCGTACTAGACTTAGGTTAGGTACACCGGGGAAGGCGTATTTTAGACAAGCACCAGTAGAGTTAACAGCCATATTTGGCTTGGAATCACTCTGTTGGCTTTTCCCGAACACAGGGCTCCCATCGTCTCAGGCATTCCTGCATGTAGTGGAAGATAGACTTGGGATCTCCCCAGCGTTCCGTATAAAGTCTTCAGCGATGGCCATGTCATCTGGTTCAAAGGATCCCTCCACCGGCCAGGGTCTATCATACTGCCCTCCCCTTAGGTCCAGCAGGCTAGCAGGTGGCAAAATGGTTCCAAAAGGACCTTGCCTTCTTCTCTAGACACTTTCTCTCGAGGGATCAACTTGATAGACCGGCGCTTTCGGAGGGAGAGGCAAATGTCCTCATCACTGCTGTGTAATTTTCCTTCTCCTATGTTTTAGGTGAGTTTGAGCTAGGCTACCCTGGTCTATTTCTTGGTCGGCCTCTTTCTTATGCTTCTGGTGCTACTTCAGCCTCCTCTCTGCGAGTGCAGGACCAAGGTCCGCTCTCCTCCAGGGGAGGGTCTGCAGTTCTTTTCACCCATTGAGTCTCCCAGGCGAGAGCTCTTCTCCATTCTCAGTCCACGCCTCTCCTAACCTTGACTGCCTCTTTCGCTTGGTGCCGTGCATGGTTCTACTTGGTAGGGGCTTGTCCTCAAGCTCGTTTCCTGTCATTTCTTCTGCTGCCTGAGCATACCCTGAGGCAGTTTACCCTGTGGCTCACGTCGGACTCTGGAAGGCTGGGACCCCCCCTAGCGGTGGTGTCGCTATCCAGAACTGCTTTGAGCTTCCCAGTTACCTTCAAGAGCTCTACTGGATGGTTTGAAGTTTATGATATCCGAGCGGGTGGGGCATGTGGGGTTGTGTACCATGGATGGGGGATGAACTTCGGGGAATTCTAGCACCGAACTGGGATAAGGCTTCAATCAATCAATCAATCATAACACTTGTATAGCGCGCTACTCACCTGGGAGGGTCTCAAGGCGCTTGGGGGAAGGGGTCCGCTACTGCTCGAACAGCCAGGTCTTGAGTGGTCTCCTGAAGGCGAGATGGTCCTGGGTCAGTCGAAGGTGGATGGGGAGGGAGTTCCATGTCTTGGCCGCCAGGTAGGAGAAGGATCTGCCTCTGGCGGTGGCTCTTCGGATTCGTGGTACGGCGGCGAGGGCGAGGCTAGTAGATCGTAGCTGGCGGGTGGGCGTGTAGAAGGTCAGGTGGTCGTTGAGGTACTTGGGGCCCAGGTCGTGGAGAGACTTGTGTGCGTGGGTGAGGAGCCTGAACGTGATCCTCTTGTTGACGGGGAGCCAGTGCAGGTCCCTTAGGTGGCTGGAGATGTGGTTGCGTCGGGGGATGTCCAGGATGAGTCAGGCGGAGGCGTTCTGGATGCGTTGGAGTCTCCTCTGTAGCTTGGCTGTGGTTCCGGCGTAGAGGGTGTTTCCGTAGTCCAGTCAGCTGGTGACGAGTGCGTGGGTGACCGTCTTCCTGGTTTCGGTCGGGATCCATCGGAAGATCTTGCGGAGCATGCGTAGGCTGTGAAAGCAAGATGAGGAGACGGCGTTGACTTGTCTGGTCATCGAGAGGGAGGAGTCCAGGATGAAGCACAGGTTGCGTGCGTGGTCTGTTGGCTTGGGAGTGGTGCCCAGGGCGGGGGGCCACCAGGAGGCGTCCCAGGCGGAGGGCGATGGTCCCAGGATGAGGACTTCCGTCTTGTCTGAGTTCAGTTTCAGGCGGCTGTTCTTCATCCACTCGGCGACGTCTTTCATCCCTTCGTGTAGGCTGGTTCTGGCGGTGTCGGGGTCCCTGGTGAGGGAGAGGATCAGCTGGGTGTCGTCGGCGTAGGAGATGATGTTGAGGTTGTGTTGGCGTGCGATGGCTGCAAGAGGTCTCATGTAGACGTTGAAGAGGGTGGGGCTGAGTGATGAACCTTGTGGTACGCCGCAGATGACTTCGGTGGCCTTGGATCGAAACGGGGGGAGGCGAACTCTCTGTGTTCTTCCGGCGAGGAACAAGATGATCCACTCCAGTGCCTTCTCTTGGATGCCGATGTTGCTGAGGCGTTGAACTAGGGTGCGGTGTGGAAGTGTGACTTCACGAGTTGAAATAAAATTATTTCCAAATCTCGCTCCATCAACTCCCTCATCTGGTGATTAACTAATCACCACACCACACCCAAAAATTTGGTAAATTTTTATCTCAAACGAAAATGGTTCAATTTCATTCTGTTAGTATTTTCTAAAGACTAGTTTCAGCAAAATCCTTACAACTGTCATATTGAGCTCTGCGCAACTCCTCAAGCTCTATATCCCTCTCCTGTTCCTTTTTGATTTTGTAAATTCTTTTCTTTTCCCTCATGTGCTTCTTTCTCTTGTGTAACATGCAACTGATCTTTGTCAAAACTATTACAAATATTATCACAAACAAAGGTGTTAGAATCTTGCCAAAAACTGAACCACCAATTTCTTGAAACCAGGTTTTGATCGCTTCAAATCTTTTTGAAAGACGTTCTGAAAAATCATCCTCTTCTAGGGGAACTATTTCTGAATGCATCTCTGTGATGTTTCTAATGTACATTTCAATATTCTTACTTTTGTCAGGGATGTAAGTACAGCAGTGCTGCACATGTAAAATGCCAAAGACTCCTCCCTCTTTTGCTAGGAGTATGTCTAAAGCAAGGCGATTTTGCATCACCATAGATCTGACCGCAATGACCTCAACATCCACTAACTGAAAACCACCAGCTGTGTCAGTGGACAATCTGTCAACAATTGTGGATAATTTTCTGATTCCTCCTGCATTCAGGGTTATACCTACTAAGGGTATCACTGCCTCAAAGATGTCTCCCAAAATTTCTGAAAAACTTTCTCTTTTAAACCTGTTTGCATGGTTACTGATTTCAAAAGACCCTTCTGCATTTCTGTCAACATGAAATTTTTTGGGAAAAACGAGACCAACAAAACATGTCCCGTACCAATGATCCGGGAGATTATAATAAGCTTTATCTCCACATACAAAATAAATCCCAGGAAAAATTGGATCTTTGCCACCTTTAAATCCCCAACCCCCCATGATTTGATAAGTATCTTCACAATTACTAGCTCCTACAAAATAATTATCAAAAAGGGTGTTATCTCTCCTAATGCAAAGCTTGCCACTAATTGGTTTGTCTATATGAATTGCAACATTGTCAAAAGATTTGCCATTAAGCTTCTCATCCTCTTTTTGACAAAACTTTGATTTGGTCTGTTTGACCATCTCATTTCTTTTATAAATCGCCCTTCTCTCCTCAACAAGGTTCAGGAAAGTCTTTTCCTCAGCTCTCAATTTGCAAGTTAAATTATTTCTGTAAGCGTACTCATAAGTGAGTTCATTAGTTACTAAAAAGAATTCCCTCATCTGTTTGGCTTTCTTGTGTTTATTTAAAGCATTCTCTATTTTCAGGTTAGCAAAAATCTCGTAATAGTTAGAATAATAATACTCCAAGCGACCAGTTTGGTAGAATAAGCTAGCTATCACACTGCAGGTTATGCCATAAGTAAGAGGAAGCATATTATATGTCACTCCCTCAGAAACAGAAGCAGGCAGCTTTACAAAGATATAGCAATCTTTGACACCCATAACTTTAACATATTCTCCCAAAAGCCTTGAAAATGTATTGCTAGAAAAATCACCAACAGATCTATCCTGATGAACATCTGGTTTGGGATCAATAACCTTGTTAGCTTTGTTTGTTGCACTATGTTTGTCTTGACTAACTGAAGCTTTGCGTGTCATGTTGACCTTATACCTCTCCTTTTCGATCCCGAAAGGAAAGATGACAGCTAAAACTAACCAGAGCAGAATTAATATGAGCACACACACCAGAGTCATCCTGCAGCATTTCTTGAAAATGGAACATTTTGAAGTACCACGCGTCATAACATAAGGCATTTTTTTAAAGAAACTTTTCAAAAAGAGAAAACAAAAATTTTCAAAATTTTCTAAATATCTAAACACCCCCCTTTTCATTTTTTTTTTTCAACCCTCTAACAAATTTTCTTCGACCTTGCGTCACAAGTTTTTCTCCAACTAAATACAATTTCTTCAACCTTGTGTCACCTAACACAATTTCTTCAGCTTTATGCCAAGAACAGAAATTTAAACTTAATTCTAAATTCTAACAGGTTAGTACTTCAATCATTGTCACTATTTTCCTCAACTTCTTCTTGACTGCTACTGTTTATTTCAATTACAGGTGGGATTATAATATAAGCCCATTCAGGAGACTTATATTTTTGATTCGGTCTCAAAACTCTCTTTGTCTTTCTAGAAATCACTTCTATTTTCTTCCCTTTCTCAGCTTTCCTTTCAGGATCCTCCTGACTCGTTATCTCATTCACCTACTCTTTCGATTTCTTTACTAACCTGACCCTCAACCCTCTGTTTTCAGTTGGCCAGTTTTCTCCTTTTCTCAAGATTTTTTCTTTTTGGCTCAGTCACATTAGACTCTGTTTTCCACGATCTTTTCTTCACTCTTTCTCTCTGACATTCTTCATCACTCTCTCCAGAGTCACTGTCAGAAATTTCAATTCTCGACTCAGGATCTTCTCTAATCGGCAGTCTTACTCCGTTAGGAACAGCACTCTTTCTTCCATCACTGGTACTCGGTAATTCGTCTTCCTCCACCTCTTCAATCACCTTTAACTTCCCAGATCCGGACTTCTTGTTCCTGCTTTCAGAGCTTAATTTCTGCTTTTCGATACTCTCCTGGTCTTGTTTCTGAACTTGATCAGACTTTTCTGTTGTTTCTTTTTCTTTTCCTTTATCTTGATCAAGTTCTTTCACTTCTCTTGTTTCTTTGCAAGATTCTGTTGCTGATTCTTTATCTAGCAGATCATCTTCATCTTCAGAATCTATTTCAATGATCTTCAAGTCTTTTCCAACCAAATTTTCATTCACAGATGGTTTTCCCAGATGTCGACCTCCCTGTCGATCTTCAGTATCTGGATTTCTTTCAACTTCTTCTTCAGAATCTGAGTCATCTGTCGTATCACTCTCTTCGTCAGAGTTTTCAGGAGTAGGTATTGGAATAGTGTGACTTGGATCTATCCACCTTTTCAATCCTCTACGCTTCACTGCATTCGTTGTTACAAGAATCACCTCTCTCGGTTTCTGCCACCTTGGGACCAAGCAGTTTCTTCTTCGATGTACTTTCATTCTGACCCAATCTCCAGGTCTCAGATCATGTGTCTGTACTTTGTCTTTTGATTGTACTTCAGTTCCCACCTGATTAGACACAGAAGTCACTACGTCAGACAGTCGCTTGCAATATTCTAAAATAGCACTGTCATTAATGCTTAACAATTTTCCCACTGGTACAAAAGCTTGTCTCATGACTCTGCCCATAAGAATTTCATGAGGACTCAGACCTGTCTTTTTATCAGGTGTACTTCTTAAAGTCATCAGAACAAGTGGAAGAGCATCTGTCCACTTTATGCCTGTATCAAGACACATTTTTTCCAATTCTGTTTTTAATCGTTCCATTAATCTGCTCAACTACTCCAGATGCCTCCGGTCCGTATGCACAATGTATTTTCTGCTCAATATGTAATGCCTCACAGATCAATTTCAAAAGTTTGTTATCAAAATGTCCCCCTCCATCACTCTCAATAGTGACAGGGAAACCGTATCTTGGGATAATTTCTCGAAGAAGCAACTTTGCCACCGTAACTGAATCACAATGACGTGTGGGAAATGCTTCTACCCATCTTGAAAACAAACATACAATCACTAAAACATATTTCAAACAGTTGTGTACGGGCATCTCAATGAAATCCATCTGTAATCTGGTGAAAGGGCCACCCTCCCGACCTAGGATTCCTGTTCCCACCACTGATTTCCTGTTTGGGTTCATTTGTTGGCAAGTCATAAACCTCTGACAAAGAGACTCTGCAATTGTCCTGAATTTGGTATTAAACCATGTCTCTGATCATAGAATCTCTTCCAATATGGCCAGGGCCATGATACATTCTGGCCATGTCAGCAATCATGCAATTTGGTAAAACTATTCTGCCATCTTTGTAAGTCCAAATTCCATCCTTATCTCGTGGTCTACATTCTGCTTTCAACCAAGTGTCTTTTTCCTCATCATCACCTTCATTTTGCAAATCCCTTATTTCCTGCCCTGTCTCAACAACAGATGTTAGCATCAATGAATTTGAACCAAAATCTTTGTTTTTCACCCGATTAAGTACATAATCATTTCTTGCACAAAACTTAGCGATTTCATCCGCATAAGCATTGCCTCTGGTGATAAAATCCTCACCTTTTCGATGTGCTGCACATTTTACCACAGCAATTTCTTTTGGCAACTGTATGCCATCAATTAATCTCCTAATAAATTCCGCATTTTTAATTGGAGAACCTGCTGATGTCATATAGCCTCTCTGAGACCAGAGCTGTCCATAATCATGCACAACTCCGTACCCATACTGGCTATCTGTAATTATGGTAACTCTCAAATCCTTTTCTATTTCACAGGCACGAATTAAAGCAATTCATTCAGCCACTTCTGCTGAACGAATTCCTTCAAGACATGAGGCTTCTTCAACATCTGCTACTGTGCAGACTGAGTATGCTGCTCTCAAAACACCCCCTTCTGATCTTAAACAGGAACCATCCACAAAGAAGACCTGATCTGATTCAGGCAATGGTACATCTTTAATGTCCTGCCTTGGCTTGGTACAATATTCCATGACATCTAAGCATTCATGCTCCTCATCATTTTCATCAATATTCTCAGTATCAGGTAACAGTGTGGAAGGATTTAAATTCACACACCTTGCTATTGATACATTGTCTGATCCCAGAATAATTTTCTCATACTTGGTCAATCTGCTGCTTGTAAGATGTTGCGTTTTACTTCTTGTAAGAAGAATTTCAACTGAATGAGGAACATAGACTTTTACAGGAAATCCCATCATGATTCCTTTACTCTGTTCCAGGCTAACACTTGTTGCAGCATCTGCTTTTAAGCAACCTGGTAAGGCTTTTGCAACTGGGTCAAGAACTGCTGAGAAGTAGGCAATAGGTTTTCTCATGTTTCCATGTCTCTGAATTAACACAGACAAGGCACATCCCTCTCTCTCACTGCAATACAGTTCTAAACCCTTTTCGTAATCTGGCATGCCTAGAGCTGGAGCTTCACACAAGCTTCTTTTTAGTTTCTCAAAAGCTTCCAACTCAATGTCAGTAAATACAATTGGATCTTTCACATCTGATTTTGTCAGTCTTTGCAGTGGCTTCGCAATTACTGAAAATCCACTGATCCATTGACGACAATAACCAACCATTCCCAGGAACATTCTCACCTGTCTTTGTGTTTTTGGAGGTTGCATTCCCTGAATCATTTTAATTCTTCCAATTGTCACCTGTCTCATTCCTTTTGCAATTCTATGACCAAGGTATTTTACTTCTTGTTTACAAAACTGCAACTTTGCAGGAGACACTTTATGTCCCTCGTCTGCCAAATGATCCAAAAGTGTAATTGTGTCTGTCACACAATTTTCTCTGGTTTTTGCTGCAATTAACAGAACAATCCTATATGTTCCATTAGGCTTTTTGATCCCCATAATCGGTGAGTTACAAGGACTGCTCTCAATTTCTTTCAAAACACCTTGCCCGATGAATTTCTCAATTACAGGAATAACACCCTCAATTGTCTCTGCTTTCATTTTGTATTGAGGAATGTTTGGAAAATCTATTCCCTGCTTCACTGTGATTTTGACTGGATCGACATGTTTCATCAGACCCATCTCGTTTCCAGTCAAATCCCAAATTTCAGATTTAACTGTCTCTTTCAACTCTTCTGGTAAATTTTCTTTATCTAAGGTAGGAAACAATTTCTCTTCTTCTGCTTCAATCATTAACATAGTTAGCCTGTACAACCCATCTTCTTCCATAGTTTGTAATTCAATTCCACCAGGTGAGCAATATATTCTGCAATTCATTTTACACAATATATCTCTCCCCAGTAAATTCACTGGACTGCTATTGCAAACTACACATCTGTGTTTGTCTTTGAAATTGCCTATTTCCACATTCACAGGCTCAGTAAGGTCAGTTTTCATTTGCTGATTACTAACTCCGACTACTTGGATGGTATCCCCAGAGAGAGGTAGGTTTTCAATTTCCACTGATCTAACAGTAGAACGGGTAGCACCAGTGTCCACAAGAAAAGTGATTTCTACATCATTCACCTTTCCATTTACAAATGGACCAGTCTGGTCAACCTCAAGAGTGGCTCCAATTACACACTCTTCCCCCTCTCTCGGGCACCGTCAGAAGCTGTCATCCGAATCGCTTCCTTGTTTTCCTGTTAACAAAAATTGTCCTGATGCATTCTGCAAATTTGGCCTTTGATTTCTTATTACCTGATCACATCCGCTGAATCCAATATCTGGATTATATTTTTGACCTCCCCCACAGCTAGGAAAAGGAGGCAGTGGAATCTGATTCTGCTGCTGGGTCAACTGCTGTTGTAGCTGTTGCTGAAGACTCAGATCATTTAACTGACGTTGTAGCTGTAGCTGTTGCTGCAGATCAACATCATTCTGCATCTGTGGGTTTAATGATGTATTTTTAAAATTTCTGGGTGGGTTTTTACACTCGTTCTTCCAATGACCAATTTCGCCGCAATTAAAACAAGGCATCTTTTGTTTTAATTGTTCAATTTTCGGATTAAACTTTGGCTTGTTAAAATTATTGAAATTATTTTTAAACTTTCCCTGACCCTGATTTTGAGTCTGCACAAAATTTCCATTTTTATTGTCAAGGCTTGCAATCTGTTGCTCAGCCACCTTCACTTGTGCCCACATTGCCTTTTCCTTTAACTTTTTCTGCTTAGCTTCCAATTCATCACTGCAGTATTTTGCTTTCCTCAAAATATCATCAACTGAATTTGATTGCCATCCGACAATGTTATTCCTGATCATTTCTCCAATTTCTGGTCTAAGACCATAAACAAATCTGTAAATAAAGTGGCTCATGTCCTTTTCATCTAATTTTTCATAGCCACTGTATTGTTTGAAAACCAGTAATAACCTTTCATAAAATGAATGAACTGATTCTTTCGGTTCCTGATTTGTCCTGTCTATTTTAACCCAATCAACCTCCTTTGGGGCAATTTTTTGTTTTAACCAGTAAATCACTTTTCCATAAAATTCCATGACCTCGGGTGCTGGAGCACCTGTTTCTTTAATTCGATCTGGTTCAGTTTTTGGCCAGCCTATAGCAATTTTGCATTCTGTCCAAAGATCTGATGGGACAACAATGTCAAAAAATCCATCCAGATCAATCCACAGAACTTTTGAAACCTTAATAAACCTGTCTTCTTGTCGGTACCATTCAACAGGCTTTTCTCTCAGTCGAGGAAAATCATTGGTAAAGAGAAGAATGTCTTGTCTTGACCAAGGAACATGTACATACCCTCCACCTGTAATTTCCCTCATCGGAAACTGTTTAGACAAATTATCCAACCTGTCTAGTCTTTCATCTTCCCTCTTTTTGGTCCATTTCACTCTCCATTTACTCAATTCACCCAACTTCCTGATGTAAACAATCAATTCTTTTATGTGTGTAATTCTTCCTTCTGTATTTAAATTCCCAATGTCTTTCTCAGTAAAGTCTAATCTGTAGTGTTTTCCCAGATTTTTCTGTTTGCTCAAATCGATTTCTAATTCTGCTGCCAGTTCTTCCAATTGATCATATTTATTCTTTGTTTTCCATTGAATGCTTTTGCTGATTAACAAGAGTTCATCCTCACAATAGAATTTTAAACTGACAGGACCAATTGTGCCAATTATTAATTGTTCCAAGTCTGCTTTTAATTTTGCAACATCAAGTTTTGAATTCAATCCATTTCTCTCAGGAGTTTCAGCATCTGACTCTGCACCCATTGGTGTCTGGTTAAAAGAACCTTGATTAAAAGTCAAGTCAGGCATTTTTGATTTTTCACAATGTAATTCAGACAAATTTGAGTAAAATTTTTCAGCTATCTTTTGAATTTCTGCATTTAATGGAATAGTTAAACCTGGCTGTTTAATTTCTTTTTGATCGAATACAGGTTGAACAGGACCAATCGTTACTGGAACTGTCACTGCTTCCATGCTTTTAGTTAATTGTCGAATTAACCCTTCTTTTGATCGCAAGTATTCTGAAGTATTTGCAACTTCCTCACTTCTGTCATTTCTCATTAAATTTCTAGGGGCTTCCCTTTCCATTGGAAAACTTCTGTTCTCAGAAATAGCTCTTGTTTCAAATCGTTCTGGAGTTTCCAAGGATTCAGAATTATTTGGGTACAATTTTGGAGATTCATTTATTGGGGGTGCACTAGGAGTGGTTCTGGTAGAAACCATTGGAGTGGACCATGAACGAGGTTGTCTCAATGGAGGATACTTATTATTTGACGTATAAATTTCTTCTAAAACTGCATCTTCTGATTCACTTTCTGTAACAATGTTATTTTTCTTTTCAGTTCTCTTTTCACCTGGAGACCCTAAAACCATTTCCCTAATTAGATAGAGACCATCGCACATATCTCCCTGTCTCCACATTCGCATTCTATCTTCATGCGTTTCTCGTCTGTAACTCGGTGTTTTCGGAGGTCTTTTTATTCCATTTGCTTCTCTCTGAAGTTGAAACATCTCATCCTCCCATTCAACTAAAGCTTCAAATTGTGTCGGTCTAGGCCGTGGTTTAAGAGCCGACATTTTCTCTCTCAAATTTCTTAAAACTTTTACATTAAATGAACCATCATCCGGCCATGCCAATACGCCGTCATCCTTTGTATAATTTTTCCAAACATCAAACCACAGAACAGTATGGTAACCATATTCACCTTCCATATACGCTGCAGGTGTTTTGTACTTATGAAGTAATTTACCACCTCGCGTTGGAATTTTCTTGTCAGGTGAAATAAAATGTTTAAACTTTTGAAGTATCGAAGTCTTTTTCTCAACATGTTTGAAATAATAAGTCATTTTTAAATCAAATCTGCTTAATCAGAAATGATCGTAAATGTTTCCTGGTTGTTCCGTAACACCAACCAATCCGTGCGCGCAACACACCAACAAGCAAATCAGGTTCGAGCTACGTCACCACCCTGCTCGACCAATAAAATTAGAGCTTTCCACAAAAGCCAATCAGCGTTCAGTTCGACAAAGTCACATGAGCCAATCAGAATACAGCTTGTGACTTGTAGTACCCAATCACTGCGCGGACCGTGTGACGTACACAGCCGCTGCGGTTTCTCGCGTCTCACTCTCAGCGCTCACCCCTCCTTTACAAAATTTTTTCACAGCGCCATTTTAAAGACACTTTTTCAATGAAATTTTGTTCAACAACAACAAAAAGAACAAACCATTTGTCTGTTTCTCTAAATAAAGTGATAGTTTTACGGACACACAAGACATTTTTTGCGTGGAATAGACGCCGCTATTCTCACAGAATATACATTCGCCGATAAAGTAAACTTTTACTCTACCCTTCAAACAGGTAATAGCGAACACGCTTCCCTCTGAATGTACATAAAGTAGCAATTCAAAGTTTGACTCGAACGAAATTACAAATCATTTACGCACTTTCAAACGGAAAGTATCCCTAACCACACACACATGAAATCCTGGCAGGACTCTAACCCACCACTGATAACATGAATCGTCAGTAAAATAAGCGACGTTACCTTACCCTTCACTCAAGCTTGAATTAATTCTATTACTTTCTCGCAGTGAGTTTTAGAATGGGCTCACTGCCCCTATACTCAAAGCTTCAATTTCATAGACAATCCTCACTATGCATACACTCTATCTGACACACCTATATCCCTAACATTGTGCTGCACGACGACAACACTTGTGATACTCGACGATACCACTATTCTGAAACAGATCAAATGCACTGTGTGACTTGTGACTTCACCCTGGCCACACTACACTGTACTGGTACAACAAGATTTTTCACACTGCAGAAAAAAAAACTTTCGACTACACATAACGCAAATGAACGAACTCAACATATGTTAATCATCGATCCTATGCAACTACCATGTAGCATGTCGGTTACCATAGCAACCATCAACTCTTCTACCAGGAAATTGATCCAGCAGGCTATAGGAAATATGTCATAAGCAGCGCTACCCAACTCCACAATATACACCATCAATCAATAATCAATCACAAGGCCCATAAGTCTAACATGACATAATTTGCCCTACTGAATCATGTGACCTAATTAACCTATTCACAATTTATATACATTTATATACAACCGCGGTAAATGAATTCAACATACTTTACAAATCCTATAAATAATTAAGCCACTGTGGCGATAAGATCTAGCTATAGGTAACCTAAACTCATGAAATAACAAGGCCAGCTTGTTTTTCCAAAGTAAGATTTTTATTAGCTACTCATTTGGAAATTGTATTAGAAATGTTATTAAAGCATTTTTATTTGAATCATTGCAAATGGTTATGACTGTTTTATTGTGAATCAAAATAATATTGCAAGGAAATTATTAAATTGGCATTTTTCAAAACCTAAGTCCCTAACTAATGCTACCTATAATAAAGATTTAAAGAATAAAAGTCTTTGAAGGTTCTTTTGTGCTCCAAGGAAAGTTCCACTGCACGTCGCCCTCATCCAAAGGTCAGCAAAAAGCAGCAGCGTGACCCTTCCACGGGGAATGGGTTTTTATACCTTTCTACGCTAAGCTAATCTAAGTAAAAGTAAATCTTTTCAGCAAAAGTCAGAGTCCCATTGGCTTACAAGTGACAGGCGACGTGTCACCACATTTTTCAGAATATCAGTTCCGTCCCTTTCTTGGAGTCCATTGTCTCTAGTATTCGAACGAGGCTTCCTCGAGTTGCAACATTACTCGTTGAAAAAATGTCATCATGTCATTTTCTTCCTCGGATGCAAAATTATCAAATGTTCCTTTTGCCGGTTCCTGGCCTTGGCCTTGTCTGACTAGGAAACAGTCAGAGCCACATCACGTTCAACAAATGTTGTTACAGCAAAGGAAGCTTTTTCCCTGTAAGGACTCTTTCTTGCTCCGTGCAGAATTTTAGTAGACTCGAGTAAACTAGGCCCAAAGCATGTTCAAAAACTAACATATAAACAAACACAAAGGAATAATTAATGCAAGTAATATAGTTTGTTCTGTTGCCACCCTCCATAGCTAATGATTAACCTATTAGTTTAAATTACCTAGCTGTAAATGCACAAATAAAGCATCATTTTATATTTAAAGTAAAAAAGTCCACATTTGTAAAGCGCACAATCACCCGTAAGGGTCTCTAGGCGCTGGGGGCCGTCGGGAAGATTAAGCGAGCTATTGCCCAGAGTCACATCGTGCTGGGCTAACCTGCCGCCGGAGCCGGGGATCGAACCGTGGTCCCCAGATTCCAGCGTCAGTCGCCCTGGCCGCGGCGCCACACCTCTCCCCTCTATACCATTCTTCATTTAATCCAGCAAGGTTCTTTATGCACCTATAGAAAATAGAGTGACACCACATAGACAGGGAAGCAAAATAAGCACATGCCATTTATTTGAAACAGCTGCAGTTAATTATGACACAACAAAAGACACGATTAATTTATTATTTTTCATGAACAAGGAAATGCAACATAATGCACATTCATGAGCACACATGTTAATATTCCCGCGTGTACTTCCAGGTGTAATGCAACTTTAAACTAGGTTGAATTAATTCACACACAGCACAAAACGTTAGTAGAATTATTTCATTTTATGGAAGTGTGACTTCACGAGTTGAAATAAAATTATTTCCAAATCTCGCTCCATCAGTAGCACGCTACTCCGGGACCCATAGAGGATTAGTGTTGGATTAGTATAGTGAAACATGCAATTACATTTTAAGTGGTGGATAGGTTAGTCAGTTATTTGGATTTGGAATGATAGCAGAAGGATAGAGGAGGACAAAAGTTTGTATTTATTTATCGCTTGCTTGTTTACGCACGCTATTCTGCTCCAGCGCGGCTCCAGAAATCATTTCTAATCCATACTCACCATTTCCCTGCAACCTAAAAACACACAATTCATGCATCAGTGGGGCCCATAACACTGTGCATTTACCCTGTTCACTTACACTTGGCTTCAAGGCTCTGGTGAATCACACTGGAGAAACGCTGTTACATTTTGGTGAAGCGTCTAAACCTATTAACTATTTATTATTTACACCTGCAAAGTAAAACATTTACCATGGTTTTATTCAAACGTTAAATTATTCAGACACACCACCATAGTGGCAATGGATCTGTTAGAATGAAAATTAGGCGTAGGAAGAATTCAAAGACCAGCTCTGGCTTCTTCATTTATTTAATTTTTATTCTGAGTAAACTTTATTATGTCTGACATTCTACACATTAGTAAATCTTTATTCAGTAAAACTTAAACTTTATTTCAAAATGATCATTTTATTTAGAGCTCAAGGAAAATCGCTTTATTTTAGAAGACAGTTAAAAGTTTAGCTAAGAACATATAGTTCCAAAAGTCATTCTCTCCTAACATCCCTAACTAATCTTATCCTTCAATCCAATAAAAACAAACAAGTAAAGAACATAAGAAGTCTTACATCCAGGAATCGGTCAGCAATCGGGCAGCATCTCCGATGGAAATGGAAAAAGCGACCCGACTTCACAAAACCAGGAGTTTTTATACCTTAATTCCCTAACTTAATCTATCTAAAAAGTAACTAACATCTCTTATTCGATTCCTCATTGGACAAATTTGGGGTGGGTGAGCATCCTCTCACCATTACAGCATCGTTTTTGCAACGTGTCAGCGAATTTTGAAAAGGGCTTTGTTTAGGACAGTCTTTGGCCTAGGCATTTCTTTAAATGTTTACATCCATACATCTTCCCAGGCTCTGAACACGACATCATCCGCGCTTGGCACCCATCCTAGGTTCTGGGCCGCATCAGCCTTGAACCTCCTCGAGCACAGGCAGTTCACTCTGACTTGCAGGTTTTGGCGCGCCTGCGCAGTTTAGCTCTTGCTCACAGTTGCCCAGTCTTCCATTTGCTGACTGGGCCTCAAAGGCCACTTTTGGAACTATTGCAGAAACAAACACAGATTTATGTTAAATTGTGAATTTAAACCCGTTCTGTTTACCTCCCACCTATCTAATGTTTCCCAGTCAGTTGTTACCTAGCAGACAAGCCACATAAATGCGTTTTATACTTACATTTCGACCTCTCCACCACATAAACGATTACAATAAGCACATTTAAATTGCGTATGTTTATGGAAAAGCTGCACATTAGTTCACAATATAATAACAATACAATTTAGCTGTGTTTATTTCAGTCCATGCAAGCCAATTAATTCTCCCTGTGTATAATAATAAAAAATAATGTGTGCACTTTACTCTATGGTTGATTAATTTCACAAAACATGCAATCAGTCATTGTTATGGTTATGGGACATTAACTTCACGAGGGGTACACAACATTTTGCGTTTGCCACCTCGCTCCATCAATTCAGGGAGCCTATAAAGGATTAGTGGTGAATTAATATGGTGAAATATGAGGTAATTTCACTGGTGGATATTAGTCTGTTACTTGGAGTGAGAAGGATAGCGGATGGATAAAAGGGGACGAAAGATTTGCATTCATATAGCACTTGTTACCCCTGATGGGTGTTGAAGCGCTTTTTTGGCGAGTAGCACGCCACTCCGGAACCCATAAAGGATTAGTGTTGAAAATTAGTATAGTATAAATATGAAGTAATTTGAGTAGTAGATATGTTATTCAGTTATTTGGGCAGTATATTAGTGTAGTCGGATATTGAATATGGAATTTGAGAAGTGAACATGTTAGTCTGTTAATTTTGCTAGAAAAAGAATAGTGGAGGGATAAAAGAGTGAAGGATTTTTCTTTTAAGTCAACTGATGGAAGGATCATTATATATTTGTTAGTGATAAAAGTTGGACTGTTAGGTGTAATTACAGCAGAGAGAGTGTGTCTGAGTGGGATGTAGTTATTTATGGTGTTGATTGGCGTGTTAGTAATGAGTGTATTGGTTAGAGGTATAGGATAGAGTTGTGTACTGTTTGTGGGTGATGGTGGATATGTGTGGTAGTTGGGATAGTAGGGTGTGTAGATGTGGTTTGGTTGGGTTGGTGGTGCATGCTGGTACATTAATCTGTGCATAGTGTTGTGCGTGGTGTATATTTGGTGTGAGTGTGTTTGTGGATGGTGTGGGCTGGGTATTGTTAAATGAGAAGAAGGGCAGCATTTCTAGCCCTAGTCCCGACCAGTCTCGAACAGGCTCAAACAGGCAGCTGCCCTTGTCCTCTCTGCCCTTAACAGGCCCAAACAGGCAACTAACCTTGTCCTCTCGGCCCTTAACAGGCCCAAACAGGCAACTACCCTTGTCCTCTCTGCCCTTAACAGGCCCAAACAGGCAACTACCCTTGTCCTCACCACCCTTAGCCTCGACGCCCAGGCTGAGACGCCCTAAGCCTGGCCTTTTTTGTAGCCCTAGTAATCAGGTGACCCCTTCAGCCAATGGGATCCCTAGCCCTAACACTATCCAATCACAACACTTGCCCTAACATCTAGAACCAATAGGAGACCAGGACCTTGCAGCCAATCTTAACCCTAGTCCAAGCACCCAATCAGTTCAAAAACCCTGATCTCTACGTCCAATAAAGGCCTTAGCCCTACCACTAGTCCCAACCCAAGTCCAAGCAGCCAATGGTACAGGTAGCCCTAGTCTCTACTTCCAATAGAAATCCTAACCCTACTCTTAGTCCCACAAATGGTCCAAAAACCAATCACACCAGGAGCTCTAAATAGCTACTTCCAATTAAAGGTCTAACCCTAGCCCCACTCTACTCCCAACAACCAATAACATAGGAAGTCCTACTTCCAATAGAAATCCTAACCCTAGCCGTAGTCCCAACCCTGCAATGATTGAATCACAGACCGAGAAACCAATCAGAACCCTCAAATACCCAACCAATGAGGACATTAACCCTAACCCAATAGAAACACCAGATGCAATCACCAATCAGTGTACACATGTGCCAACTACTACCACATCATATAAGGTCCCAGCAAGACAAAGTTTGCTGGCCAGGGAGTTGGAAGCTGTTTGCTCCTGTTCGAATCTCCAAGGAGACAGACAGGCTCAATCCACAACTTTGGATTTTTAGTAGGCCCAGAGGTATCAGAGCGCTTTACATGATCAGGATAGAATAAGGCACACATGGTATAAAAAGCATAATAATAAAGAAAAAAAAACACAATTACTAAATTAAGGAGAGATGAAACAGGAGTTGAAGCAATATAATACAGGTAATATTGGTAGAGTGGAATTACAGGAAGAGGGCCATATATTATAGAGACAAATACGGTATGGTGAAAAGAGATCAGGAGTCGGGCACAGGCTAGGATCCCCAGTAGTAGTTAAGGAGGTGGGTTTTGAGGTCTTTTTTGAAGCTGGCGTACGAGGGGTTACAGCGCAGGTTTTTCCGGAGAGTATTCCAGATAGTAGGGGCATTTCCAGAGAAGGAGCGAGATTGTGTGGTTTTCTTTTCATGCAGAGGTGGGATTAGGAGGAGGGCGTTGGTGCTTCTCAGAGGACGAGTGGTACCAGCGATGAGGAGTTTCTTGGGGAGGTACTGCGGTGTGTTTTGGTGGAGGGCTTTATGAGTAATACAGGCCGTTTTGTAAGCTGATCTCCCTTCAATAGGGAGCCATTTAAGACATTTGAGAGCTGGGGAGATATCATCAAAGCATTTGCAGTCTGTGATGAGCCTGGCTGCAAGGTTGAGCACAGCTTTAATTGGAGCAAGGTGGACCTTGGGGATTCCGTTGAGGATGGCATTGCCATAGTCAATACGTGCATGTGAGGAGGCCTGGGGCCCTTGTTCCCTGGAGCGGCAATGTGAGGAGGCCTGGGGCTCTTGTACCCTGGAGGGGCATGTGAGGAGGCCCGGGGCCCTTGTGCCCTGGAGGGGCATGTGAGGAGGCCTGTGGCCCGTGTACCCTGGAGGGGCATGTGAGGAGGCCTGGGGCCCTTGTACCCTGGAGGGGCATGTGAGGAGGCCTGGCGTCCTAGTACCCTGGAGCGGCAATGTGAGGAGGCCTGGGGCACTTGTACCCTGCAGGGGCATGTGAGGAGGCCTGGGGCCCTTGTACCCTGGAAGGGCATGCGAGGAGGCCTGGGGCCCTTGTGCCCTGGAGGGGCATGTGAGGAGGCCTGGTGCCCTTGTACCCTGGAGTGGCATGCGAGGAGGCCTGGGCCCTTGTGCCCTGGAGGGGCATGCGAGGAGGCCTGGGGCCCTTGTGCCCTGGAGGGGCATGTGAGGAAGCCTGGAGCCCTTGTATCCTGAAGCAGCATGTGAGGAGGCCTGGGGCCCTTGTACCCTGGAGTGGCATGCGAGGAGGCATGGGGCCCTTGTGCCCTGGAGGGGCATGTGTGGAGGCCTGGAGCCCTTGTTCCCTGGAGGGCATGTGAAGCAACCTGGGGCCCTTGTATCCTGGAGGAGCATGTGAGGAGGCCTAGGGCCCTTGTACCCTGGAGTGGCATGTGAGGAGGCATGGGGCCCTTGTACCCTGGAGGGGCAGGTGAGGAGGCCTAGTGCCCTTGTACCCTGGAGAGGCATATGAGGAGGCCCGGGGCCCTTGTACCCCGGAGGGGCATGTGACCAGGCCCGGGGCTCGTGTACCCTGGAGTGGTATGTGAGGAACCCATGGAACTGACTGGTGATTGCTTGCCTATGGACAGGAGGACTCCAAACAGCAGAAAGCATCATTTAGAGGTGGCAGGTAATGAAACACCCCCGGAAACTGATGGCTTTATAATCTGTCTACCACTCGGCACTCCCCCAACCCATCCTCATTCAGAGGTTGGGTACATCTCTGTGTTCAAAGCTGAATCTACAGTAGCTCCACCATCATAGAAGCCTTGCGGGAGGGCTGGTGGGCATCAGCTGCTGCATTACATAAGAATGGAAATCAAATCTGCTCTGGTTTGCATCCATAATGCAGAACATGGTGGTGCTGGTCATGCTAAAATGATCTAGGGCTACTGACTTTGGCATTGGGAACAAGGTTCGAGTCCCGGCGCTGCCGGCTCAAAATCCTGTGATTCTGGGCAAATCAGTTCATCTCCATGTGCCCAACAAAAAAATGAATATGTCCTTGTAATGTAACTTGTCGGGTTTGCACCATATAAATACCTGCAAAAGAAAGCATGGGCTGGGCAAAAAGTCCCAGTGTGTTTGGAACACTGGCTGAATAGCATCAAAGAGAGAAGAGGATTTAGCCTAACGGTTAGGGCGGTGGACTTCAAATCTGGGAAATCGGGTTCGAGTCTTGGCAACGACACTCAACATCCTGTGGTTCTGGACAAATCACTTAATCTCCCCGTGCCTAACAAAAATTAATGTGTCCTCATGTAACGCAACTGGTGCTCGTGTAAAGTGCTCCGATACCTGATTTCAGGTCAAGTTCGTGCAACATAAAACTTTGAGAAAGAAAGAAATAGGGCCCTGCCTGAAACCTCCTTCACTCTGGGGTCTCCTAAAAAAACCAACCGAATCTCCACAGTGAGCGCCCTGGCACAGTAGTTTGGGGGACCCTGAGAAATTTCAATAAAAGTTCTCACGTCTTTTGATAGGTGAAATCTAAGTTGGGTAGTTGGCTGCAGGGTCAGTGGTGACACATCCTCCGACACCTCAACAGCTTGGCAGCTCAGCAGCTGAAGTCTGAATGAGGCCGTAATTACTTTATTATTTAGTAATCATCAAGTGGGCTGCAATAATTTTGGCGGGGGTAAATTTACAGCTGAGCTACAAGTACAGCGGCGGTCCGGGTTGCTGCGAGGTGCCCACAGCAGCGTTTCGAGCGGTGCGATCATTCAATTTGCAGTGCCACCCGCAAACCAGCCAGCACGTAGACACAGCTTCCTCAAAACTCCCCGCTCGGCAACAGGATGTGGCGTCCCCCATGGCACCGGCATGTAGAAGACAACCTGACTGGCCCGGCTGTCTAGTCATTGGACCAGGGCCGGTCCTAGGCCTTCTGAGGCCCCGGGCGAAAGGGAAGATGCGAGGCCCCCCTTGTTGCATATTGCGTCACAAGAAGTGACATCACAGAAAGCGACATCGCAGTACTATTGATCTTATTTGGCATCACTGAAGCTAACTAATGTGGATATCAGTAACATGGACAAAAAGTAGAGGGGATTGAAAACACGTGAGCAAATATCAATTTATTATAAAAAGTAGATAAAATTAAATATTGCAATGAAACAAGGTTGAGAGAATGAACACAATGCTTGTTGCAAAATGCAGTGAGGTCACAAACTCCAAACCAGATCGCTTGTAACCACAAAAATGTTTGAACATCTGGCCCATGGCTCTTCTAGCTGACAAGTTAAAACTTTTTGATTCTGCTGGTTTTAGTTTGAAAGTGAAAATTACATAGATTGGTCCAAAGATCGCCGACCTTGCACCAGGAAGCTTAGCACCTACAACAGTGATTACTCAGGATCAGGCACGTTGCCCATTGGGCTCAAAGGGCTTCAGCATCTTTTTAATTGAGATTTTTCAAACAAAGAGTACAGGCACAGTATAGAAGAAAGAGGAGCAATCGCATAGTGGGGTATGAGGACTGTGAGACGGAACAGCATGCTTTGCTATCAAGTTGTAGAGTCAAGGTACCATCATGACGTAACATAACATAGTAACATTTAATCTTAGTATCCTAGGTCATAGGTGCTTGAGATGAGTAAGGAGCTATAAGAGGACTGGCGAGTGTTGAAGCGCAGAGAATTCTAGAGGAGGCCACCTCACCTACCGGTAGTGAACAGCAATGTAGAGCAGACTTTTTGTGCAGTGGCGAGCGTTACTATTACGTAATCTTTAAGGGTGTGTAATATACCGACCTTGGAAGGTTAAAAGTGTTAGCTTGCCTAGGCACGATTTACGTGTAGGAACCGCAGGTCAGGAGTGAGCATCTGATTTACTGACACATCTTGCCAGTAACGCATAAAGAGCATCTTCTGGTCCATGCCGTACTTCAGGACTAGAGGATAAAATGCATTTTGAAGCAATATGGTTGAGAAGTTGATAGCATGGCCATCGAAATGATCACTGCAAGAAGTCACTCAGCACCACCACAGCACCACTCAGCACCACCACAGCATCACTCAGCGCCACCTCAGCATCACTCAGCACCACCACAGCACCACTCAGCACCACCACAGCACCACTCAGCACCACCACAGCATCACTCAGCACCACCACGGCACCACTCAGCACCACCACGGCACCACTCAGCACCACCACAGCACCACTCAGCACCACCACAGCACCACTCAGCACCACCACAGCATCACTCAGCACCACCACAGCATCACTCAGCACTACCACAGCACCACTCAGCACCACCACACCACCACAGCATCACTCAGCATCACCACAGCATCACTCAGCACCACTCAGCACCACCACAGCATCACTCAGCACCACCACAGCCTCACTCAGCACCACCACAGCATCACTCAGCACCACCACAGCATCACTCAGCACCACCACAGCACCACTCAGCACCACCACACCACCACTCAGCACCACCACAGCATCCCTCAGCACCACCACAGCATCACTCAGCACCACCACAGCATCACCACTCAGCACCACCACAGCACCACCACAGCACCACCACAGCATCACTCAGTGCCACCCCAGCATCCCTCAGCACCACCACAGCATCACTCAGCGCCACCCCAGCATCACTCAGCGCCATCACATTATCACTCAGCACCACCACAGCACCACTCAGCACCACCACAGCACCACTCAGCACCACCACAGCATCACTCACGGCCTCCACAGCATCACTCACGGCCACCACAGCATCACTCAGGGGCACCACAACATCACTATGCGCTACCATAGCATCACTGAAAGCCACAGCATCACTCGTCGCCGCCACAGCATCACTCGTCGCCACCACATCACTCCGCGCCATCACAGCATCAATATGTGCAACCATTCAACAACAACTGGTTCAAATACATTCTCTCAATGTTTCAAGCTTTATTACAAATGTCACAAAACGATGTTAATATTTCACTTCTGTTCTTGGATTTTCTTCACAATAAAATACACTGAACATAATCTTCACAAAAGTTATTTACAAAAGTTTAAGCTGTTGCCATTATAAATTACAATCACTTTTATTTAAGTATTAATTAATTAAAAAATTAAAAGCCATTGTTATTTGTAATATCAATACATCTAAGTCACGTAAATACAAAACATGTTGCTTTACAAATGCTAAAGGTGTCACATTTGCGAAAGTTATAACTATTGGCATTGTAAATGACAAAGCTATTAATTTAGCTATTTTCAAAACCAAGACATAAATAATAAAATTGTCATTTACAAGACCAATAGCTCAAACTTTCCTAATGCGAGACCTATTGCATTGCAAATGCTTGTTTAAAAGGTCCACTATACTTAAACGGCAAGGTGCTGTTCTACTAGTAATTTATGAACGTGGTTTCCACTGCAACTGATTTTGCTTCACTTACTTTTTCACGTCTCTGCTTCCTGCCCAATAGCCACCGATGGCTACAATGCCCACATTACAAAGATGATAACAATTTTGTAGTCCAGGACAGGCTCATTGGAGGCATACATTGCCACCTTCACTAACTTGCCAAATGTATCACCAATATATAAATGAGTCCTGCTTAAAACCTACACTCTTTCTGCGCTTTCTGAAACAGACACCGAAGGCTACAAGGCCCAGGGAAGGGGGCCCCCACACCATGACCTTCCAGCTCGACACAGTGCTATGAGGCCCTGGGAAGGGGCCCCCCTCCCCTGGGCCTTCAAACCGTAACAAGGCACTTCCCAAGACACTGCAGAGAGCTCATCAGAGAGCAAAAAAAAAAAAAAAAAAAACGTCAGCTGAAGGGGTGTGCTTCAATTGTAGGTGTACCTAGCTTAGATGGCAACAGTAAATATATTTTCGATGTGTATGTAATATTGCCCCCCCTGTCAGATCAGTACAAGTCAAATATTGCTTATGCATACATTTTAATATACAAGACACTGCCCTACCAAGATTCGAAGTATTACAAAAGCCAGTTGATCTGGCTGCTCCCTCCTCCCCTCACCCACCTTCTCTTACCTGTGTCCGGCTGGTGCTCGAAAGAAACAAAGGGGCCTCTGTTGCTTGGATACAAAATGCCCAAACAGAGCCGAGAATGGCCGGTACTTAACCAAGGCGCCCGAGGCGCTGCCGGGGGCCCTGAAGTGAGCTGTGAAAGTGTGACCTTTCACAGGGGCGCGAGGCCCCCTGTGTTTTGCTGAGCGCGAGGCCCTGGGCGGCTGCCCACACTGCCCATGCCTAGCGCCGGCCCTGCATTGGACACTACCTCGGATCATGGTGTCAGGCTGTCTAGTCATTGGCCACTATAGCGGATCATGGTTTCAGGCTGTCAGTCATTGGCCACTACCTCGGATCATGATGTCAGGCTGTCACTCAGAGTCATGCCGCAGGGGAATCATCACAATAATGAATTGTGATCCATTTGTAGCACTAGTGCAGTTGAGTGACTTGTGAGCCTGCCAGCACTGCTTAACCGCACACTGCAAGCCATGATCCTATGGGAGCACAGCGCACGACACTGGCAGTGCTCTGCCACACTTGGCGCAGTCAGTGACAGCTGAGACACAAGTAACAACAGATTTCAGTGCAGAAATGCGGATTACCACACTGAAATGCATTAGTGTAACACCTGATGTATGGTACTTGGCTGGACTGTATGTGGAAAAACAAAAAAATATATAAAACAGGCCTCGAACGGACAGCAGCAGGATCTCCAGTGAGCTGATGTGAAATATCACCCAAGTGAGAATGGTGTCCGAACTTACACATTCACTCAATCTTCCATCTATGCATTCCTGGTAGGAGCTAAACACCTCTTCTAGACCTATGACTGTAACCTATATGTCACTGATGCCTTAACAACTCATGTTTTGTGAGCAATGAAATGACAGGATGCCTGTGGGTTCCACTGGTGGGATTGAGGTACCCAAAACAAAAAGACTAAAGGAGAAAATAACGGGGAGGAGGCTGCATACTCACAGCAGAGACCTGCTGTTACGATATGCATAAACTGGGCTGAGGATTACCCCATGGTGCCCCATAAGGAAACTGAAATCTCACGCTGTCGTGCTTGTGTTGGCCCCAAAATGTGCAGGGGCACCACCAACGTGTTTCAGAAGTGTTGTGGGGGGCCTTCGGAGGTGGCAGCAGATTCTCAGATGTTTTGAGAAATTGATGCCTCTTAAAGTCTACTGGGCCGTGTGCCCAGGATCCCAGGAGAGGGTTACCGTGATTGTAAGCACTCCTTGACCTTATGCGTTTGTGCTCAGGCTCTAGAGTGTGGAGATATCTTGTAGTTGGTCCCATGACCAACCGGGTCTGGTGGCTCAGTGGGCTAAAGCAGCCACTGCAGGGTCTGTGTTCGACCTCATGTTCACAAGTTCAAATCCCGGCGGGTCCACTCAGCCTTTCATCCATCTGAGGTCGATAAAATGAGTACCATTGAGTTGGGTAACAATAAACATCTGTTATTCAGCGCCCAGACACCTACGGGTAGTTGTGCACTTTACAAATGCACCTGTTATGTTATGACTGCAGTGACATTTTAATTTTTTTTATTTTTAAGATTTTTATTGTCACCAGTAATAGGAAACATTACACAAATTTTATAACAAACAAAGAGATGTCAACTCTGCTTGCCACTATCAGTACTCCCACTTCGTTCTTCAGCCTATGAACATGGAGCCTATCCATCGTGCCCAGCTTAACCTCTTCCCTCCTAGTAGTTCCCCCCGCTATTGTCTATTTACCACCTAAGTCACCTGTGCTGTCCGTCAATCCAAACACCTCCCGTCGCCCACAAGGATTGTGTACCCAGTGTCGAAAGAGGGCGCCGTCTACTGAGAGACGGGGAAAACAGTCCCATCTTCAATCGCTGTTGTTGTCTCTATTGTGGTATCCTCCCCCTTACTGTTCAAATATGTTGTGTATAGCCCCCAGAAATTTTTCTAGCCAACTCCTGGGGGGAAGCAGTTCACTGAAGGTTTGTGACTGCGAGCAGCAATAAAGAATATCTTGTGACCACTGGGACATCGTGGGTAGGGGACCCCTCATCCAGCACATAGCTACTCTGCGTTTTGCCATCAATAAGCCCATGTCCACCAGTCTGCGAATTGCCTTCGGCAGTACTTTGGAATAGCCCAATAGTGCCACGGCCGGGCCGATGGGAACCACCGAACCCACTATTGCGCTCAATTCACAAAATACCTTTCCCCAGAATCGAGCCACTCCTGGGCAGTTCCACGCCAAGTGCAGGAAATCTGGCTAGCACCGATCCTGGCCTGTCACCCTCCCCATATGTGCATGCCGTGGCATATTTCCCCATATGCTTCACTTTGCTATCCGCCGCTTTCTGATACTCCTTCAGCAAGCCCTTCATTGCATCTGCTACCTCCTCTTCGTTCCCTGCCAACTGTCGTGCCTCCAGATCCCCTATTTCACGTTCCAAGGTCGTTAACCTCTGTCGAATGGAGCGGAGCACCCCCGAATGTTTAGTCATGGCCACCCCCCTAATGTACACCTTGAAAGCTTCCCACACCGTCTGGAGACAATCCACAGAGCCAATATTTGTGGCGAAGTATGCATCAATAGCTTCCGCCATCTCTTCTTTAAAGACCGGATCCAGAAGCGAATAGGGTGGGAATCGCCACGTAAACGGTGGTACTGTTTTCTTGGGTGTGGACAAAACCAATAAAAGAGGAGAATGGTCAGTCAAAGTGCGCGGCAAGACCTGACAAGCGCAAATCCCAGACACGAGAGACGACGATGCCAGCCAATAATCTATACGTGTGTGTAGGTTATGATATGCAGAGTAACGTGTGTAGCCACCTTCATGTGGGTGCATCTCTCTCCACACATTCATCAGATCCTTGCTAATCATGATGCTTTCAATAGTCCTGGCCGCCGCTACCGGCCGTCTCACTGGGCCTCCCGATCTATCTATCTCAGAGTTCCTAACTAGGTTGAAGTCGCCACCCCAAAGAATTGGTATCCTCCCATTTCCCCCATCGTGTTAGCCATAGTTGTAAAGAACTCCGGGTAGTCAAAATTTGGGCCATAGATATTTACTATGAGAAATTCAAATCCCTTACCCTTTAATGTGGAGATCACGAATCAACCCTCCGTGTCCGCCTTCACCTGTTGTATCGTGTAGTCAGATCTGGGATTAACCCATGTCATAACCCCTCTTGCATGAGTTGAGAAGCCCGATGCATTATTGTTACCCAAAATTCCCGTGTTGCGCATCATTGGACTGTGTAACGGGAGGTGTGTCTCTTGGAGTAAAGCCACATCAATATCATGTCTATTTAGGTAACTCAGCACCCTGCACAGTATACGGTGGTCATTGAGGCCCCTGACGTTCCACGATAGTGCCCTAAGGGAATCAGTCGCTCTTGGGGTAACAGTTCCGCTAGTCGTGGCCATCCTGCCTGCCAAATGTCCCTACGTGTCCTATCGTAAGTGGTGTACTAGTGTTGTGTGCAGCGTACATCAGTTCAATTGCCATCTCTAACATCAAAAACAACATTCCCCCCACCCAGCCCGACCCTCCCCCTTCCCATGGCAGACCACCCACAACTCGGTCGCGCAACATCCCTTGCAACTTCCTCCCCTTCACCCCACCTCCCCCCTCAAACGAGTTAACTGTGGAGGTGTTCACACTCGCAGGCAGAGGTCGCTCTGTATACTTTTAACTGCCAAACACCAAAACTGCAGCTCGCAACATAGGCTTCCCACCGCCATTTGTGGCCTGTCGCTGTCATACCTTTGATCCTCACCAGTGGCGCACATTCAAAATTACTACCCTGAGATTGCACTGCAGCTAAGGTATGATCCCTGAGTTAATCTCTAAAGCAGTGCACTAAATCTCAGCGGGCGCTCCCAGCGCGATTACATAGATAATAAAGGCCACCAACGCCAGACTACTGTCACCAACATGTTCAATAACAACATATTTCCCAGTGCCCCCCACCCCCGCAATACTTATCAGAGCCATGTGAATCAATGAGTCTCAGTCCTGCTCTTCCAACGAACCACCAGCTGCCTCGTCCAGAAGTTGTAATTCCGGGCTCCGTCTGTGTTCTTTGGACCAGTCTCTCATGGCCTTCTGGAGAGCCTTCGGGTCAGTAAAAATGTGTGAGCGCCCAAGTTTGTTTACCCGGAGTTTGGCTGGGTACAGCATGGCGTAGTCCAGGCCCAGGTTCCGCAGCTGTTTTTTCATGGGTGCAAATTGTCTCTGTGCCCCTTGCACTCATGCGGTAAAATCCGGAAAAAGTGATATAGACGATCCCTCATATGTTAGCTCTTGCTTGTCCCTCGCCGTCCGCAAAGCAGCATCTCTGTCTCAGTAGTTTAACTGCTTCGCTATTATCGGGCGCAGCGGGGCTCCTGGCACCAGTCGGGGCCCTAAGGAACGGTGCGCTCTCTCCACCACAAACATGTTGGAGAAGAACTCTGCCCCCAGAAGGCTCACCAACAGCTTCTCCATGAATTGTTCCATGTGTCCAGTTTGTGTCGATTCCGGCAGCCCCGTGATCCTTAGATTGCAGCGTCTCGAGCGGGCTTCCAAATCCTCTGCTTTATCTTGTAATACTCGTATGACCCACCCAAGCTGTTTATGGCCAGTATATAGCATGGTTTGTGCGTCCTCCACTTCTGTGAGTCTCCGTTCAGACATGTCTAACCTCTCAGCGTGTTTGTCCAGCCTTTTTTGCCATTCTGTCCATCCGATATGAGAGGGCGTCGATTTTGGTGCCCAGCGAGGTGATACCACTCTGTAGGCCTTTTTCCTTGGATAGCAGCATGCTCCGGATATCTGGTTCGTCCTCAATATGAGCAGGAGTCCTAGGGACTTCTCCTGTCGCAATGTCCTGTGACTTAGAGCGTTTTTGCTCAAACATAAGCTTAGATTGCATCCTATCTGTCCGACCCATGACCTTTTCCAAGTACGTGAATCGTAGTAGGGCTGTCTACGATGTTCCCTCAGAGGACAGATCAGCAGCAGACCCGATTGAGGTCCGCAACAGCTGCAGGCACCGGTTTTGCCGCAATCCTGTATCGGATGGAAGCGGCCCGCTGCACCAGTGCATTATCTTGCATCCAGCTTGGGGGGACTATGTATGTCGCTGCTTAGGCGTCCACCAGATCCCGACGTCGCCGGTGACCGTCCTATTGTACTAACTCTAGTGCCTTCTTGCTCCTGGGTTCCTCGCAGGTGCCTGCCTCCTAAGCAACCTCCCAGTCACACTCCTTACTGCGTTCTTGGCTCTTCTTGGCTCTGCACTATTGGACGTGTTAGTGGTAGGCCTGGAGGATTTCACAGCTGTGGCTTCTCTCTAGCCGGTGCTGCAACAGCGTTCCCACATGGGACCAGCTGAGCCTGCCGTACTCTCTCTCTGAAAGATTTGTTTTGCGCCTCAGCACAGACTTTCTTCCCTGAAGGGCGATGCGGGGCCACGGTTATAGACCCCATCTTGCTGCCTCCTTTCCCAGCACTAAGTATCCGTCTGCGGCCAAGTGGCAGTCCCCCGCCACAGCGGAGGGCCGTTAAGCTTTGCGTCTTCCGGTCTCTGTCCTCTCAGTGTCAGTGCCTCTCTGGGGATGGCTTCACCTAGTAAGGCTACATGCAGCCCCAGCGGCTATCTTCTTAAGCAGTGCCCCGTCCTCAGCGCATGTCAGGTGGATGCTGCAACAGCTCTATTCTTCTCATACCCCAGCCCAGGGCACTCTTTGGGAAGCAAGTCGATATCAGCAATCTGCTGTTGCACGCGTGTATACCTTTCCCGGCCTCACGCTGTAATCAGCTGTAATGGGAAGCCACTAGGTAGTGCCCTCGTGTTGACTGCCCTCCGTGTACCTTCATTTGTCTATTCTGCTCTAATGCAGCTTGATTGTCTCCGCACCGCAGCCTTCCCCTGTGCTCTCGACACCCGGGAGTGTTGTGCTAGTCACTGCGATGGTCGGAACTCGGGGCACAGGATACTGGACACTCTTGCTGTTCTGCCGCCGCACGCTCACTGACGTTGCTCTGCCCGCACTGAGAGGGAGCCTGGTGATCACCGGCCTGGAGGTCCGACAGCAGCTCATCTTTCCGCTGCTCTTCCTCCCGGGGCACTATTCTGCGCTTCTGATGCCCCGGCAGCGCCGCACAATTCGTTGCGGGCGTCGGAGAACTGTGTCCAGGTTACCAGTCTCTGACGACTACCGTCGCACACTCGCAGACGTCGCTCCGCCCCGCACTGCAACTGAGGCCGAGGATCGGCGGCCCCGCAGATCTTCAAGCAAGCCCGGCTATATCACGGTGGGCACTGGGGCGGGGGAGCACACTCTGCGGCTGTGTTCCGCCTTCCATATCTGCTTGAATTAGCTATATAATAGCAGCGAGCTGCCGGATTAATGAAGGATAGATGTCCGGTGTTGCGGAGCTCAAGACTCAGGCAGCCATTCCAGTCTCAAGCAAGCTCTTCCCCCCGACTGCAGTGACATTTTAACACAAGTAAAACAAAGATTCAGACACATGGTTTAAATTGAGATGCTTTATTGATAATGTTGGTGATGAAAAAATGCAATGAATTTCTTTATATTGAATGCATTACATGTGGTTACTATTCCTATTGGTTTTAATGGTGGAACAATGTAGACTCATAACTTGAATGCTATTACTAAAGTGGGGACACCCTGACTAAGCCAGCGAGTTCATTATATACAACACCCCATTATATTGTGATGTTGCATCTGGTAGTACTTGGGAGGGGGGGCCAGGACCCAGTAGGAATGTAATATGTTATGAGGGTGTCACCAAAGGTATTTTCATGTACCTGAATACATTTGTTTGTAAAATAATGCTTTGTATTTAGTAATGTGTATGTAATAGAATAACATTTCCTCTTTTAAAGAAAAATCACTGACTGGACAATAATTTGAGTAAATTGGGATTACTCGCCTACACTGCCATCCTTGAGTAGGCCTTGGACTGCTGTGCTTCGCTACCCTGAGAGAGTTGAGTGCTACTGTGGGTTACTTCGACCTTTGTTAGAGACAATTGTCGATGTTTTACTCATGAAGGACTCCCATCCTCTACAACTAATAACCACATTTCATACAAATGTCACTTCCCCACTCCCATTGAATTGGTTTCATGTTCATATCGGCATATCAGAATTATTCTCCACTTGAGTTTTTCTTCAATTTAACTATGAAGCTTCCAATCTCCTAACCATACACCTTTCCTTCATCAGCCAAACCATTACTGTAATCTGCCACATTCCAGACATTCCAAACCTTGCCATCCTGTGTCACCACACTCTGGGCAGTAAACCCTGGTTTGCAAATGCAAACCCAATCACCATCTTTGAAAGTAGACAATCACACTTTCTTTTCTTTATCATATTTCTCCTTCATTTTGTAATACTTACTAAAAGCCCTCTGTTCTTCTTCCTCTCTCTTATGCTCCAAACCTTTCATGCCTTTAAAGCAACCATGAATGCAAGTCAGAAGCAGGTTCACGTCCTCAAAGCAGTTTCAAAACTCACCCACCGATCACTATGCGGAGTAATGTGATAACTCTATAATCTTGCTGAATATAATATTTCCAATCACTGCAGCAACTTCTCGCCTCTCTGGTGTATTTTTTCGGAACTCTATTAAACCTCACAAACCGCTCATTACACAAAGTGCTTTTGTGATGTTGTCCACACTACTATTCTTAAGAAGGTCCTTCAAATCTTGTCAAATCCATTGCAGACCATTGTCTTTTACTAGACAATGCTGAAAACCTTCCTCAAAGAACACCTCCCGAAATAATGTAATCACTTACTGTCCATACAACATCCATATCACCTGTGTTATTCGTTTCCCGCTCGCTACAGGTTACCTGGGCCAGCAAACTGTTGTCAGAGTTCGCTTCCCTTCCCAGACACATATTCAATTGTAAAACTGTACTCCTGCATCTTTGAAACCAGTCTGGCAGTGTGGGCAGTAGCATCTCAACCTCCACTTGGAGAAAGGATAATTACTAGAGGCTTTTGGTCTCTTCTTAGTATAAGTTGAGCGCCCCACACTTTATTCCGAATATGTTCCGTAGTCCATGCACACCGTTGTAACTCCCTTTCTGTCATTGCCTGTCTTCTCTTGGAGATAGATATGCAGTGTGTGGTTTACAAATACAACAGTCCACTCTTCATTTCCTTATGTTTGTGATACCCCAACTTTGATACTATACAAACAAGCATCTGTTGTAATTTCTCGTTTTTCCTATGCAGAAAGGGCAAAGTGTTGGTGCACCAGCAAGGTGAGCTTTCATGACATCGAAATCTTTCTGTTGTTCAGTAGTCCATTCAAACTGTGTCTTTTCTTAATAGCTCTCCTTATGGTTTCTTGAAAATTAGATACACATTGCTATTGCATTCGCATAGCCGGGCAAACTAAGAAGTTCTCCTTGGTATCTGGTGCTAGGCTTTGAAAAGAAATGAAGTAATTATTTATAAAGCACCACTGTTGCCTGAGGGCATCTATGTGATGCTTTCTGTAGAGGAGACAAATGAAAAGACTACAGTGCCAAGCAGAGAAACCAGTCCCAAAAAGAGATAATTGATGACATGTTTCCAGGCCTTTTCTGGAAGCATAAAGGCTTGTACAGGCGTTAAGTGAGAAAGGTATGGAGGTCTATCTTTTTGCTGTACAGTAGATAAAACTTCTGCCACCACAATTAACTTTTTTGATTTTGGAAACCTTGACATTGCATGCTGATGAGGAACGACAAGGAAAGGGTAGAAGGCTGTTGTCCTGTACGACTATAATAAGCACAACAATGTTTCTCTCAAAACTAGAGCAAAGACAATTTACAGCTGGTCTTAAATGTATTAATTGCAAAGGAGCACTCCTCAGGACACACTGAAACAATGCAAACCATTAATCCTTGTACGTGACACCAGAAACAAGAAAGAGAATGAAATGAACAAAACAACTGATCCTAAATATTAAGGATACTTCAAAGCAAGCAATCATTTTCTGCGGCTTCCAGAAACAAGCCAATGGCTGAAGCGTGTAGATCCATAACATCTTCCTTTTCATTTGCATGATGGTTTTCCACGCCAGACCTAAACATTTTTAATTAGTTTGTTGTTCATATCAAAAAGCTACATTGAAGGCATAAGTGCAGTCTCATCGTCATGGGGTGACTTTAAGTAGACTAGTAGGAAAATATAGGTATCCCAGAAAAGTAGATTAAATATTGCAAGACAATCTAAACATCACTCTTGTTGGTATTTTCTCTATTAAGCAGAACTTCATGATGTTTGTCCCTGGTTTACCACTTTTCATGTAGATTTATTTGCTTTCATAATTGCTCATATTGTTTGTTGTTATATTTAGAATGTTTTTAGAGTAAACTTAAATGAGGATTGTGTAAAAATAAAAGTAAGGCTCGTATAGGGGGACGTCTTAATCCGTGTTGTGTACATTGTTTTAGGATTAACTGTATTTTGCGGAGGAGCTATAATCGATGATAAGCCTGTTTATTCACCCTTTGATGTGTGCAAAGAATTTCCAATCTTTCTTCCAGATAGGTTACTTCTGTTGAAGAAACAGGTATTTTATATAGATTCTTTCAAATGATTTGTATTTAATTTGTCTCATGAAACACTTATTCTACTTTTCTGTCAATTTAACAGGTCACAAAACAGCAGTCCTACAGGAAACCGATAAACAAATTTGTTTATTTTTCAGAAGTTTGGACACCTTCTTGTTGTGGTCGAAGAAGCTTCTTCCCAGGCACCAGGTAATGCAAACTAATTTGCTGCATTTTAAGGTAAAAAATATGAACTAAACTTTGGAAACCTTAACCCATTACAGATTGCCCATCAGTGTGATTACTGTAAAGAGGAATTCAAGAGCAAATATTACTTGTGTACTCCCGGTCTTACACCAGCTAGGCAATCAATATCCACCTGTTGGACTTGGCCCTTCTTGCAGGTTCACCCCTGAACTTTTTACATTGCACTCTGAGATAATTATAGCGATTTCTGGTCTTTGCGCACTTTAGCACTGTTGCGCAGTGTAAAGTGCGTGTGCTCTCTTAGTGCGTGTGTGAGATTGGCCTGCCCTCCCATAGGAATGCATGGGGAATGTGTATGTCCATGTTAGTTCCTGATGTGTGGGGAGTGCAGGCTCGATTTTGGTATGTGCGAACTCGTGAGATTGATTGCTGCGCGATGATGTGTGCGACATTCATGTGTCTAGTGTGGAAGTGCCACTTCTAGAAGTTGGCTTGTCATTGGCTGGAGCTGGCTGGTGTGCCTGGCTCCAGGAGTCAGGATGGGTCTGCCCTGGTGGTGAATGGGAGATCTGCATGTTGATGGCCGGGGAGGAGTGCACCTGGGACCTGAATAGGCCTGGGCTTTCCCCACACTGCTGGCTCCGCCCCCTGTGGTAAGTCTGATATCCCTGACCCATCCTGTGAATAGGCTGAGGTGCTGAGAAAAACAAAGTGCTCAGGAACCAGTTGTATCTGGTTCGCCCCTTGCCTGCACCTTTAGACAAAGGAATTATGTGTATAAAAAGAGGCTGTGACCTCTTGTAAAATGCTCTTGTTTCCTGACTTGACTCTACCAGGGGTGTGCTGCTGCTGGGGCCCAGGGGAAGGCTTGCCTCCCTGGGCCCTGCCCAGCCCCTGGATGCTTGGAAGACTCTTCTACTTTTTGGATTCCTGACAGAGGGGGCTTTGCTGATGGTGGGGCCCAGGAGGGACCGCCATGGGGGCTGTCTCCTTGCTGGAGTACCATGTGTGCTGGCCCCTGGGCCCTGCTTTGGCTCCCTGGCCGGGCGCCTGGAGCAGAGCGGTACTTCCGCTTGCTTCAGGAAGTCCCGCCTGCCGCCACGCCGCGATTGGCTGCCCGTCCCGCTGCAGAGACGGGAAGAGCAACGTGGCGAGTCATGGCCTCCGGTGGCCCGGGGCTCCCGTGAATTAGGGAGAGCCCCGGGGCCGCCAGCAGAACGCCACACCAGAGTTGCGGAGCTCCCATGCAGAGGAGAGAGCCCGGTGAAGGAGAGCCCCGCAGCCTAAATCCCCGCGTCACGGAGCAGAGGAGTCCAGCGAGGACGCCGCCTCCCAGGTGACGGTGGGTGCGGGCGTCTTGGTGGGTCTCCGGTCTGAGGGTAGAGCGGCCCCGTTTGGCAGCGGACCGCTCCCCCGTTGCTCTCCCACATTTTGGCCGCATAATTCCCGAGTCCCCAGAGGGGGGACTCCAGCGTTGGGGGTATTGATTGATTTAGAGTCTCCCGAGAGGGACTCCAACGATTCTGGCCATGTTCTACCTCGAGCCCGAGAGGCTCCCACGACCCCGGGGGCATCATGGTATTCCGAGCCCACGGGAGGCTCCTACCTACGCCCACATGTTTGCAGGGGCATTTTGGAGGGTAGAGCGGCCCGGTTGGCAGCGCCCCGCTCCCCCACCAGTTAGTAGTATTTGTTTCGAGCCCCCGAGGCTCCAGAGGGGGCCCGTGTTCTGCCCCTGAGGGCCCCAGTTGTTTTAAGAGCCAGACGGCTCCAATGCACCTGTTTATTTCAGAGCCAGATGGCTCCAGCAGTTGGCGCAGTCCTTGTCCAGAGGGCTAGTGAGAGCCCTGTCGCAGTTCTGTTTCACAGCTGCCCAGCAAGTAGAGGCAGCTGCACCATTTAGGTTTTGCTTTTTAGGGGACTTATTCTTTGGACTCAGGAGTGAGTCGCACTCCTTCATCCCTAACTTGGCCTTCCACAGCTGCGCAGCACTTAGTGCCAGCTGCAGCGTTTAGGCCCTGTTCTTGTCCCCAGCTGCCCAGCAAGTAGTGGGCAGCTGCTACGTTTAGGTTTTGGCGCAGTGGCGCCACCTGGACCTAAATCTGATTTCTGCGCTAAATGCTGATTTATGTGCTGATGCTTTGGGTATTAGGAAATGTACTGTGTGTAGTATGTTTTGCTCACCCTGTGTTCTGGTACCTCTGAATGTGTTTTTATGCATCATGTACAAAGTTGCTTACCTACACCGCTGAATGTGTTTTCATGCATCATGTGGCTTACCTGTACCTCTGAATGTGTTTTCATGTTTAGGAGGTTGTTCTTCCTAGTATAGTTATACTAGTGTGTTCATGGTTCCCTGCGTGATATTTTCCTAAGGTGGTTAGGGTTGCGTAGGTGGTACTTACCTTTTGCCAGTGGTTACTGGTTGTGTGCTACATTTGTTATTTGGTGCTACAGTTATGATATGCTCTATGTGCTAATTCTATTTCTACAAAGTGCTAGTTCTACCAAGTGCTTAGTCCTGACAGTGGTCCGTGTGGCCTTGTCCTGTGTACATATAATCCCTTGTAAATATTGCGCGTGCCAGTTGGCACACTGTACATCCTGTGATTCTGATTCTGATGTGTTCTGATAATACAAAGGCTATTTTTATATAACCTTGCGCGGAGTTCCTTTTGTGAGGGGCCTGGGATGTTGTTGCTGGTGGGTGCGTGCGCAAATGCTTTACACAGCACCTCTGAGATAAGCCTTACTGCTCGTGCCAAGCTACCAAGAGGGTGAGCAGGGGTTATCTTGGCGGGTGACTTCCTTGCCCTGACTTAAAATGGGGGTTTCTGCCTGACTTTGGCTCAAGCCTTAGCAAACTAGATATCCCATTTCTAACACCACCAAATATGTAAAGTCATCATTAAAGAGAACTTATAGTTCTCATAATTCACACGAGCCTGGCATGCAAATGTACTGAACATAACACGGCACGTGTAAAGGGAACGTGGAGCATCAGAAGAAACATACAGGAGCCAGACCACACTAAGGTACTGAAGCTGGCTACAGGGAATTCGGAATATCAGAAGAGTAACACAGGAGAGACTAGGCAGATGCTGTGAATTTGACAAAGTCTTCCATGCTAACTCAGCTTTAATGAGACAGTAGAGTGACTTACCGTAGAAACTCCAACTTAGTAACACTACTTTTAGGAGATTTCACACCAATTTAGTTCAAACAATAAATATGTGTTAGGAAACTTTACTAATGAATCCTGAAAAGAAACACAGTGAGAAAAGGCCAAATAAAGTTACTCTGTGCAACAAAACCTTTTCCTTTAAATTAGGTCTTGTGAGAAACCAGTTAATTCACTCTGGGGAGAAGCCATACAAATGCACTACATGTGAGAAAGCGTTTAATAGAAGTGAATCTCTGAGGCAACACGAAGCAAGTCACTCAGGGCTAAGACCCTATGGGCCATATGTAGGTGGCCGAATACCGGTCGGTAACACCGAAAAAGGCCAGTTTTCGTTGTTACCGACCGGTAATTAGCCATGTGAGATGTACGTAATACCGAATTGAATCGTTAATAACGAATCGGTAATAAATTACCGATTAGTTATTTTCCGAATCAAAATTACCGAAACAATTATTACCTAATCGGAAATAACGATTCGGAACAATCCCCAAAAATGCTATGTAGCAAACACCGGTATTACCGAAAATGACCGGATTCGGTAATAACGATTCGGTATTTACCACTTTTCAGGAGCATGTGGTAATCAGGTGGAGTGCATAAAAACAGGCCCAAAATGCATCAGTGGGAACACAATGGCGGGACTCTACCTCATTGCAAGGCGGCTACGCTTGAGAGCAGCAGGACTAAGGATCTGGAGACGGGAGGAGCAGGTGTACAGATTGCGCATCACATTGTTCCAATTGACAGAAGCAGAAATTCATGAAAGATACAGACTGCACCCTGATACCATCCTGGACCTAATACGGGAGCTAAAACCCTATCTGGAACATCAGACACCAAGGGCCCACGCTGTCCCCATCCATGTCCAGGTACTCTGCTGCCTGCACCTCCTTGCATCAGGAAGTTTCCAGGGTGTGATAGCTGCAGTGGGTGGAGTGTCACAGAGCTGTTTGTCCCGTTTCTTCAACACTTTCCTAGATGCCATGATGGACAGAATGGAACATTACATTTCCTTCCCAAGTACACAGGCGGAGCTGCAGAGGACCAAGCTGGAGTTCTACCAAATGGCACACTTTCCACACGTCATCGGCTGCATAGATGGGACCCATATACCCATCTGCCCACCTGCAGCTAGTGAATACATTTACAGGAACCGCAAATCCACCCACTCCATCAATGTACAGGTGATATGTAATGCCAAGTTCTTAATTACTGACATCGTGGCCAAATTCCCCGGGAGTAGCCACGACGCGTACATTTTCCGGAACAGTGGCATCCATACCCGTCTGCTTGCAGGTGAATTTGGAGACGGATACATACTAGGTAAGTAAATGTGACACACTCTGATGTACACCCTGGCTAAAGCTATTGATCACACAACATAATGCCACTTACATCTGTACATAGGTGACAGCGCATATGCCCTCCGGCCGTATCTACTCACACCATATCTCAACCCAACCACCCCGAGGGAGAGGAGATACAATGTGGCACATAGGAGCACACGCAACGTGGTGGAGCGCACGTTTGGATTGCTCAAAAGCAGATTCCGTTGCCTCCACAAAACTGAAGGTGCACGTCTCTACAGCCCCATCAAATGTTGCAAAATAATTGCTACATGTGCAATGCTGCACAATCAGGCCATCAAAAAAGGAACAGCAGTGGAACTGACTGACTCAGATGACGAGGACGAGGACAACCCTCAGCCAGAGCCCAGCGCAGCAGGCGTTGCTATTGAACATGATGGGAGACAGAGACGGGCAGAGATAACGGCAAACTACTTCTGAGTGAGTAACGACACAGAGCCAGTTTCAGTTACATTTCAAGGTGTTTATTAGGCACACCCCCAGTAATGTGAGCAATGTCCAATTGGACATGGGTTACATCACCCATCTTATGCTTGGCAACAGCCATAGGTCCTTACTTCTTGCGGCCACGTGATGCCCGTGACCGTTCCCTATCAACACTGTCCGGTGTGTCGGACTGTTCATGTGAAGGCACGTTACGTTCACTACGCCTTCTGAACTCGGTGGGTGAGGGCGTGATGCTACCACGGCTGGTGGCCTCCTCACTGTCCCCCCCCTTCCATTGTGGCGGCCTTAGCATTCTGCATTTGCTCTAGCACTGAGGTCAAGAACACCATCCCCCTGGCCACATCCCTGCTGCAATGCGCCATCTCCTCCTGCATGGCGATGGACCTGCGACACATCAGTGATGTTGAAGTGGCGAGCCGGTTCACCGACTTGGTATAGGCCTGGAGCCTCTGTCTCTCCCTGCGCCTGGCTAGACGGTCCTGCTCAAGCTGGCTGCAGAGGTTGTCCACCGAAGTAGCCACTCTTTCCATTCCTGCACTCATGTTCTCCCCCATAGCACTTATGCCCTTCTCCATCCTGTGCATATGCTTGTTCATGTGTGCCACCTCCCTGTGCATTGACTTCAGTTCTTTCCATTGCAGGCGCTGGACCTTCAGCATGTTGCCTTCCAGTCCAGCAAACACACTGTCACCCTGCTCGGCTGCCTCTGGACTGACCGGCCTTGCCCTGCGGCGTCTGGATGAGATGTGGGCACCATCGGATGCAGACCTACACCTCTCCCTGGTGGATCTTTCCCCTATGGGACTTTGTTCGCCCCCTCTGCCCTCCTCATCTGACTCCTCCATCTGCTGGAGGGTGGCCACGGCATGCCTCCTGCCTGACTGTGGGGGTGGGGGTGTTGGTGATCTTCGCAGTGGGGACTGTGTGAGAGGGGATTGTGGACTTCCCTGGCGCTGTGGGGATGGCTGTGGTGGTGGAATAGATGGCTGTGATGACGCAGAGCTTGTGGTCCCTGCAGGCCTGCTGGCGTCTTCTTTTTGCCTCCCCTCCGGCCTGGCTGACTTAGCTCGGCTGCTCTCTGCTGCACTGCGAGATGACTCGCCTGTAATGACACAACTCACTGCTCTGTCTGCCATGTGATTTCATTAAACAACATGCCTACAGAGCACAGTGGTTGTCCTGACATTGCCAATTACTTTACCATGCTATGGTGTTTGCTAGCCTGACTGTCCTATTCATGTGTTCCCTCTGACTACATCACCCATAATGCATTGCAGGTATCCAGTGAGACATGAGGTGGAGTGGGAGCCCCTTTGCCACTATGTGGATTGGGATTGGGGAGGGGGTAGCACAGCATGCTGGGCATGCTTCTTACCTTGTTTTCTAGCTGCTCTGGCGGAGCTGTCGGCGTCTCCCACGCCAATAACACTCTCTTGCTGGATGGTGGATTCAACCATCTGTTCAAGTGGTGTTGGTACTGGGGCTCTGTTTTTCCCTCCTCCTGTTTTTCCAGCCTGCCTCAGTCTCTCTGCCATCCTCAGTTTGGCTGTCTTCCTGAGGTCGTACCACCTCTTCCTGATGTCCTCTATGGTGCGCTGGGTCACACCTATGGCATTGATTTTGTCCCTGATGCCACTCCAGATTTGCCTCTTCTGTGACTCTGGCACTTGGTGGGACTGGGCTCCAAAGAGCTTGTGGTGCTCTTGACTGACATCCTGGATCAGGACCTCCAGCTCCTTGTCACTGAACTTGAGTTTTCTCTTTCTGTCACCTCCCTCCTTCTCCCTGTCCTGGCTTGCCATTTCAATGCTTGTTGTTGTTTTGCAGTCCTGCTTGTGGCTGTGTGGCTGTGTTGCTGCTGGCTCCTCAGCTCACCAGGCTGTCTGCCTGCCTGCCTGCCTGCCTCACTGTGAGCTGCAGGTCCTGTGCACCTGGCTGGGTGTGGCCACTTCCTGTTTGGGAGGTAATTGGGTGATTCAGGATTTGCTGATTCACCTAATTACGGATTTTTGAATTACCGAATCGGTATTTCCGATTCGGTAATGGATTCTGTAAAACCGATTCGGTATTACATTCAGATTTTTTACCGATTTGTCCGAAATCGGTATTTAATACCGATTCATAACGAATCGGTAAACTTTAACGATATTTTATCTACATCGCGTATACCGAATCCTTAATACCGATTCGGTAAAAATCGGTATTAAGGATTCGTATTCTCAATTTACCTACATATGGCCCTATATATGTTAAAAATGTGGCAAAACCTTCATTTCAAAACAACATCTCTCACAACATGAAAAATACCATTCCAAGGTAAGAACACATCAATGTTCTGAATGCGACAAAGCTTTCTTTTTCAGGAAATCTTTATTGAACCATCACAGAGTCCAATCTGGGGAGAGACCACATAAATGTACTGAATGTAACAAGTCTTTTGCTGTAAAAGGAACCTTCATGGACCATCAGAAAGTCCACACTGGGGAAAAACGTTACAAATGTACTGATTGTGACAAAGCTTTCCATGTAAATGATCTTCTACAGAGACACCAAGCACACCACACAGGGTTAAGACCACACAAATGTACTGAGTGTGAGAAGGCTTTTCTCACAAAACACCAACTCTGGCAGCATCACAACACCCACACTGGGGAAAACTTTATATATGTGCGGAGTGCAGCAAAGCCTTCAGTACAAAATCATTTTAAAGAGTCACCAAGCACGCCACACAGGATTAAGGTAATTTAAATGCTCGCAGTATGACAAAGCATTCAGTGAGAAAGGACAAATAAAGTGGCACCAGATAATTCATAGTGACGAGAAATCCTATAAATGCACAGGGTGTGACACGGCTTTCTTTAGAAAGAAACAGCTAATTGTACACTGCAGAATACACACTGGGGAAAAACCATATGAGTGTATGCAACGTGAAGACAAGGCTTATAGATCACAGGGACAACTAACACGGCACCAGAAATTACACTCTGGGGTAAAACCACATAAATGCTCAGAATGTGAAAAGGCTTTCATTGATAAAGCATATCTATTGATACACCAGAGAATCCATACTGGTGAGAAACCATATAAGTGTTCTGAGTGTGACAAAGCTTTTATTAAAAACAGAGCATTAATAGAGCGTAAGAGAACCCATAGCGGTGAGAAGCCATATCCATGTACTGGATGCGACAAAGCTTTCACAACAAAGTCCCATCTAAAAATACACAATCGATGCCACACAGGGGTAAAACCAAATAAATGTGCAAGAAGGCTTTTAGTACCAGCGGGTACTTAAAGCTGCACAGGAAAATTCACACTCGTGAGATTGGAGAGAAGAGATAATTGAATCTTTTTTTTTTTTTTTGCAGAACCAGTGTCGTATTGCTCTTGTTAAAAACTGTTTAATTGGAATCCTCATTGATTTACTGGTGCAGCAACATACTGTAGCACTCAGATCAGCTTGGAGTGAACTGCCAAGAATTAGCATATGTACATGACATCAAGTCCTATATCTCATGGAGATGACTTGCAGCTGCTGTGAGGGATGCATCATGGAAATTATGTCCAAGACTGACGGCAGTCTTGGACATAATTTCGACTCCTCACAGAACAGTGATCCTGCCGTAACAGGTGATCAATCCTGTATTATTTTAGGCATTCATGGTTTAATCGTGTTTCCGCTGGTGTAATGGGTGGCACCCTTGATATATTTTATGCAAGCTTGGCCTAATCGTTGCATTTCCTTAGATAGGTGCCGCTGCCGGTGTGAAGCGCTACCACTGCTTTATTTTTAAAAATTGTACTTGCTTTGAATTTGAAAGTCACAAATATAATTGATGCACTGCTTATTTTAAAAACCTAACTCACCGCGCCAAGGCCCGCCGCCGCACCAGCTCGACTCTCTTCCTGGTGGAGCCGCCACCCGCGCGCCAATCAGAGAAGAGGGTGGAGGGGCTGGGGCTGGCAAGGGATACAAAAACTGATAGCAGCACGGGAGCAACCACTCTAAAGGTGCTGCTGCCTGCGTGAAGCGCTACCACCGCTTTGTTTTAAAAAATTGTACTTGCTTTGAATTTGAAAGTTACAAATATAATTGATGCACTGCTTATTTTAAAAAAAAACTAACTCACTGCGCCAAAACCCAACGCCACACCAGCTCGATTCTCTTCATGGTGGAGTCGCCACTCAAGCGCCAATCAGAGAAGAGGGGGAGGGGCTGGGACTGACAAGGGATACAAATGGCGGCAAAAACACAGGAGTGCAGCGGGTGCGTGCCGAAGGCGCGCCAAAGGCAAGCCCGTCTGCGCCCGTCCGCGGCCGACCCAGGCAAATGGCAAACCACTCTGCCCAAATCACTACTTACTCCGTGACCCAACTCCAATCACTCCCATCCAACAATCTAGCAATCGATCAGCGCTGTCGGGCTAACTTAGCCCACCCCCTGCCCTAAAGAGGCAGTGAAAAATCTGGGCGTGTGGTTCGACAGTGACCTGACTTTTGATAAACAGACGAAAGCCGTCGCTGGAACCTGCTTTGGGCTATTGTGTGGCCTCAGACCATTGTTTGGCTTCTTTCCCCCTAATGTGCGTCAGACTATCATTCAGGCGTCCATTATGTCCAGATTGGACTACGCCAACTGTCTTTACGTGGGTGCCAACAAGGCGAGTATTAAACACCTTCAGATGGTTCAGAATGCGGCAGCTCGGCTTTTGGTTGCATTGCCTATATCTCACTCCGTTGCACATGTGCTTCCTAGGCTCCATTGGCTGCCTGTTGACCGGCGTTTTGAGTTTAAGGCACTTTGTTATTCACATAAGATCTTGACACTACAGGCCCCACCAGGGCTACTCCACCTGTTGGAGTACTATTTGCCGGGGCGCCTGCTTCGATCTGCTGACCTTGCGCTGGTCCGTGTTCCACACGTCTGGAGAGCGAGGGCTGATGGTCACTCCTTCGGTTATCTGGCAGCGAAACTCTGGAACTCGCTCCCTCTCACCATGAGAGCAATGCTGAATCATCTGGCATTTCGAAAAGCCTTAAAGACCTGGCTCTTTCCCCCCCAGGTAGTCTAACTGTTGCTGTTCCACTGTTCAGTCCTGGTCTCATGGGGTTTCTGGTTGCGCTGGGACGCCTCGTCGGTGAGGCAGCTACGCGCATTACAAATCCTACATAAATAAATAAAATAGCCGCAAATGGGATAATGGTAAAAAGATCCTCATTCCCAGAAGTCAGTGAATATTCACATCCAAGTAAAAGCACGAACCTCAAAGCTATAAACAAAGTAAAACTCCTAACAGTTATTTATCTATTAGCTCGTTGGGGGCTACCTTGCAACACTGCAGGATTCAGTCCCTGCTTTCCGGGAAACGGCCTCGCAGAACACCACGGCTCTCCCCCGCCGCCGCTCCTGACACCGCGGCCGCAGAGCGGGGAGAGTGGCGGCACAAAGTAAACTACACTACCCAGCGTCCCTTGGTGTTCCCGGAGACGCGAATTGACGCGTCAGGATCCCGCGCCCGGAGGCGCTTATCAGACGGCTGCTGCTGCGGCCGAGCGGGGGCATTAGCTCGTTGGGGGCTACCTTTGCAACACTGCTGGATTCAGTCCCTGCTTTCCGGGAAACAGCCTCGCAGAACTCCACGGCTCTCCCCCGCCGCCGCTCCTGACACCGCGGCCGCAGAGCGGGGAGTGGGGGCACAAAGTAAACTACACTACCCAGCGTCCCTTGGTGTTCCCGGAGATGCGAATTGACGCGTCAGGATCCCGCGCCCGGAGTCGCTTATCAGACGGCTGCTGCTGCGGCCGAGCGGGGGCATTAGCTCGTTGGGGGCTACCTTTGCAATACTGCTGGATTCAGTCCCTGCTTTCCGGGAAACGGCCTCGCAGAACACCACGGCTCTCCCCCGCCGCCGCTCCTGACACCGCGGCCGCAGAGCGGGGAGAGTGGGGGCACAAAGTAAACTACTCTACCCAGCGTCCCTTGGTGTTCCCGGAGACGCGAATTGACGCGTCAGGATCCCGCGCCCGGAGGCGCTTATCAGACGGCTGCTGCTCCCGCCTCGTGGGATGCGCGCGGGTCGAGCCCGGGCAGAGGGCAGACCGTCTGTGGCCGTCAGAGGACATCAGAGGTCGGGCGGGCCACCTCTCTAAGAAGTGTTATAACAGGTGAGCCTGTGAAAAGTCACCATGGGGAAACGTAACACCAATCCAACAATGCTCACCTCTGTAGACCCTTCTGCCCTGCAGCCCTCTTTTGATAGTTTATTGGAGAACGCCCTTAACATGGCCACCAACGAAATTGCTAATACCGAAAGGAGGATGTCTCTGGGCTGTAGTACCAGCCATCTGCTGACATCACAAGTAAGCCCTACCAATACACTACCGCTTTTGCCTGTAATTACCATCTTGAAGCCTACTACCGAGGCTACCCCGCTGGAAGTGTTATCTGGGGGCAGTAGCCCAGTTATAATCACTGACTCCCAGCCTGAATCTATTGTACAGACTGTTATCGCCTCTCCCTCCCCAAGCAACAAGACTGTTGACGGAAAAAGGAAAAGGGGCCCCTCAAAATCTACAGCTAATAAGAGGAAGCCACCTGTCTGTATCAAGAATCAACCAACTCCCCAGAGTATGTGGACTAGAGGGAAGCAACAACAATTGGGGGGTGATACAGCTAATACAGAAAGTTTGCAATATGTTGAGGTGGCCGTTCCCCCAACCATCTCTATTGACGACCTCAACACAGTGGGTACACAGACTGAGTTTTTAACCAAAAGTTTCATCGAATCTAAGCCCAATGGGAATTTCATTGAGACTATTGTTGATACTATTTTTAAACAATTGGAAAGTCAACTGATCAAACAATTTAATACTGTTTTTAAAAGACCTGATAAATTAGAAAATCTTGTAAAAAAGGAAGACATCAAAAGGAAAGGGGTGATTAGTCTTGATCAAATGAGGGGTGATCGTCTATTGAAAGAACTAGAGTCTGTAGTAAGGATATCTTGTGTGGTGGGCCTACTATCAGCTGTAGTTCAACATCTAAGGGTGGGCCTAAAATCATCGGTAGTACACCCACACCCAACATTACATCTAGCTGTGACACCGTAGTGCAAATTCAATCTGCCCCAAAAGCTAAGCCCACTCCTTCTGCAGCTGCTGGCCCTTCCCATACTACTACTATCATCAGTAATACACGGAAGGAGGGCCCTACCTCTAACACCCCTAACATCACTACTGTGAAACCGGTGGCCTCTAGTAGTAGTAATGGTGGCAAGGGACAATCGGCTGTCAGCAGACCCACAAAACACCAGGAACCTGCCCTCCATCTACCTCCTGACGCCTGTCCATATGTTTTAGTATTGGCAGGCGTTCCACCACTTAGGGATGGACAAAGTGAATCCTGGGTTTAGTTGCACAATAAGTGCATTGACTGGCTGACAAAACACAAGGGGGTAGGTCATGACATCTCAAAAGAAATTTTGTCTGCCCGCCGAGTGAGTTGGGTTGGTCTCCTATTTAAAGATTTTGAGGGGGATTGTATTGTTGTTAATTTTAGACATCACGGTACTGCTAAATTTATACTCAACTATAACAATATTTACCCGGGCCCATCTACTGTTGTTACTCCACTACCCTTGAGCTACTTTTATAGGCCCCTACCAAGACCATTCCGCCAAACCCCACCTCCTTTTGCACTTTACAATAGATTCACTGCATTAGCTGAAACAGGCAGTCTGGACTGACCATTAGTCATCTCAACTGACACTGTAGTCAATGATCACAGTAATATGCATGTTATTGCAGGGAATTCGTTAATTTGTCCTATTGCACAGTGCCCAATTCACCCAGTTGGCCCTGCGTGACATCTGACCTTTCAACAGGTGCTCAGGGCCACATCTCTCCCATATTGTTTGACGAACTTTCCATCTTGAGTTGGAATATTGCAGGCCTCAATGCGAAAATGAAAATTAAGGCCTGGACTGATTGGGTATCCAACTTTGATGTCCTAATGATGCAGGAAACTTGGTGTACGAGTTCTCTGCTTCATGAAGGATATAGCTGTCATAACCTAATTGTACCTTCTCCGCCTATGGGTCGCCCCAGTGGGGGCTTATCTATCTGGGTCAAAATCAGTGCTGTTGCTAAAACCGAATTATTGCAGACAAACAATAATAATTTCATGGCGTTGAGATACACTGGTAGGATAAAGGTATGTTTTGTTAACTTCTACAATAACGATTTCATAACTCATCCTAACACCAATTTCCTAAGATAGTTTGAATTCATTGACGAAGTTGAGGATGGACAAAAATATGGCAGGTTTGACGGCATTTGTATAGGAGGTGACTTCAATGCGCACATCCACCCCAGAACCCCATCTTGTAAAAGAAGAGATGAATTATTAAACTTGTTAGCTACTCGTGATCTAGTTAATGTAATGGAGAACATAGCCACTGGCGCAGATAATGTACCAGTTCCTACATATATTGGCCGTGGGAGTTCAACCACCATTGACTATGTATTCATCTCTTCTCTTCTTGGGGATCTTTTATTAAAATCAGAGGTTGTTAAAACTATATATAGTGACCATTATCCAATTTTAATTTGTTTCAAATCCATCAAAAAACATGGGAAGATAGGGGAAATTGGGGCAAAAAACCTAACGGCATCGACAGATAGGCTAAGGGTGGCTTGGAAGGGGATAGATAATCAGGGTGTCTTAGCTCGTGTCATCAAAAAACACCCTACATTAGCCCCGGTTTGCCTCTCAACTGATAGCCCTGTGTCTGAAATTGTTAATTCATTTTCTGAACTTTGTAAGGCCATAAAAAAGGACATTTCTAAACCTGTCCCAGCCCACAATAATAGCAACCCAAGGTGGTTTGACACCTCATGCTCCAAAGCCAATCGGGAACTTAGGGCCGCTCTCTCAGCTGAACCGCGTGACCTGGCCCTGGTAAGGACTCTAAGATCTACTTATAAACACACCTTAAGAATTAGATCTGAAGAGTTACTAAAAGATCACTGGGACTCCCTCGTCCGCACAGCAGCCTTAAGAGTTGTAGCCGGGTTTTGGAGGGCGGTAAAAGACCTGAGATCATTGGGCTCTAACATCACGCCTATAAACTGTAATATAACAGGGGATGTGTGGGTTGACCATTTTTCAAAGATCTATGATGCCTCTGGCTACCCCCCAGAAACTGTTTTTTCAGTTAGGCCCTTGAATATTACGTTGTCGTAGGTGGAGGATGCTATTATTGAAAGTGCTGGGAACAAGGCCCCCGGACCCGATGGCTTATCCATCAACCAAATTAAATCCGAACCTGACTTTTGGGCACCTTTGCTATGCAATGTCTTTAATAACTTATCTCACACCTCTGTCCCGGTAACATGGTCAAGCAGCACCATTGTGCCAATTTTTTAAAAAGGTGAGAGACTTGATCCTGGGTGTTACCGCCCTATATCCTTAATTGACAACACGTTAAAGGTTCTAGGCAGGGTCCTTTTCAATAAAATTAGAACCTGGGCGGAAGAAAACACCATCTTACACCCGTGCCAGTTAGGTTTCAGAAGTAAAGTGGGTACGGTGGAGCAATGGTTAAACCTAAACCTGCTTATGGCCAAATACACGATTGCCAAAAAATCCCCTTTATATTTTGGGTTTATGGATTTAAGTTCTGCTTTTGATTTTGTAAACCGTTCCCGCTTATGGTCAGTTCTGTTGAATTATGGTTTAGATGAATCTTTAGTTTACTTTTTGGCTCATCTTCATAGCAATTTGAAAGCCCGCGTCGTATTAACAATGATGGCGAAGTTTCTAATGACATTTTAATCGGCAGGAGGGTCAGACAGGGTTGTGTTCTGGCCCCCCTGCTTTTTATTTTGTATATAAATGAATTAAGCAGTTCCTTGAGCAACCTTACTAACGATGTTCCACAAGTAAATGGCAAACCTATTCCCGCACTTCTCTACGCGGATGATGCGGTCCTTATGGGCCGCACCCCTAACGTGTTGCGTACATTAATTTCTGGCTTTGTCACATATATGGCAGATTTGGGCCTATGTACCAATTTTAAGAAATCATTTATAATGACATGTGGCCCAAAAAGTTATAAAATAGCACAGATTCTGTCAGGGGACAACATTTTAAAAAGCACCTGCACTTTTCCCTACCTTGGCTTGTTATTCTCTAATACCGGATCTTGGCAGCCTCATGTTGCCCAGAGAAGGAACAAACTGGGTAAAGCCATAAACTCTTTATTCTCCCTCCGCCAACCCACCCAGGCAGACGTGATTTTATCACTGTTACAAATTTATAGAACACAGTGTTTACCCGTAGGAACCTACGATGCGGAGGTGTGGGGTTATTCGAATTGTACTCAACTAAGGATCGAAGAAAATAGATTCTGTCGGAAGGTCTTGGGGGGGTTATAACAGCCCCAACTTATGTGTGCCATAGTGAATTAAACCTCCACTACATAGAGGACATTATAAGATCCAGACCTGCCCTTTTCTGGATAAAAATTTGGAGGAATTCTGCTGCCTCTCTGTCCCGTGACATCATCTCGGACTGTTTGAAATGTGAGAGGGCCAATCTAATACCATGGCTTAAGGCTGTGGACAAAAGCCTTCTAAGTGTGGGGCAGGGGCATCTTTTTACTTTCCCCCCAACTAATTGACTGTTCGCACAAGAATCTAATAAAAAGGGCCTTGTATGATTCTTATTGTAAAGAGAGGGAAAGGGGTGATTTTGCAAAGCCATCTACAATAAGGTACACTTCCTTTACGGAGCCATGTGACAAGCCGCATGCCCTGCCTCAGGGCTATCTCCGCATAAAGTTAGGTAGGTGGAATAGGAGCCTGCTATTTCGGTTCAGAGATGGAAGCATTATAAATTTACTTTGCTTCCCGTTAGGCTTCAATAAACATGTGGAAAATTTAAGCTGTCCCTGTAACCTTGGTGGAAAACAAAGCTTGCTCCATTTTACCTTTTTCTGTGGTTTTTATGGAATGCACACTAAGCACTTTTTAATACCGTACTGCAGAAAAAATGCTCTGATGGATTTTAAATTAGCTTTTAAAGACTTACTGAAGCTAAAGACGGACGAAGCAACTTTTAGAGTGAGTTGCTTTTTCAAAGCTGCTGTCCGATCCTGTGCTTCCCTGTCTATTGATTGAGAAAATTCGCACTATGCACTTTTTGCACACTGTATATTTGTACTAGCGGCTGCCTTTTTTTTTGCACATGATAAAGCTATCTATTGCTATGAATTTGTAATTTTCAGGTTGTTATCCGTCTATATCTCTTTTTATAACTGTGTTATTAACTTTTTAACTGAATAACTTGCATCACGCTATTTGCACATTGTACACTTTGCACTAGTGGTTGCCTTTTGCACATGATAAAGCTATTTCATTGCTATGATTTTCTAACTGTGCAGGAGTCAATTGTTTATATTTTACTTTTTATGATCATGTTTTTCTTTGTTGTATCTGACATGCACTTTTATGGATGTTCTACAATCCGAATAAAGATCTTTTGACTTGACTAAATACCTGTATCTTGGTCAGTCACCAACTTGAAATACACAACCTACTGGCGACCGAAGAACCAGACATCCTATTGCTAACAGAAACCTGGCTAACACGGGACTCCTCCCCTGATATCCTAGCAGCACTACCTATCAATTATTTCATCCTCCAAGCTAACCGCCACCAGGGAAAAATAGGAGGGGGGGGGTTGAAGACTTAAATTTCTCAGTATTTACCCCCCTGGACCTACCACAAGTAGAGAACCTAGTGATTAAACTAGAGTCTGATTCTGCCACTCTAGTCTGTGTCATACTCTATAGACCACCTCAGAGCATGCCACAGTTCCCATAGTCCCTGAGCGAAGAGATGACACATCTCATAACAAATCATGCGAAAATACTACTCATTGGTGATCTCAACTACTGGGCCAATGACCCAGCAGGTGGACCTCACGCGGCTGAATTAATTGACCTACTTATGGGGCTAAACCTCGCCAGAACATCACCTCCGCTACACACATTAAAGGGCATATATTAGACCAGGTATGGTCCACAAACCTGACTATGACACATTTAGGTGTAACTCCTTGTATCTGGTCAGATCACCATCTAATTAAATTTCCCATAAATAACCTTGCCAAACTTAGAATTCCCCAAACTGACCCTAGATACTTTAGGAGCTGGAACACCATCAACAAATGTCAATTTCTCGAAACCCTGGCCAATACAATCCCCATCACCCAATCCTCCATAGATGAGAGTGAGAAAAACTTGTCGGACTAGCTCTTGACAGCCAGCAATAAACATGCCCCTCTTAGGAAAATCCAACGAGCACGTCGCCACGAAGTCCAGAAATGGTTTTCCACTGACTTAAAAAAATGAAAACTGGCTCTGCGCCAAGCAGAAAGGAAACTGAGAAGCAAATACTCACCTGATGACAAAAACATGTATTTAACAGCCCTTAGTACTTACAAAAAAACAATTCTGGCTGCAAAGGGCAAATACTTCTCACTTAAAATCCTCACCTCCAAAAACCAATCAAACGACATCTTCTCAATAATCAATGACCTATCAAACCCTGACAAAGTGGCTTTAAAAACCACACCTTCGTAATCCCTATGCAACTCCCTGAATAATTTCTTCATTGCCAAATTTAAAATGATCAAAGCAAGCATCCCCATATGCACAAAGCCCACTTGCCAAACGAAACCTAAAAACACACAAAGGCTAGAACAGTTCCCAATGATAAGCCAAGAAGTTTTCACAGACCTTATGGCCAAAGTAAAATCTGGCTCTCCTAGAGACTGCTGCCCCACTTGGATCCTAAAGGAAGCCTTCATGGCCTGCTCAGACCCAGCCATGGCCCTCTTAAATAAATCACTGTCCCAGGGCTACGTACCTGATACCTTCAAAAAGAAATCTGTCATTCCCCCTCTTGAAAAAAACAGGAGCTGATCCTGGAACTCTCTCTAATTACTGATCCATCTCACTGCTTCCTTATTTGGCCAAACTACTCGAAGCCCACGTAGCCAAAAGCTTATCTGCCTTTCTGGAGAAGTTAGACTACCTGGACCCTCACCAGGCAGGGTTCCGCCCAGCTCACTCCACAGAATCAGTGATACTGTCAGTCCTGGATTCCCTGCGAGAGAAAGCGGATGGAGGACTCGCCCAAGCACTAGTGCTACTGGATCTCTCTGCAGCTTTTGACACGGTCGACCACAACACCCTGGTCCACCGCGTCATGGATGCAGGAATCCAAGGACCAGTCCTCAAATGAATAAGCTCCTTCTTAAGAAACCGTTACCAAGCTGTCCGACAAGTGAAACTTCATAACCTCCAAGATTAAAAACACTTGCGTTGTTCCCCAGGGCTCCTCACTCTTCCCTCACTTATTCAGTCTATACCTTCTCCCTGTGGTAAATAAATGAAATACCCCATTAATCATAATTTCTAGAATGCAATCAGAAGGCAAAGAAAGAGGAGTCCGTGGTGCAGAGTTAAGGCTTTATTCCATAACTCGAGTTAAGGGAGATCTCCATCACCCAGCAGGTTCAGGAGTGGTCTGATGTTTCATTCATACAGCAGAATATTTATACAGTTTCAGGCAGTAGGCAAAAAGAAGTAGAAAGAAAAAAAAAGGAAGTGACAAGCAGTAATTTCCAGCCAGATGTGTCAAGGTATGGGCGTGTCTTGTGTCTCGTGAGGGTGAATGCGATGTGTCGAAATGTGCTCCTTTCAGTTGAAGGTCCTTCCTCAATGTGCCCTTTTCAGTTGAAGGCCCTTCCTCATCCAGGGGTTTATCTCTTGGCTTAGAGTTTAAGAACAGGAACTATCTTTCAGAACAGGAACTATCTTGCTGGTTCTGGGAATTGGCCGAACCACAGGAAGGTGTGGTCAATGAAGGGGGGTGCCAGGGGCAGGGTGTCTTGCTTGTGTGTCTGAAGACAAAATGGATGACACACACAAAATGGGTGCTGTCTGAATCCAATGGCTACCAGGCAGAAGAAGGGAAACGATGGGGCACAATGGTCAATTTTATTTCCTCATTCCTTCCCTGCCCCAGAGTGTACCTGTACTTATATCTCAATTTCCATGAGATTGTCTATGCATTCCTGTAGCATAATTCTTTCCTTTTCTTTCTGCTGGATACGTGGTGGAATGCAGCTTGCAGCGCATAGTCTGCGTAGGGCGGGGCCACATTGGATGCAAAGGCAGCATCCAGTTATTACCAGGAGTATTATGCCTGTTGCTGATAGCAATTTCCATCCCCAGGATGATATTATTGTCCAAAACCAGTCAGACCATGTCCAAGTGCCAGGGTCTTGATGTAGGCTGGCGGCTATCTTGTGTAATTTTGTTATAGCCGTATATACAGACGGAGAGTTATCAGGAATGAAAACACAGCAGCTAGAGCCGATAATTTTACTGGCTCCGCCTCTGTCAGCCAGGAGGATGTCAAGGACAAGGCGGTTTTGGAGAGCAACCAATCTTATGGCAGACTGTTCCTGAGTCAAATTCCCCAGGGCAGACGCCATCTGATTTACAACAGCCTCCAGGGTCCTTGTCAACCTGTGTATGAGTTTGCTGTTCTGCACAGGACCGACAAAGAAAAAGAAACCTTTGTTGAAGTCTGTATATTGTTCCCATGTAGTTTCTGTTTGATCAACCCCGGAGGTGTCGATCGTTCTTTTGTGTCTAACATGGGGCACTAGGAGGTCTCGGTGGTAAGTGGATGGGGCCACAAAGACAAGGGGGTGGCAGAAATGCTATGTAGCATGTTCAATCAATCAATCAATCAAAGCATTTGTATAGCGCGCTACTCACCCGGAGGGTCTCAAGGCGCTTGGGGAGGGGGGGTCCGCTACTGCTCGAACAGCCAGGTCTTGAGCTGCTTCCTGAAGGCGAGGTGGTCCTGGGTCAGGCGGAGGTGGGTCGGGAGGGAGTTCCAGGTCTTGGCGGCGAGGTAGGAGAAGGACCTTCCCCCTGTGGTGGCTCTTCGGATGCGGGGGACGGCGGCGAGGGCGTGGCCGGTCGATCAAAGCTGGCGTTTGGGAGCGTAGAAATTGAGGCGGCTGTTGAGGTATCCTGGGCCTTGGTTGTGCAGGGCTTTGTGTGCGTGGGTGAGGAGACGGAAGGTGATTCTCTTGTTGACCGGGAGCCAGTGCAGGTCTCTCAGGTGTCCGGAGATGTGGTTGCGACGGGGGATGTCCAGGATGAGTCTTGCTGAGGCGTTCTGGATCCGCTGGAGTCTCTTCTGGAGTTTGGCGGTGGTTCCGGCGTAGAGGGAGTTGCCGTAGTCCAGTCGGCTGGTGACGAGGGCCTGGGTGACCGTCTTCCTGGTCTCGGTGGGGATCCACCGGAAGATCTTGCGTAGCATGCGTAGGATGTTGAAGCACGACGAGGAGACGGCGTTGACTTGTCTGGTCATGGAGAGGGAGGAGTCCAGGATGAAGCCTAGGTTGCGTGCGTGGTCTGTTGGTTTGGGTGCGCTGCCAAGGGCGCGGGGCCACCAGGAGTCGTCCCAGGCGGCGGGTGAGGATCCCATGATGAGGACTTCCGTCTTGTCCGAGTTCAGTTTCAGACGGCTGTTCTTCATCCATTCGGCTACCTCTTTCATCCCTTCGTGTAGGTTGGCTCTGGCGGTGGCGGGGTCGTTGGTGAGGGAGAGGATCAGCTGGGTGTCGTCGGCGTAGGAGATGATGTTGAGGTTGTGCTGGCGTGCGATGGCTGCGAGGCGACTCATGTAGACGTTGAAGAGGGTTGGGCTGAGCGAGGAGCCTTGAGGAACGCCGCAGATGACTTCGGTGGCTTGTGAGCTGAACGGGGGGAGGCGGACTCTCTGTGTCCTTCCCCCCCAGTTCAAGGGCAGCTGCACATAGGCCGTTTGCCCGCAAATGAAATAAGTATGGCGAGATGCTGGAAATGATGATTTTCCTTCGTCCTCAAAGCTCACAGTGGTATGGCAGTCACTGTGTCCTAATGGAACAGAGCCATTTTTTCAGACGCACAGGTGCCCTTTTACTGTTGAGACCGAGATGGAAGGGGGCCCGGTATTCCTTTTAGGTTTGGTATTTAATATCCTATAGGACATGGTCACGTTCCCCTGCTTGTATTCTTCGCTTTCTAGAGCCGTACCTGTCGCCTGGGGATTTCCATCCTCATTTGGGTAGCAGGCAGCATTAAGGACCTTATTCAAGTCCCCCCAAGGCCACCCATTCTTGCATGAATTATTTCCATCAGGGCAGGAGGTGGGGGTAGTGTTGTCGGCTGTTATCAGGGCGAACCAGGCCTCACAGGTCCCATTATAAGAAAACGGGAAGGGGAAGAGAGGCATCCCTCCCTTCTTCTGATGAGGTGGGAGGCGGCCACATATCCAGCAATCTGTGATATTGCTGGCCTGATGCGTATGGTGTAGCATCTGTATAAAGGTATTGCTCCGGAGGGCTAGCCTGTGAGCTAGCTCAGGAGGGGGCAGGTCGTGGTACGTGTGCTCCTGAGTGTTGTTAGGTGCATGAGAGGTATATGGTGCTGACGGGAAAGCAATGTGGAGGACCCAACCGAGACACGTCATGATTGTTATTAAGAATAACAGTATGATCAAACATATGATAGGGCCGCTATGTAACCTCTTAACATTCTTCTTTAGGCGCCTCGCTTTCTCTTTTTCCCACATAGTCAGGGTGTCTGAGTCTGCCCCCATGTTCTGACCACTTCACCACTGGACCTGTGTCCGTGGACTTAATCAGCCAGAACCCGGGTGGCGGACCTCAGCTTTGAATTATATTCCTGTTGTGGGGTCTGTTCCAAGGGCAATGAGGATTGTTCAGTCACAGTGTCACTGGGTTTGGCGATATCGCTGGCAACGGAGTCTATTTCTCCAAAGTACTTTTTACAGTGACTGGCATGTAGCCATCCTTTTCTGCCTTCGATTTTCACAGCAGTCCGCATAGTCAGGAGGACCAACTTCGGCTTTTTCCACCTGGGCTGGAGGGGATTTGTCCTGTCGAAGTTGCGGTCCAAGACCCAGTTCCCGGGTCGGATGGTGTGCTCTTCAGGGTTGGTTTTGTCTGGGAAGGCTGCAGCCACCTGTGAACGACAAGAACGGAGTGCAGACATCAAGGAAGCCAGTTAATCTGTCAGAACAGCGCTATCAACATTAGTAATGGACTTGGGTCTGGGTATTCCCCATATGTTAAGGGGTCTACCAAACACAATTTCATAGGGGGCTAGTCCTGTCCTTGAATGCGGGATCATCCTGGCATAGAACAGTGCCACTGGAAGTGCTGTGACCCAATCCACCCCTTTCTCTGCCACTACCTTCGCCAGTTTAGTCTTGAGGGTCTGATTATATCTTTCTACCAGTCCTGCAGCCTGCGGGTGTCGGACACAGTGGAACTTCCAGGTATAGCCTAGGAGGAGTGAGACGTGTTTCATGAGCTCTGAGGAGAAGGGCTGGCCGTTATCTGAGAAGATGACGCGGGGCAGCCCATATCGGGGGAAGAATTCTCTGACCAGTTGTTTAGCTGTCGTGGCTGCTGTATAATCAGGGACTGGATAGGCTTCTACCCATCTGGTCAGGGCACATTTGACCACCAGGACATATTTCAGTCCCCTACATCTATCCATTTGGATATAATCCATCTCAAGAACTTCGAATTGGTGGTCTGGTGGATGGAACCCACCTTGCTCGACTGGGGTACCTTTCCCTGGATTGTGCTGGGAACATATCATACATGTCTTTGCTTGTTGCTTTGCTGCTGCTCTAAGGTGCTTGTTGTACCATATATCTTTTATACTGTCCAACATGCCTTTTTCCCCCAAATGCGCTGGTCCATGTATGGTATTGATGATAACCTGGACCATCGCATCCAGTAGGTACCACACAGCTCTTTCTGGAATCATCCATCCCTGTTCTGTCTGTACCCCTCCATTGTCTTTCCATTCCTGTATCTCTGAGTCTGTGGCATGTTTTTGTACACTGTGTACGTCTTGGAAAGGATCTCGAACTGTGTGTGCTTTGTTGTTCTGTAGTGTTAGTAACTCTGTCTGGGCTGTCTTTTTGGCTGTGAGGTCTGCAAGCTCATTTCCTTTGGAGATGTCATCTGTCCCCTTTGTGTGCGCTTTACATTTAATTATTGATATTCGTTTTGGCAGGTGTATGGCTTCCAGTAATTGTGTGATAAGTTCGGAGTGTTGAATTTTGGCTCCATGTGAGGTGAGGAATCCTCTTTCCTTCCACAGGGTGCCGAAATTGTGTACTACTCCGAAGGCATACTGGGAATCGGTGTACACATTGATGACTAGATCTTTTCCTAAATAGCAGGCGAGTGTGAGTGTTATTAGTTCAGCTGCTTGGGCAGATAGTATGAAGATCCTGTGTGATTCAAGAACAGTAGTTCCGGTGGTGACTGCGTAGGCAGCTGCTAATTCTCCTGTTGTGAGACGCATACAGGAACCGTCCACGAACAATGTCTTATCTGGGTCACAAATGGGGGTGTCTAGTAAGTCTTGTCTGGGTTTAGTTACTAGCTCTACCTCGACACTACAATCATGTATTGTTGGTTGTGTGTCATAAATGGGCAATAATGTGGCTGGATTCAGGATGTTGCATCTGTGAATCGTTATGTGTGGCTGGAAGAGTGTCATTTCGTAACCTGTCAATCTAGCCACCGTGAGGTGTTGGGTCTGAGTTCTGTTTATGAGCAACTCCACGGAATGGGGTACCTGAACAGTTAATGGGTGTCCTAGCACGATGGAGTCACTTTGACGGATTGCTTGGGCTGTGGCCGCTACCGATTTCAGGCATGCAGGAAGAGCCAGTGCAACTGAATCCAGAATACTTGAAAAATATGCACACGGTCTGTTTCTGCCTGCCTGATCCTGTGTCAGGACAGACAGGGCGGTGCCATCCTTCTCAGTCACAAAGAGCGTACAAGTTTTTAGGTAGTCAGGGGTTGCTAACACTGGAGCTTGGCAGAGAGCTTGTTTAAGGGTCTGAAAAGCTTGTTCATGTTCCTCCAACCACGGTAACTGTGGATGTTGTGCAACCTCTGCTGTGGTAAGGTTGACGAGGGTTTTAGAAATGAGGGCATATTGTGGAATCCACTGTCTGCAATATGAAGTAAGTCCCATGAAAGCCCTGACTTGTTTCTGTGTTTGAGGTCTTGTCATGGCGGTTATGAGTTTGATGCGTTCTGGTGTGAGTTGCCTACCCTCCTTTGACAGCAAGTGCCCTAGATAAGCCACTTGCTGTAGACAGAATTGTAGCTTGGAAGGTGATACCTTGTGGCCATTATCAGCTAAAAACTGGAGGACCGTGAGGGAGGCTTCGCAGCATTTTTGTTCCGATCGGGCAGTAATGAGTATATCGTCAACATATTGTAGTAGGGCTGTTTCAGGGGGGACATGTACTGTGTCCAATAGTCTTTTTAGGGCCTGGATGTATATGCTCAGACTTTCAGTGAAGCCTTAAGGTGCTCTTGTAAATTGGAAGCTCCGCCCTTGGAGGGAGAAGCCAAAGAGATACTGGCTGTCTGGATGAATAGGGATACTAAAGAATGCATTTTTTAAATCTATTACCGTGAACCATGAAGCCTGTGCATCAATAGCGGTAAGTAGAGTTGAAATGTCTGGGACCACTGGATGTTGGGGTAATACACATTCATTGAGTTTTCGCAGGTCTACCACTAATCTGTACACTGGAGGTGAATCTGGTACAGTCCTCTTATGGACCGGCAGAACAGGTGAATTACAGACGTTGAAAGGTGTTTCTTTGACTACCCCAGACTGAATGAGATCCTCAATTATTTTTAGGAGGGCCAATTCTGCAGCAGGTGGTATCTTATATTGCTTAAGACGTGGTAGAGTGACACCTTCTTTCAGCGTGACCTTGGGTGGTGGAGTTGCCATGCACCCGACGTCTGTCGAATCTTTGGCCCACAAATGCTGTGGTAGAGACGCCAGTCTGCTGTCCAGGTCCCTGGAAGTGTAGTGACCCTTGAAATCACACAGAATCAATCGGACGTCTTGAGGGGAACAGACTATGACAGCTCCTAGTTCTTTTAATTGGTTTATTCCTAATAATTTTTTGGGGCAGGTATCTGTAAGGACAAGATCTGTCATGGTAGTAAGGGGTCCCAGTGTGAGGGGCAAGGGTCTGGAGGTCTTGTTAACTACTGGTTGTCCTGAAAAACCCAGAGATATATCTTATCAGCCTGAGTGAGGAACCTCTGGAAGTTGTCTATGACTGACAGTGGATTTGCTCGCACCCGTGTCCAATAGGAACTTCCGTTCCTCCCCCAGTATTGAGACATCTACATAGGGACCCTTCTGATCTACAGGGATGGGTATTAAGGGCGGGGCATGCTCACTACCTCTCTCTGGGCATCTTCATGAGAAATCAGGGTATGAATCAGCAGTGAAGTCTTGTCCGATATACATCTGAGACTGAGTGGGGGGTGCATTATTTTGTCCTGTCGAGGGTTGGTCCTGACGGGGAGGATAGACACGGGGCTTCGTCTTTCCGGTGGCCAAATTGTATTTACAGACCGGACATTCGCGTACAAAATGTCCTGGCTTTTTACAATAATTACAACATGTCCTATCCTGTCCTCCCCCTTTCTGTACAACAGGTGTTGTCACGGTCTGTGCTACTAGTGCTTTTATTTTTGTTTCTTTCATTCTGCTTTTATCTTGCTCACTTTCTTCACGGAGTCTATTCTGATGGTATTGTAACATCTGCAGCATCTGAGAGGCTGTATTCGCCTGCCAAGTACTTTCTATTTTCAACACTCTATTCTTTACCTGGGGAAGTGCATTCTCTACCAATTTGGATACAAAGAGGTGTATGTAAGACTCGCTGGATGGAGTGAGACCACTATTGGCAGTGAAACATCGTTCTAGCCTGGTATAGTAATCCCCCACATCCTCATCTACTTTTTGTTTGCACGCCGAAATGGCTCCCCAGTCCTCTTTCTTAGTGGCCAATAGTTGTGGGAGGACTGCCATTAGGGCGTTGGGTAATGCCTTTACCTTGTTACCCAACGTTTGGCCAGGCTCTCGGCCGGTATCTTCTGCCTCTAATTCTGCCCATTTTATTTCGTCATAAATACCCCCAGGCAAGAGTATTTTAAGTAGAGCAAGGATGTCCGGGAGAGTCAGACTGCCCATTTGCAGGACATCTCCGAGCTCCCGGAAGAAACCTACAGGGTCTTTTTCGTGCGCAGGGACAATTTTCTTCATTTCAAGCATTTCTAACTTGGTCAGAGGGGTGTATACGAAGACTCGTTCTAGTGCTCCTGCAGTAGTTAACCTATGGTGTACCTCCCGGAGGGTAGTTACCCCGAGTCAGTCCTGGGCCCTGATTATTAAGTTGTTCGTGGCATTTAGCTCGGAGTTCGAAGAACCTGTTTAAAAATGAGGGTGCATCATGCAGATATTTGTTGTGCACGCAGTCTTCTAATAATTGGATCAATGTGGGCTGATTTCGAGAACACCACATCTCCATTAGGGTGATGAGGTGTTGGGTCATATATATGCTTGCTAATCTTTGTTCACGTGGAATTAAGGCAAGGTTCAGTTGGATGGACATGCAGCCCATCGGGCTGCCGCTCTGGCCACTTCATTTTCCTGGGGTGTTAATACAGGCTCCATATCGAGCCAGTCATCTAAGGCTAGTACAGTATTTTCAAATGACTCCTCAGGTGAGGGACCTTCCGTACAGTATCCCTGGCAAGGTTGGGGAAACCTAATGTCCCTACTTCTTTTGTTTTCCGTTCTTTTCTGGGTCACTTTCTCTCGGTCCGTCTGGCGAACCACGAGCTGTGTAGTTCCTCCAGCGGTCTTTCGGTACTTGACAACCTGTTCAGCAAATCGAAGTATTCCTTCACTTATGGTTGACTTATCACTATAATCTGATAGGCTGTCGAACAACGTGCGAAACATCGCCGGGGTCTTAACACCTTTGTTGTTTATTTGTCTAAGAAGACAAGAGACGAGGAAAGAGAATATGTGTTGTAGTTGTACTCTTCCTCTGCTCTTCATTAGTGCCGTAATGGTGTCCTTATTATCCCCCGTTCGGAGGAATTCGCTGGCTGCATCTAACAATTTCTTACTTTCAACAAGGTTCCTTAATGCTTCTGTGTCTACCCTTAAAGTGCGTGATACTATAGCATCGGATCCCTCCCCTGGGGTTGGGTCATATTCACACGGGTCCATTTCTTCTTCCTGTGGAAAGGCAACAGACTTGGATGTCTCCTCATTATCGTTTCCACCCCCTGCGCCCCCTCCCTGATTTCCTGGAGGAGCTGGGATAATAGGGGAATGTATATAAGGAGGTGGTGGGCTTTCGAGAAGCTAGGCCATTGTGGGGTCTTTAATTGGGGCAGAAGGGACTTCTCCCTCTCCGGATTCTAGGTTAGGGTCAGTGGGTAAGAGTGGATACAGTCCTGTTGTCTGGGCATTTGTATGACGGACCCGTTCTTCTGCTAATCTCTCCCGTCCTAGTTTCTGTAGTTTTTCGCCTTTGGCCTGTTCTGACATTCTTCTCCCTTCACCAACTTACTGAATTCTTTCTGTTGTCTCCTATGTGCTTCCTTCCTCCATAACTCTATGGAGTCCATTTGACACTGTCTAGCTTTTCTCTTCCACAATTGCTCTTCTATTTTCATAATACATTCCATATCGAAAGTCCCCGTCTCAGGCCATTTGTATTCGTTTTCTAGATTCTTGGTGTAATCAGTCCACAAATCGAAATACATTACTGCTCCCAGGCCGTGTTTAACATACATAAAATAACCGGGGGTGTCCTTCGGAGGAATGGCCAGTTCCTCCTCGAGCAGCCCCTTCTTAGTTTTTAGCTTGTGCATTTTTGAAAACCACTGCATTGTAGCAGGTCTTAATTAATATAACAATCTCAAAAACAAAAATGATACCCTCTCTACCGTGTCCTACTTTAAGCAGGACCCGTCTTGACCGCGTTGGCACAAAATACCTGTACTCGTCTTGAACTTGAAACAATAAACCTGACACTAAGTTACTCACCAAAAGTAAGTATTCAGGCTACCGTAATCTCGAGATACTTGACGCTGCGCAGGAAGGGATCTCGGGACCTCTGACTCGTATTCTCCGCTGGACTAGGGCCTGGGGTGAGACACTCCACCGTCTTCGCCACCGACTCGTGTGGGTCCCGGAGTGGCCGCAACTCCCCGTATTCCCCGAGGGAGTTAGCGAGAAGACCTCGTCGATGTGCACTAGAAGTCCGTCGAAGGAACTCGAGGGATGCCAGGCCAGGTCCCAGACCTCCGGCGAGTGGAAAAGAGGGAGAGTCCCTGTTCGGGCGCCAGCATAATGTGGTAAATAAATTAATACCCCATCAATCGGAATTTCTAGAATGCTATCAGAAGGCAAAGAAAGAGGAGTCCATGGTGCAGAGTTAAGGCTTTATTCCATAACTCGAGTTAAGGGAGAGCTCCATCACCCAGCAGGTTCAGGAGTGGTCTGATGTTTCATTCATACAGCAGAATATTTATACAGTTTCAGGCAGTAGGCAAAGAGAAGAAGAAAGAAAAAAAAAGGAAGTGACAAGCAGTAATTTCCAACCAGATGTGTCAAGGTATGGGTGTGTCTTGTGTCTCGTGAGGGTGCATGCGATGTGTCGAAATGTGCTCCGTTCAGTTGAAGGTCCATCCTCAATGTGCTCTTTTCAGTTGAAGGCCCTTCCTCATCCAGGGGTTTATCTCTTGGCTTAGAGTTTAAGAACAGGAACTATCTCTCAGAACAGGAACTATCTTGCTGGTTCTGGGAATTGGCCGAACCACAGGAAGGTGTGGTCAATGAACGGGGGTGCCAGGGGCAGGGTGTCTTGCTTGTGGGTCTGAAGACAAAATGGATGACACACACAAAATGGGTGCTGTCTGAATCCAATGGCTACCAGGCAGAAGAAGGGAAACGATGGGGCACAATGGTCAATTTTATTTCCTCATCCCACTGATCCATGCATTAAAAGAAAAGAAAGTCCAAACCTTCAACTACGCAGATGATTTTCAACTAATATTCCCGATCAATTACTCCCCTACCACTGTCCACGAATTCCAGACGACAATGCTGTTTATCCGTGATTGGATGAACAGCAACCACCTCAAATTAAATCCGGACAAAATGGAAGTCATACTCACGGGAGGCCCATCAAACTCCTGGAGCTCCCACTTCTGGCCTAAAGAACTAGGACACCCCCCTGTCCCCTCTACATCTGCAAAACCCTTGGGAGTCATAATCAACAATGACCTGACCATGAAAAAGCAAATTGGATCTGTGATCTCAACATGCTATTTCCAGCTAAGAAAAATAAGGAAAATCAGCAGGTTCCTTAATCAGGAAACAAAAATACAGGCAGTTCTCACTATGGTAGTAGCCCACATCGACTATGCCATGTCCCTTTACTTTGGCATTCCGGCCTACCTCATCAACCGCCTTCAAATGGTTCAAAACCAGGAGGCCAGGCTGATCCTTCAAGAAAACAGGCGCCAACATATTACCCCTCTGCTGAAGAAGTTACACTGGCTCCCAATAATCCAGAGAAGTGCCTTCAAGGTGGGATGCATCATCTTCAAATCCCTGAATAACAAAAACTCAAAATTCATCAACAGCTTGATCAATAGGTACACCCCCACCCGCAACCTGCGATCTGCCCATATGCATCTCCTGATCACACCTCCTTTCAGGCTAAAACTCGCTGGGGGGACAAGGTTCGCCACCCTGGGCCCCAAATACTGGAACTCCCTGCTTCTGGAGATCAGATTCTGCACAGACCTCATGAGCTTTCGTGCTCTTCTGAAAACATAGCTATTTCAACAGGCATACTAGTAACACCTTAGTCTAACACCTTCAGAGCAGGGACAAGAAACCAACCTGGTGTACGTGCACTCTGCAAATAAAGCTTAACATAACATAACACAATTACAGTAGTGTTGACATCTTTTGTTGCTTTTGTATTAATGTTCTGTCCTGTCGCTGCATGGGTACAAAAATGTGCCAAACATTGAGACATACTAGAGTTGGCAAGGTGTGAAATGCAAATTGTAAATCCATGGATTAATCAGAATATCTGTACAAGGATGGCTCATCGCTTCCACTATCAAAGGGTGTCCACCCTAAGTTTTGCTGCTGAGGTTTTGCGCGAGGATGGGCAGCAATAACAAGACTTCTGAAATTTTTACCAGTTTTTCCTTCTGCTGGAGCAAACCCTATTGACAGCCTCACAACAGCACCCAGAGCGTGAAACTGCACACTGACCGAAGATGCTATAGAGCGGGGTGTTATATTCTGACTGTGGCATTCGATTATCTTCTCTTCTTTTTTACAGTCTTGCAGTAGTAATCTTTCATCTGAACAATTTCATTACCATTCTTCATCAACACCAGTCTTGTAGTACAATTGTTACTAATACTTTCAAAGACGTTCTGCTTGCAGTTTACATTTGTGTTTAAAAATATATTAGACACAAGTAAGGAGGTTCGTTCCCATTATTACAAGCTTGTAAAAATGTACCAAAATTCAAGATACTGTGTAAAACAATATATTTGTAGTGATTGTTGCAAAACATCCAATAAAAGTTATCATGTAATATATCAGTTAATGCACAATAGCTGCATCTAGGTATTTATATTTTTTACATATTTTCATAGGGTCCTAAAAATTGAGCAGGTTGGAAAGCTGAGATTTGAATGCTGTTTTTTTAGTTACACATTGTGCTGTTAACCCCCTGGATATCTCCTTCTCTGTCCCTTTACCACCAAAGAACAATGCATTATGTGCAATTATTTTGTGGCCTATATTAATACATTGTGCTCACTATGTTCAGTAAATAAGTGCATTGTATGTTAATTTAGTGTGACTTGATTATATGCACAAAATTAGAATGTTCTTCTTGAACCATGTTTTTTGATTCTTGCCTTCCAGACAGCGTGAGGCCTATTTTGGGCTTACCAAGAACACACAGGGGTCTACACCTGCCCATTGTTTTCCTTTGGCTGCCTTTATTGTCTCACTCACTTATTTGATGGCTTTCCTTGTCTATCTTGTGATTAGATCCCTCCTTCGTCTTCCCTCTAAATGTGTAGGCCAGTTTACTCCTTGTTGCTATTTCACTTGTGTGCTGTTTTATCTCATATACTTCTTCCCCCAACTCATGCTCTGTTGCTCGCTCCCTTATATGATTCCTAAACCCCATGTTCCTTGCTTTTGCACTTTTTTGGCCTGATTCTCCTTTCCCCTGAACGCTCTTACTCTACCCACTCCTCCTGTACTTTCCCCCAGCATGCACCGTCCTTTTTATTATTGTCACTTTTGCACAAAAATTATTTGTAGAGCCATGTGCGCTTCAACACTCCATCAGGGGTAACAAGCGCTATATAAATACAAACCTTTTTTCCTCTTCTATCCCCCTCCACTATCCTTCAAAATCCAAATAACTGACTAACCTATCCACCACTTTAATTACTTTCATATTTCACTATATTAATTCAACCCTAATCCTATAAGGGTCCCGGAGTAGCGTGCTACTTGCCCTAAAAGACCTCGACCACTCGTCAGGGGTAGTAAGCGCAATATAAATGCAATTACAATACAATACAATGTGTGTCTATTTTCTTGGATCAGTACATATAAGAAATGGTGCCTGTGTAATTCCGTTTGTGCATGCACAAGCACTCATTCACGCATTAGTGGAATGATGCTACCACTGGTCCACTAGTTTTGGTTCCATCATCAAGCCTTTTTTAGGTCGAGCCTGTAGCGGCAGCGCGCATGCGCTACTCGCTTTGCGAGGCATGCAGTAATGGAGTATGGATTGGAGGCTCGGCCGACTCTCCGCCCATGTTTTTAATTGGCTCATGTAATTTTCTTTCATAAATGATGCCATCTGATTGATTATGAGGCTTGTTAGTCCCTCATTATGGCCATGTCGTCACTCCTACATGGGGGAAGAGACAATGCTACATGGAGGAAGAGAACAGGTATCAGTGACGCATAAGCGCTTACACAGTGACCAACATGCTACATACATTCATATAATAATCACCTGTATGTGCACCCTCTTCACTGAGTTAAGTCTTGCAGGGTAATTAGTACACACAATCACTGCCTCTAGGAGCTTTCATACTATCCTTGTGCTTTCAAAGTAGTAGTTTCTCAATACAAGTCATTGCACACTGTAAAATAATAATATGACCATAACAGAAAATAACAGGAAAGGCCCTCATCCCTTAACAGGAGGCGTGCACGCCAAACTAACATACAAAAAAAGCAACAAAAGAGTATGCTAGATGAGTGTTCACAACACAGTAGGGCAGAGATTGTCCCAAAAAGAGAAAGGTCCAAAGGTCTCTGCTATTGCTAGACTGCTTTACTCTGTTTACATTTCTGATTACGGAAGCGTTAGTGCACATTTAAAAGCACACAACTTGTCTTTCTGAGCACTGGTCAAAATACACTAGGAGCCCTGTTCCGATGCGGTTTGAAAATCTTTCAGAACGAATCGGTTTGGGAATGGTTTCTGACTGACTCGGATCAGGAGAGTCCAACCGACCGAGTACGATGCATCCGGATCCTTCCAGATACGATTTGGTTGGACTCATATTGACTTCATTGGGAGCCTATGTTCCGACCAAATGCTTAGGCTCCCATTGTAGAAAGAGGTGGCTAAGACAAAATCGGGCATCCTGTAGCGTACACCCCCTGGTGCCTGCCACACTATACATGGCTGGTAAGGGGGGACCCATGGGTATCCCCACAGACCCGATTGCGAAGGCTCAAGAGTGCAGGGGGGCCCGCTACAGGCTCCCAAAGTCTGATTCCGCCTGCTGATTCGAGTCGGACAGCACAATTCAGGAAGGCTGTCCAAATCCAGCATCATAATCGGTCGGTCGGAAAAACGCTGCCCGTACAGACGTATGATTCTGCTCCATACGGCTCGGTCATTCCAAATGTCATCAGGTTAGGATTGGGATCTTCCTAATGCCTAACTTGCATCGTACTCGTTCAGTCGTAAACCTTTCTGATTCGGTGGGAAAGACACATTCCCAATCTGAATCTGACGGAGCAAATGCTGTTAGGAGGCCTTCCAAACCACAATGGAATTGGCCCCAATGACTCTATGAGCACAAAGTTCAAACACACAACTAGTCTCTGTGAGCACACTCCACTTAGCTCTTTGCCAGGGAGGCCTTATTCTGCAATCTGTTCTGGCTGCCGCAGGAGGCTGCAAGGAGTGAAGCAGAGGTATTCCCTGTGGGCGTTTCCAGGAAAGGGAGCTGATCAGCACCAGACCCTGCAGGAAGGAAGCTGAGGAATTCCCTTGAGAGCATTGCTAGGAGTCAGCTGTTTGACAAGGAAGGAACCGAAACAAAGCCAAGTACCACTAGCTGGTCAGGCAGCAGTGGACAATAACTGCCACACTCACAGGTGGGGGTTGCCTAGCAACAGGAGGAAGCAGCCAGCAGGAAATGTGCAGGAGGTTACCTTTCAACGAACAAGCAGTGGTGACAACACCTCTGTAGCCAAAACAAGCATTGGCGATACTAAAACAATATATCTGGCAAAAAAGCTTTGGCAATGCTTACAATATTTATGGCACTCGTGGACTTCCTGTATCAATGACCCTTACGTTGGAACCAAGACCACCATAGGAGTTGACAGATTGCACAGGAATGAGACAATGCGGATTCCCACCAATATGTATCATCATAAGGTGCTTAAAGTATATTTTCCCAATATCTTTATATAATGAATGAGTCGCTTCCCTGCGGCTTAAAGCCTTCAAGCTTAAATATGTGGTATGGAATTTTGAATCTAGATTTTGGGAGAAAATTTTACAGAAACAGGGATATTTCTCCTGATTCATTATATCATTCCCCCATTTCCAGCAATACATTTTTTTTCCTTACTTACGTCAGCGAATCTGATGTTACTTTTCTGAACATTCATCTTAACGTAATGTTTCAAAGTATATTTATATAAAACACTTAGATTTCTTTGGAGTGAGATCCAATAAGATTAAGCCATCGGGATACAAAAAAGAATAACACTTAACATTTTCCAATTTGGTGGGAAATTGTTAAATGAAATTGATTAGGTGAATCACATTGTCAGGTTGGGTCATAGTTTGAATATGATTTCCAGACAAGCAATCTCTAGGCGTTTGGGTCACAAAGCGTTTTCAAGAAGTAAGAGAAAGAAGTTACTGTTATCTTGGAGACAATTAGTAGCTCAGCAATTTATTTAGTTTTTTTTGTGGCCGCGTGGAATTTCAAGATGGCGGCCATAGTCCAAGTATTCAGATTGACATTTGTGTTAGAGCGTTTCTTCAATCATTAGTTTGTATCTTAGCTGCTGCGCTGAAACTCAATATGGTGGCCGTAATTGTGGAACTGAGTTTAGCGCTCTAGTGTTTGAGCGTCTAAGGAGATCCTTTACATTGTGCGCGAGCGTTAGAAGCTCTTCGCACTTTAACTCCTGCATCGGAGAAATCAGCTGGGAGTCGCAGGAGCTCTCAGTTTTCGGTCAGGATTATCAGCGGAAATATCAGTTTCTTACTCGGAAGTTGCAGAGAGATTCAGAAGAGATTTAGAGTGGAATTCCAGTATTAGAAACGATCGTCGAGAAAATTCAGGTACTATTAATCTATTCTAAAAGGAAAAAACAGTTCAGAACTTTGTATTCTCAGACGTTAGTCCATTTTCATTGAAATTAATCAACCAACTAGAGACTTGAAAAGACACAGAATTCAGTTTGAGACTTCATTCTTGATAAATAATAGAGCCAGCATTTGGGCATCTTATTTATCAGCGCAAGAATATCAAAGGATAATTTAAACATCAAAGAACTATTATTTTATTTTATTCATTTATTAAAGTCCATGAGTACTAAGTATGGGCGAATTTTGCGGATCCGTGGTCCGCGAATTTGCGCGAAATGGCAAAGAAAGTGTGCGAATTTGCGGATTTTCCCGTGAAATTGCGGATTTTTTTTTTTTGCCATTTGCAATAATGTGATGTCGTGTACCCTAGTGTGTGTGTGGTGGGGCCAAATGGGCATGGCTACCATGCGAGTTCGCATGCCATGAGGAGATAGCAGACTTCTGGTCACAGGAACTACACAGGGATGGCGTTCGAGAAACACATGGATGCAAAGACCTCCTCAAGGATTACAGCTCATTTTCGACGGCAGATATGGGGATAAAGGACACTTGCACAGCCTCGACCTTGCTCACAATTTTTTAGGGCTGATTACTACGTTACTGAATTTGAGCTTGAACTCGGGCACCTGCTTTATTGATATCTGTAAGTGCTTCCTGTTGAGGTTTAATTTTTGTGACAGGAGCATCGTGCCAGAATGAATCCCGCCCTGCGTGTTTGTCCACGAAGATGTCACCGTTTTGTGCAATACCTCTACTCAACTGGAGTTCTTTCTACTGGCTAATCAGTAAGTGCTACCTCGTTGGGTAAATGTATAGTGCTTTTACTACACTGCAGCTGCGTAAAGGGCCAGAAGATGTGTCTCCAGTGACCATGTGTGCCTGTAACTTTGATCCCTTGAGTGAGCTGGGCATAAAAAAAAGAAAAATCCGCCCGCTCGCTAATTCGCGAATTGTCGGCAATTTCGGAAATTGCCCAAAATCCACAAATTTCGCGTGCGTAGCGGATTTTTGGCCCATGCTTAATGAGTACAAATATATTCATAAATCTAACAAATAACATAATTTCTCTCAAAGAGAAAGTCATTCACAGCAAAGGCAAAAAGAAAAGACAGTACAATCATCAAAATTACACATCAGTCCCGGATATTCGTAACCTATAATTACAAAACTAAACGCAGCTAGTCTTGTTATAGCTGCTACTGTCTGGCAAACACAAATACAATCATCCTAACTAAGAGATAAAGATATAATGAAGGCACAAGACAATACCTTTATGCCTCCGTGTAATTCATAACTGCCCCCCATATCTGGCGACCTAGTTTCCTTTTCCGTCTACCCTTCACGGCATATAAACTATATTCCAAATTAAAAATTGACAGAAATCTTGCCCGCCATAACTCAAAAGATGGGGGGTCCTTTTGTAGCCACATTGATGCGATACAGAGCCTTGCAACGGCAGTAGCAAGTAAAATCAAATATACAAAATGTATGGGTAAAATATCAACTGTCGATCCTTTTTCAACCCCCAACAGAACCTGAGTGGCAGATAATCGTATAGGTACCCCCGAAATCTCAGCCTGAAATTTCTCTATATGCCTGGAAAACGTGGATAAGTGCCTGCATGAATAAAATACGTGTACAATATCAGCTGCTTCGGTCCCACAGCGAAAACACTTAGCCCCATTTACACAACCCCACGCGGACAATTTGGCTGGCATGTAATATAAATTAAATACTGTTTTAAAATGTTGGGCGTGCAGATTTGTTGACATGAATAATTGCCCCGCCAGCTCTAAGGAAGTCTCCAGTTGAATACCCTGACACACCAATCAGTTGTCCCATTTATGATTGTGAGCTTCCAAGTCGTTATCTAATGCATCTAACATTAAAGCATACTGTGTGCCGATCCGTGATCCTCTCCGAACTGCCTCAACAAGGGGATTCGTTTGAATTCTCCATCGGGCTTTTAAAAAGTAATCACGAATTTGTAAATATTTTAAAAAGTCAGCCCGAGGTAAATGAAATTGATCACTTAATTGATCGAAAGATTTCATGTCATTTACCAGAAATAGATCACCAACTGTACACACCCCTTTGTCCCTCCATTTCCACATTATCCGGTAATAGAATACTGATGGAAAAGAGTAGTTATTGTTAATGGCGTATACCAAGATATCTTCTGCACCCCATACTTTTTTTAACCGCTGTCCATACTTTGTAAGCAGCAATAATGAGCTTGAACCGAGTGTGCTTATAGTAGCTCCCGTCCACGTTAATAAACAGTCTATTGTGGGCTTCACTACCTAGCAACATTTGATAGATGTAGGGGGATTGCGCACTCGTTGCTGATTCAACGCCAGTCAAAAGTATACTCATACGCTGTATCATACATACGTAATAGTACAACGTAAAATCTGGAACAGCCCAGCCCCCCTGTTACCTGGATAGGACCATGTACCGAATTGCTCTGCGCGCTTTGCCCTGAGACCATATAAATCTGGCACATATTGTTTGCAACAAAGCAAGACTACTTCTTGGGATCTCTAAAGGGACTGCCGTAAAAAAATATAAGATTTTCGGCAAGATCAGCATTTTAAGAACATTGCATGTTCCCAATATAGTTTGATAATGGCACTCACAGAGATCCAATTGTTTCCGAGTCTCTGATACCAGCTGCTCCCAATTAGATTTTACCAATGCCCTCAGACAGACCCGGATCCTGATCCCCAAATAGAACACTTCTTCCACTACCCTTGGATCTAACTGAAGTTATCCTGGGGATGTCCTTGTTCCCCTTTACTATTTTCCCTCTATATTGATCCTTTTTAAAAATGTTATAAGAAAGAACTATTTAACTGAAGACAAAGAAATATCTAAGATAGAAAAGGACAGGAAGATTATGTACATGAGAGATTATTTAATTCTCAAAACAAAAGACTGAATATTTAAAAAACTATTGTAGGTGAAAATATATATATATATAGTTATACTCACCAACAAGTCGACTTGATCTTTTATGGACAAGTACTGCATCTAAAAAAGAAGAGTAAAAAAGGACAGAAAAAGACAATCAAAATAAAAGATTTCAACTACAGCATATTAAAGGACTATTCACAGAGAGAAGCTAAAACCACTGATTAAGCAGGTAATAGTTTATAAGAATAAAATAGAAACTAGAGCAGGAGAAGTAGTTAAAAGAAAGAATCTGTAACCTTGTGTTTTTGTTGTTACAGGAACTGAAAACCATTAGAGGGTGATCAGCAAGTAATCTTACAGTGGCAGTCTCTTTTCATTCCCATTCCCCTTTCCCTTTCTTTACTGCTAGTTGAATATATTTCGATTGCAGTGAAGTGGAGGAATTGGGAAGAATTCTTCAAAGATAAAGAATCAAGATCAATTCTTCTGACCCTGTGGAGTCAAGACTCAGGTACTTGGTTGATAACTGACACACATATATAAAAGGAAAAAGTAAGGGAGTTAAAATGTATCCTTGCTTAAGTTCATAATCATGTGAATCACCATGGGGTGACCCAGTATCCCTCAGAACCTGGGCAATACAATGTAATATAAATAATGGTTCTGTCGGGTATGTAACCTGATTACTTCAAAGTATGATTTGAATCATTCACAGTTCAATTAGTCATATGGTTACTTAAGACAGTGCTCCAAATTAGGAGCTTACTCACAATGCAAATCCAAACCAAAAGAGTTCAGGGTAACCATCCGTTTTTAATCTATGAATTAATTTTCATTCATATACACTCTGTTTGTACATGAAGATTATTCAATCAAGACTTATTTACAATTTATAAATACTTTTTACAAGACGGCGCATTCAAGAATTGAGTGAATAAAATGTGACATAAAGTGCAATAGTGACTCGCTCGCAGCCTGGGACTTTGTAAGCTGCTGCAGGGCTTCTTTTCCCTACCTTTTACCGGACTTCTGGGCAAAACGAAGCCTGATCAACGAGGACCTTCTACTCTCCGCCCTTTTACCGCTGCTGCCGGGGCCGGGACTGCGAGACCCAGGGTGCACAGCGCTCCATCACCATAGCGCACCTGGTGTCTCTTACCGCCCCCAGCTCCCTTGCGGCTAGTTAAGGCTCGCAGCCCCCTCTCCGCGGGAGCCGCTCGCAGCCTGGGACTTTGTAAGCTGCTGCAGGGCTTCTTTTCCCTACCTTTTACCGGACTTCTGGGCAAAATGAAGCCTGATCAATGAGGACCTTCTACTCTCCGCCCTTTTACCGCTGCTGCCGGGGCCGGGACTGCGAGACCCAGGGTGCACAGCGCTCCATCACCATAGCGCACCTGGTGTCTCTTCCCGCCCCCAGCTCCCTTGCGGCTAGTTAAGGCTCGCAGCCCCCGCTCCGCGGGAGCCGCTCGCAGCCTGGGACTTTGTAAGCTGCTGCAGGGCTTCTTTTCCCTACCTTTTACCGGACTTCTGGGCAAAATGAAGCCTGATCAACGAGGACCTTCTACTCTCCGCCCTTTTACCGCTGCTGCCGGGGCCGGGACTGCGAGACCCAGGGTGCACAGCGCTCCATCACCATAGCGCACCTGGTGTCTCTTCCCGCCCCCAACTCCCGCATATAAGCATTCCTATCCCCACGCACAAGGGACGCGCGCGGGACTCAGCCCGGGGCAAAGCCCGGGCAAAGGGCGGGCCGTTTGAGGCCATTTGAGACCGGGACTGGGCCATTCCCCTTGATTTACTTTCATCTGAAATCCTTTTCCTGCAAACATTGGATTTAATTCTGTGCGACGATGACCACGAGGGAAACAAGGAGTAAAAGCACGTTGGCAGCAGCGGGAGCTGCCAAAGGTACATTGGATAATTACTTTGTTAAAGCAGGGTCACTGTTGATCGATGAAATTACGGTCTTGGAGAGGCGCATTTCACAAGAAATAGACTGGGTGAGGAGATGCTCTATGGGTTCCTTGGCACAGGCTAAGCCCCCTAACAACAGACCTGAGCATATTGAGCACATTGAGTTTAACAATGGGGTATCTAGTGCTGGCGATTCTTCCGTGAACCTAGATATAATAAACTCGACCTCACATAGCAGTGCAAAGGACCTCAGCGAATATGTCGACCTGAGCATGCTAAATTTGCCACCGGTCCAACTTCACTCTATCCTATTCCCTACTCCTGCCCTTGCCCCCGACGCTGATACCACCAATGGCAGAGATAGTAATCGACTGCAGGGGGTAAGGGAAGGAGCTATCCCCAAAAAGAAAAGAGAAGTTCAAAACAAAGGGCGAAGGAAGGCAAAAACTCCAAAGCCTAATCCTACCCCGGAGGTCAACAGCCCTGGCCTAAGCACAACGGAGAACCTGCCCACCGATACAACTGAGGTTATATCAACCGAGATCCCGCGTGTAGAGACAACAGAACACACTAACATGAACCCCTTTGAGACCTCTGGTGAGGATATTACGCTTGCAGACATAGGCGTTCTTCTGAGGTCCCTACTAAGTCCCCTAGAAGCGCGGCTAATTAAGATGGAAGCCAGGCTAGTGTCCATAGAGATATCAACGGTGCAACTAGCCGATAGCTTAAAAGCAGATATTAAGGGCGGTAGAGGGGGCGTAGAGATAAAGAATAAAAAGGGTGTCCCACCTACCACTAAAATGGGTAATAGTGCAGCACCCTTGGTCCAAAAGGCTAAATCAACCCCCTTCCAAAGTACGATCATGCAATCCAGGGTTAATGCAGCTAATCCTAATCAACCCACAACCCGACATGTACAACAACTCCCTTCTCAAACTAGGTCTAAGCAGGCTAAGGACAACGCCTTTGTTCCCAATCAGTCCCAGAAATTAGCAGCACCAACAGTTGAGGCATTAGGCAATATCAAGAAGTTTAGAGCAGTGAACCTGCCTCCGGAGGCGAGTCCGTACACAGTAATTTTAGCAGGGGTTGCAGAGCTGAAAACCACTTTTAAAGAATCCACCGCTTCTTTAAAGAACAAGGTGGTTAGTTGGCTATCTATGTACAGACCTCTCCCGCAAGGCATAACCAGCGATGTCCTTTTGGTAAGAAGGGTTCCATGGGTAGGCAGTTCAAAAAAGTTCATCAATGGAGATTGTCCTGATCAGTTTTAGAGATCCTAGGACCGTCTCCCACATTTGTGGATGGTTCCCCGATGATCAGGGGAGCAATATCAAGTCCCTACCCCTCTCTTTTTTTTTACCCCCGTTGACTTGCGCATGCGAGGAGGAGAGATGGGGCAGCCTCCCGGAGAGGGGGGGGGGTGGGTGGGATTTTAGTGGGAGAGGAAATTTCAACCACCCCAGAAGCCAACATCAAGCGTACTTTACAACAAATTCTGAGGAGGAGGGTTGGGAAATTTATCATGGGAGGGGAGGTGTTTGGGGGGGAAGAAACAGAGGAGACTACCCCCCCCCAGAGCCCACCATCCTATATATTTTCCTACATCCAATAGGTACAGCTACTTAGAAATGGTGGATTGACAGTTTGGGCGCAATGGTAAGGAGTATTACTATTGTCACAGAGAGGGTATGGAGGCAACTGTCACACCCCCTAGATCTATAAGGGATCAATCGATAGAGACAGGGCAGTCTGATGTTCCAAGGTATAATAGGGAGGTCAACCAAACCATTGTTGAGCCGCTCCGTAGTAACAGGGAACCAGGAGAAGTATTAGGAGATTCGGCTACAAGAATGACGCCCCCGGGGTAACCCAAATGATAACCTTCCCTCCCTTACTTCACCCCCGAACCTAAGGCCACCATCCTTGAAGATAATATCATGGAACGTGGCTGGCCTGGGCAATAAGCTGGACCAACTGGAATGGACTTCCTTTATTGACTCTAAACATATATGCCTTTTTCAAGAAACCTGGGTGAGGGATGAGCATTCTCCCCATGGTTTTGCGGCATTTTCCATTCCTGCGAAATGGGGGGGCAGGGGCCGCCCGTCTGGAGGCCTTTCAACATGGGTGGCAACCCACCTGGGATGCCAGGCTACAAGTCTCCCCTTGGTTTCAGAGGACATACTAGTTGTGCTGCTCGAATGGACAAACTCCCAGAGACTTGCCGTGATAAATGTATACTCTAGACCAGTAAACATATCACGGGAATCGCCTACGATTGAGGAACTGTCAGCTTTCCTTAGCGAAATTCCCAAGGGGATCCCATTTGTGGTGGGTGGGGACCTGAATTCACACTTTGAGCCCCTTGCAGGCCTCTTGGATGGGTCCTCCCTAGAGGAGGATGCTAAATGGTCAGTACCCCCCACGGTGGCTCCTCCGCCTAGAGCTTGGACCCTACTTGCGCTACAGATCACCGCCCTGACCCTCAAACATGGCGTCAGGGCGTGTAATGGGCGCACCAAATCTGATAATCCCAGTAAACATACCTTCAATAGAGTGGGGAGGGAGTCAAGACTAGATTATGTCCTAGTCCAATTGTCCTCGTGGTCGCATATTATTGATTTTAGGGTGTTAGATAGAGTAGATAGCGACCATAACGCCCTAGAATTGGACTACGCTCTCCCTGGTAAGGAGGGTAGGGACCATGCTACGGTGGTGTCAAATTCTGGCCGTCTCCTTGAAAACAACAGAAGGAGAGTAAGGTGGGAAAAATTAGTTAGTAGTAGAGAGAAGCTACCCAGCCTTTACACGAGACTCATCCCAATATTAAAAAAGTGGGTACCCTCAGCGAGGAACCCAGTACACGGGAAACTCATAAATTACTGTGGCTGGCACATGAGGAACTTGTTAGGACCTTGGCGGCAGACCTCTTTTCTAAGGGACATAGTAGAGGTGGCGGCTTCCACCGTATTACATGGTATAATGCCGCATGTCGCAAGGCAAAGGGAGATCTCCTGTCTTCTATTAAGGAGGGCAAAAGTAGACTGGAGATACAGACTAGAAGACGGGAATACAAGAAATTGGTCACCAATGCCAAGATGGAATGGGATCAAGATAAATGGGAGGAGCTCTCTAGATCTTTAGAGGTCAGGGACTCCGGTAAGTTCTGGCGAATTGTTAATACGGGATCCGAGGATCTAGTATCGGCAATAGAACCAAATATTGCACCAAGTGTATGGCAAGAGCATTTTCAGTACCTCTACACAGAGGAAACTGGGGCCACACGTTATTTACCCCCATCCGCGACTAACTATGTAGAGGGGGACCCCTTTACAGAAAAGGAGGTGCGAGTTGCTATTGCGGGCCTGTCATCGGGCAAAGCGCCTGGGCTGGATGATCTCCCAGGCGACCTTTTCAAACAAGAGCCCGATGTATGGGCCCCCTACTTATTGGCAATATTCAATGCTGTCCTGAATGGCATGGAGGTGCCCTGTACTTGGCTGGGCGCAGAGGTTGTTCCTATATTCAAGAAGGGCTCGCCTCTGCTCCCAGCCAATTACAGGCCCATCAGCCTCATAGATGTGTCCCAGAAGCTTTTTGGGAGGCTTATACTAGATCCGCTGCAGAACTGGCTTGAGGAAACTGCTACTCTGAGCTCATATCAGGCGGGTTTTAGAAGGGGGGTGTCTACAACTGACCAGATATTCCGCCTAAACCTCATTTATTGGAAAACCGCACTAATCGAGGGGTTCGTGGACTTGCGAGCCGCCTTCGATTTGGTGCCAAGATTTAAATTATGGAGTGTGCTTGCAGACATAGGTGTCCCGGTAGACATTCTTTCTATTCTGATGAAATTACACCAGAATAATTTTGCGCGTGTCAGGTGTGGCAGGAATGGGAACCTCATGGATAGATTCCCCGTTGACAGAGGGGTGAGACAGGGCTGTGTGCTCGCACCGACCCTGTTCTGCCTCTTTGTGAACGGGGTAATCGCCCACCTGACAGGGATCGGTGATATTGGCGCTCCCAAACTGGATGGCAGCAGGGTGCCCGCTATCATGTTTGCGGATGACACCCTGCTGCGGTCGAAATCCCCCATGGGAATACAACGGGTACTGGATGGGTTTTTTAAATTTTGCATGGACAGGGGCCTTGAGATCAACGCTTCTAAAAACAAAATATATGATCTTAAACCCCACCCCCTCAACACGCCCTGGATGGGTTTTTAAAATGTTGCATGGAGAGGGGCCTTGAGATCAACGCTTCTAAAAACAAAATATATGATCTTAAACCCCCCCCCCTCAACACGCCCTAATCCCCTGCTTGGCACAGTGCGATTAGAGAGTGTCTCTACATTTGAGTACCTACGGGTAACCCTAAATGAGAATATGACATGGGGAACACACCAGACCAAGGTTAACATGAAACTGGTGCAGATAGTGGGTGGTATTTCGAGGATGGTGAACAACTCAACATATCGTCCACTTGGTCCTGTTATCCAAATCTACAATTCACAGGCACACGGGGGGCAGTTACCTATGGGGGCGAATTGTGGGGTCACACTTCTGCCCAAAACTTGATGATTACGGAAAATAAATTCACCCGGCAGCTGGTAGCTCTACCCCCAAGCACGCCGTTATTCCCTTTGAGACTTGGGTATTAGGCCAATTGCAGAGGAATTGGGACTCAAACCACTAACTTTTTGGCGACGATTGTGGAGCAGCAAAGAACTTATTAATTACAGGACTGAGCTCCAGGAGTTTCTAACCGCACCAAATGCCACCCATATTCCTTGGTTGAGCTACATAAAAAGGTCGTTCGAGAGCCTAGGTCTATTAGAACTATGGACTGACCCGGCAAATGCAAGTAGCAGGATTACACGCAAAGCACTGTCAAAAGCTTATTACGACCTAAAGCTTACTATTGCTTTGGATAGTACGCGTGTGGGTTCTTTAACGAACCTATTTATTCAAAGTAAAGACTGTCACTCCCTGGAATGTGCTTTGGATGGTATGACCCCTGTGTTATCCAGGAAGTTATTTCTGCAGTGGCGATATGGCCGTTCCTGGTCTTTGCCTCCGACTAAAGAGTGCTACCCGGCATGCACGCATTTCCAAGAAAATGACTTACATGTGGCACTTTTCTGCAAAACCTACCAAAAAATCAGGAAATACTGGCTCGTCCCCCTTCTCAAAAATCTGGGCTTCAGACACTTCCTCCCTGCGTACAGAATCCTAAAGACTGATGTGTGTCCCCCAATAGTGTTCGCAGTGGCAAAGTATTTAACGGCAATGTGGCACGCACGTACTCGCTTTTTGAAGGCGGAGGTGGACCTTTAACACTTTTAATAATCTTAGTTTACTAATGGTTTTAAGCATTTCTGAGGATGAACTGACTTATACCTTGTAGTTTAATTTTTATAAGCAGTGTTTTATTGAATTGTCTAAATTACAAATGATTTTGATTGTCTGTACATCTTTTATGATCTTATTGGTCGAAATAAAGATTTCAAACGTAAATGTAAACGCAATAGTGACATTCAAACGTGATTATTAACAAGTGAGTGAAAGGGGGAAAGGAAGCATAATCAGTCATAATTACATCGGACACTGCTTAACCACTTGGATGCTAAGGCCCTGGAAACATTTATTAACACTTTCCATTGAAATCAATGGAAACTCCATGACGAGTTACCCTTGTCATTAGCAGCCAAGCATTAGAGCCGTGTTTGTAAACATAATTAGAAGATGGGGATTCCGTCATACCCCTTTTAATCCTTAATCACCAAGTATTTGTGGTCTGACAGTAAGCACTCAAATGAATGTCTCGTAGTTAATTATATGCACTGGATTCACTGTACTGACTAAAGTCTCCAATAACTCTGAAAACTCTGTTAGAAATGAGGAACTCCTATTCTCTCCTGTGAAGCCAGAACATTATTAGAACAACATAGCTTGTAGCTGCTCAATAGCGACTGATCCAAAATGACCTTCAGAGCAATAATTACACATTGTATCGCACTGTCAACAAAGCGCCCAACTAGGTAGTGGTAGTGTTAGAAATGGGATCTCTGGTTGGCTAAGGCTTGCGCCAGAGCCAGGCTGAGACCATCACTCTAGTCAGGGCTTGGGAGTTACACAACAAAGATAACCCCTGCTCACCCTCATGGTAGCTTGGCACAAGCAGTCAGGCTTATCCCGGAGGCCATGTGCATTTGCGCATGCACACAACAGCAACAACATCCCAGGCACACCACAAAAGGAACTCCACACAAGGTTATATCAAAAATAGCCTTTGTATTCTCAAAACACATTAGAATAGTAGCAATACAAAAGGGGATGATGAACGGAGCGCTTGAGAAAATCAAACACTCACCCCCAGTCAACTGATCTGGGTTTAATCCATCACCATTCTTTAGCTCACTCTGCCACCCCAGTTCAGACATGGACATATGCAAATCAGTCTGTCCCTGTGCCTCATGGGAACAGTCCAGCCCGAACTGCCAAGCCATGTCTTCCCTGGACCGGAAACAAGCATCCTGGGACCAGGTTAAGAAAACCCTCAGACAGTGCAATTACTCTAATTGATTCCTGCAAATTAACATTTTTTATAACAAATGTGTGTGTCTTATATGTGGTCGTCAAATGATTTGTTATCTGGCTTTAGATTGATTATACTTATATATATTATCAGGGGAGTGGTGCAGGACTATAAAAATTGGACTTTTTACTCACCTGAGTTTTTGCAGCGGCATCTGAAGAAGGCTATCCAAAGCCGAAATGCATTATGCCACATCTGCTGTCTCAAATAAAGAAAAGCCTCATTTCATAATCCCTGCTTGTGGCCTCTTCCTTCCGCGCTGCTGGAGGTTTCGTGGCATATGTTCGTGTCAGCCAGAGACACGTTAAGGGGTCCCGCTCTTTCAAGTTGGCTGCCTGCATCACTGGTTTCTGCGCTAGCAGGTTTCGTTTGGTCAAGGTATTGGCAAGCGGCAGTCCGCCTTGTGATTCCAGGATTAACCGGGGATACTGCCAGCCGGCAGTCTGTGACTTCACAGAGCGCTTATGGTTCACTGTAATCATTGCACGACCCGGCGAACCAGTTCTCACAAGGTTGGAGCGTTATGCGGGGACTCGAGAGGCTTTCGAGAAACATTACAAGCTGGAGGGAGAGAGTCCAACACTGCATGGCGGCACGAACACCAGGATTTACTTGCTGTTACCCCACATCCCACCAGCCCAGGTATGCAGGTTTCTGGGAGTTGTAGTTTGCTACCTGACTACAGCGCGGTGGATGTCCACATGGTTGGGGGTGGAGCTTATTCGTTATCAGGGGAGTGGTGCAGGACTATAAAAATTGGACTTTTTACTCACCTGAGTTTTTGCAGCAGCATCTGAAGAAGGCTATCCAAAGCCGAAATGCATTATGCCACATCTGCTGTCTCGAATAAAGAAAAGCCTCATTTCATAATCCCTGCTTGTGGCCTCTTCCTTCCGCGCTGCTGGAGGTTTCGTGGCATATGTTCGTGTCAGCCAGAGACACGTTAAGGGGTCCCGCTCTTTCAAGTTGGCTGCCTGCATCACTGGTTTCTGCGCTAGCAGGTTTCGTTTGGTCAAGGTATTGGCAAGCGGCAGTCCGCCTTGTGATTCCAGGATTAACCGGGGATACTGCAGCCGGCAGTCTGTGACTTCACAGAGCGCTTATGGTTCACTGTAATCATTGCACGACCCGGCAAACCAGTTCTCACAAGGTTGGAGCGTTATGCGGGGACTCGAGAGGCTTTCGAGAAACATTACAAGCTGGAGGGAGAGAGTCCAACACTGCATGGCGGCACGAACACCAGGATTTACTTGCTGTTACCCCACATCCCACCAGCCCAGGTATGCAGGTTTCTGGGAGTTGTAGTTTGCTACCTGACTACAGCGCGGTGGATGTCCACATGGTTGGGGGTGGAGCTTATTCCTTATCAGGGGAGTGGTGCAGGACTATAAAAATTGGACTTTTTACTCACCTGAGTTTTTGCAGCGGCATCTGAAGAAGGCTATCCAAAGCCGAAATGCATTATGCCACATCTGCTGTCTCGAATAAAGAAAAGCCTCATTTCATAATCCCTGCTTGTGGCCTCTTCCTTCCGCGCTGCTGGAGGTTTCGTGGCATATGTTCGTGTCAGCCAGAGACACGTTAAGGGGTCCCGCTCTTTCAAGTTGGCTGCCTGCATCACTGGTTTCTGCGCTAGCAGGTTTCGTTTGGTCAAGGTATTGGCAAGCGGCAGTCCGCCTTGTGATTCCAGGATTAACCGGGGATACTGCCAGCCGGCAGTCTGTGACTTCACAGAGCGCTTATGGTTTACTGTAATCATTGCACGACCCGGCGAACCAGTTCTCACAAGGTTGGAGCGTTATGCGGGGACTCGAGAGGCTTTCGAGAAACATTACAAGCTGGAGGGAGAGAGTCCAACACTGCATGGCGGCACGAACACCAGGATTTACTTGCTGTTACCCCACATCCCACCAGCCCAGGTATGCAGGTTTCTGGGAGTTGTAGTTTGCTACCTGACTACAGCGCGGTGGATGTCCACATGGTTGGGGGTGGAGCTTATTCCTTATCAGGGGAGTGGTGCAGGACTATAAAAATTGGACTTTTTACTCACCTGAGTTTTTGCAGCGGCATCTGAAGAAGGCTATCCAAAGCCGAAATGCATTATGCCACATCTGCTGTCTCGAATAAAGAAAAGCCTCATTTCATAATCCCTGCTTGTGGCCTCTTCCTTCCGCGCTGCTGGAGGTTTCGTGGCATATGTTCGTGTCAGCCAGAGACACGTTAAGGGGTCCCGCTCTTTCAAGTTGGCTGCCTGCATCACTGGTTTCTGCGCTAGCAGGTTTCGTTTGGTCAAGGTATTGGCAAGCGGCAGTCCGCCTTGTGATTCCAGGATTAACCGGGGATACTGCCAGCCGGCAGTCTGTGACTTCACAGAGCGCTTATGGTTCACTGTAATCATTGCACGACCCGGCGAACCAGTTCTCACAAGGTTGGAGCGTTATGCGGGGACTCGAGAGGCTTTCGAGAAACATTACAAGCTGGAGGGAGAGAGTCCAACACTGCATGGGGGCACGAACACCAGGATTTACTTGCTGTTACCCCACATCCCACCAGCCCAGGTATGCAGGTTTCTGGGAGTTGTAGTTTGCTACCTGACTACAGCGCGGTGGATGTCCACATGGTTGGGGGTGGAGCTTATTCCTTATCAGGGGAGTGGTGCAGGACTATAAAAATTGGACTTTTTACTCACCTGATTTTTTGCAGCGGCATCTGAAGAAGGCTATCCAAAGCCGAAATGCATTATGCCACATCTGCTGTCTCGAATAAAGAAAAGCCTCATTTCATAATCCCTGCTTGTGGCCTCTTCCTTCCGCGCTGCTGGAGGTTTCGTGGCATATGTTCGTGTCAGCCAGAGACACGTTAAGGGGTCCCGCTCTTTCAAGTTGGCTGCCTGCATCACTGGTTTCTGCGCTAGCAGGTTTCGTTTGGTCAAGGTATTGGCAAGCGGCAGTCCGCCTTGTGATTCCAGGATTAACCGGGGATACTGCCAGCCGGCAGTCTGTGACTTCACAGAGCGCTTATGGTTCACTGTAATCATTGCACGACCCGGCGAACCAGTTCTCACAAGGTTGGAGCGTTATGCGGGGACTCGAGAGGCTTTCGAGAAACATTACAAGCTGGAGGGAGAGAGTCCAACACTGCATGGCGGCACGAACACCAGGATTTACTTGCTGTTACCCCACATCCCACCAGCCCAGGTATGCAGGTTTCTGGGAGTTGTAGTTTGCTACCTGACTACAGCGCGGTGGATGTCCACATGGTTGCGGGTGGAGCTTATTCCTTATCAGGGGAGTGGTGCAGGACTATAAAAATTGGACTTTTTACTCACCTGAGTTTTTGCAGCGGCATCTGAAGAAGGCTATCCAAAGCCGAAATGCATTATGCCACATCTGCTGTCTCAAATAAAGAAAAGCCTAATTTCATAATCCCTGCTTGTGGCCTCTTCCTTCCGCGCTGCTGGAGGTTTCGTGGCATTTATATATATATATATATATATATATATTAACTGAAAAAACCATAGGTTATAGACCATATATAGTTAGGAATTAGCATTTACAAAACCTTATTTTACTCACACAAAACAATTGAAATTCGCATATATAGTTAGTTGCACTAACTATATATCGCGCACCCGCAATCCACTGCTGATCATGTCACATATTACATCATTCATGACATGGTCAGTGACATCACTGATGACATCACTGATGACAAAATAAGGTTTTGTAAATGCTAATTCCTAACTATATATGGTCTATAACCTATGGTTTTTCAGTGACTTTTCAAGGTTTTGTAAATGCTAATTCCTAACTATATATGGTCTATAACCTATGGTTTTTTCAGTGAATTTCAATGGTTTTTTAATGGCAAATATCAAAAGCTGTAAAATGTATTCTTCTTTTAAAGGAAAAATATATTTTATATGTATTTAATATAATTTTTTTATGTATATACATTTTTTGAGGGAACGAATTTATCAACTATCATGCTGAAGAAGAGTGTGGGGGAAAAAAACCAAAGAGGAGGACTAAGAGGAAAGAACAATCAGTTCAAAAATACAATTGCTTTAAAGCATGAAGTGCTTTACCACACATTTACATTTAAATAACCCATATTAGAACATACAAAATATCTACAGAGGAGACGGTGTACATTGAATTTTAGACTCTTCATTGGTACCTACATGTTGGTACTTACATCACCCACACAACACAACAGCTCTATTCAGGGCTAACCTACCTCAAAGCACTCTAAAATATTATTTTACTATTTCCCTTGGTTTTAAAATATATAAACATTGAATAAGTGTTTCTGTGACGATTAAATCAGTCACATTTGCCGATACACGGCGTAAAGCTCTAATACAATTACAAACTGTGATGTATTTTGTTGAATATGTACATTGACTCCACTCAAAGATGGCGCTATGTCATTGTGGACGGACTAGTCCACTTTCTATGTTTATGCCTAGTTGTGGCGCCGTTTTAAAAACTTGAAACTGCATTACTCACTGTTGAACCACTGACGAAGGGACGCTGTCCCGAAACGCGTTTGCTTAAATAAATACCTCCGCTGTATGTACCTGAGCCCGGGAGTGCCGTGTCTTTATTCCTGGCCCGGCTGGGCATGTGTGGAAAGGACTGGAGCTGCAATATTTAAACGCGATACACCGGCGCTTTTTATCGGCACCCGACACCAAGAGTGACCCTCGAGACCGGCGTAAACTGGAGCTTTAATATATATATATATATATATATACATATATATATATATATATATATATATATATATATATATATATATATATATATATATATATATATTGTTTGATATTAAACTTGATATTCAAGGATTGTTTTGGTGGTACTTTTGATGACTGGTGTGTGACGGTGTAAGAGGTGATGAACAATAGTGGTAATAGAATCTAGTTTTCCAAGAGAATTTATTTGTGAGGATTAAGTCTTACATGGAATCCTGTCTCTTGGATCAACAGGGCCTCTTTCTATTACATAGACGTAAAGTAGTTCTAATCCGCCTGTTCCTTGGCTAGATATGGTCAGAGTCTCAGATCTCTAGTGTTACACTATATTGAAGATACTCAGATTACCAGTCTATCCTATTCCAGACTCTCTGATACTATAAAGGACTCCCTTGCAGCATACGCTTATGTTTCCTGTCGTTATTGTGATGCTCTGTCTTGCATGGTCCATTCACTAGAAAAGGCTCCATTTTGTATTTTTGTTAATCTCTGTGAGAATAGGAAGCATTCCCTGGATAAGAAAGGAGGCATTGTGTTGCTATGTATTTAACATTGTAGCGTGTCGTAGGGAGAGGGTCTCACTCAATGAACAAGGAACCTTCTCTGGTGTCTTGGTTGCTCTTTTAGTCCGCACTCCTCGATAGAAGGGGATCATTGAAGGGTCGTATGCCCTTTCTCTGTCTACTACATCTTTACATTGAAAGTGTAATCTAGAATTTCATTAGCGCATTTGTCTTTATGAACAATTACATGCCAATAAATTTTCGTGATGGACTCTGCATTTAAGCTTATCCAGTGTGTTTTTATTTTGAAATCTTTTTCTTATAGATGAAACAAATGCAATAATGTTCGAAAAAGGTGTAGGAAGTAAATTACTTGTTTAGGAAGTGATGGAAAAACAATATGCCTCGAGATCACTTCCCATGAAGGCTAATGCCGTGCCAAAGTATTTTTCTACAGCTGAAAACCACTGTCCAATGAGGTCTGCACTTGGCACTTAGGGATCAGCTGATGTACATAGAAGACATAACACACTGAACAAACTGAGCAAGTCTGATGAGATGCTTATTATGAAGGAAGAACTAACCTATTATAGGAAAGAAAACAAATAAGAGAAACTGTGTGAATATGTAGAAGATGACAACACAATGTGGCAAAACATATAGAACAAATGAAGATCTAGAACTATATCAGAAAATCCACACAGGGGAGAAACCATATCAATGTGCACAGTGTGGCAAGGCATTTATCACTAATGGACAGCTAACACAACATCAGAAAATCCATACTGGGGAGAAACCATATCAATGTACAGAGTGTGACAAAGCATTCATAAGAAATGGAGCGCTAAAACGACATATAAAAATCCATACTGAGGAGAAACCATATCAATGTTCACAGTGTGGCAAAGCATTCATAAGAAATGGAGGGCTAAAGCGACACAAAAAAATCCATACTGGGGAGAAACCATATCAATGTTCAGAGTGTGGCAAAGCATTTATAACCAATGGAGAACAGAAGCAACATCAGAAAATCCATGCTGGGGAGAAACCATATCAATGTACAGAGTGTGACAAAGCATTTATAAGAAAGTGGCAGCTAAATCAACATCTGAAAATCCACACTCGGGAGAAACCGTATGAATGTACAGAATGCAACAAAGCATTTATAAGAAATCTAGAGCTAAAACGACATCAGAAAATCCACACTGGGGAGAAACCATATCAATGTGCACAGTGTGGCAAAGCATTCATAACTAATCCTGAGCTAACACAACATCAGAAAATCCATACTGGGGAGAAACCATATCAATGTACAGAGTGTGACAAAGCATTCATAACAAATGGAGAGCTAAAACGACATATAAAAATCCATACTGAGGAGAAACCATATCAATGTTCACAGTGTGGCAAAGCATTCATAACTAATCCTGAGCTAACACAACATCAGAAAATCCATACTGGGGAGAAAGCATATCAATGTACAGAGTGTGACAAAGCATTCATAAGAAATAAAGGGCTAAAACGACATAAAAAAATCCATACTGGGGAGAAAGCATATCAATGTACAGAGTGTGGCAAAGCATTCATAAGAAATGAAGGGCTAAAACGACATGAAAAAATCCATACTGGGGAGAAACCATATCAATGTACAGAGTGTGACAAAGCATTTATAGGAAAGTGGCATCTAAATCAACATCAGAAAATCCACACTGGGGATAAACCATATGAATGTACAGAATGCAACAAAGCATTTATAAGAAATCGAGAGCTAAAACGACATCAGAAAATCCACACTGGGGAGAAACCATATCAATGTGCACAGTGTGGCAAGGCATTTATAACTAATGGAGAGCTAAAAGTACATCCGAAAATCCACACTAGGGAGAAACCATATAAATGTACAGAGTGTGACAAAGCATTCATAAGAAAGTGGCAGCTAAAACAACATCAGAAAATCCATACTGGGGAGAAACCGTATGAATGTACAGTGTGTGACAAAGCATTCATAACAAATGGAGAGCTAAAAGGACATCAAAAATCCATACTGGGTAGAAACCATATCAATCTACAGAGTGTGGCAAAGCATTTATAACCAATGGAGAACAGAAGCAACGTCAGAAAATCCATGCTGGGTAAAAACCGTATGAATGTACAGGGTGTCACAAAGCATTCATAAGAAAGTGGCAACTAAATCGACATCAGAAAATCCATACTGGGGAGAAACCATATCAATGTACAGAGTGTGACAAAGCATTAAGTACAAATGGAGTGTTAAAACAACATAAAGGCGACATTGGGGAGAAACAATATCAATGTACAGAGTGAGGCAATGCATTGTTAATAAATGGAGATCTGAAGCGACATCAGAAAATCTATTTGGGAAAAACCGAATGAATGTACGGAGTGTGACAAAGCATTTTTAACAAATAGAGAGCTAAAAACAACATCCAAACCACACTGGAGAGAAACCATATCAATGTACAGAAGGTGACTGGGATTTGTTAGAAAGCAAAATTTAATTTAACATCGGAAAGTTCACACAGGCGAGAAACCATATCAATGTATTGACTTTCACAAAACATTCATGACAAATGGCGATCTAAAATGACATTAGAAAATCTACATGGAGAGAAATGCTATGTACATACAGAATGTGATGGAGTCTTAAATAGGAAGAATAAGCTAATACAGCATCAACAGATTTACACTAGGGAGTAACCATGGTATTGCACAGAATGCAACAAGGGATTTGCTACATAACAAAATTTAATATGACTTTAGAATGCTCACATTGAAGAGAAACTATATAAATGTTTTGAACGTGAGAGTGCATTCATAAGAAATGGAGAGCTAACACAATATGAAATGTCCCCACTTAAGACTACACTGAATGTGACAAGGCATTTATTAGCATGGTAGAGTTAAAACAACATCAGAAAGTCCCTGGGAAATTCTGTATGAATGAACAAAATGCAACAGTGTTCTTAATGACGTAACCGTATGAATGTAAAGAAAGTGACAAGGCATTTATTAGAAGGACACGGCCAATATAACATCAGAAGTTCCACATAGAAGTAAAACCATATGCATGCACTTACCACTTACTGAGACAAGGCATTGTTTAAAAAACCCACACCTGCTCACAGTGTTATGTTTCATACAGATACCCCAATATAGGCTCAGGTAATTACCGAACCTTTTACCTATATCTTCCCTGCCATTACACTACATAACGGTTCTTGGTAGTGACATTATACCTAGTTACGGTACTGCTTACAGGACGTGGGTTTTTTTTCGGGAAAACTAGCCTCATCCATTATACATGAGGGTTCTTGGAATCTCAGCAAGACTACCATCTCCTGCATAATAACTATGTATAAGGGTTATTCCTTCCGTCATCCTAGTCCAACATGACACAGCAAGGTAGATCCCCTGAGGGTACCACTTTGGGCATATAAACACCATATCTTTCCTGAGGCAGGGGGAGGCGAAGAAGGACTTTCATACTGACACATTGACGCGAGACGCTGATGTTCCTGCAGGCAGACACTCCAGTTCGCAGTGGTGTGACATCCCTCGCAGTGTGTCCATCTTCAGACCAAGACAGGGTCACACAGTCTCTCATTTCAGGTAATGGGGTTGGCTTTATCCTAGGGGGATTCTTGGCTCTACACCTACATAAATGTTAGGTACACGTAGGTACATCAAGATAGTGCTGCATTGTAGGAGTAGGAATTTATTACTGTCATGTATTTTATATTCTGGTCTGTATTCATTGTTCTAGCACAATGGTAGGAATTTACCATCCTTTTACTCTTTTGGTTCTTATAATCATTTAGATCTGTTTGTCTTATGGTTGTTTCAGCACACCTATTTTACAGCAGAATGACGCTGGTTCAATAAATGCTTATTGAAAAAGGTCCCTACTGTTTATTCTGTGCATTACTCTGAAACAAGAGTGAGCACGAGTAACTGAGCGAAAAGTACTGCACTGTTTCCACGATTCCTGATGGGACAGAGTTGTTATGTTCAATAGTTGCTAAAAACTATTCTCTCTTTGGTAAGAAGGGTTTATAGTGACACTGTGAGGTAGCTGGTGTACAGGCTAACATACCCGGTGGGGGTGTCTGGAATATGCTGGACACCAATCCCACAGTGTATGTTGTCTGAACGTGCAGATCCTATATATGTTTATAGGAACTACACGACAACAGCTATAGGGGGATGAAGTAACTGAGCACAATGTGGAACAAAGGAACAAAAACAGTGGCAGTCATCAAAGGTGCCAAAGGATTAGTCAAGAAAAGGTTCCAGGATAACTTGCCCCTTTCCTACAGAGGAGACAATATGCAATCTCCAGATAGCAGCAAATGGACAGAAAGCAACAGCTACATTTCTTTACCTACACCCAGTCTGCTGTAGTTTTAAGGGCTATTCTGGCTACCTGGTGATAAGACCTGGTGCTGCCTATTTACTAAGTTATGAGATTTGCTCTGCAAGGCCTTCTAGGGCTCCTATCCACAGTTTTGGGCACATTTGGGGAGTTTGTCATCTAGGATGTTATGTTCATGCTGTATATCATTGGCATTTTGTTTCTTACATTAAACAATACTGCCCAGGAGAGGCAAGTGGAGTTTTGGGGTCAGATGGAAGTCAGATGCCACTGGCCTTAGGTATTTGCAGCCCCGAAGTATGTGTGCATCAGGTTTATGGTTTCATGTGGGACAGGAGGTGCCACCATTTGTACAGACATTGCAGGACAGTTTGCTGAACAACCTGCGAATAAAAGGCCTCTACTTAGAGCAGTGATTACAATCTACTATATCACATGTGGGCAACAATTGTATTCTTTCTCCTTTTGTACCGTGTATTGTTTTTTAACATGCTGATCTGTAATAAAATAAATATTTGCTGAAAGTACCGACTGCAATCCTAGATGTTTGAATACTGTGAACTATCTTATAACATAAAGCAGAGGTCTTCAAACTTTTTGATGCCGAGACCCCCCTGTCAAAATCTTTTCGGCGTAAGGACCCCCTCCAGTCAAAAAGTTCTAGAACTTGGTACCCTCATCATTGACAACCATCGACAACCATAAACGCCCTTATTTCCCTCCAAAAAATAATTTTTACAGTGGGGAAATAATATTAAAAAGTATTTAGCAAAGCAAAGGTCAGTGATCGTGGTGGGGGTCAAAGGTGTGGCTAAAAACAAAGGGCCTCATTTATGAAGAATATGTGTGGGGCAGTTGTGAGAAGTTAACCTGGCATATGATGTCCACTAGTTCTAGTGGGCACCTTGCACTAGTCTAATCGACCCCTATTTTTTTTTTTAAACAGATTTTATTGATAGACCACATAGAAATTGCAGAGCTCTGTACCCCAGAGGCAGCTGCCAATCAAGTAGATACACGTAACGCAGTGCAATCCATCATGTCTTTTACATTTAAAAAAACTGTAAAAATGAATACTATTAACCCCCCTCCCTCCGGCCCAACCCCCCAACCCCCAGCCCTCCCGGATCCCTCCCCCCCACACGGTATCAGCCAATGTCAGCAATTTGTATACACACATCTATCGGCACAGCACGCTCAGTCATCCAATATCGGGTCCTGTTCTGGCGGAGGCTCGAGCCAAATGCCCCTGAAATCAGCCCAACCTTTCCAGATCTTATAGTGTTTCCGAGGACAGCCCAGGCAAGAAAGATGCGCTTCTCCATCCATATACAAAAATCTAACCCCCTCTTCCACGCTTCCAATGTCGGAACCCTCGGGTCCTTCCACGCCTGCGCTATATCTCGTTTGGCCACTGTAAGTCCCAGTAACAGTAAATGCCTCTTGTAGAGGTTTCCCCCCACTCCATCCAAAACATGCAACAGGCCCAGGCGAGGCGTGCGGGGGAGCACCCATCCAAGGAATTCATCCAAGCCATTCCATACTCCATTCCAGAACCTGTCCAGACGGCTACAACCCCACACCGTATGAAAGAAGGTGCCCTCTTCACTTCCACACCTAGTACAGTTTGGGGATACAATAAGGCCCGCCTGCCACAGCCTCCGCCTAGTGAAATATACCCTATGCAGGTATTTGAATTGGATCAACCTAAGGCGGACAGAAATGGCCGCGCCTCTGGGGCTTGCCAGAGCCTCATTCCAGTCCTCCTCTTCCAATGTCCCTACATCATCTTTCCAGGTCCCCTTCAATTTCTGCAAGTCGGAAGAGCAATGTATGATCAGGGATTGATAGATGCGTGATATTTTCTTTGTCTCAATGTCTCCCATAAAGACCCGAGCCTCCAGTGGACTAAATTCCAGAAGTGACGTTAATCCCTACAAATATGGGGCAATAGCATACCGAAATTGTAAATAACAGAGGAATTGGGTATGGGGCATATGATATTCTGCACTCAAGTCCTGGAACGATTTAAGCGACGTCCCCGCCATGACATCTAGTTTGGAAATGCCGATATTATCCCACCCCGCAAAGCCTCGAAGGGCGGCTAGGTCAGGGAGACGGCCATTCCGCCAGAGAGGGGTTTCCTCAGTCAGGGCGTGCCACCACCCCATTCGCCGCAGGGCTTGCCTCCAAACATCAAATACTACCTGGGTCGCTGACGGCAGTGCTCTGCGCCTCTGCGTCTCATACAGCAACGTGTGGAGTGTGTGTGGCTCCATAAGGAACCGCTCCAGTGCATAGGTCGCGTCTCCCCTGTCCCCGTACCACCATTCATTTAATACAAGGAGATGTGAGGCTTGGTAATATGAGCGAACATCAGAGGTCGCCAACCCCCCACCGTACGTCGACCGAAAGCACGTGCGTAGCGCCACCCGGACCTCACCGCCCACCCATAGAAATTGTCCTAGAATCGAGTCCACTTGCCGAAACCAAGAGGGTGAAATAGGATAGGGATGATTTTGCAACTGATAAAGTAGTCTAGGCAGAGCCACCATTTTAAAGATGGCCAACCTACCGTAAATCGTACGCTCCCAGGATACAGCAGAGATCTCGGACAGGAATACCTCAAGATATTTAATGCCTCCCACTGCTGTCTGAAGGGCCGACGCCCAGTCTCCGAGTGCTGGGCCATCCCCCAGCACCCAAAGGGTAGATTTGCCCGGATTGATATAGAGACCCGACGTCTCTCCTAAAATTTGTAAGATGCGCATAAGATGGGGCCCGACCTATTAAGGTCCATTAAGAAAAACAGGACATCGTCCGCATATAGAGCGATTCTGTCGGACAGACCGCGCTCCCACTCAAACCTCCGCATCTGCGCATCCACACGGACCCACGCAGCCAGCGGCTCCATGGCCAAGGTGAATAAGTAGGGCGAGGGGGGGCAGCCCTGCCTGGTTCCCCTCCATATGGCAAAACTCGAGGACGACACCCCCGCCACACGAACGGAGGCAGTCAAATCCGTGTAAAGCAATCGAACATATGACACGAAGACGGGCCCCAGATTCAGTCGGGGCAGAAGCGAGAACAAGTATATCCAGCTAACCGAATCCAACGCCCTGTCCATGTCGGCCAGGAAGAGCGCCGCCTGCACCCCAGTGGAGCGAACCACCGCCACATGAGCCCGCCTAATATTTGGTTGCATCGCCCGTCGGGGCATGAAGCCAGCCTGGCCAAGACCTTGGCCTCCACATTTAAAAGAGAAATTGGACGGTACGAAGCATGCTGTTCGGGGGGCCGACCAGGTTTGTGGAACACCACCACCTCAGCATGTCTCCAATCTGGGGGCAGGCTGCCCCGTTCCCTGGTCTCCTCCACCACTGCTCTATAGTGGGCCCCAAGTTGTAAGTGAAATTTTTGAAAAAATTCGCTGGGAAAGCCTTAATCGACCCTTATTGATGGTGGTTGTAAAGAACCTTATAGAAAACTATCCTAGGGGTAGCATGGACCAGCAGTCAATAGGCTAAGACTTTAGAAAGCATGTGAAGCTAGTTGTTTTACCAATTGTAATCCCTTTAATACCAAATGAAAAGACACAATTCAATTTCAATTTATTTTATTATGATTTGGAATTCCGAAGAATTCCACATAACATTACAATAAAACATTAATTCATAAAAAACAGTATTAAAAACCCAAGAGGTTACATCCTGTAATTATCCTACATTACACACAGTACATAATACATTTTTCATTAAACCCCTAACTTTAATTACGAATAAATACTGTGATAAACAATTTTCCTAAAATTACCTCATCCCTAAAGGGACTAATCTCTGTTAATCATTAAATACGTCACTCCGGGGGACTGAAATCTTCTAATCATTATCTAGTAAGGAACACTATTGGCTGACTCCCTAATTTAATGAAGCGATCTATTCTAATCTACAATTACATTTGGGCAGTGCATGGTTAAGAAATTATGTATAGTTCATCCAATGTACGGTTAACGTTAATCTAAAATAATAATTAAAATCTTTTTTTTTTTTTTATCTTATTTTCGGGAGATGAATTTTAAATGCAAATAGCGGCCGGTTTTTATAAAGTGCCATGTTAAGTGCCCATGCAATCTACATTGTGCTGACGCAATAAAAACGTAATCTTTATCCAGGGCTTATACATGATTCGACCCTTTTGTCTTTAGCCCATGATTAATAAACTCCACTACATTTATACAATTGTTATCCAATAAACAGGCAGCAGATTAACAAAAGCAAAAGCAATTAAAACATTTCTTATGTCGAGAACAGAGAACAGTGTTAACAACAGATGATTTTGTAAAGTGCTACTGAAGGTGCAAGTATATTAAGATAAAGTGCGCGTGCATAGATGCCCTGATCCTGGACAGAGCCCAGAATGATTATTTAGCATCAATATAACCAAAATAACTCGGAAGATGCACAAAAAAGTTAAGTAGCAAACAGGATTGTTAAACACACTACCAAATAATTGTTACTTATCGTATGTTACAACGAATTAAAAATGCTTAAAGTGCTCAAAAGTGCTAAGACAAGGGAAGTTATACAAGGTACTACATAATCCACTAATCACCCTACTTATTGACTTCTAATATACATTTAAAAATTCTTTAAAAAAGCAGAAAATCTTAAAACATATCTGTTCTGACGGGGGGTGCTGAAGAAAGTTGGGTGCCTGTTCTGCTGTTGAAATATTATAATGTAAAAAACCATGCCTTAGAAATTTGCGTCGTATTGAACTAAGTGCTGGGCACACAATCAAAACATGATTAAAATCTTGGATACCACCATTGCATAAATCAAAAAAGTCTTTCATTTTTGGGGATACCCTCCCAAGCTCCTGTTACTATCCTCAACGGCAACAAATTCATTCTGAAGAGTAGAATCACTCTGCATACACCATGTTTCAAGTTCCAAAGAACATACGGATGAGGATTTTTAATAATTGAGCTCTCCGCTATGCAGTCCAGTCTGCCATTCCCTCTGCATATTTTCAGATCTCTTTCTCGTGAGATCACATACATGGATTTTTTAATTAATTGCTTTAATGCTATTTTGTTTAAAACTGCTGCCCCTGCTAAGTCTAAACCGAAAATGCTTAAAGCTTTTAAATAGTTTCTAAAAATTACACTTTTACACAATAAATTACCAAAAATTTCCTTGTGCAATGCTAGCCTTAATAGATTTTCTTGACCATTTATCAAATTGTTACACCACCTTAAAGACCCTGCCAATGACAAAACATAAGTAGAGAGAAGGCCAAATTCGAGCCTAAGAGCCGCGATTAATGCAGCGTGACTCAGGTTACATATTTGACGCCAAATTTTACCTTCCACTTTCTCGAACTTAGCCCACTCACATTTGTCAATTGTTTCGGATGTATGACGTTAGAACGCATACTTTTAGCACGCATACCTTTACCACGCATTTTTTACAACGCAGGATCCATTACAACGAAGTACCATTACCACACATTTTTTTACAACGCAGATGCCTTTACAACGCATACCATTACAACGTAAGTATTGGTAAGTATATAATTTTTTTTAAATGTAAGTAATTTAAATTATTATAATTTAATTTAATTTTATTTAAAACCCAAACCTAGCCCTGAACCCTAAAAATACCCCTTTACCCATAAACCCAAACCTAGCCCTGAACCCTAAAAATACCCCTTTACCCAAAAACCCAAACCTAACCCTGAACCTTAAAAATAGCCCTTTACCCAAAAACCCAAACCTAGCCCTGAACTCTAAAAATACCCCTTTACCCAAAAACCCAAACCTAGCCCTGAACCCTAAAAATACCCCTTTACCCAAAAACCGAAACCTAGCCCTGAACCCTAAAAATACCCCTTTACCCAAAAACCCAAACCTAGCCCTGAACCCTAAAAATACCCCTTTACCCAAAAACCCAAACCTAGCCCTGAACCCTAAAAATACACATTTACCCAAAAACCCAAACCTAGTCCTGAACCCTAAAAATACCCCTTTACCCAAAAACCCAAACCTAGCCCTGAACCCTAAAAATACCCCTTTACCCAAAAACCCAAACCTTGCCCTGAACCCTAAAAATACCCCTTTACCCAAAAACCCAAACCTAGTCCTGAACCCTAAAAATACCCCTTCACTCAAAAACCCAAACCTAGCCCTGAACCTTAAAAATACCCCTTTACCCAAAAACCCAAACCTAGCCCTGAACCCTAAAAATACCCCTTTACCCAAAAACCCAAACCTAGCCTTGAACCCTAAAAATACCCCTTTACCCAAAAACCCAAACCTAGCCCTGAAGCCTAAAAATACCCCTTTACCCAAAAACCCAAACCTAACCCTTAACCCTAAAAATACCCCTTTACCCAAAAACCCAAACCTAGCCCTGAACCCTAAAACTACCCATTTACCCAAAAACCCAAACCTAACCCTTAACCCTTAAAATACCCCTTTATTTTACGAAATGCGTTGTAAAAGTACTTGTGTTGTAATAGTATCTGTTGTAAAAGTATGCGTTGTAAAAGTTTTTGCATTGTAAAAAATTTGTGGTAATGGTATTGCGTGGTAAAAAATGCGTGGTAAAGGTTGCATACCATTGTTTCACATGCGAATTTAAGGTCGGCGGAATCTTTATTTTGTATGTGAAAAATGTCTTTTCCCGCATTGCTTATACAAGCTGTTAATTGCCGATGCTTGTGAAATAGCTTTACTTTTGCAGTGATCTAAATGTCTGTTAGCAGAGCACCTATTTGTAAAATAGTTTCCTAAATAAGGATAAAATGTCACTATTTCCATATTTTCATCCCCCGAAAACCATTTCAGATTTGATCTAACCTTACAGCCTTTCTGACTAAAAATCATTACCTTACTCTTAGAAGTATTTATTTAAAAAAAATATTCATTAGTGTACTTGACCAGCTCCGTTAGACGTCTTTGCAACCCGATTGGAGTTAGGTCCATGATGATTGCGTCGTCAGCATACAGCAAACAACTTAATATTAGATCACCCACTTGTGGAGGGTCCCCTTTACTCTCCCCTACCCGGCTTGGAAGGTCATTTATGTAGATTGAGAAGAGTAAAGGGGCCAAGAGGCACCCCTGCTTCAACTCGTTGTGGGTGATGATTTTCTTTGATAGGCTTTGGGTCCCCCCTAATAGAACGTGAGTCCAGGTAGAAGAGTGGAGAGCGATTATTACTCTTAACAAATTCCCTGGGATTCCCATCCTTATCAATTTCCTCCACAGCGTCCCCCGATCTACCCTATCAAACGCTGTGGAGAAGTCAATGAAAGCTGTATACAGCGGAAGCCTCCGACCCACAGGATATTTATCAATTAGGGTTTGTAGGACTGAGATGTTGTCTAAGGTGCCACTATTCTTCCGAAAACCAGACTGTTCAAGGGGAATTAGATTATTACCGAATACCCACTCTTGCAGGTGGACAAGGATGCTTTTTGCAAAAAGTTTTCCCGTTGCGCCCAAAAGGGAGATTTGTCTATAGCTTTCAAGAGAATTTTTAGGGCCTTTCTTATATAGAGGTACTATTATACTGCCCTTCCAGGAATTAGGGATATCCCCAAACTTATAACAATGGACGAACAGAGGATGTAACACCTTTGCCCAATCGCCACGGTCCTTTTTAGGGCTCGGACCTACGTCACCACGAAGTGGGGCGGGGCTTCCGAGCTCTTATGTATTAGAAAAAAAAAAGAATTCTGAAAGGGGTCCGGGCTGCCACATTCCAGAAAGCGCGCGGTTTTTGCGTGTGGTATTTTGCCATGTGCATGGTAATTGGTCCAGGCAAGGCTGTGTTTAAGTAAGGCAGCACGCCATAGGGCTTAGGAATTTGTCAATGTTCACTTCCTGCATAAAGTTTTCGGACACGCGCAGAAGAATACATAAATCCTCAATTACCAGCTGTCCGAGGTGCCGGTAATTGAAGGCAGATGGTGCTGGGAGCGTGTGCACTGCTGTGTTTTTTTTCCCTTCAGCTCTGTGCGCGCATGAACAGCCGGCCAGCAATGTAGATCACCAGAACTCTCCATCTTTATCCTTTACCCCTTCTCCCCCACCCCCAGTGGTCATCCATATTGTTACTTCTTCTAAGCTTACTTAGTATGTAATAAGCAGTTTATAAGGAGACAATCACATCACATGGGGCTCTAAGGCTGGTACACTGACATAGAAGGGAGGCTCACACTAACATCAGAAAAATGACACAGGAGTAGAGTAGTGAGTAAAGTAGTGAGTGCAGAGTAGTGAGTAGTGAGTAGAGTAGTGAGTAGAAAGTAGTGAGTAGAGTAGTGAGTAGAGTAGTGAGTGGAGAGTAGTGAGTAGAGTAGTGAGTAGTGAGTAGAGTAGTGAGTAGAGTAGTGAGTAGAGTAGTGAGTAGTGAGTAGAGTAGTGAGTAAAGTAGTGAGTGCAGAGTAGTGAGTAGTGAGTAGAGTAGTGAGTAAAGTAGTGAGTGCAGAGTAGTGAGTAGTGAGTAGAGTAGTGAGTGGAGAGTAGTGAGTAGAGTAGTGAGTAGTGAGCAGAGTAGTGAGTAGTGAGTGCAGAGTAGTGAGCAGAGTAGTGAGTAGTGAGTGCAGAGTAGTGAGTAGTGAGTAGAGTAGTGAGTAGTGAGTAGAGTAGTGAGTAGAGTAGTGAGTAGAGTAGTGAGTAGAGTAGTGAGTAGTGAGTAGAGTAGTGAGTAGAGTAGTGAGTAGTGAGTAGAGTAGAGTAGTGAGTAGAGTAGTGAGTAAAGTAGTGAGTAGTGAGTGCAGAGTAGTGAGTAGTGAGTAGAGTAGTGAGTAGAGTAGTGAGTAGTGAGTAGAGTAGTGAGTAGTGAGTGCAGAGTAGTGAGTAGTGAGTAGAGTAGTGAGTAGTGAGTAGAGTAGTGAGTAGTGAGTGCAGAGTAGTGAGTAGTGAGTAGAGTAGTGAGTAGAGTAGTGAGTAGAGTAGTGAGTAGAGTAGTGAGTAGAGTAGTGAGTAGAGTAGTGAGTAAAGTAGTGAGTAGTGAGTGCAGAGTAGTGAGTAGTGAGTAGAGTAGTGAGTAGAGTAGTGAGTAGTGAGTAGAGTAGTGAGTAGTGAGTGCAGAGTAGTGAGTAGTGAATAGAGTAGTGAGTAGAGTAGTGAGTAGAGTAGTGAGTAGTGAGTGCAGAGTAGTGAGTAGAGTAGTGAGTAGTGAGTAGAGTAGTGAGTAGTGAGTGTAGAGTAGTGAGTAGAGTAGTGAGTAGAGTAGTGAGGTGAGTAGTGAGTAGTGAGTGCAGAGTAGTGAGTAGAGTAGTGCGTAGTGAGTAGAGTAGTGAGTAGTGAGTAGAGTAGTGAGTAGAGTAGGTAGTAGTGAGTAGAGTAGGTAGTAGTGAGTAGAGTAGTGAGTAGAGTAGTGAGTAGTGAGTGCAGAGTAGTGAGTAGAGTAGTGAGTAGTGAGTAGAGTAGTGAGTAGAGTAGTGAGTAGAGTAGGGTAGTGAGTAGTGAGTGCAGAGTAGTGAGTAGTGAGTAGAGTAGTGAGTAGAGTAGTGAGGTGAGTAGTGAGTAGTGAGTGCAGAGTAGTGAGTAGAGTAGTGAGTAGTGAGTAGAGTAGTGAGTAGAGTAGTGAGTAGAGTAGGTAGTAGTGAGTAGAGTAGTGAGTAGAGTAGTGAGTAGAGTAGTGAGTAGTGAGTGCAGAGTAGTGAGTAGAGTAGTGAGTAGTGAGTAGAGTAGTGAGTAGAGTAGTGAGGTGAGTAGAGTAGTGAGTGCAGAGTAGTGAGTAGAGTAGTGAGTAGAGTAGTGAGTAGAGTAGTGAGTGGAGAGTAGTGAGTAGAGTAGTGAGTAGTGAGCAGAGTAGTGAGTAGTGAGTGCAGAGTAGTGAGTAGAGTAGAGTAGTGAGTAGTGAGTAGAGAGTAGAGTAGTGAGTAGTGAGTGCAGAGTAGTGAGTAGTGAGTAGAGAGTGCAGAGTAGTGAGTAGTGAGTAGAGTAGTGAGTAGAGTTGTGAGTAGAGTAGTGAGTAAAGTAGTGAGTAGTGAGTGCAGAGTAGTGAGTAGAGTAGTGAGTAGAGTAGTGAGTAGTGAGTAGTGAGTAGAGTAGTGAGTAGTGAGTGCAGAGTAGTGAGTAGTGAGTAGAGTAGTGAGTAGAGTAGTGAGTAGAGTAGTGAGTAGTGACTGCAGAGTAGTGAGTAGAGTAGTGAGTAGAGTGGTGAGTAGTGAGTAGTGAGTAGAGTAGTGAGTAGAGTAGTGAGTAGTGAGTAGAGTAGAGTAGTGAGTAGAGTAGAGTAGTGAGTAGAGTAGTGAGTAGAGTAGTGAGTACAGTAGTGAGTAGAGCAGTGAGTAGAATAGTGAGTAGAGTAGTGAGTACAGTAGTGAGTAGAGTAGTGAGTAGTGAGTAGAGTAGTGAGTAGTGAGTGCAGAGTAGTGAGTAGTGAGTAGAGTAGTGAGTAGAGTAGTGAGTAGTGAGTGCAGAGTAGTGAGTAGTGAGTAGAGTAGTGAGTAGTGAGTAGAGTAGTGAGTAGAGTAGTGAGGTGAGTAGAGTAGTGAGTAAAGTAGTGAGTGCAGAGTAGTGAGTAGAGAAGTGAGTAGTGAGTAGTGAGTAGAGTAGTGAGTAGAGTAGTGAGTAGAGTAGTGAGTAGTGAGTAGAGTAGTGAGTAGTGAGTAGAGTAGTGAGTAGTGAGTAGAGTAGTGAGTAGAGTAGTGAGTAGTGAGTGCAGAGTAGTGAGTGCAGAGTAGTGAGTAGTGAGTAGAGTAGTGAGTAGAGTAGTGAGTAGAGTAGTGAGGTGAGTAGTGAGTAGTGAGTGCAGAGTAGTGAGTAGAGTAGTCAGTAGTGAGTAGAGTAGTGAGTAAAGTAGTGAGTGCAGAGTAGTGAGTAGAGTAGTGAGTAGTGAGTAGAGTAGTGAGTAGAGTAGTGAGTAGAAAGTAGAGTAGTGAGTGGAGAGTAGTGAGTGGTGAGTAGTGAGCAGAGTAATGAGTAGTGAGTGCAGAGTAGTGAGTAGTGAGTAGAGTAGTGAGTAGAGTAGTGAGTAGTGAGTAGTGAGTAGAGTAGTGAGGTGAGTAGTGAGTAGAGTAGTGAGTAGTGAGTGCAGAGTAGTGAGTAGAGTAGTGAGTAGAGTAGTGAGTAGAGTAGTGAGTAGTGAGTGCAGAGTAGTGAGTAGAATAGTGAGTAGAGAAGTGAGTAGAGTAGTGAGTAGAGTAGTGAGTAGAGTAGTGAGTAGTGAGTGCAGAGTAGTGAGTGCAGAGTAGTGAGTAGAGTAGTGAGTAGAGTAGTGAGTAGTGAGTGCAGAGTAGTGAGTAGAGTAGTGAGTAGAGTAGAGTAGTGAGTAGGACATCACAGGCAGCAGCTGTGCAAGCTTCTTACACTCACAAGGAGACCACAGGCAGCTGAGGTGCAATCTTCTCCCACTCACAAGAACGACATCACAGGCAGCAGCAGTGCAAGCTTCTTACACTCAGAAGGAGACCACAGGCAGCAGAGGTGCAAGCTTCTCACACTCACAAGAAGGACATCACAGGCAGTAACGGTGCAATATTCTCACACTCACAAGGAGATCACTGGCAGTACACACCACATGAACACACTCCATAACACATAGCAACAATACATTGGCATTTACAATGCCATTAGCTCAAACTCAAATAAATCCGAGCCCGATTGCATTTCTAATGCTTGTTTATTATGGCTACAGGGACATCATCCGGCTCCATTGCCCCGGAATATCTCGTCCCCTTAATGTATCCCTTTAGTTTGCTCATTATTGGTGCTTCTACCTCTTCTACCGAAAATGTAGACCTATTGAACACCTCAACCCCAGCATGTATAGGATTGGGGGCGTACAATAGGGATATATAGGTAGACCATTCAGATTCAGAGATCAACATGGGCTGAGATTTTACTCTACTGTCACAGTATTTGGCAATCAATGCCCAGTACTTTCTAGTATCCCCCGAGAGTACCACTTCCCGAAGGTTAACCCATTTTTCGCCTTCAGAGGCCCTGCGATCTGCAGCTGTTTTCCTTTTCCGGACCTGTTTTAGTCTGTATATCTCTTTTTGTCTTGACGGCCATGGGTCTATAAATTGGGATCTGATCAACCCATTTATCTTATTATTAAGAGTTTTAATTTCATTAGAAAGTGTTACTTTGGGGGCGGCGCTATCACCTTTCATCTTTCTTCCCAACTGTCTGACAGCAGTCATGACTCTTTCATATCTCACGATCGGGTTCTCCCAGGTTAAACTGAACGCAATGTTCTTAAATACCCAATGAAGATTCGGAAGGTTCTTATGTGACCAACAAGTGCGCCCATTACTTCGAGAATATGTTACTATCTCATTCCTTTGATTCCATAGTTCAGGTTTCTCGAAGTTTAAAGCTATCTTGACAGCCAATATGTTGTGGTCACTCAAATTAGTAGGAAGAACCTTAAACTGGGAGCATGCCCCGAACAGTTGAAATGACACTGCCATATAGTCGAGAAGGGAATTGCCATATGACCCGTGAAAGGTGAGGGCTGCAGGTGAGTCCTCTGGGAATCTGCCATTTAATACTATAAGGTCAAGGTTTCTCAAATTTTGCAACAGTAAAAGGCCACGTTTATCAGATCTTAAATTGGAAGGGAATACTGCCTCTGGTGTAAACCAAACCTCCTCCAGGTCCAAATTGGAAAAGGATGCGATTGAACTATTATTAATCTTGGCATTAAAATCTCCTACCATCAGGATACACACTCTTTCATCATTGCTACATAACTTTTGCACAAAAGTGCAAATGGAGTCGAACAGTGGGGTGGACGCCTTCCCTGGAGAAATATATACATTTACCACATACAGAAATGTCGCACAACCCAAGTTGTCTTGTTCTAATTTTAACTTTGCACAGATACAGCAATTTGAAGGATGAATAAATATCTCAGGGACCCATACTAACTCGCAACTTAGCAAAATAGCTAATCCTCCACTTGCATGCCCCTTTATAGATTTTTTTGCTGCACTACAATACACGTAGTAGTTATCTAACTGGAATTCTTCAATTGCCCACGTCTCTTGGAGGCAGATTATTTTGGGGTCTAGGTGTGCTAAGGAAATAAGCTTAAAATGTTCTTTTCCTAGCCCCGCCATATTCCAAGACACGATTGTTCCTAGTAGGCTACCTCCACTCAATGGGGATAGTGTTAGTAGATTTAGCCCCATTCAAAGTGCCTGCGTTCCAGTTCCATTTTGACACCTCATCTTCACTATCAATGCCAAAAACCTCATGAACCTCGGGTGCTACTACCTTTATTTTTCTTACACCCGATCCCCTCCCAACTGTAATTTTCAAATCCTCAAATTTAGAAGTCATATTCTCACCCTCGTGGTCATTTAATCCTGTCCCTTGCCAAAAATGAGAAGTTTTGAGTCGCTTCAACAGAGCACCCTGGGATGTGGGGGCAAACAATGACATCTATTCCTCTTTTCCTAAAGCCATCCACATTTGCTAACCCGAGGGAGGACACCACCCCTGAAGTAAAGATTGCTTTGGTGACCTGAGGTATGTCCCTGCAAGCTAAAAGGACCAGTTCGATATCTTTAGAGGAAATTAACTTTAGATCCTCTATTTCGGTAGGGAGGACGGTGGCAGTGTCTCCCCGACCCGCTGACGCTAAGTGCTGTAAGCTGTTGAATGTAGCATTTGAATTTTAATGACAGCAACGATTGGCAGATATTTTAAACTGCGCCGTATTTTAAAACTCACTTACTGAATTTGTTTATTTGCACTACAGATCAGGGGCTTATGTGCATTGAAAAAAACTTACTGTTGTGAAGCCTGGGCTCGATCACACGACCTGCCCGCCCCGGTTCGACTCGGCAACCAGTGCCGTTGAGCGGAGGGCGGGTCAGGCAGAGCCAGGTGACTTCCGCCCACATCGAGCGGTCAGCGCTCTAGCTGCAGCACGCAGAGGGGTAGTTAGGCAGCGAGGAGCAGGCGGCGAATTGCAGTAGGGAGGACGGTGGCAGTGTCTCCCCGACCCGCTGACGCTAAGTGCTGTAAGCTGTTGAATGTAGCATTTAAATTTTAATGACAGCAACGATTGGCAGATATTTTAAACTGCGCCGTATTTTAAAACTCACTTACTGAATTTGTTTATTTGCACTACAGATCAGGGGCTTATGTGCATTGAAAAAAACTTACTGTTGTGAAGCCTGGGCTCGATCACACGACCTGCCCGCCCCGGTCCGACTCGGCAACCAGTGCCTTTGAGCGGAGGGCGGGTCAGGCAGAGCCAGGTGACTTCCGCCCACATCGAGCGGTCAGCGCTCTAGCTGCAGCACGCAGAGGGGTATTTACCCCCCTCGTCACAGAAAGCGCGCAGCGGTCGCGCGCAGCGAAGCGCCACAGAGAAGCCCGTCTGCGCCCGTCCACGACCAGACGGGACCAGGGGCCATGGCAGAAACTTCCTTTGCAGCTAAGATACCCAGCTTGATCTACTCTGCACAGGCTCTAAAGTGTTTACGCCATAATTCATTTACAATATGTAAGAAAATACATCACTGCTCTCCGGAAGGGCCGTTTTCGTGTAGGCTATGTCAGAATCAATTTCAAATAGAAATAAATGCATCCCCCCAACAATGTTTAATAAATATACCTACTGTATTAGTCCAGGGTGGAAACAACCTACTATGCAATATAAGATCTTTAGCAAAGCATCACACTGAGGTCTGGGACCTCATTTCCACACATAAGGCTGACCTGTGTTTCCTTACGGAGACATGGCTCAAACCCCATTCAACCCCAGCCATTACCCTTGGTATACCGGAGGGTTATAAGATCATTAGAATGGACAGACCCAATAAAGCCGGTGGGGGAAAAGCAATCGTTTATAAAGATAACATCTCGGTCTCGGTTCTTGACCAATGGTGTAACCCGGCCTTTGAAATGATGGTCTTTAAAATTGGCATGTCAGCCAAATATAGTAGAAAAGGAGCTCTGGTTTATCGCCCCCCAGGCCCCATAAAAGGTACATCTAAACAGTTAGTGGAAGCATTAGCCTTGCATGTGCATCCAGATAAAGATTTCCTACTGGTTGGTGATTTTAACATCCACAGTGAGAATGAAAATAATAGTGAGGCACAATCCTTCTTGACTGATTTATCCTTAATAGGACTAAAACAGCGTAATGGTGGACCGACACATCTGGTAGGTCACACTTTAGACTTGATTCTCTCCAATTTTGCTGGCATTGAATGCTATGCACCTAAACAGTATCATTGGACAGACCATTTTTTGCTTGAGTTCTCAATGCCGGAGACGGGTGTATGTCCCAATCCCCCTGTACAAATTCCACTCAAACGAAGGCAATGGCATAAAATAACCAATGAAAACTTTGAAAAAGCTTACACTCCTCCTCTCTTTCTGGCCACTGATGATATTAATATTGCACTTTCAAAGTTGGACTCAGCCACCAATACTGCGGTGCAACAGATTGCCCCGCTAAAAACATTTAAAAAGAGTTTTGCTAGAAAACAGGAGGTCTGGTTCTCGGAAGAACTGCGAAGCCTTAAGCGCAGGGCTACAAAGACTGAAAAGATATGGAGAAAGTCACACTTGGAGGAAGATAAAATCAATCACCAGAAGGCTATAAACATCTATCATAAAGCTATTCGATCTGCGCGTAAGGACTATGTTACTTCGCAGTTAGAGGCCGCAGGCAACGACTCGAAAGCACTTTTCCAGATTGTTAACACCTTTTTAAAACCGAGGGCATGTGAAAGTGCAGATATGACATCACAGTACCTTTGTGACAGCATTTCGAGTTTTTTCACTGAAAAAATTGACGCAATCTATGAAAAGATAGAGGCACTTATCCCAACCATGACCAGCCAGGATGATCTAACTTTGGTTCAAACTGTGTCCACCAATTCCCACACCTTTGAAAATTTCCCTGAGATATCTTTGTCAGAGGTCCAGAAGCTGCTCACTGACATCAAAAGTGGGAGCCCGGCTGATTTACTTCCAGCCAGGTTAATGGGACCTTTAGGGAGAACACTTTGTCCCGACATTCAGAGACTGGTGAATCTCTCATTAACAACAGGAAGTGTCCCGCAGGAATGGAAAAAGGCCCTAGTCAGACCGATTAGGAAGAACACTTCTTCCCCTTGGACCAACATGTCAAATCTTAGGCCGATCTCCCTGCTACCATTTTTCGGGAAAATCATCGAGAAGCACACTAACAAACATCTATCCAACTACCTTGAACAATCGGGTAGCCTTGATCCCTCACAGTCAGGTTTCAAGCCAAAATATAGTACCGAAATGGCCCTGCTGTCGATAACGGATGATCTACGTATGTACCAGGACAATGGTTATTCCGTTGTCCTGGTGCTGCTGGATTTATCGGCAGCGTTCGATACCATCTCACATAACATCTTAATCGAACGACTGACTGTGAGTGGAATCGGCGGCAAGGCACTGGACTGGATTAGGAACTTTCTCTCAGACCGCACCCAATGTGTCACCATGGGTGAGTTTAGGTCGGAAGAGGTTAAGATCACCAAGGGGGTTCCTCAGGGATTCTGTTTGAGCCCGACCCTGTTTAATACCTATGTAGCCCCCTTGGCTGATATAACCAGAGCTTTTGGTTTCTGTCCAGTGTCCTATGCTGACGATACGCAGCTTCTTTTTCCCTTCAAACAACTAACACCGGAGATTATACAATCTTTCTCCGAGGGGATGAAGGCAGTAGCTTGGTGGATGTCTTCCAACTTTCTTCAATGTAATGTTGGTAAGACAGGGGTGATGCTTTTCGGTGAAGCCAGGGTCCAGTGGTCCCCTGACTGGTGGCCACCTGACTTAGGCCCAGTCCCTGAACCCAAGCTAATAATCAAGAACCTGGGGGTACGATTGGAACCGGAGTTGACTATGAAACAACTTGGCAACAGCATTGTGGGATCTTGTTTCCACATGATAGGTCTCCTTCGTAGGATATTCCCTTTCCTCCCAGACTCCTACAGAAAAACTTTGGTTCAGGCTCTAGTAATCAGTCGTCTTGATTATTGCAATGGTCTCCTGGCAGGTGCAAATGAAGAGGTACTAGATCGTTTGCAAGTAGTGCAGAATACAGCAGCCAGGCTGGTTCTTAATGCCCCTCCCAGATCTCCATCCAAACCTCTGCTCAAGAAACTTCACTGGCTGTCCATACGCCAACGAGTAAAGTTTAAGACCTGTTGTATTATACATAAAGGTCTACACGATCTAGGACCTGAATATCTGTCAAGACAATTTGTACCATATGTTCCCACCCACACCCTTAGGTCAAGCGAACAGTTGTTACTGAGTGTTCCCAAGATCAGCAGAACCAGACTGGGTGGTAAGGCCCTGTCTGTGGTAGGTCCCATTCTGTGGAACTCGCTCCCACTCTTACTGAGACAATGCCCCAACCATCTCCTTTTTAGGAAGCAATTGAAAACTTTCTTGTTTAATCAATACTAGCCAAGCAAATCTCTATTCTGGAATTAGGTAATTGTTTTTGCGAGTTTTATAATTTCAATGCTACTATCATTAGCCCCTCATGCCGGTTGTCTCAAGCGCGGAGATACTCCTACGGGAGTCTATTCCTAGCGCTATATAAACCTGCAAATAAATAAATAAAATAAATAAATTTCCAATAGAATTCCTAGAAGGGCCCTTCTATTCAATGTCATTGGCTCAGCATCGAAGAGAGGGATAAAAATTAAGGCATTATTCACATGCCCAGTACCTAACTCTGGGGACCACAATACATTCGTATCATAAGGACTCTTCGTGGAATCATTGGATTTACCCCCTTTATTGTTATTAACTGATGTAGTCATATTTCGACTAACTCCCCCACCATTACTTACATCAGGCTTCATGAAAATCGGGGCGGGACCCACTGATTCACATGCGGTCCCACTTAGTTCTATACTCGGGGATGGTACAAAGATTTTTATATTATCCACCGTTGCTCCTGTGCTACTCTCCAGATTAGAATCCCTTCTTTTCCTGGACTCACCCAACCCATTTTCATTCTGGGTAATACTCGTCCTACTAGTCAGACTAATCGTCTGGGGGACATTATCTTGCTCCTCAGTTGTACTCGAATTCATCCTCTGTTTTGCCACTGTTGATGTGTTATTTTCATCATCAGGAGCAAAATTAGAATGATCCGATTGTACTACGCTTTGGAACCGCAGCTTTCTCTGCTTACGTTTTGGGAACCGGCGATTTTTCCCCTTCCTTTTCCTCCTACAATGGTTTTTAACACTTCCCTCACTTGCTGATAAATGTTCCCCCACCCCAGAGGCTTTTAAAATATTAATTATTTCAGCTGATTCATGAGGTTTTTTTTTTTTTTTAGACTTGCTCATATTAAAGATTGGGTAAACACGCACTGTATCTGTCACTGGAGAGACCTTTACATTTACACTTTTCCCCTCAGTGGGGACCTTTGCAGAGACATTAGCAATAATTTGGGATGGGCAACGTTCACCGACTGATTATTCGGTTCCCCTAACCCTGAGCCATTAGCAGCATCATGTATTCTGCCACTAAATTGACAAAGATTGTTACGTATAGGGGAGGAACACTTCACACATACTTGGCTATGTTGTTTAAGTTGTAAAACCCCTCCCAAAATGGGTGTTAGGACTTTGAGGATATGATCCGAGTTAGAGGCACTCTTCTCCAGCAGGGACAAAATTGCAGCTACAATTTTTTCCAATTTAGTAAAGGTATACATTAGCCCCCCTGAACCTGCAATCTCATTTTTTGACAATGAAAACGCGGAATTCCCTACCCGGTTATCACAGGGCATAGAGAAATCATGAAAATCTGAAGTCAAAGAGAATTTAGTAGGTGTACTGCTATACATACCTGGCATGTGTAAATGAAATCCTGCTTGAGGAGACAATATTTCCTTATTCAGATGGGGGTCTATAACCAAACATTGAGCACCCGATTTTTCTAACTGCTTCAGTCGTTCAGCGTTCTTTTCCAGTTGAATGGCAATATCCGGAAGAGTGAGGTCTTCTGTTTTTGTCTGCCCATTAAGTTCACTTTGGACTTTCTGACGTTCACTTTTAGGAGAAAATTCACTTCTTTTTATTGATGAGCAGTCTAGTAAACTCCTTTGAGATACACTTACATTGTCATGTACTTTTTCAAAAAGGGTTATCAAATCTGCTAGTGGAGGAGGGGTGACGTCCTCACTTTTGCCACCCTTACTCTGCGTGGAAACTGCCACCTCATTCCTAGATTGAGCCAATTCCATCTCCAAACCCAAATTTTTCTCGACCCCTTCTTGATATGACCCAACAGCTCGACTTACAATAGATGGGGCGCTACATTGCCTACATCCCCATTAGAATTCTGTATTATTATTACAGGGAAGAGTGCTTCTGGTCTTGATATATGGCTATCTACTCCATTCTCAGCAATTATTTCGGAGTCCATTATCACCTCCATTGAATTCTCCTCATTTCCCACAACTCCAAGTTCTTCATTATTTTGGCCTGTTCCGCTCTTAAAACTTCTTCCCTTTTTAGAGAACATTGATGTTATTGATGGGTATGATTTTAAAAGAGTTAGGTGAGCACCAATTCTGCGTCTACGGATTAATTTTTGAGGTTTTGGGGGACTCCACAAATTCTTGTTACTCTTATCACTCTTGACACTATGGTTAATGGCTTCTAGAGGGTTTACAGATTTTACTTTAGACTGAAAATGCAATCGCCTGACAGACATTACCATGGCAAAAAAAAAATTATCACCACTTAAACGTAAAGTTCCTCCAGCTAGAGATGTGACAAGGCTAGCAGGAGAGAGCAATTCATTCCAAGAGAAAGGATAACTGAATTATGTGAAGCACCGCCTTAGGACAGATTTTAAGTGGCGTTATGTCCGCCACAGAGTATTCCTCAGATAGCCCCCAGATACCTCCGCAGAACCCCACGGCTATTCACGTGACACCTTACCCGAGGCTTGGGCGATTCAGCGGTAGCCCAATCTGAGACGCACGCCGACCCCCGTCTGGCAACTGGAGCTATGGTGACTATGGTGACCGTGGTAGACTTCTCGGGTCGGAGGAAGCACTTGGAGATTAAAATTATAACCAGCGCACACCATCCTAAATATTGTACAAGACTTATATCCGGGTTGTATCTGAGATTAATCAATAACTGCTCCCAGTATCCAAAACAGAAGACACCTGAGTCACCAAGGTCCAAGTCCAAGGTCCAAGGTCCACAGGTCCACAATCCACAATCCACAGTCCGACAATCAGGTAGATATAGAACCGGGCAGTTTCACCCATAGAAGCCACTTCAGGAGCAGACTGGTGCGTGGCTGTACGTACGCGATGAGCCGCGGGGCCCTTGCTCCACCACCGAGCCCCCGCCTCGCTCCGCCATGCTCCGCTTTCTGCGTGCACTCACGACACTTCACAGCGCTCTCTGCGTGCCATGGCTGGCAGCTGGCTGCTGGTAGTGAGGGCGGGTGCGGAAACAACTGGCAGCTGGCACGACTCGGGGTTTCCAGGGGCGGCGGCTGGCAGCCTGTCTCCTACAGAGTTCGGGGCTCGGAGCCGGGAGGTCACTCAGGGGCTCTGTGGCTCTGTAGCTCTGGGCTTAGCTCGGCGGTTACTCAAGGGAAGGAGTGATGAACCGCACTTCACTGCGCCGCCTCAGGGGAGCTGCTGCTGCTCGGTCTCTCGCGGTTTCTCAAGGGGATTCCTTCTGAGCTCCAACGCTGCAGACCGCACCTGCTGCTTTTGCCGCTTCTCTCTCTTGCGGCACTCTCGAGCAGACGGTCAACTGGAAACTCTGGACTGGAGCCTCAAATTCTTCTTGGGCGAGGGCCCAGGGCGCAGGGCGCCAAGCGCCTAGCACTGTGCTTAGTCCACCCCCTGGGCGCTCTCACCTGTGGGTTGGCAAGTGCACTTGCGGTCGGCCGGCGGGCTCCTGCAGGCTTCTGGGGAGGCTCTGGAGAGTAGCCGGGCTCTGGAGAGTAGCCGGGCTCTGGATTGACCTCGAGCCTCCCGCCGAAGCCGGTGCTGATTTTCGGCGGATATCTCCGCGGTTGTCTCCGCGGCAGTGGGCTCGGACCCCCGGGCAGAGGGAAAGGGAGGTCTTCCGGCAATCAGCTGGCAGCGCAAACGCAAATGCAACGCCAGACACCGAAACGCCGAACTGCGGCCCGCTCCTCTCAGCTCAGCTCTGCTCGCCCACTGCAGCTATTCCGCTCCGCCTCTTCCGCCTCGCCTCTTCCGCCTTTCAATCCCTGATGCTCACTATTTTTATTGAAAAGACACCACACAAGGTATATATCAAATATATATGTATTTATTCTAAACACAACCCCTCTGCACTCTTTATGAGGTCAGAGGTCAAAGTACATTACAAGATTCTCAATCAACATACGATAAGTTGCACAAATACAGTTATGTCCTAGGGCCTAAGGAATCGCTGGGGCTACACTAAACAACCAAAGATTAGGAAGTAGGAGGCCCATGGGAGACGCGTGCAGTGTCTAAACACAGCCACGGGTTACCATTGACTTATAATGGAGAACGAAGAAGTTACAAAGTTACTGTTTAAGGACACTTCCGGATGAACTACGGTAAAACCCCTTTAGACTAGAACACTTCGAGAGTCACGACCCACGGGAGCACCGGAGTACTCTTGTTACCTCACCCAGGGAAGTCGGGTGCATAGGTGCCTTTTCGTGTCGGGGTTCGTCGTCGTTTTCTATGGAGACCTGTAAAGAAGTGCTGCAGGCGACCAGAGGAGAAGTGTCCGGGTGGATCCAAGGGTGGATCGAAGATCTGTAGAACCTGAAAGCAGAGGGGACAGAGTCTGGCTCACTAGCCAGTGACCAGGAAGGAACCAGGAAGGAACCAGGCAATGTCGGGTGCTTTCGAAGTGAAGACGGTGAGCTTGTCTCTTCAGCCACGTGGTTCAGGAGGCATCGACGATGACCAGGCACTGGATTTGAGCTGTCTCACAAATGATCTAGATGACTGTGGTGTCGGTATCCGGATTGGACCCAACAAGCCTTGGCAGCCGCAACCCACGCCGGATGTTAAGATTGGCTCTGCTGAAGACCAGCAAGGTCTGGGGTGCTTCTCCTTTTCTGGGAAGCTGGAGCAAGCTTGGAGCAACCAGGAAAGCAAGTTAAATTGTAAAAAAGGTCTTCCAGGGGCTCACTAGCCAACGGGCTAGGAACCGGGAAGACCCGTCGAGATAAAATGCAAAGGCGGGGCCCACGGGACACTCGTGGAGTGTGCGGGCTTCAGCTTCAGTGCAAATCGTGCTCGGGTCTAAGGCTTCAAGTACCCCAATGCACAACTGCGAGTTACCTCAGGAGTCGGTACAGTAAGCAGGATGATCAGGAGTTCCGGTCCCATGACTCTCGTGTCCGCCATGGGTCTCAGCTTCGCTGTGGATGTGGGTCGGGGTCAGAGAAGTCTGGAAGTCCAGTTCCTGTGTTGCAGCCTCTTCGGGATCCGGCGGGAGCATCGAGGTTGCTAGCCGGCAAAGTTACTTGTGGTGCCTGTTTGAACAGGGTGGTCACTCCTTGACCACAAGGGAGATGTCCTCAGTCTTCCAGTCGGTATGGATTGTCGAAGTTCCGGGATTTCAGCATCAAGATGTCGTCCAGGTGAATCTAAAGTCCTAGGGACACAGCTCCTATACTTATACTGAGTTAGGGGGCTGGACTACCTGCTAGGTCCCTCCTATGGGTGGACCAGGGGAGGGGGTGGGTACACCCCCTTCCCTTTGTCTAGTTTCACGCCAGAGCTAGGGCTTGCGCCCCAGCAACCGGTTTGAACTGGGCTATGCATGGAGCACCTTGTGTGCCCCAGGCAGTGTCTGGAAAAGTATTTCTGAATGCAACCCTCCCTGCCCAAATACACTAAAGCCTGTCTGGAGAGGTACTGGTACCTCCCCTGACAGGAAACGTATTGTCCAGGCCTCCCCTGCCAGAGTTCATCCAGCAGCAGGAGGGCAGACTTGTGTCTGCGACAGCAGCATCCATTTTGTGGTGCCAGGGCTCTGTTTAATTTTAACCGGGTGTACCAGTAACTACATGTCTTCTCCCTCTAGAAGGGTGGAATGCTACCCCCGCCACCAGGACCGTTGGGGGGTAGTATTCCAAAGTGTTTGACACCTTACACGACATGTTTCGATAAAGCCAAACCAAAGTTAGCATTAAGCGCTAGGATTATAATGCATTTAAGAGTATATGATATGGCTATATCATAGAACAGCTATAAGGAGATGGTTACGAAAGCTGAAGAGGGGCTCAGCTCATGCTAGGGCACCCTCTCAATTATAACCAAGCATTCTGCCTCCAAGATTGTCAAGGCCTACCATAGGAGTGGCTTATAGGTGTATATGTGTCTATATATATGTATGAGTATAGGTATACTATATCCCAGTTAGGGGTGTTTACACCACCTTACCCAGGCTGCCACAGCAGAGCTGTGGTGTCAGTTTGGAAGGTGAGCCAGGGGTGGCATAATACATGCTGCCGCCCCAGGTAGGCCTTGGATGCACCTATGCCCTGGGTACCTAGGGTACACTATACAGGGGCACACAAAGGTGACCCAATACCCAAAATCCATACCACATGGGTACATACCCAATGTGGTATGTACCTAAAGTACATGGTAACAATTTAGAGAGAGAATAGCTGGGCTGTGGTGCTGATTAGCAGGGCCACAGCCAGTCTAGAGTCGAAAAACCAGAGAATCACAGCAAAAAGTGGGGGTGACCATAGGAAGCAGACCCTACTCTCCTACAGCAGTGCCACAAGTCTTCTTGCTGGGCTGCCCTACGCCAATGTGAAAGGACCGCAATGCACCTTATTTATGAAATATGGTACATTCTTGTCCTTTCCCCCTGTGTTGGCACACAAACTGCTGCCTAGCGCCAACAGAGGCAGGATTGTTTTGTGCAGGAAGGGGCACCTTCCTGCACAGAAACAATCCAGAGAGGGGTTTGTCTCGTTCTATGTGTACTGCATCCTGCCTGCTGTGTGGAGGCGTAAGGTGTCGGCGCTGTCACGGGTTTACATGCTTTTGTATATCTGGGGCAGCGTCAAAATCTGTGGGTGTGGCATGGGAACACCCACCGCAACGCCCATGGAACGCCTCCTTGACGCAGAGTAAGGCCACGCAGCAACTTGCACTTCTGTGTCTTACTCCATATCTAGGAGGCCACTCAAAGCCACGCTGGGTGACTTTGCGTTGCACATAGATATGATTGAGACGCTCGCGCTGCTGGAGCTTCAAAAAAAGTGACGCTCCAGCGGCACAAGCATCTCATAAATAAGCCCCAAAATATTTTGCTTGGTTTTAGAACTTTCTCAATTAGGTAGCTGCATATAAAATATTAGGTAGCTTAAATTAAAAATGCATTTTAAAAGGATGTTACCCAGTGGGAAATGCACTGTAGAACAATATGAAACCTCTCTTAGTTAATGCCCTGCAGAGGTCTGTGTCTGTAACCAGAGAGCCACAGATTTACATTTGATTGGTGCAGTGAAGAATAGTGACGTGTCATTTTTTGTGCTACGAGGTCACAGCCTGTGAATGCATACGTCATTATTTTATAATATTTTAGGATACAATGGAGCTTCCAAAATGTAGATTTTAGTAATACCAGTACATAAGTAATGCAATTTTGTTTTTTGCATAACTGTCCCTTCAACCCTCATCATTGCATTTCATTCAGTCAAGCGGGCACCTGATGTTAGGATTGTTGGACCTGTCTGCCCCACAGGAGGCACAATTAACATCAGCAGAAGCATGTTACCCATCAGAGTAAAGCGTCCCTGACTGGTGTCTTTATCCAAAAGGAAAAGCACAATTTGGAAGAAGTGAGGTCTGGGAATGTTCGACCCCCTTTCCATGACTCCAGGGACCCCCTTGGTTTGCCCCCCATAGTCCCATTAGGACAACAGCCCCCCCCGCCCCAACATACCCACCATCCCGCAAATAACACACAGACACCAGTGTTAGATTGGGAAAAGTTGCTGCAGGTTTATTTTATTACATACAACATTATGTAATCACGGTGGGTTATCTTACGGGCGATCCAAGGGCAGGTCGCATTCTCGCCACCTGCCCGCCTGATGAGCCAAGCAGCACAGTGGCGAACCACCCATCTGCTGCGTCATTATGGTAATAACTATACTCACGCCCCTTGCGGGGCGTATCTAGGCAAACCCCCGGTTGCACAGGCACACAACCGCCCGAAGGACTACTGGGGCGCCGACACAGGTTCCCGGCCTCCCATGAGGTTCCAGGATAGGCTCTGGCACCCCTATGTGCCTGCTGAAGTACAGTGCTGCACCTCTCTGCTTCCGGATTGCCCAGTAACTCCGCCTGCAACAAAAAAGAACACATTAAAGTTCCCATAGGAACCCCCCCCTTCGCTGACACTCAGGGTAAGAGGTAGGGAGGGAAAAGAGTGCCCCAAAGACCCGACGCGCGTCGTCCGGAGCGGCAAAGAGGCTGATAAAATGGCGAGGGGAAAATATAAACCCCTCGCCTGCCTGCCGCCCCTGACGTGCGTCACCGGCCCACCCACGCTTCAGCAGGGCACCACCTGCCCGGGGAGGAGTGGCTTACCCAAGTAGGGGGGGGCGGGGGAAGTCCTCTGGGACTAAGGGCCCGCCCTCCTGATGGCCACAGGGTGGCCTCGGGCAGCCGCATAGTCCCATCAGGACAACAGCACCCCCCGCCCCAACATACCCAACATCCCGCAAATAACACACAGACACCAGTGTTAGATTGGGAAAAGTTGCTGCAGGTTTATTTTATTACATACAACATTATGTAATCACGGTGGGTTATCTTACGGGCGATCCAAGGGCAGGCCGCATTCTCGCCACCTGCCCGCCTGATGAGCCAAGCAGCACAGTGGCGAACCACCCATCTGCTGGGTCATTATGGTAATAACTCTACTCACGCCCCTTGCGGGTCGTATCTTAGCAAACCCCCGGTTGCTCAGGCACACAACCGCCCGAAGGACTACTGGGGCACCGACACAGGTTCCCGGCCTCCCATGAGGTTCCAAGTTAGGCTCTGGCGCCCCTATGTGCCCGTTTAAGTACAGTGCTGCACCTCTCTGCTCCCGGATCGCCCAGTAATTCCGCCACAGCCCTGCCGGCGGCCACCGTCGCCGTCCGGGCCCCCCACCACTTTGCTACTTACGCAACCTGCAACCTACGCTCTGCAGAGTTTCTCTTTAAAACAAGAGGAACAAGCCCAGACCGACAGGAGAGAGGTGGACCCCTTCCACCTCAACGAGACCTCAGATTCGGTCAAAAATGGTAAAGGCCCCTCTGACACTAATCTGCAGATTACCCCCGGGTCAAAATCCCACTACAGCAAAAATGTAGACCGACCACGTACGAGGGGTCATACCCCCAGGTGAATGACCAAGTGCAAAATAGGGGGGGGGGCAGCTGCTAGCGCTTCTAATTTGTACAATGGAGTTCCAGCGCAAACCACTTGGACCCAACAACAACCCTCACACAGAGTGTCAGAAGACTACACCCAGGTTTCAACTTCTGCCGTAGCGCGGTCCACAGAAAATCAAAGTTAATATATAACTTGTGTGGAGTCCCATCATTAGATCACAGGAAAGCATAGGTGAAACTGTTGGCACACATGCCCTCGTGAAATTAGCCTGAAGGCTGCTTAGTCCATGCTACCTCTAGGATAACTCGTCTAAAAGGTTGACATACAAACACCACCATGACGGGTTGCCTTGACTGATATAGGTGCCCACAGCATTGGAGACATAATACATCCGTCACTAAACCTCCGAAGGCAATTCCAATATCTTACATACACCAACTACTCGCTGTATGGATTGCTGTACTGCCTCCTGCCAGCCATAACAGGAGGGTGACAGGCGTCGCCTGCTGGACCATGAGCCTGTGGAAATACCCACTTGTAAACATCGCTAACCAAAGTGATGTCAGAAGGCGGATGCCCCAAAATACTGCAGTACAATCAGCTCTGCCCCTGCCGCGCAGATAGGCTCTCTGGTACATCCGGCCCACAGAAATGGAGCATACTGCAACTGTGTGCCCTCTTCCAGGGTAAAGTAAGAGGGCATGCCAAGGTCAACGGACCCTGTCGCCAATGGCTCTACCACTGTGTACACCACTTTCTGTGCCACGATACTCGACAGATGCAACTACCTCCCCCGCCTGCTGCCCTGGCTAAGGCGCGGGTGGAAATGCCTCAACTGAAGCGACCAGGTAAAAATGGTCAAAACGCTCCCTCGGGTAAAGAGGGCATGCCAAGGTCAACGGACCCGATCGCAATGGCTCCACCACTGTGTACTCCACTTTCTGTGCCACAACACTTGATGGATGCAACTACCTCCCCCGCCTGCTGCCCTGGCAAAGGCGCGGGTGGATATGCCTTAACTGAAGCAACCAGATCAAAATGGTCAAAACGCTACCTCGGGTTACCCCAATTGACTGACACCGCACACAATTCGGTACCTTGTGTGAACATGGCCACCCTAGTATGAGCAGCGCCCTGTGACGTATATGGCTTAGTGGCCGCTGATGCACCAGAACGGTGAGGAAGTAGAAACAATAGTACGATGTCCTGACCCGGACCGACCAGCAATCACTAATTGCCATCAATGGCGCCTGCATCAAACGGACATACCGAAGGGCCACATGCATACCTCCTGGTGGCAAAAGGACCATGTTAATCAAGCAGCGAGACTCCGCTCAAGCCATAGTCCGAAACCAACTTGTCCCAGAGCACGCCACCCAAACCAGCCCAAAATTTACACCGAATTCCAACCACCACAGAAAGGTACCATACAACAGGCTTCTGACAGTGTGCGCCACTCCGGCGCCAAACCGGACACCCCGGATACACCCAAACTGCCCAAACCAAGGAGGGGCCCCCAGGACGAGCGCTATGCCTGAAGTGGGGGGGTGTTCTATGCTGCGAATGGGGTGTTAGTGGAATTCACACTACCGGGACAAGTTATAAAAAGTGACTGACAACCACAGAAGCGACTTGCAGAAACTTTTTGTGCTGTTATGCTCTGGGCGAGGCTGGCGCATCACCGGGTCCATGATGACCATGTCCCGAGTGACGACCCAAGTACCAGGCTAAAGCAGCCCTTGCACGCGGTGGTGCGGACACAATTAGATCTACCGTTCCACACGTACGCAGGCGCAAAACAAGACCGCCTCGCACCTACACTTCCAGATGAAAGGAAGCTACCCAACCTGACATGCACTCATAAGAAGCAGAGGAAGGATTAAAACAAGCACCACTAGACCTCGACCTAAATACCATGTAGCGGCTTGAGCCTACCGCGGCGTAAAGTGACCGCCCTGCGCCAGACAACTGTTTGTGACCCAAAACATGTGCACAAAACGTTGGGTACAACCCCAAATAAGCATAATACCTTCTTGACTATCCAAGACTGTTAGAGCTTCCGTTTGCGACGCTCATGAACTCAGCCCCTGCTGGCCTACGTGTTTATTCCAAACCAAACTAAATGCTTGAGAATAACAGATGTGCACGAGCACAACTTCAAAAACCGGTTATCCTCCCGCTGAGCCACTTCTGCTCATCTAGACTCCGTAGTCAAAGTGAAAACAGTTTGGGATACAATCTGGTATAGGCACCTAAACCCATCATCATGGCACACCCTTTGTCAAGAAACATCTTCTAACTCCTCCCGCCATGAACTTCCAACCCGAAGCAGGTGTAAAAGCATTGAAAAACTGCGGCCAACAGCAGGGATAATTGACCCGGCCCCAATGGGCCAAATGGCCGGCGAAAAAGTACATGGGTCTGTGTCATAGCACAACGTTCAAACTGGACCAAATTATGGCCCTGTTTATGATAGCCAAAACATTTGTGCGACCGCTTAAATATCTCAAAGTGTGCGCAGACTTTAGGCCGATGAATATATATAATTGCCAGTATTGATATCTCAGCGTTCCCCAGACCAGCAACACCTCAACGTAAGTACCAACCATGCACCGACCGCACGTGGTGTTCATAGACTGGCACTTACCGCGCCTCAACAATGCAATGTGTGTTACAGCCAACACTCAAGAAACATAATGCCCTAGTGCACAACGTGCGAGACTTCAGATGTAAGGCATGCTCGGCGGCCAACATTGGGTTTATGCAGGGGAAGAAAGGGAGTTTAAGAGCACAGGGTCGAAGAGTGGCATCTAAGGACAGACATAATTGAATACTTTCACGACCAGGTGTCAGGTTTGTTAAAATTCTATCGTATACTGGGTGTGATCATTAAAGTTCCCAAAAGCGAGCCGGCGGCTACAAATTCCTAATGCCGCGTGTAAAAAGGTGCTGGATCCCACATGACATGTTCTGCAGAGATCCGGATGGCACATCAGGCATAGACGTCTACCGGCACGAGCCAGCCCATGCTCATGTGCTCACTAGCTTATTGTGCAAGCTAAATTATCTAGGCTTACATGCCCCGCTAGTCCGGCTGTCCCAGCTGAGGTTGGCCAGCCCAAAGCCACTGGAGCTCGAAGCTTCCGCGGGAAGCCGATGTGAAAATGAGAGGGGAACCCCGATATAGGTTTGGCCCAGGGTGACCGGGTGAAGCGCGACCCGAGGCTCGAGGCCCCGCGAAAACCCTGTTAGCAACACAAAATTTGCCCGCGCAAGCTCGCCCGCATATTAGACGTACCCTTGTGACAGGTATACATGACACAACCTGGCACGGGCGCGTGTACGAGATGTGGCAGAAATAGCTGATGAGAACGCGACCCCATTCTCGATCCCTAGTTCCAGCCCCCAAGACGACAGCACGACTCGGTCAGGGGTGGAGCGCTACCATGGAAAATGTGCATTTGTAATGCGGAGTATCATCCCAGGATACCACGGCACCATAGAACAGATGATTACTGTTATACCGCAATGGTACTTATTTCATTGATCTCCAAAGGGTGAGAATCTGAGGGGCCCATCAGGAACATTAACCTGAGGTTGTAAGTTCGACTACTGGCCCAGAAGTGGGCGCATTAGTCCGCAAAGCCACAGGCACAGCAGAATTGGTGGCGGAATTAATACTAAACATACAATGCACATGCTGGTGCCGATTTGACCAGGGTCTGGTGTAAGAACGCGACGCTGGGGCCAGAACCCCCCGGTCAGCCGCCGGACTCGACCCAGAAGTGTGCAGCGCTTCCAGGAGCCGCTTCCTGGAATGCCTGAGAGAGTGGGCAGGTGGGGGCTAAGTGGAGAGGGGAGCCCGCCCCGCCCCAGCTAGCTTAGGAGGAGCTCTGGACACGGATGCATATGTGGTGAGTAGGCAGTGGCAGTGTCTGCAGCCACTGTGCTCGGCGCTGAGGCAGCTTTTAAACGCGCTTTTTACTTCTGGAAACTGCAAATTGCACATGCTTGATGGGATAGCGATTTAGGCTTCCCAGTTTTAAGTTTTAACTTTTGCCACGATAGCTTGCTGGCTTACCTGCTAACACCGACTTCTGGGCTGATCTCTCCCCTCCTTCCCGCCTCGGTCCGACACGGTGATTAGCACCGATTGTGCGGAGGGCGAGGAAGGTCGAGACGGCTACTTCCGGTGAGCGGGGAGACCGGTCAGCGGTCTAGTGCTCCTGAGGCACTCGCTGTGGGGCATATAAGGCACAGAAGGAGCCGGCTTGCGTGGTGGTGAGTAGGCAGTGGCAGTGTCTGCAGCCACTGTGCTCGGCGCTGAGGCAGCTTTTAAACGCGCTTTTTACTTCTGGAAACTGCAAATTGCACATGCTTGATGGGATAGCGATTTAGGCTTCCCAGTTTTAAGTTTTAACTTTTGCCACGATAGCTTGCTGGCTTACCTGCTAACACCGACTTCTGGGCTGATCTCTCCCCTCCTTCCCGCCTCGGTCCGACACGGTGATTAGCACCGATTGTGCGGAGGGCGAGGAAGGTCGAGACGGCTACTTCCGGTGAGCGGGGAGACCGGTCAGCGGTCTAGTGCTCCTGAGGCACTCGCTGTGGGGCATATAAGGCACAGAAGGAGCCGGCTTGCGTGGTGGTGAGTAGGCAGTGGCAGTGTCTGCAGCCACTGTGCTCGGCGCTGAGGCAGCTTTTAAACGCGCTTTTTACTTCTGGAAACTGCAAATTGCACATGCTTGATGGGATAGCGATTTAGGCTTCCCAGTTTTAAGTTTTAACTTTTGCCACGATAGCTTGCTGGCTTACCTGCTAACACCGACTTCTGGGCTGATCTCTCCCCTCCTTCCCGCCTCGGTCCGACACGGTGATTAGCACCGATTGTGCGGAGGGCGAGGAAGGTCGAGACGGCTACTTCCGGTGAGCGGGGAGACCGGTCAGCGGTCTAGTGCTCCTGAGGCACTCGCTGTGGGGCATATAAGGCGGATGCACTCTCGGCAGCGCAGCGGACGAGCGCAGCGGGCGCGACGTAGGCGCGCCGAAGTCGCGCTCAAGTCAAGCCCGTCTGCGCCCGTCCGCGGCCGAACTCGGCCCAGGGCCATGCCCCCTGCTCTTCCTACAGGACACATTCAGTGGAGCAGAGCGGACCTGCTATCTTACCGCAAGATGTGTGCCAGTAACCTGTGTCTACATGGCATGAGGGTGGAAGATAACACGGGGTGCAGCCACTGCCAGTTCAAGTTCGACCTGTCAATACACACTACCAGAGAACACCGCAAATTGGTCTGTGGCTTGTTGAATGTTCGGTCGCTGCGCAAGCATCGCCTGGATATCTTTGATCTCCTTAGAGAACAACAATGGGACCTATTCTTTCTCACTGAGACATGGCTGGACTGCGACTCTGCCCCAGAGGTCCTGGAAGCCATTCCGGAGGGTTATACCCTAGTACGGCTAGATAGACCCAAAGGCAGAGGTGGAGGAATAGCCATTGTGGTGAGGGAGGGCTTATGTTGTCTTCTGGAGCAGATTGAGATTACAGATAGTGAGGCGGGCGCGTTTTCCATCCAAGTCAACGGGGGATACACTGTTAAGGGCCTCCTGATATATAGGCCACCGGGCCCCTCAACCAGATTTACAGAAAGTCTGATTGAAAGTGCCACAGAGGCAGCCTTACGCACAGATAAGTTCCTGGTGCTGGGTGACCTCAATATACACTTGGATGATCCCACTGATAGGGGAGCAGGGGACCTTCGCAAGGAGCTGAGGGCCCTTCAGCTCGAACTGGTAGGTGAATCCCCTACCCATCAACGGGGCCACTTGCTGGACCCTATTTTTGCCAACTGGGGGCAAGTGGAAGCTCTAGCCCCCGTACCTATCCCATGGTCGGATCATTTCCTGACTCCCTTTTCGATCTCTATTCCGGGAGCTAAAGCTTTAGGAAAAGTGGCACTTCATCGTCCTGGACGGAGATGGGCCAATTTTTCACTTGCCAGGTTTAATGAAGCTCTTATGGTGGGGGATGAATTAAGGGGAACGGATGTGGAAACTGTTAACGATAATTTGGACCAACGCATCTTAGTCGCCCTAGACCACGTAGCCCCGCTTGCCCAGAATAAAACAGGGGGACGCGCACTGAAAAATGCACCTTGGTTTAGTGAAGAAGTCCGTATGGCCAAATCCAGGTGTAAACGGGCAGAAAGGCGCTGGAGAATTGATTTCGCCACACAAGCTAAATTGGACTATGTTTCTAGTAGGCGACATTACCATGGACTAATCAAAAAGGCCAAAAAAATCTACTATGGTACCAGGATTGGGGAAGCCGAAAATTCCTCGAAAGAATTGTTTTTAATATACAAATCCCTCTCAGTGGGAAAGCCTGCAGCAGTCCCAGAAGAGCTCTGTACAGTTGACCATTGCAACCGAGTAGCGGAATTTTTTTCCAACAAAGTCTCTACTATATACTCAACCTTCCCCAGTAGGGTTGACATGGACCTCGAGGTGGTAGAGGTATCTAAGGCATGTGATGAACGACGGGTGCTAGTAACATTCGTAACCCCACCCACTGAAAAACTCGTTCAGATCTGTGGGTCAATTAAATCAGGCTCCCCTCGTGACCCCACCACTCCTGGACGCCTGATGGGCAGTTTGCATGTCTTGGAGCCTCATATCCGCCGTCTTCTGGATCTCTCATTCGAGACTCACACTGTCCCGGATGCTTGGAAACGAGCGGTGGTTCTCCCCCTTCAAAAAAAGCCCAATGTTAGCTATGATAGGCTAGACAATCTTCGCCCCATCTCCCTCCTGCCATATATGGCGAAGATTGCCGAAAAAACTGTAAACCTCCAGCTGATGGGTTTTGTAGAAGAAGCTTCTCTACTCCATGACTCTCAATTTGGCTTCCGTCCCCGCCATTCGACGGAGTCAGCATTGCTCATGGCAGTAGAAGCTCTGCGACAGGGAGTGGATGAGGGCCAAACCATGGCCCTGATCCTCTTGGACCTAAGCGCAGCATTCGACACTGTAGCTCACTCCACCTTGCTACAGTGTCTGAATGATGGAGGGGTGGTAGGAGCTGCGCTTGGATGGATCCGGTCATTCTTGACAGGCAGGTGTTTCCAAGTTCGCCAGGGAGAGTGCTACTCTAGGGAGTTCGGGTTGGGCCAGGGCGTGCCGCAGGGCTCGTCCCTGAGCCCTACCCTGTTCAATCTTTATGTCTCTCCGCTGGCGACCATTGTTGAAGGCCACGGACTACGTCTTGTGTCCTATGCTGACGACACTCAGCTGGTGGTATCCCTCTCACGCGCACCTGGTCTAATGGCGGACAAGTTCAGAGTCTGCATGCAAGAACTGGCAGCCTGGATGTCCGCCAACTGCCTAAAACTTAATGGCAGCAAGACCGAGGTGCTCGTGGTGGGGGGGGGTCCACCTGTCTGGTCGTCGGCATGGTGGCCACCCTGCCTGGGAGAGGTACCTGCTCCATGTCATGAAGCAAAGAACCTGGGTGTATGGCTAGATGAGGATCTTACTTTTGACTCCCAGGTTAGTCGAGTGGTGGGGACATGCTTCGGCATTCTAAAAACCATGAGGAAGATCTTGGATTTCCTACCCATTGCTGCTCGCCGGACGCTGGTGCATGCGTTAGTCACATCTCGCATGGACTATAGCAATCTGCTGTATCTGGGGGCAACGGAAAAGGTTTTAAACCGCCTCCAGGTGTTGCAGAATGCTACCGCTCGCCTTGTTTTGAGGCTTCCTAGAAGATCTCCCTCCAGGGCAGCGCTCCAGGAGTTGCACTGGCTTCCGGTCAGGAGTAGGGTGGAATTCAGGGCTTTGGCCACATGCCACCGCATTCTGAGAGGAAAAGCCCCTGCCCCATTACAAAGTCTGGTCACCTGGTATGAGCCCACCAGGAGCTTGCGCTCGTCTTGCACAGGTCTTCTGAAAATCCCCAAAATAAAGAAAACACGCATGGGGGGTAGATCATTCAGATACCTGGCCGCTAAGCGGTGGAATGACCTGCCGATGGAACTTCGCATGGAGTTTTCGGAAACCCTGTTTAGGCGAAAACTTAAGACTCACCTCTTCAAACGCTAACTACTGTTGGGCTGCTACACGGTCACCCTACCCACCACAGCGCGGGGACACGCCTTGGGCGTAAACCAGGCGCTTTACAAAACTCCCTAATTTGTCTATTGAAATTGTTTATCTTTCTCCTGGAGCAAGGGACCCTACAAATACAGTCTTTGCTTTTTGGCAGGGGCTGATATGTCTTAGACCAAGGCCATATATTGCTAATTGTGTTGTGTTTTCGTGGTTCCTAGGGCTATAACAGCTCAGCAAAATGAAAATTCACAGAAACGCATCCACAGCTAGCTATAGAATTGGATGTGTGCGTGAACAAGCGTCAGCAGCTAATCTAACAGATTTAAATATAGCTGCTCCAGACAATGTGATGTCTCCTCGACTGGGGCCAAGAAGCTTCCCCCCGTCGGGGATCCACCTTCTAAGCTCCTGAGTGGATGACGGACCTTGCAAGACACGCAAGTTGCCGGGAGCTGAAGCAGTCGCATGTCTACATTTGTATGACTTGAATTATGACTGTCTCGCTCCCATTAAATTTCCCCTGAAGGAGGGGGGGCAGTTATTGCAGCCACCGGGTGCTTATAGCTATTAAAGTTGATCAGGATTGATACACGCATACCAAGCCTCCCTATTAATGCCCATGTAAGTAGTAGCAGCTTCTCGCCCCTCTGCCCGGTCCCAGGTACAAAAACCCACAGGTCGGCATGCCGTGCTGCAAGCTAAACACACTACACGCCACAGGGACGGTTTAATCTGAAATCCCTGCTGCCTCCGAGTGACCCCGAGCAACGAGGGGCCCCCAGGGGGAGGAGGCACCGCTGCCCTCACTGTGGGGGAGCGACGGGGGGGCTTCTGAGCGAGGCCATACCTGCAAGCACGCGATGATGGCGGGAGAGGTGAGGCAAACTTGGGACATTAATAAAGCCTCCTACAGCAAACCGTTTTGCAGCGCTGAAAAATTATTACTAGCCGACGCGCTGGCTGCACGAAGGTGCGATGTATGGGAGTGAGTGTAGTACTAAGGTCATTCCCCTGACGTTACCAGGCCGATGGCGGAGTGCTGTGTGTGAGCTGACAGAGGCCTTTCTTACACACACACCGACAGCGCCAGGACGGTGCTCATGCCAGGGTCGGGGGAGGGCAAGTGCGACAGAGCCCAAAATTATCACCTTCATTTTATTTATTTTAAACCATCCCACCTAAACGATGGCGGGAATCGAACACATGACAGCACTGTTCGAAGACATCAGCACGAATCCCTGCACTAATGGCAGGGTTCTAAGTACGGATTTTGGAAAAGGGGGGTGGTGATGGACAGAGTTTCTGAATGATGCAGAATACTCTTACCAAGTCAAGAGATCATGGTTTTAATCCATCACCGTTTTTTTAGCTCACTGCACCATCCCAGCTCAGAACCTGGCTATATGCAAATTAGTCTGTTCCTGTCTCAGTGCATGATGGGAACAGGGCAAACCAAACTACCAAGCCAATTCTTATACTGGGAAGGAAACAAGCTTCCGGGGACCGGTTTCTGGCATCACAGCCTTCTTCGGCCCGGCTTGCTTGAATCCTGATGGTGCAATGAGCAAGGGACTCACGTCTGAGTATACCCTCCCACACATAGTGTGGATAAAACCGGGTTCTAAGTATGCACAGGATCTGGGAAAACCAGACTTACTGCAGCTTTCCAGGACTCACGACCTATTGCCTCATGGGGTGAAGACGGGTCGTCTCCTGCCTGCGTATCAGCACGAGAGATTCACCCACACTGTTGCGGCGCTCCCCTGCCAGTCCTTAGCTCAGATGCCTAATGTTCCGCATAGAGCCTTAGCACATCGGGGATGGATGTGAATGCTTCTAGACTCTAGTGCTCCGCGCCAGCTCGCCGACCCTAGCTGCAGCAGTGCAGGATGTACTGCGCAGCTTCGGACACGCCAGCGAAAGGGGCGAACGAGACCTATCCGAAGCCCGTCAACCGGGGGGCGGACCGGAGGAAGAATGTCAATGGGCTCCCCAGCCCCCCCCACCCCCAAGAACTAACAAGGTAACGTTAGGCCGGGGTAAGGGAGCACAAAAGGGGGGGGGTTTACAACACACCCGGCCCCGCGTACAACCCCCAAGCACCGCCCTAGGGCGATGCAGGCACCAGACAGCAGTGCAGGAAACAAAGGACCGACGATCAGCCACTGCCCAACTCGGCCCGTGAGGAGACAGTTTCGCCACCATTCTGGCATCTGCACACGGGACCGGGGCTTGGACTTACCCGGCACCGAACACACGAGGCCCGTGGCCAACGACATGGCCCACTGGCCCGCCCACTTTATATGCGGTGCTCGCAGGGAATAACAGGACGCGGGGCAGGAGGGAAGAACCGCGCCAGCACCCCCTACCACTAAAAGGCAGGGACGCCCTCGGCACGCACTGTAACGAGCACGCGACTCAAGACAGCCGCAGGCTGCGACCCTCGCTGCACCCCCTAAGATGAGCGCGGCAATGAAAGCAGACCCTCAGGCCTGACCCCACCTCAGCCGACCCGGCCGGTGCATACGGCTGATATAAACCCGGTTTGCCATCTACCCACACTGTAGTGTCGTCCTGCCTGACTTCCTGTGTGAGACAGGACAGGCAGCAGGAAGAGGAAGTGAGGACACAGGAAGGTTCTAGTCTGTAAGCCAGTGTGAGGCTGGCAGGGAATAAAGTAAGACGTATATTCCTTACCTCAGTGTCGGTGTATATTTGCAATGGGCGCCAGCGCTGCGACAATGGCGACGAGGGTGGGATGCTTGTAAAGCCCACACGCAGCAGTGCCCAGCCACCCGACGTGGCCAACCACCGAACCCTGCAGCGGAGAAAACCGCCGAAGCCAAGAACACCTGACCGCTGCCGGCGAGAGGCGCCACCTGCTTGCTGCCGGCGAGAGACGCTCGCCGCTACTGCCCGGGGAAGAGAAGCGCGAAAGGACCAGAGCGCGGGTGCGCGAACGACACCCCAAGCACCCAACTGCTACACCAGGAGGTAGGCGCATATGCCAGAAGCGGATGGGGACACAGAAATCATCGGATCACAAAGACCATGCTTTGCGCATTCAGGCACACGGGTCCTCCAAGACCACCAAGCCCACTTCCAAATCCCACAGGTCTCAGCCATCGCGGCGAAGCTCGCGACACACGAGGTCCACAAAAGCCTCGCCTACCTGTTATAGATGCGGGCAGGACTACCCACACTCAGGACAGTGCCCAGCCATCGGGCAACGATGCCACCGCTGTGGAAGAGACAATCACTTTGAGATTGCATGCCAAGCCAAGCAACCAAGTCACAGACCATCAACCAAAGGGCATGAGTCACGCCACCACGCCCGAGCCATAAAAGACAAGGGACGCAGGTCCTCCAGCTCATCCAACTCCAGCGTCCAGTCAGCATACTCGCATCAGTCAAGAGGTCGTTCCGGAAGTAGCCATCGCTCAAGACGTCATGTGACGGACTCCTATCGGTCACGCAGAGACACATCCAGTGAGTCACCATCGCGCACCCCCACATCACAAGACAGTGATGAATACATATGCATGGTAACAACCCCGGATCGTGATGAGTACATATGCATGGTTGCTGACCCGGATCGACTGAAGCGATATCCAAAACTCGACATCCTGATAGGCGACCACCCAGCTAAATTTGTTTTGGACTCTGGAGCATCCTTAAACTATATCTGTGCTTTAGAACATCAAAACATGAAACACAAGCCCAAACTGGAACCGGCTGCTGTTCGTGTCTTCACGTGGATGTCACGCAAGCCACTGCCTTGTTTAGGCCGTTTCCGCACCACTCTCACGTTCAAGGACCGGACAATTGATGCCTACATTCATGTAGTGGAGGGACCAGATCTGGCAGACTGTCTCCTCAGTCTCCCCACAGCAGAAAGACTCAAACTCGTAGAACTCCTCTACATGACGGAGGACACTCCCGACATCGTTGCGAAGTTTCCCAACTTATTCAAAGGACTCGGGAAGCTCAACCACTTTAAAGTAAAGCTTCACATCAACGAAAATGTGACACCGGTTGCCCAACACCACAGGAAGGTGCCATTCCATCTACAAAAGGCCGTTGATGACGAGCTCCAAGACCTCCTTCGAACAGACATCATAGAACGCACGACGGGTCCCACCCCGTGGGTATCGCCAGTCGTAGTAGTCCCAAAACGAGGAGAAGACAACAAGGTCAGGCTGTGCGTTGACATGCGCGCGCCCAACACTGCCATCGAGCGGGAACGCCATCCTGGGCCGCATATCAGTGACATGATCACCAAGTTAAATGGCGCCACAGTATTCTCCAAGCTCGACCTTAATAAGGGTTATCACCAGCTGGAGCTCCATGACAAGTCGAGATATATCACGACTTTTACCACGCACCAAGGCCTATTCCGCTACAAATGCCTGAACTTTGGCATATCCTCGGCCGCCGAGATCTTCCAGGAGGCCATCAGGCGCGTCATCCAAGGCATCCCAAATGCCTTCAACTATAGTGATGATCTGCTGGTATTTGGGAAGGACCGAACAGAACACGACACAGCCCTGGACAGGGTCTGTCATGCACTGATGACGGCAAACCTAACACTTAATGCCAGCAAATGTGAATTTCATAAAGACACCTTAAAATTCTATGGACACATCTTCTCGAAGGAGGGCATGAGACCGGACCCTGAGAAGGTAGCCGCCCTGGCCGACACTCAGAAACCCCGAGATGTCACTGACCTACGTTCTTTCCTTGGCATGGCAAGCTATTGCACGAGGTACATCCGCGACTACGCCACAATCAGCTACCCACTGCGAGAACTCACTCGCCAAGGTCAGCCATTCGAATGGACGGAAGCGTGTCAACATGCGTTCTCCGTCATCAAACATGCCGTGGGGTCAGCTATCAATCTGGCGTACTTCGACACGAAGAAGAAAACTGAAATCACAGTGGATGCCAGTCCAGTGGGCCTGGGTGCCATTCTGGCCCAATACCGCGAAGACTCAGACCAACGACACATCATCGCTTACGCAAGCCGCAGTCTGACGGATACAGAAAAAGCATACTCCCAGCCGGAGAAGGAAAGCCTAGCTGTGGTGTGGGCGTGCGAACACTTCCACCTTTTTGTTTATGGCAAACATTTTACGATCATTACAGATCATCAGGCGCTCATTACAATTTTTGGTAACCCCAATGCGAAAATGCCACCACGCATTGAGCGGTGGGGCCTGCGCCTCCAAGACTACGTCTTCTCCATCGTCCATAAACCTGAGAAAGCTGAAAACCCAGCTGATTTCATGTCACGACACCCGCTGGCGGGTGCCCGGTCTGCACTTTCTGTGGCTGACGAATATCTTCACTTTGTCGTCGACGCTGCGTGTCCTCCCACTGTTCCTGTCGAAGCCATCCAGGAGGCGTCCGCACTTGACCCCCTTTTCAAGCAGTGATGACCCGCATTCGCTCCAACTCATGGAGAGACGTGAAGCAGTCCTCCTCTGAGTCGGCTCAACTCCGACAAGACCTAGCCGCATTCCAACGAGTGCGTGAAGAACTCTCCATCAGTGACAATGGTCTCCTTTTAAGAGGGGGAGAATCGTGATTCCTCTCAAACTACGCCAAGGGGTCATCAACCTGGCACATGAAGGACACAGAGGCATCAATGCAACCAAGAAAGCTCTGAGAGAACGAGTCTGGTTCCCCACCCTTGACTATATGGTCGAGACAACCCTGAAGGACTGCGTCACATGCCAAGTAGTCAGCAAGGAAGAACCACCGGCACCGTTACAAATGTCAGAACTGCCGGATGGAGTATGGCAACAGATTGCGGTCGACTTCTTCGGCCCACTACAATCAGGACAGTATATCATTGTTGCCATGGATGAATACTCCCGCTTCCCGTTCGCACAACTGATATCATCAACTCGAGCAACGACAGTGATCCCAGTGCTTGACGAGATATTTGCAGCCTGGGGCATCCCACTGCGAGTAAAAACAGACAATGGACCTCCCTTCAACGGTCATGAATTCACGAACTTTGCAACCCACCTAAACTTCAAGCACCAGAAAATCACTCCGCTATGGCCACAGGCAAATGGCATGGTGGAGCGATTTATGGGGACACTAAAAAGAGCAATCCAGCAGGCAGAACTGACTCACCGAGACATCCAGCAGACATTAAATGAAGTACTTAGAGCGTATCGGAATACGCCGCACAACACCACAGCTCAGTGCCCAGCAACTGTAATGCTAGGTAGGACACCCAGGACAAGACTGCCCATGCCAGATGAAAATCCGCAACAACGGAAAGTCACGGTCGATCACAACACCCTTGTGGACATTGATCACACCAAGAAGCACCGAATGAAGACATATGCTGATCAACGCAGACATGCCAAAGACTCCAACATACAAGAAGGAGACTGGGTGATAGTGCGGAGTGATCGGCGATCCAAAGCAGACAGTCGATACCTCGACATTCCCATGCAAGTCACCAAGAAGAAAGGAACCATGGTCACAGCCAAAGCTGACCACAAACAAGTGACAAGAAACATCTCACACTTCAGGAAATGCAACCGACGCGGCTGCCACGAGACCGTGCCACATCTACCCTCAAGCGACTCTTCCAATCAGAGTGACAACAGTGACCCAAGCCATCATAGCCCCACGCGAATGGTGGAAACTACAAATCACCACAGTCCCCACAGTACCCTGCCGAGACACAGAGAACGACCGCAACGTCTGATCAGGAAACCCCGACGTCTGGTCGAAGAGATATAGAAGAAGTGAGACTCTGCAAAACAGGGGAGATGTAGTGTCGTCCTGCCTGACTTCCTGTGTGAGACAGGACAGGCAGCAGGAAGAGGAAGTGAGGACACAGGAAGGTTCTAGTCTGTAAGCCAGTGTGAGGCTGGCAGGGAATAAAGTAAGACGTACATTCCTTACCTCAGTGTCGGTGTATATTTGCAATGGGCGCCAGCGCTGCGACACACACCTCCACAGCGGCCCGTCGCTAAGTGGGCCGCCTAGCCCCTCTCAAACCTCCAAAGGGAGGGAGTAGGTGGAGGGGGGGTACAGCCCGTAGGCCTCACTCACCAAAACAGTGTCCCGTGAGCCGACGCGCGACGTCCAGAGCGGCAAAGAGGCTGATAAAATGGCGAGGGGAAAATATAAACCCCTCGCCTGCCTGCCGCCCCGGACGTGCCTGCGGGGTTTGACCCTTGTCAGTCCATGTGTGACAAGGGACCGCGAGAATCTGTGCTGGGCTGCACAGAGGCTTCGGATCCGGAAAGCCCGCCCAAACACTGTCCCAGCACACAGGGCAGCAGCACAGGTGCAGTTCAGTCCTGCACAGTCACTGTACAGTGTCTCACTGCATGTCAGACTCCTGTGCCCCTACCTGTGCCCTCTTCTCCTGTCCTTTCCTCTCCTGCCCCCCTCCTTGTGCCCTCCTCCTGTGGCCTCCTGTCTTGCCCCCTCCTTCTGTCCTCCTGTGTAGCACACAGGGCAGCAGCACGGGTGCGGTTCAGTGCTGCACAATCACTGTACAGTGTCTCGCTGCATGCCAGGCTCCTCTGCCCTCCTTGTGCCCTCTTCCCCTGCCCCCTCCTTGTGTCCTCCTGTACAGCACACAGGGCAGCATCAGGTGTGCGGTTCAGTGCTGCACACTCACTGCACAGTGTCTCACTGCATGTCAGGCTCCTGTGCCCCTACCTGTGCCCTCTTCTCCTGTCCTTTCTTCTCCTGCTCCCCCCCCACCCAGCACACAGGGCTGCAGCACGGCTGCGGTTCAGTGCTGCATAGTGTCTCACTGCACATGTACAAGTCACATTAAGTGCTGTGCATTATGCAGTGTGCTGTGGGGTTGAAGGCCACATGCCCCCCCACTCCTCTCCCCCCCCCCCCCCCCGGCTCTCCCGAGCCCCTCCCCCTCTCCTCACCCCTCTCTTGAGTCCGCCTGACGCTGTTTGTAGATTTTCAGTAATTCTCGTGCACCCTTCTGTGCTCTGTACTGCACACTGACTGTACATGTCAAGATGCATTCTGAGAGTTCTATCCACCCTTCGGCTATGAGCCTCAAAGACAGACAAAGAAAGAAGCCCTTCCACTATAGAAAAATCTACTGTACATGACTATGGAGGTGTCTTCCCAGTGTGGTCTTGTGGTTGGGGAGTCTGCCATTTATTGCAGTATTATGCTTCTACCTGTGTTTGTTTCTCTTTTGTAACTTGCACCCGTCACTTTCTCTTGTAACACACTGTTTGCTACCTCTTACATTTGTTTATTTTCGATACCTGCACAAGTGCCACCACTGCCTACGTAACGTTTGTTCTTGTGCTTGAGTGTCCTCCATGTATTGCAGTATTATACCTCTACCTGTACTTTGTACGCTTTTGTAACCTTCACAGATGTCACTTTTTCCTCCTGTTTTGCACCGTTTGCTCCTCTTGTATTTCGTTTGCTCACGATGGTCACTTTTGCCTCATGTAACTCAAAGTTTGCTTTTGTATTTTGCTCACTTGTAATGTTCTCATGTCAATCAGGTCATTTGTAGAGCGCACTACTCACCCGTAGGGTCTCAAGGCGCTGGGAGGGGGGGGGTGCCGCTACTGCTCGAACAGCCAGGTCTTGAGCTTCTTCCTGAAGGAGAGGTGGTCTTGGGTCAGGCGCAGATTGGTCGGAAGTGAGTTCCAGGTCTTGGCGGCCAGGTAGGAGAAGGATCTTCCTCCTGTTGTCGCTCTTCGGATGCGGGGGACGGCGGCGAGGGCGTGGTTGGTTGATCTGAGGAGGCGCTTGGGAGTGTAGAAGCTGATCCGGTTGTTGAGGTAGCTCGGGCCTTGGTCGTGTAGGGCTTTGTGCGCGTGGGTGAGGAGCCGGAAGGTGATTCTCTTGTTGACCGGGAGCCAGTGCAGATCTCTCAGGTGTCCGGTGATGTGGCTGCGTCGGGGGATGTCGAGGATGAGTCTCGCCGAGGCGTTCTGGATCCGCTGGAGTCTCTTCTGGAGTTTGGCCGTGGTTCCGGCGTAGAGGGCGTTGCCGTAGTCCAGTCGGCTGGTGACGAGGGCTTGGGTGACCGTCTTCCTCGTCTCGGTGGGGATCCACCGGAAGATCTTACGTAGCATGCGCAGGATGTTGAAGCATGACGAGGAGACGGCGTTGACTTGTCTGGTCATGGAGAGGGAGGAGTCCAGGATGAAGCCCAGGTTGCGTGCGTGGTCCGTCGGTTTGGGTGCGGTGCCCAGGGCGGGGGGCCACCAGGAGTCGTCCCAGGCGGAGGGCGTGGAGCCCAGGATGAGGACCTCCGTCTTGTCTGAGTTCAGTTTCAGGCGGCTGGTCGTCATCCATTCGGCTACGTCTCTCATCCCTTCGTGCAGGTTGGCTCTGGCGGTGGCGGGGTCGTTGGTCAGGGAGAGGATCAGCTGGGTGTCGTCGGCGTAGGAGATGATGTTCAGGTTGTGTTGGCGTGCGATGGCCGCGAGGGGGCTCATGTAGACGTTGAAGAGGGTTGGGCTCAGCGAGGATCCTTGGGGTACGCCGCAGATGACTTTGGTGGCCTCTGACTTGTACGGTGGTAGGCGGACTCTTTGTGTTCTTCCGTCGAGGAAGGAGGTGATCCATTCCAGTGCCTTCTCCTGGATTCCGATGTTGCTGAGGCGCTGTACTAGGGTGCGGTGGCAGACAGTGTCGAAAGCCGCGGAGAGGTCCAGGAGGATGAGGGCCGCTGTTTCTCCGTTGTCCATCAGAGTTCGAAGGTCGTCGGTGGCGGCGATGAGGGCGGTCTCCGTGCTGTGGTTCGCTCGGAAGCCGGACTGTGAGGGGTCGAGGGATCCATTCGTCTCGAGGAAGGCGGCCAGCTGTTTGTTGACGGTCTTCTCGATGACTTTGGCCGGGAACGGGAGGAGCGAGATGGGACGGTAGTTCTTGAGGTCGGTGGGGTCTGCTGTGGGTTTCTTGAGGAGAGCGCTGATTTCGGCGTGCTTCCAGCTCTCAGGGAAGGTGGCGGAGTCGAAGGAGGTGTTGATGATGTCCCGCAGGTGGGGTGCGAGGACAGCGTCGGCCTTGTTGAAGACGTGGTGAGGGCAGGGGTCAGTCGGAGATCCGGAATGGATGGAGTTCATGGTGCGGATGGTGTCTTCGGTGCTGATCGGGGTCCAGGTGCGGAGGGTGGTGGATGGTGGCGTTGTTGCGGTTGTGGCTTGCGTTGGTTGGTTGTTGAAGCTGTTGTGTATGTCCGTGATTTTGTTGTGGAAGTAGGACGCGAGGGAGTTGCAGAGGTCTTGCGACGGGGTGATGTCGTTGTTTCCGGCGTTGGGGTTGGAGAGCTCTTTCACGATGTTGAAGAGTTCCTTGCAGTTGTGTGCGTTGTTGTCCAGCCGGTCCTTGTATGCATTTTTCTTGGTGGCGCGGATCAGTTGGTGGTGTTTCCGGGTGGCGAGCTTGAGGGTGGTCATGTTGTCCGTCGTTGGTTCCCTTCTCCAGGCTTTCTCGAGGGCTCGACAGTTCTTCTTGGAGCACTTGAGTTCGTCGGTGAACCATGGTGTTTTTCTGCTGCAGGATCTGCTGGGCGGGGTCCTCAGAGGGGCGAGTTCGTCCGCGCAGTTGCTGATCCACTTCGTGAGGTTGTCGGCGGCCTGGCTGGGGTTCGCTGAGTTGGCGGGAGGGTGCTGGCTCAGGGAGGCGGTGAGCTGGTCGGCTGTGATCTTGTTCCAGCTTCTTCGAGCAACCTGTTGCTGGAGGTGGTGGATCGTCGTTCTTCTGAAGGTGAAGTGGACGCAGCTGTGGTCCGTCCAGTGGAGTCCTGTTGCGTGGCTGAAGGTGACGTCTTTGCTGGATGAGAAGACGGCGTCGAGTGTGTGTCCGGCGAGGTGGGTGGGGGTGGTCACCAGTTGCTTGAGTCCGAGGTTGTCGAGGTTGTCGAGCAGGGTGATGGTGTTGCGGTCGTTGTTGTTCTCCAGGTGGAAGTTGAGGTCCCCCAGGAGGATGTAGTCGGCGGAGGGGAGAGCGTGCGGGCTGACGAAGTCGGCGATGTCCTCGCTGAATCGTGTGCGTGGTCCCGGGGGTCGGTAGATCAGGGTGCCTCTGAGGGTGGTCTTCGGGTTGGTGTGGATCTGGAAGTGCAGGTGTTCAGCGGTGGTGAGGGTGTCGTCGGTGTTGGTCGTGATGCGGATGGTGTCTCTGTGGATGATGGCGATGCCTCCTCCGGTCTGGTTGTCGCGGTCCCTCCGGGTGATCTTGTAGCCCTCTGGGATGGCGATGGCGATGTCTGGGGCTGAGGAGGCGTTCATCCAGGTCTCGGTGATGAAGGCAACGTCGGGGGCGGTGGTGTCGAGCAGGTTCCAGAGTTCTACGGCGTGTCTGTGGACGGAGCGGGTGTTGAGCAGGATGCACTTGAGGTGGGTGCTGCTGGAGTTCGGCTTGGCGGGTGCAGGGAAGGTCCGGATGCAGGTGAACTTGCAGGCGAGGCAGCTGAAGGGTCCGTGGGTGTGCTTCGGGGCGGCTCGGTGACATCCTGGGATGTGGCCGGTGTTGAGTGCGATGAGGTCGGCGGCGCTGTAGGTTCGTCGGGTCGGCTTCCGTCGGTGGGGGCCAGGGGTCCTGGCGCTGGGCGCGGTCCAGGCGCGGACGGGCGCAGACGGGCTTACCTTTGGCGCGCCTTCGGCGCACAATCGGCGCGCCCGCTGCGCGTCAACGCTGCGCGTTCGCACGGTCGCCATTTAAGGCCAAGTGCGCGGGTGGGCGGAGCAGCTGGGAGGCGGGAGCGGGGAGGGAAACAGAAGAAAAAAGGGGCGGGGCTAAGGCGGTGGCGGGAAGCGGGAGCGGGGGGCGGCGAGGTGGGCAGAGCACGCCGAGATCGGCAGATACAAAGACAAGCACAAATTTAAGTCAAAACGGGGAAAAAGGCAGTGACACACGATGAAAACAAGCACAAATTCAGGCAAAAAACGGGGAAAAAGGCAGTGACACACGATGAAAACAAGCACAAATTCAGGCAAAAAAACGGGGAAAAAGGCAGTGACACACGATGAAAACAAGCACAAATTCAGGCAAAAAACGGGGGAAAAGGCAGTGACACACGATGAAAACAAGCACAAATTTAGGCAAAAAACGGGGGGAAAACCAAGGAGAGCGCTCAGGGCGGCAGCGAGGCTGGCGCTGAGACAGAGGCAGGCACTGGGGGCACACGCAGCAGCTGGTGGCCGTGCGGCGCGGGGGTGTCCCACATGTATCATTACTGTTCCTATTGTGAAGCGCTCTGACACCTTCGGGTAAAGTCCGCGCTTTATAAAAATGCACAAATAAATAAATAATAAAGGCCAGGGAGTCGAAGGAAAGGCTCCGCCCCTAACCCCTCCGTCCTTTACCCTCTCCCCATCCTTTGGTTGGGGGTGATTGGAGGGGGTTCTCGGGCTCCCCCCTGACCATCCCCACTGGATGGAGTGCCTCTGACGTCACTGGTCATGGCGGGGCGACACCAAAGCTCTGGATGCCAGACTCAGACAGGCAGGCGAGTTACTTTGAACCCAAGTGCTGTGAGGACAGCGCGCCGTGTGATCTGCGGCAGGTGAGCGCCGTGTGATCTGCTGCAGCACCGTGTGATCTGCGGCAGGTGAGCGCCGTGTGATCTGCTGCAGCGCCGTGTGATCTGCGGCAGGTGAGCTGCCGTTGTGGGAGGGCTGGAGTCGGGAAGGTACTGAGTGAGGGGGTTTCTTCCCGCCTTCTGTTTGCGTGTAAGTGTGGCATAAGGGCTTGAGCTGCCGACTCTGGAGCTGGGAGACCAGCTTCGAGTCTCAGCGTCGGTTCCAGATCCTGTGATTCTGGGCAAACCAGGCAAACTGCCAGGGCCTCCCAAAACAAGCGTTGGCAAAGTCAGTAGCTCTCGGCAATGGCGGAGCTCCGAGCTGGTGTCGGGGCTTCTAGTCACGTCCTTAAGTTTAGAAGTAAAAGACTGAGGCCTCCTCTGCTGTGGATAATCCACTGGGAGGCGCCCCAGTTACATGTAACGCGCGTTACTTCATGCTGCAGAGCACACGTGTCACTGAGCGGTAGAGGGAGCGCCGAGAGCAGCCCGGGACCAGAAATATAAAATCAAACCTCCCTCCCACTCCCAACGCCAACGCCCTTCGATCTCTCCCTGACACCTCCTCTCTCTCCCTCCCTCCCTCTCTCTCCCCCTATTCTCTCTCGCTCCCTCCCCTTTCTTCTAACTCTCTCTCTCCTTTAGTACTTCTGCTCTCCCTCTTCTCTCTCCACCTCTCTCTCTCCCCCTCTCTCCCCCTCCTCCCTCTTCTCTCTCCATCTCTCTCTCCTTCTCTCTCTCTCTCTCTCTCCCTCTCTCTCTCTCCCTCTCTCTCCATCTCTCTCCCTCTTCTCTCTCTCTCTCTCTTCTCTCTCCATCTCTCTCTCTCCCTCTTCTCTCTCTCTCCATCTCTCTCCCTCTTCTCTCTCCACCTCTCTCTCTCCCCCTCTCTCCCCCTCCTCCCTCTTCTCTCTCCATCTCTCTCTCCTTCTCTCTCTCTCTCTCTCTCTCCCTCTCTCTCTCTCCCTCTCTCTCTCTCTCTCCATCTCTCTCCCTCTTCTCTCTCTCTCTTCTCTCTCCATCTCTCTCTCTCCCTCTTCTCTCTCTCTCCATCTCTCTCCCTCTTCTCTCTCCACCTCTCTCTCTCCCCCTCTCTCCCCCTCTTCCCTCTTCTCTCTCCATCTCTCTCTCCTTCTCTCTCTCTCTCTCTCTCCCTCTCTCTCTCTCCCTCTCTCTCTCTCTCTCTCTCCATCTCTCTCCCTCTTCTCTCTCTCTCTCTCTTCTCTCTCCATCTCTCTCTCTCCCTCTTCTCTCTCTCTCCATCTCTCTCCCTCTTCTCTCTCCACCTCTCTCTCTCCCCCTCTCTCCCCCTCCTCCCTCTTCTCTCTCCATCTCTCTCTCTCTCTCTCTCTCTCTCTCTCTCCCTCTCTCTCCCTCTCTCTCTCTCTCCATCTCTCTCCCTCTTCTCTCTCTCTCTCTCTTCTCTCTCCATCTCTCTCTCTCCCTCTTCTCTCTCTCTCCATCTCTCTCCCTCTTCTCTCTCTCTCTCTTCTCTCTCCCTCTTCTCTCTCTCTCCCTCTCTTTCTTTCTCTCCCCATCCCTCTTCTCTCTCTCTCTCTCCCTCCTGCCTCTTATCTCTCTCTCTCCGTTGGTACTTCCTCTACTCTCTACCCCCCTCACCTCCCTCTCTCTCTCTCCCTCCTCTCTCTCTCTCTCTCTCTCTCCCTCTCCTTTAGTACTTCCTCTGTCCCTCCTCAGTCACCCGCTGTGGCTGCTGTCATCACCCGCTGTGTTTTCATGGCGAGGCCCGGCTGGGGTGAGGCTGAAGGCAGATTGAGCTGCTGACAGTGCCGGTCCTTGCGTCAAAGGGTGTTCTCTCTGCGTGCCCATCCAATAGTTGGCCTCTCAGCAGAGAGTGAGGGTCACATATGTGCTGACCGTAAGAGTTTTCTATGTGACAGTGTGTGAAGGAGCATGTGTGTGCGAGGGAGAGGGTGTCGCAGTGAAGACACAAGGAGGGACGTGCATGTGAGTGTCCAGATGGGTGAGAGGATGGATGAATGGTTAGATGTACAGATGCAGGGACTTTAGAAAGACGTGTTTGGAGAATGCAGTGTAAGTGACTAGTGCAGAGCAGAGGCTGCAGTGGAAATGATGCACGGGATATTAGTTATTCTTGTATCTGATATTGAATATATAGCACTAACAAGCATTGATAAAGGCAAGAAGCGTTTGGCAAAACAGGAACAAGTTGGTTTAATTAAATGCAGCGGCTGGGGAGTCTCGCCAGAATGCGTCTAAGGAAAGTCTCTCGGTTATAAAGTTTGGCTGACTTTGTATACATCTCGTGAGATACAATAAAGTCATTCCTGCATTCCTGAGAAGCATCTCAGTCATATATTAACAAGTTTGGGCATCTGATAAGGACACAGATGGCTCTCGACCTCGGGGAGAGCTAGTGTGGGCCGTGTGTATGTGTCCAGATGTCCCACATGAGCATGTGACCGCTACGGGTGGTGTGAATGTCGTTTTGACCCCCAGTCACTGTCCAGCACCTGCCCTGAGGTAGGAATCCGGCGGAGTTTGAATAGTAATTCCCCCCCACCCCCTCAGTCTCTGTCCCTGAGGGCTGCAACCAGTGAGTTACAATAGTCATTTTGCCCCCAGTCACTGCCCAGTGCCTGCCGTGAAGTAAGCAATGTATCCCAAACCATGTCTAACAAAGTAATTAAAAAATAATAAAATGGTGCCGTTTAATTCTGTCCTGCCCGTCAGAAGACAATCCTTTCTTGACTACGTTATAAGATAATACAGCATCAAGCCCTGCCGCATCCCGACCCTGACCTACTTCCCGGCTCCATTTGTTTTTCATCCTGGTGATGTTTTGTGTGGGATCCTCATCTGGCTGCATCAATGTCCGGCCGATCGGGGATACAGACTCTGTCTATGCGGTGAGTCGGCATTGACATGCTTTCTTTCTTTTCATTCCCAGTACATGACAAATATTGCTGTACATCGTCCTACCGACTTAACGTCAGTTGAGGTAGGCGCCATGAACGCTTGTACCTGGTGAGTCCCCCTTGTTTATTAATTCTTTTCCGCTATTGTCTACACTTACATCATGCAGTTAAACTAACATGCGGACAATACGTGCAGAACGATAATACGTTCTTGTAATACTTTGTTTATCCAATGCTCCTTTCAGAAACCGGCAAATAGAGGTTCCTTATCAAGATACCGTATCCATTCATGATACAGGTAATGGCTTCTTGTCTGTAGTTGTCCTACCCACCTGTTCCATCACGGTGCTAGTTTCTTCGCGTTGCTCCAAGTTGCCACTTTCAAATTAATTGGATGTTTATAATCTTATAATATATTTCTTTTGATATCCCAATCAGCGATATCTGATCAATCAAGTTCAGATTCAATGCCATGTACTGGCACGAATTAATTGTATATTGGTCTATGGTTTCCATATGTCCACGCTCCCTATTGCCCACATACCCAATTAATTGTGTTGCTATTCTCAACAGACGATGATGTTATTACACACATCCTTTGCCAGTTAACTAACCAAATGTATATATTAAATAGGTTCCCTGCCCCCACCACCTGTCCTGATGAAGACCCCACGGCAAGGATCATAAGAATTACCTGCAATTCACTAGGGGTCGAAACGTCGACAACCTGCCTTTTCTCCATGACAACTCCATGTCCTAATTTTTCATTTATTTGAATCTATGTGGAGTATGTTACTTGTAAATACAGCAAGTTTGAACGTCTAAGTCCTTTTTTTGTACAGAAACAGTTCAATGGCTTACTTTTAATTGATTGATTATTCTGTCACGATATTCACTCCCCATCACCTTTCCTCACTCGATATCACTCACTCCCCCCTCCCTAACCGGGGCACTGTTCAATATATCTATTAATTGTCTAAATATATGATATGTCTCATTTTTTCCCCCCATTGTGATTAAAACAATGTGGACGAATCCAGTGTTTGTGTAAATTAATGATTGTAATTCTTTTATGCAAACTGTCCTATTGAGCTGGAACCCCTTCCTTTTATCACGATCGGGGTACCGTCCTCAGCGGATTCCACTCTACAGGTCTGACCAAATTAAATGGGGATCCATCACATCTGGTTTCAGTGAGGGTAAGGTTCCTAGCTCCAGCCTTTTGAAACACCGTGTGTCTCATCCCCAGTGAGAGATCTATGCAGACTCTTTATGCAGCCGCGGCGCTGCAGGTGAGAATGGTGGGGCCCAGTGGAGGGGGGGGGGGGGATTTCGACCGACGGTGACAAGAGAAATCAAATAAATAATGAATTTTTTATTGTCCGTCGCAATCCCCCCCACCGGGCCCCACCGCTCTTACCTGCATGTTTCTCTCCCACTGATTGGATGATACCTGCAGCTTGTTGTTCAAGTGCCCGGATCCATTTCCCTGCTTCTTCTGTAAGCAGTGGCGGCTGCTTGGTCATCTGTGCCTGAGGAACATAATGCAATGCCCAGGTCCCCTAGGTATCATGGGCATCTGATGCAAAGGGGGGTGGCATGGTGGGGAGTGTGCTGTCTGGGGGACTTCTGCCACATTGCAGACATTTTCTCATATAGGGGTGGTCCGAGTCTGGATCACCTCCCCATAGCGAAAGCAGTCTTCAACATTCGCGATACCATGGGGGGTGGGGGGGGGTTCATTGGACCTTCTTGTGGCCATGGACTCATTTGTGGAGCGAACCACTCGGTCCAATCTACTAATGGTACAAGACTGTCCCAGCTATTCTCTCCCTCGATGAGAGTCTCATAGGGAGTGAGATCTGCCCTGCGTGAAATTGATAGAGCGCTCGTTTGCTGCGCTGGTCTGTTGGGGCGTGTCAATCGTCCCCTTACCTCGCTGGATCCCATTCTGGGGTCTGATTGGCCATGGATCCTTTGAAATTGATTGAGCACTCGTTTGCTGTGCTGGTCTGTTAGGGCGTGTCAATCGTCCCTTTACCTCGCTGGATTCCATTCTGGGGTCTGATTGGCCATGGATACTTTGAAATTGATTGAGCGCTCATTTGCTGCGCTGGTCTGTTGTGGCGTGTCAATCGTCCCCTTACCTCGCTGGAATCCATTCTGGGGTCTGGTTGGCCATGGGTACTTTGAAATCGATTGAGCACTCGTTTGCTGCGCTGGTCTGTTGGGGCATGTTAATCGTCCCCTTACCTCGCTGGATTCCATTCTGGGATCTGGTTGCCCATGGATACTTTGAACTTGATTGATCACTCGTTTGCTGTGCTGGTCTGTTAGGGCGTGTCAATCATCCCGTTACCTCGCTGGATCCCATTCTGGGGTCTGGTTGGCCATCGATACTTTAAAATTGATTGGGCACTTGTTTGCTGTGCTGGTCTGCTGGGGCGTGTCAATAATCCCCTTACCTCGCTGGATTCCATTCTGGGATCTGGTTGCCCATGGGTACTTTGAAATTGATTGAGCACTCGTTTGCTGCGCTGGTCTGTTGGGGCGTTTCAATCGTCCCCTTACCTCGCTGGATCCCATTCTGGGGTCTGTGGCTCGCGGTTTCCTAATTCTAAGAAGCATGTCTTGCTCTCTTCGCCTCGTGTCGGTCAGTTTAGGTGGTCTGCATGCACCCCTATTGCAATCTAAGTCAATAAGGGGTCTCTCTTGGATATCACAGGTAGGGTAACCCGCTTCCGGGCTTTGGAGCAGTTCACCCCTGCTCTTTACATGCTGATGTATAGATTATATTCTATCTGTTTGTCTCCCTCTGAGTTTATCCTGGAAGGTCATTGTTCTATCCTGCTTTCCTCACTTTGCTTACTTCTCTCTTACCCTCACTGCCCTTTAGCCAGTCCTGCGCTCTCTCTGGTGAGTCTATTACGCTTCCTTTCTCCTTCCGCCAAGGGCGTAAACTATCCTCAGTCATTCTACGCTGCTGAGCTCTTCCTTGAGCCTTCCTACAGACTCATCTTTTCCTTCCAGGACTGCCCGCATGCGCCATGAGACTCCCTCGGGATGTGATATGTTGCGCAATACAAATATCCAGACTAGACTAGACTAGACAGCCTGTGCACACAGTCCCTCCACCCTGCATCCTCTGCATCCTTCACTCGTTCTCTAATTACCCATCCTGTGGTACCCCTTTTCTGTAGCAAACGTGACGTTGCTGATGATTTGTGCCTGGTCATCACCATCCCTTGAACTCTGCTCTTCGCTCTTATCCCGCTGGGAAGAGGCAGGATCCATGTGCAGTACGAACTGCGATTCTGGTTGTCCTGTAAATTGGGGTCTCCTACCTTCGTTTGCTGTCTAGGAGTACTTGCCTTCTTTGGATTTGGTATTCATGGGGTGACCTGGGGGTGATGGCTTTCTGGGAGTGTGGAGGCGTTCCAAATACGGCTTTATAAACCCTACTGCAGCTTCTTGCAGCTGCCCCGGTGGATATATGCTAGGCGCTGTGGGTGTGGCGCTCATAGGATCATATGGGGATGAGGGAACAGACTGGGTATATGCCAGGCGCTGTGGGCGTGGTGCTCATAGGATCATATGGGGATGAGGGAACCGACTGGGTATATGATAGGTGCTGTGGGCGTGGTGCACATAGGATCATATGGGGATGGGGGAACAGACTGGGTATATGCTAGGCACAGTGGGCGTGGTGCTCATAGGATCATATGGGGATGAGGGAACAGACTGGATATATGCTAGGCACAGTGGGCGTGGTGCTCATAGGATCATATGGGGATGGGGGAACAGACTGGATATATGCTAGGCACAGTGGGCGTGGTGCTCATAGGATCATATGGGGATGAGGGAACAGACTGGGTATATGCCAGGCACAGTGGGCGTGGTGCTCATAGGATCATATGGGGATGGGGGAACAGACTGGGTATATGCTAGGCACAGTGGGCGTGGTGCTCATAGGATCATATGGGGATGGGGGAACAGACTGGGTATATGCCAGGCACAGTGGGCGTGGTGCTCATAGGATCATAAGGGGATGGGGGAACAGACTGGGTATATGCTAGGCACAGTGGGCGTGGTGCTCATAGGATCATATGGGGATGGGGAACAGACTGGATATATGCTAGGCACAGTGGGCGTGGTGCTCATAGGATCATATGGGGATGGGGGAACAGACTGGATATATGCTAGGCACAGTGGGCGTGGTGCTCATAGGATCATATGGGGATGGGGAACAGACTGGATATATGCTAGGCACAGTGGGCGTGGTGCTCATAGGATCATATGGGGATGGGGGAACAGACTGGGTATATGCCAGGCACAGTGGGCGTGGTGCTCATAGGATCATATGGGGATGGGGGAACAGACTGGGTATATGCTAGGCACAGTGGGCGTGGTGCTCATAGGATCATATGGGGATGGGGAACAGACTCGGTATATGCCAGGCGCTGTGGGCGTGGTGCTCATAGGATCATATGGGGATGGGGAACAGACTGGATATATGCTAGGCACAGTGGGCGTGGTGCTCATAGGATCATATGGGGATGGGGAACAGACTGGATATATGCTAGGCACAGTGGGCGTGGTGCTCATAGGATCATATGGGGATGGGGGAACAGACTGGGTATATGCTAGGCACAGTGGGCGTGGTGCTCATAGGATCATATGGGGATGGGGAACAGACTGGGTATATGCTAGGCGCAGTGGGCGTGGTGCTCATAGGATCATATGGGGATGGGGGAACAGACTGGGTATATGCTAGGCACAGTGGGCGTGGTGCTCATAGGATCATATGGGGATGGGGAACAGACTGGATATATGCTAGGCACAGTGGGCGTGGTGCATATAGCATCATATGGGGATGGGGGAACAGACTGGGTATATGCTAGGCACAGTGGGCGTGGTGCTCATAGGATCATATGGGGATGAGGGAACAGACTGGGTATATGCCAGGCACAGTGGGCGTGGTGCTCATAGGATCATATGGGGATGGGGGAACAGACTGGGTATATGCCAGGCACAGTGGGCGTGGTGCTCATAGGATCATATGGGGATGAGGGAACAGACTGGGTATATGACAGGCACAGTGGGCGTGGTGCTCATAGGATCATATGGGGATGGGGTGAACAGACTGGGTATATGCCAGGCACAGTGGGCGTGGTGCTCATAGGATCATATGGGGATGGGGGAACAGACTGGGTATATGCCAGGCACAGTGGGCGTGGTGCTCATAGGATCATATGGGGATGGGGGAACAGACTGGGTATATGCCAGGCACAGTGGGCGTGGTGCTCATAGGATCATATGGGGATGGGGGAACAGACTGGGTATATGCTGGGCGCAGTGGGCGTGGTGCACATAGGATCATATGGGGATGAGGGAACAGACTGGGTATATGCCAGGCACAGTGGGCGTGGTGCTCATAGGATCATATGGGGGAACAGACTGGGTATATGCTAGGCGCTGTGGGCGTGGTGCACATAGGATCATATGGGGATGGGGGAACAGACTGGGTATATGCCAGGCGCTGTGGGCGTGGTGCTCATAGGATCATATTGGGATGAGGGAACAGACTGGGTATATGCCAGGCACAGTGGGCGTGGTGCTCATAGGATCATATGGGGATGGGGGAACAGACTGGGTATATGCTAGGCACAGTGGGCGTGGTGCTCATAGGATCATATGGGGATGAGGGAACAGACTGGGTATATGCCAGGCACAGTGGGTGTGGTGCTCATAGGATCATATGGGGATGGGGGAACAGACTGGATATATGCTAGGCACAGTGGGCGTGGTGCATATAGGATCATATGGGGATGGGGGAACAGACTGGATATATGCTAGGCACAGTGGGCGTGGTGCATATAGGATCATATGGGGATGGGGGAACAGACTGGATATATGCTAGGCACAGTGGGCGTGGTGCATATAGGATCATATGGGGATGGGGGAACAGACTGGGTATATGCTAGGCACAGTGGGCGTGGTGCACATAGGATCATATGGGGATGGGGGAACAGACTGGGTATATGCTAGGCACAGTGGGCGTGGTGCATATAGCATCATATGGGGATGGGGGAACAGACTGGATATATGCTAGGCACAGTGGGCGTGGTGCTCATAGGATCATATGGGGATGAGGGAACAGACTGGGTATATGCCAGGCACAGTGGGCGTGGTGCATATAGCATCATATGGGGATGGGGGAACAGACTGGGTATATGCCAGGCACAGTGGGCGTGGTGCTCATAGGATCATATGGGGATGGGGGAACAGACTGGGTATATGCCAGGCACAGTGGGCGTGGTGCTCATAGGATCATATGGGGATGGGGGAACAGACTGGGTATATGCCAGGCACAGTGGGCGTGGTGCTCATAGGATCATATGGGGATGGGGGAACAGACTGGGTATATGCCAGGCACAGTGGGCGTGGTGCTCATAGGATCATAAGGGGATGAGGGAACAGACTGGGTATATGCCAGTCACAGTGGGCGTGGTGCTCATAGGATCATATGGGGATGGGGAACAGACTGGGTATATGCTAGGCACAGTGGGCGTGGTGCATATAGGATCATATGGGGATGGGGGACAGACTGGGTATATGCCAGGCACAGTGGGCGTGGTGCTCATAGGATCATATGGGGATGAGGGAACAGACTGGATATATGCTAGGCACAGTGGGCGTGTTGCTCATAGGATCATATGGGGATGAGGGAACAGACTGGGTATATGCTAGGCACAGTGGGCGTGGTGCTCATAGGATCATATGGGGATGGGGGAACAGACTGGGTATATGCCAGGCACAGTGGGCGTGGTGCTCATAGGATCATAAGGGGATGAGGGAACAGACTGGGTATATGCTAGGCACAGTGGGCGTGGTGCTCATAGGATCATATGGGGATGGGGGAACAGACTGGATATATGCTAGGCGCAGTGGGCGTGGTGCTCATAGGATCATATGGGCATGGGGGAACAGACTGGATATATGCCAGGCACAGTGGGCGTGGTGCTCATAGGATCATATGGGGGAACAGACTGGGTATATGCTAGGCGCAGTGGGCGTGGTGCTCATAGGATCATATGGGGATGGGGGAACAGACTGGATGTATGCCAGGCACAGTGGGCGTGGTGCTCATAGGATCATATGGGGATGGGGGAACAGACTGGGTATATGCCAGGCACAGTGGGCGTGGTGCTCATAGGATCATATGGGGATGGGGGAACAGACTGGGTATATGCTAGGCGCTGTGGGCGTGGTGCTCATAGGATCATATGGGGATGAGGGAACAGACTGGGTATATGCCAGGCACAGTGGGCGTGGTGCTCATAGGATCATATGGGGATGAGGGAACAGACTGGGTATATGCCAGGCACAGTGGGCGTGGTGCTCATAGGATCATATGGGGATGAGGGAACAGACTGGGTATATGCCAGGCACAGTGGGCGTGGTGCTCATAGGATCATATGGGGATGAGGGAACAGACTGGGTATATGCTAGGCACAGTGGGCGTGGAACAGATTTCATTTTTCGCACAAAGTCGAATTCTTCTATATGTTAGTAATCAACATGAATGACCAAAGTAGCATGCTCGATATTTTGTGAACAAACCATCACCCAGTGGAAAAACTATTAGTGCTCACTCTGAACTTACTACAAAATATCTGAATGATTGCTGCCGCCAACTGCAAAAAACATAAAGCAATGTTGGTAATAGGATGATGCCCGAAGGTTAAACTTAGCATCGAGGTCTGACATCAACATACCTTTAGATCATAATTCTTTGCTCGTGTCACACCGATATATTCAAGAAGTACATGGATGTAACCTGAAAGTAAGATTCACAAATTAGAGAACTGTGCATGTGAGTATATATGAGCGTAATCAAGTCTTGATATGCTCCTATGTTCACCAAAAAAAGATGGTAGCAAAAAATGACAAGCGATCAGTCTATGAGTATCGAGGAGTCCGAGGTTACTGAAAAAAAAATGACTGATCTATCACCAAGTAACATTATCAAGAGGGATTAACCGTCATTCTCAATGTGCTCACCTGAAAATTGAGAACACAACATTCCACAATGAAAGAAGTGGAAATTCGAAGTACTGTAGTTAATCTGAAATGCGAAAATGAACACAAGTAAAGAAAGTCTTTCTTAAATAAACGGAGAAGTACTGTGTTCGAGACGAGTGCTCACCTAATCACTCATGGTAACCTTTAGCATAAACAACTGGTCGGCAGATAGATTACCATCATGTGCTTCAGCATCAACGCGCAGTTGATCTTAAATAAGGGAAAAGCGCAAGTTAAAAGGGAATCGAGAAAGCCTTAAATCAATCGAAAATGGTGTTCTTACCAGGATCATAAAGTGTAACTCCTCTGCTCACGTCTAGTTCGAGGCACAGAACGCCAGGAAGACTACGGATTCAGGTAGCGGTCAAATCCCTGTTATGATGAGTCACATGGTGTAAACGAAGAACACGGAAGAAAGACTATCCTTCTCTCCGTGTTCATAATACGTGCGAATAAATATATAACGATGGACACGTTTGCATTAGGAAATTCCTATGTTCTAGTGAAGTAATGAAAAGATGATAACGCGAATTGGAAAAAGAAAAAAACGTTTCATAACTTTGAGACGTGGTACTTATATCGAAATAATGTATAGAGAAGACGGACATCATTGATCGAGTCTTAGTTGTACTCATAGACAACGGACTCTATTAGAAGAAAACGGGCTCTCTGAATGAAAAATAAGTGACCCGATGTATTTGAACTGTAGTCCAATTCCAAAAATAGTGAACATATGCAGTGATAGATAAATGTTAGTATAAAGTTGCTGAACACCATCTAAAAGACTTCCAGTTCTAGTTACGAAGTCAGTCTGACCAGTGCTTATCACAATAATAAGAGCATTGATCATCCACAAATAACAGTGTGTTGGCAATAACAATAAATAAAACAGTAACACCACTAGCTAACCACCTGATTTGTCCCTTCTGAGTGTACTATCTCTGGTATTTTGGAAAAACCTTTGGTGCAATGTGTTTGAATGTAAAACATGCTGATGGCTTCTTTAGAGGAAACATGACATTTCAAGTTTATCATTGAGTCCTAATGGGGTCATAGTTTGTAATTTTTTTATCCAGAACACTTCTCTTTGAAGAAGTTTTTTAGAATTGTCTGCCCCTAGTTGTTTGGTAACCTGTTCAATTATTTGGAATTTCAATTGAGCAATTGTGTGACGTAGTACAATCCAGTGGGTTTCAAGAGGGAAAGTTAGATTCCCAGTGCGTATCCTACTTCTGTGTTCGGACAGGCGAATTTTCATTTTTCTTTCGGTTTTTCCCACATATAAAAGTCCACAAGGACATTTGATGATGTAAACAACATGTTCTGAGTCACAAGTGGTGCGATTTTTCAATTTGATTTTGGTCCCTGTACGGGGATGTAACAGTATGTCTCCCAAAATTGCGTTGTTGCAATATATACAGTTTAAGCACTTATGAGTGCCTGATTTTATTGGTGGTTTGCTAGTTTCTGCTCTGCCCTTATTGGAAAGGATTTCCTTAATGTTTTGTGCTCTGGTATATGCAAATAAAGGTTATTCTGCGAATAATTTTTGAAAATCCTTTTCAGTTTCAAGTAGATCCCAACGTTTCATGATAATTTGTTTGATGTCTCTTGATGTTGTGGAATATTTTTAAACAAACACCATACGTTTGGTTGGCATTCCCTTGGTTTTTTCCAAAAGTTTTTTATGAGGCTTCAGTCTTGCTTTTTCCATTTTATTGTTTACAAGAGTTTCAGGGTATCATCTGTCTAAGTAGTTTTGTTTTTGTTGTAAGAAAGTTTCTTCACAAGTTTTGGAGTCTGATGAGATACGACAAATTCGTAAGAATTGGGATACTGGTAGATTGTTGATCAGAGAAGGAGGATGAAAGCTGCTGTACAATAGAGCGTTGTTTTTATCTGTAAAGTTCTTGTATACTCTTGTATGTAGAGTGCCATTTGCTAATTCTATGAAAACGTCCAAAAATGGTAATTATTTCCTGCTGATAGTGTGTGTGAATTGGATTCTCGGGTCAACCAAATTAAGGCTGCGTATGTTGTTCAATAGTGAAAGTTCGGAGCCTTTCCAGATTAAGAACATGTCATCTGTGTATCTTCTGAAGAAGATTAAACCTTCTCTTCAAGTGATGTCTGTTAGAATGAAATCATTTTCAAATTTCGCCATGAATGTATTAGCGTAGGCAGGTGCTCCCGGAAACCCCATAGAGGTTCCGTTGAGTTGGATGTAAAATTTGTCCTTCCAGGTGAAGTAACTATTCTGTAAACAAAATTCTAGGAGTTGAAGGATAAAACATTTCGGTACATCACGGTTCTCATCACTCAACAAGGCCCATTCAACTGCTTCTAAACCGCTAGCATGGGAAATTGAAGTATACAATGCGACCACGTCTATGGTACAGAGAATCCAATCTTCAGATACTGGTTCTGGAATGTTGTTTAGACTGCGAAGAAAATCTGTAGTATCTTCGATGTAAGTTGTCCATTGCTGAACAAATGGTTGTAGATAATGATCTATAAATCTTCCTGGGTTTTCAAATATGGATTCACATCCTGAAACGATCGGCCTGAAGGGAGGATCCGTGAGGCTTTTGTGAATCTTAGGTAAAAGGTATATCCTTGGTCTTCTTGGAAATAGATTGAGTAAAAACCTTTTTGTTGTGGAGTCAGACCAAATTAGTTCCTCTGCTTTATTCAGGATTTCTTTTAGATTCTTTGTGATTTCGAATGTTGGGTCAGTAGTTAGGTTTCCATACGTGGTTGTGTCATTCACATGTTCGAAGACTTTCCGTTCGTAATGATCTGTATCAATGATTACTAAACCTCCTCCTTTGTTTGCTTTTTGAAAAGTTATGTCTCGGTATTCTTCTGACTCAATGGTATTGTATTAAGGTTGAGGCATGCAGCCGTTGATTAAGCTCTTTTCTAGTCAGGTATTCTAGTTGTCTCAACTGCTGCGTGACTGTGCCACTTTGTGCGTCAAAGGATTTTGTTTCTTTGATGAGATTGTATATTTGATCAGCTTCATCCGCTGTATAACCTATGGTAGATGTTCTGTTTTCCGTGATGCTTGAGATTGTGTCAAATGACATTGTTAATCAATGGTGCTGCTTTACCACGTTTGCAGTAGTAATATAAATGATGAAAGTGGGTGGAGAAGCGCACTCAGTTACAATGATAAGTCTATGTGTTAATTTGATATGTGTGCAATGTTAGAATTATGCCTACTGAGCATATATGCAACTGAAAAATGTGAGTGGCCTAGCCCCTTCTCAGGCAACTAGGACTCTAACATGCAACAACCATGACAATTGTCATATGCAATATCTACAAATGTAATCAAAAACCATTGTACAAATCAATTTCAACAAAGAGATTCATGGGTATCTTAATCATACATCTGATTTCAGCAGATACAGCTTGTTTTCATACATTAAAGCAGATATGAACATAAACAAGTGCTTCAATTAAAAATAACTACAATCCAACCCTATGCATTTCGGGACCAAGTCCCTTCTTCAGGGGTTATCTGTAAAAGAGAAAATTAAGAAGAAACAAAATTCATTTTTCGCACAAAGTCGAATTCTTCTATATGTTAGTAATCAACATGAATGACCAAAGTAGCATGCTCGATATTTTGTGAACAAACCATCACCCAGTGGGAAAACTATTAGTGCTCACTCTGAACTTACTACAAAATATCTGAATGATTGCTGCCGCAAACTGCAAAAAATATAAAACAATGTTGGTAATAGGATGATGCCCGAAGGTTAAACTTAGCGTTGAGGTCTGACATCAGCATACCTTTGTAGTGTGCCCATGTTCTGTTACTGGCGCTTGTGTAGTGTGCCCATGTTATTTACTGGATCTTGTGTAGTGTGCCCATGTTACTCGTGCTTGTGTAGTGTGCCCATGTTATGGTACTGGTGCTTGTGTAGTGTACCCATGTTACTGGCGCTTGTGTAGTGTGCCATGTTACTGGCGCTTGTGTAGTGTGCCATTGTGAGAAGTTGGCCTGGCATATGATGTCCACTATTCTAGTGGGCACCTTGCACCAGTCCAAATGGCCCTTATAGAAAGCTATCCTAGTGGTAGCTGTGGAGAGCAGCCTTCAGGCTAAGACTTTGAGGCTAGTTAAGCAAGTTGTTTTACCAGTCTATAATCTCTTGAATGATCAAATGAAAGCACACCACACAAGGTATATGTCAAATATATATGTATTTAATCTAAACACAACCCTTCTGGTCTCTCTATGAGGTGAGAGGTAAAAGTACAATACAAGGAATTTAATTAGCATAAGATAAGCTGCACAGTATACATTATGCCCTGGGGGCCTCACAAACCATATACTAAAATAGTGGTTTAAGAACCACGTGAGAGACAGAAAGCAGACCTAGGGCCCATAGAACCCATGGGGCAACCAGGAACCACCCGAGGTTAGGATGCAGAAGGCCCACGGGGGACACATGCAGTGTCTAAACACAGCCGAGGATCATCATTGACTTTCTAGGGAGAACTAACAAGTTACACATTTTAAAGATTAAGGACATTTAGAGGTGAACTGCGATGGAACCCTTTTAGACTTAGGCACTTCGAGAGTCAAGACCCACGGGAGCACCGGAGTACTCGAGTTACCTCATGGAAGCCGGGTGCATAGGTGTCTTTTGATGTCGGGTTTTGTCGTCAATTCCAATGGAGAGCTGCGACGAAATTCTGCAGACGACCAGGAGAAGAGTGTCCGGGTGGATCCAAGGGTGGATCGGAGATCTGAAGAACCTGAACGCAGAGGGGACAGCGTCTGGGTCACTAGCCAGTGACCAGGATGGCGATAGGAAGATACCCCCCGATACCCCCCGATGTTGGGTGTTTTCAGGTGAAGGAGGTGAAGCTTGACTCTTCAGCCACGAGGTCCAGGAGGTGTCGATGATGACCAGGAGCTGGAGTCGAGCTGATGCACGAAGGATCTCGAGTGCTGCAGCATCAGAATCTGGATTGGATCCAACAAGCCTTGGCAATAGCAATCCATGCAAGATGACAAGATTGGCTTTGTTTCAGACCAGCAAGGTCTGGGGGACTCCTCCTTCGGAGAGGAGTGTGAGCACGTCTAGAGCAACCAGAAAAGCTCAAGAAACAAAGGATTGTCCTTCGTGGGGGCTCCCTAGCGAAAAGACTAGGAACTGGGAAGGCGCCTTGAGCTGAAATGCACAAAGCGGGCTCAAGGAGCACTCTTGGAGTGTAGGCCTCTGAGCTTCAGTGCAAAAGGTGCTCGGGGCAGGGGCTTCAAATACCCCAATGCACAACTTCGGGATACCTCGGGAAGCAGAGAGAGAACAGCTAGACTGTGGTCCTGATTAGCAGGGCCACAACCAGACTAAAGTCGAAAAACCAGTGAAACACGGCAAAAAGTGGGAGTAAATCATAGGAAGCAGATCCTACTCTCCTACACAGCCCCACCACCCAACGCAAGGACATTAAACTAACCTTGACCAGTTGAGTCTTCATATTCTAAGTGGAAATATCTGGAGAGTCCATCTGCATTGGCATGGTTACTCCCAGGTCTATGTTCCACTGTAAAGTTCATCCCCTATAGGGGAATGGACCACCTGAGTAGTTTGTGATTTTCACCCTTCATCTGTTTTAGCGTTAAGAGGGGCTTATGGTCTGTTTGAACTGTTTGAGCCTCCCCTACTAAAAGCTACTGGCTGGTCCTGACCTTCATCATTCAATTGTGACAGCACTGCCCCTACCTCCAACTAAGAGTCCGTGTGGTGGAGAGGATCACACCCTGCACTGACCCATCTTGCTGCCCTGCGCACAGGAGGTCAGGAAGAGGCTCATTCTCCTCTTCCGTTCCAGCATCTGTGGCCAGAAGCATGCCCGCTTCTTACCTCTCAAAGTGGGGCTTCAGGCGGGTAACATACAGGACCCGCAAGGGGTTCCTGGGAGACTGCAGGTCCAAATAGGTAGCAGGACTCTTGCGCTCCACTGCCTCAAATGGTCCGGTCCACATATCCTGGAGCGCACAGGGCTCCACTGGGGCGATGACCAAAACTTTTGATTAGGCTGAAACTCGATGGTATTCTAATCATGCCAGCATTTCATCTCTTCCTGGCTGGCTTCCAGATTTTCTTCTGCAAGCTTTCTGAAATGCTGAGTCTTGTTCCTGAAGGCCAGCATGTAACTAAACACATCCTGGGGAGGTTTCCTGGGAGATTGCTCCCAGCCTTCCTTGACCAGACTCAAAGGTCCTCTTACCAGGTGACCATAGAGCAGTTCAAAGGGACTGAACCCTAGGGATTTCTGTGGCACCTCACGGTAAGCAAACAACAGGCATGGTAAGAGGACGTCCCACTTACGTGTCTTGGGCTCTTTTAGGCCTGTAATCATACCCTTAAGGGACCGGTTCAATCTCTCAACCAGGCTGTTTCCTTGGGGGTTGTAAGGAATATTAAACTTGTAAGTTACCCCACACTCCTCCCAAAAAAGACTTCATATATTTGGAAATGAAGTTGGTTTCCCTGTCGCTCACCACCTCTCGCGGGAATCCCATGCGGGAGAAAATCCCCATCAGTGCCCATCCCACCATGTGGGCCGTCACTGTCGTGAGCGCAATGGCTTCAGGGTACCGGGTGGCATGGTTCACCAGACCAGGATAAACCTGTTGCCCATGGCTGTCTTGGGGTCTAGAGGTCCCACAATGTCAATGCCCACTCGCTCTGTAGTGTAGTTCCTATAGTCCCGATAGGCTCTGCGCATTGGAATACTATATTCAGCAGTGTAGACGTAGGACTGAGGTTAACTAGGTCTCTACTGACTATATTAGACTTAAGTTTTTGCCAGCTAGCTCAGAGGTCACTAGAAACTTTCTCGAATAAGCGAGGAGGAGTTTAACCTCCCTGGATAGACAAGAAGGGATTTAGTTTCTAACAACCATAAAACATGGCAACTTTGCTCTCCCTGATTAAGAGTATATCTCTAGAGTCGTGTGAAAACAAAAGACAGCTATTTCACTCAGTCATAAGTGCGTACTTAGTTTCACCAGATTGCAGAGAAAAGAGAGACGGGCGTTTTCAATAAAAGGTATTATTTATTGAGCCGTCTCCTTCCTCATACAAGAGAAATGAATTGCTACAATTGCAATACTTATAGTAAAGTAAAGTGCATACAGTAAAAGCAGGATTATAAAATAATACTGTGAAAGCATTGATATGGTTTCTTAGCCATATGATACTTTAAAATGGATAAAATATATACATACATATATACATTGACTAATCGTACTCAACTGGTGCTTCTAAATACGCCTACCCCTGTGTACCTGACCTAAGCCTAATACGTGGGAAGGAGTAAGTAAGTAGCAGTTTAAGTTAAGTTTGTTTTGCCAAGAATCTGACTCAAGAATTCTCTGTAAGGGTTTAGTCAGTTCAGTACCTGGGTATTAGAAGGCAGGAGGGCTGGTATCTCTCTCTCAGGACTCGATATCCCAGTCACCCGCAAGGGTAAGCTGGAAGCGCCGGAGCTGGATTTTCTCGGCAGGAGAAAAGACAGCGTCTGTCTCAGCGCGTCAAAAGGGAGGGGCAGCGTCCGTGGGCTCTCGCATCAGCTGGGCTCTTGGGCAAGTAGTAGCTGCTCCACATTCACCACCACCGTGTCCTTGCTTAAGGCAGCGTTGGTATTTTTATACCTGAAAGGTGCCGGGTTTGACGTAAGGCTGGACATAAGACGTCAATAAAGATGTCACTAAGAACTGGTCGTTCTTACAGTGCTTTACAGGAGTTCTCGGACGAAATCAAAACAAAGGCAATGGGGATTTCCCAGGTTGCTGGTGGCTTGGTTTTGTTTCAGAACTCGGTGTGCTTTCTAGGGGGCTGGAGGAGTAGGCTTGCTTAATGTGACAGCATGTGCTACGACTGAATTATGAATAGGGTTTTTATGCCGTTGTAGGGATATTATTGATTTATAACCGGACAAGGGCGTTAAATAGAAATATCGATTCAGGTCCCTAGGTAAACACACTACACCCTCTCCACGAATTAATGCCCATCATTACTAAAATTTAAGCAATAGTAAACATAACGGTGCATGTGTATACCGATCCACCCCAAAATACATATATATTTTTTTGTGGTTTTTTTGCATTTGAAATGGTGTATGCGAAATACATGAAAACGAGTATAGGTACTGTATGTTTTTCAAGCATAGTAATAATTCATTAAACTAAGATGCATATATATATCAGCTGAATGATTTTTGCGAAAATTACACATGAAATGGCTCTTATTACAGAAAAGAAGTGCGAGACCATTTCATCACATGTAAATACAGTTATTTGTAAATATGCTAGAGGCTGAGGTAATATATTGTCTCTAGAGTTCCTAAAAATAGAAGGCTCTGTTCTCTGAGAATAGCTCTACTTTAAGCAGAGTACAATGTGCCAAAAAAAAGTAAATATTTTGGAATCGAGGAAAAAAAATAATTTCGTTTTTCAGGGGAAGAAGAAAAAATAGTTCCAAATATTTTCAGTAGCTTTTGTTTATCAAAGCCGAAGGCCGAATTCAGAGTTCAGGGAACGCTGTGTGCTCGTTTGCTTTAAAGTTATTCTTTCTGTTCAGGGGAGAACATCATTTCAGACAGACTTTCAAAAAACAGTTTACCGCTTCAGGTGAAAGTTCGACCAAGTTGGAAAATGTCACTATCATGCAGTCTTGAGCATGATTGCTTTAATTGATGACAGGATGAGCACTGCTCACAGAAGGTCGTACCTGGTTGATGCTGCTCTCATCTTGCACTTCACTACCCTCTAATCGCAGTGGTGAAGTTTCCACGAATGCCGTCATCAGGATAGGCAACCGCTGGGGACAACACGATGCATGAGCCGTTACAGGACTTAGCAAAGTATCTGTATCCAATGGTACTTCTGATTGTAGAGTGAGTGAGACAGACGTCTAACACGCATTCTTCTCCGCACAGCATACATCTTAACACAGGTAAGATACAATTCTGCCAGATGGGTCTGAATGAAAGAAACCAGGTCATATTCAGATCTCTTAGCCGTGCTAATCCAAGGACTTTAGTTATGCGGTCCCGATAGCGTATAGCTAGGATTGTTTCTTCCATTGTTGCTGGAGTCTTGTCTGTGACATGGCTTGCCATAACGAAGCAGGAGAATCAAAAATAAAATGCCTGCTACGAGTCCCAACAGGAGTGGAAGGCCGCCAAAGACCGAATGGACAAAATTAGGAAAAATGCCCAGGACTGCTTTGAAGGGTGTTAACAGTCCCGAAAAAATTGTCTTAAATACATGTGGGATACCATTCGTATCAGACATGTTTAAGATTTGGCTTAGCATTTCCGCGAAATGTAAGGGGCAATTTGTTGATAATAGTGCATGTATCTCTGCCGTTGTCCTTGCAACTTGAAGATCATACGTTTCTTTCGATGACGTCAAGGGCACAGTCGTCTGTAGAAGAACAGACTTCATTCTGCTTAAAGTATCAATTCGAATAGAAAAGATATTCCAAATGGGCCAAATTTTTCCCTCCCTGTCTGGAGTGCTGTTCGGATACAATACTTGCATACAGCAAGTGACCATGGACGAAACGCTTACGAGATAAGCTCTTCCTGGCACCAAGCCACAACATCTGTGGTCCACTATTAGAATGTAGCTCCCGTTTGAAAGCCGTCTAAAAAATGGCTCTATTCGAGTTGCAGGTGTGCCATGCTGGTGGCATGAAAGGTTATTTGAAGTCCCCTCACAGGCCCCATGTAGATTTATACCCTGACACAGAAGTATACCACTTAGTGACCTTTTACAATTATCACCACTAAGAAATACATTCTGTCCTTTTTCACTATAACATGTGTGTGTGTAAGGTAATTTCCATGATGACTTAATGTATCCTTTACCCAACCTTTCATACTGGCCTGCTTGTATATACTCTTGGCAGTATCGAAATTGGAAAGTTGTTATCGGAATAGTTATGATTCCGTGTATTATCCATTCAATGACAGGTCGTTCTGACATTGTCAATGGTAATCTCTCAAGTTTCTCAATGCTCAGAATTGTATAGTCTGCTCCTTTTTGTGCCAAGCTGATTTGTGTATCAGTAAGGTTAAAGATAGAGAATAATGACGTTGTGTTGATTAAACGCCAGGGCACGTAGCCTGAACGCAGATTTTGTAACGTCCAGCCAAGCTGTACAATAGAACGTAATTGGGACTGACCATGTTGTAACATTAGTAAGTCCTGCTCTATTATATCAATTGCAGATGATACAATACTGTCCAGTGAATATATTCTGGAAGACAGAGTCATTAACCCATTGTCCACAACAGAAAGTGATTTTTTCAAATTAATACGGTCAATTTCCCGTATTTTTTCTGCTGTTTCAATTTGTGTTTCTTTCCAAGCCTCGTTGTATGCCGCATATATAGTAGCCGCTAGGAAACGTTTTTCACGCTGGTTGCGTGGTCCCAGTATGAAATCACGTAAGTCAGCACCTTCTTTAAGTAAAGTCAAGTGTTGCCTAATTTCTGCCAGTGTGGATGTCTGTAGCCATTCGAGGCAGACTTTTCCTACACTGTATGTTGTAACTATCCCTGGATGTTGTCTCTGGGAGTATCTAGGGTCTGGCCTGGTCAATTTGAACCCCTGTATTTTGTTCAGTAATCTATCTTGACAGTTATTTGTGTCTGTGGGCCAGATCAACCATTTTTTCCAATCAGGATGTGTTCTGTTCTGGTTAAAAATATGGGATACGTCTATCTCAACATCTGTAGTGCTATTTATGTCAGATGTTGGCTTTGGAATAGACGGTTTATTTAAGTCTTTAATTTTGGCTAGGCCAAGACAGGTTGTCTGTTGAATTGTGTCATTCAAGAATATAATTTGTTCTGGGATCATGCAGGCTCTGAATAATGATTCTATACCTTGGACCTGCCAATCTCTGGTACCCCAGATGGTTTTTGTTTCAATGTTATTTTTCCAAAAATCAAAAACAAATGTATTCATTTTTTCACAAAAAAATTCTGAATAGATTAATTTAGTGTTTGTCAGCATAGTTTTCATTCCTGTTCTATTTCACAGTTTGAAATAAAATGTTTCTGCATCACTTGTGTTAAACCCTGAGAAGTATGGGAATTTATCATAAAATGTTTTTGAACTGCCTTTTGGTGGAGTTGCACAATGTTCCCATTGATTATAATTAAAAACGTTTCTCGGTTGAGCAGATTTATGCAAATAATGGTTAGCACAGTGATTGTAGCAGTATATCTGTTCATAACTTGATGAACCCTGTAAATAATCATGATCTGTAAATTTTGCTGACATAACCAAATCTGACATCATATCATTAATACTTTCAAAGTCCCAATCATCAGAGAATGTGCTCAGTTTTACAAAGTCACTTAATAAAACCTTGAATTGATGTGGATACTTCAAGAGCTCGACCGGGCCATAAATTTCGTAATCTGTTTTGTCTCATGCTACCCCACCGGGTATTGGATTCGCTTTGAAATTTACTGATGATAGTTCTCTTTTCTCGATGTGGGATGACTTGTGTGGCTTTAGGACCAAGTTGATGTTCTGACTTGCTGTGTCCATTGTACTATATTGTCCCTCAATGAAATGTCCCAAGCACAGTACCATGATGAGCCAAAGCAGGAGGAAAAGTACACCTAACACAATCCAAAATTCAATCCATGGAGAAATCAGATAGGTTTCTTTGAGTTGATGAAAGAGTTCTGTTGCTTTGTCTTTAAAAGTCTTTGTAGTTGGCTGTTCTTCAAGTTCGCTAGGATCCTCAGAAAAGTCATCGAAATTGATGAAGTAGCCTGATGCAGTTCTATCAATTGTTGGAATTGCTTCTGGATTTTCGTTTGCTTTTGGAATTTTCTTTGTTTCATTAGCATAGTCTGTGGCTACGTCGTTGTAGACAGGTGTTTCTTGATGAACTGTTATAATTTGGGTTTTAAGAGGCATAAGTTCCATGGCTTTGTTGCATAGTCCTTGTTGATTCACTGTAGATTTATCAAATGTGATTAGTCTCTCAGTTTGAACCTCTTGTATTGTAGCAAACTTTGGTGTTCTGCTATTTCTTGGGAGTCCACTTGGCCTACTACTTATTATTGGCCACATGATTGTGGTTTAACCAGGTCGATGGATACAACTCGGTTCTCCTTTTTACCAGCAAGGGGTGGTAGTACAACTGATCTGTTCCGTTGACAGCTAAGACAGGTACTGCTTTTCTGTAAGAAGGCCCAAATTCCTTCTTCACCGCGATTTTCTCTCTGACCAGATCCCCAATCTTTGGAATCCAGACAGGCCTTGCTGGGACAGGTGGTTTCTCTTCAGTGGCTGTTGGCTGCTGTTTTAACTTTATGTTGCTCAGGTCTTTTCTTGTTTCATTTAAGTCCTGTAAAATAGCCAAACGATCTTTGATATCAAAGCATTTTCCTTCTACCACTGAAGTCTGACTATCAAGGTCCTGGATATGCATTCTAGTCCCGAACAATAGTACGTACGGACTGAAACCTTTTAGAGAATTTCTTGGCAGATTATTAAGACTACGTTGGACACTTGTTAAATCTTTGACCCACCCATCACCCGAACCTAATACCTTTGCCGTTATAGATTGCTATATGTCTCCGTTTTTTCTTTCCACCATCCCGTTTCCCTCAGGAAGGAAGTGACAAGATTACCGCAATGCAATCCCATGCTGGTCATCGCCTCTTTATAAGCTCGAGAGCTAAAATTATGACCCTAGTCAGAATGCAGCATGCCAATTGCGTATATGCCGATATAGACTCGCAAATCTTTTATAACAGTTCTGGCGTCAGCCGAGAGCTGGGGTCTACATTTTAAGTGAAACTAGTCTCTATATGTTAATATGACGCATTATTCCTACTGGGTTTTGCGTATAGATAGCCTTATGCTATCTAAAAGAAGGGCCATGGCAATACACCGGCCGGTTCGCCACTGCGATCTCTGTTGCAGTCTGGGCAATTTATTGCAAATTTGTGATGTTGCAGGCTCATTCCTGGCCACCAGTATATTGATTGTAATTCTTTCAGAGATTCCTTAATCTTATGGTGTCTTAGACCCTCACCCATGTGTGCGTCTGCTATTAACAAGACTCTCCTGTTCGTGTTTGGAATTACCCTATCCCCCACTCCAGGGATTCGAGCAAAAGGAACGGAGTTTGCATCGATTACGTATGTATAATTGAGTGGATAGTTCACGGGTAATGCTGCACAGTCGCCTTTTGATGACGTTTTTACCGCCAGCATGGTTTCCCCGTCTATGTATTTTTCTGAACGCTTTTTTGTAGCTACGGAAGCCGGTTTAGTTGCTTCCGCTGTGGCTGTCTCAGCCAATGAATTCCCTGTAACGTGAAAGCCATCACGTTGATGACTCAGTGAATGTATCACGTGAGTCTTTTGTAGTTCTTTCTGTAAAAGAACTACTTGTTCCCAAAGCGATATTTGCTTGATTGTGGCACCTGTGTCATCTTTGTAACCGTTTTGAACCCATTTCTGTAAGTCATTATTGTATGATTTGACGCAGTAATGCGAATTGCACACTATTAGTGTCGGGAATTCTCGATTGGCAATATCTAGCGCCATTTTTAAAGCTATTAGTTCAGTTTGTTGACCTGAATTGTCTTTTACAGATTGTGACATTGTTACCAGAGGTCTCAATTTACCTCCGCGCCACCCGCATTTAACAACCTCGCACATGGCGTTATAGGCTTGTTTTCCCCAAACTGAGGGTTGTGCATATCCGTCTGTATATATTACACAGGCGTACTGTTGTATGGGTAGAATGTCGATTGGCAGAGGATATTCTTTTTCATATGTTCGATTTTTCCGTTTTTTCATGTTCGGGCCAAAATAGTATTTCACTTTGTCTGAAGCAAGAGAATTTTCCCATTGTATCCATTTTGGATCTAATGCCACGGTAGTTAAATTACATGGGCTTGTTAATGCCTCAAAGGCTGATTCTGCTGTTAAAACAGTAATCTGTCTGCCTTGGGCTTGGGCTCTTTCTTTTGCTACAGCTGTTTGAACCGCATGTACAATGTTTTCTGCAAGACTGAATGTTTTTTCAGCTTGTGTGTACAAATGTGATTTGTATGCTATTGGTACCATTTCTCCCTCATTAGAGGTTAGGTACGTGAATCCGCATCTTCCTGGGATTACTCGGATTACAAGGTTGCGTGTGTTATCGCGAGTTTGCAATATTGTTTTAGCTAACATGTCTGTTTGCAATGATCTCAAAATTTCTGTGTGTTTTTGAGTCCAATTGATTGGTTTAAAATCTGGTTTTATTAATTCATAGAGAGGTTTAACCCTCTCTGCATAGTTTAGAATGTATGTTCTCCCGAAATTCAGGAAACCTAGAATTGATTGTAAGTTTTTCAGCGTTTTTGGTGCTTGGATTACAGCGCATTTTTCTAAGAAATTGTCTGCCAGGCTTTTGCCTTCACTTGATAATTCATATCCTAAAAAAACAGGACAGTTAGATGGGCAATTCTTGATTTTTTAAAGTTGAATTTGTAACCCTCTGCTGCGAACCCAAGTATTATGGCGTTCACTCTTTTCAAGTGAGTATCCAAGTCATCATCTGTTAGATAGATGTCATCGGCATAAGATAATGCCTCATCATCATACATTTGTAGTAACTCTGTTACTCTTGCTGAGAATAATCCTGGGCTGTTCTTGAACCCCTGTGGGAGTCGACAGAATTTCCTGGGAGCCCATTATTGAGAAAGCGGTCAAATACCTGCTTTCAGGTGCTATGTTTTGACAAAAGAATCCATTAGAGATGTCTAATGTTGTTTTGTATTTTTTGCGCACAATGTTATTCATTAGTGCTGCACTGTGTGAGTTTTGTACTGCAAAAGTTTTGCAACATGAGTTTAGATGTCTGTAGTCCAAAAATTATATGGCAGAAATAACGTCATGAAGATGATGATTCTCCCAAAATTTTTATATCTATTTCGTTGTATTCCTCTAGAATTTCCTTTGCCCATTTTTTAAAGTTGGAGAAAATGACTGGAAGATTTCTTTGGGGGTACAAACGACACCGAAGAGCCTATCAAAAAATGATAACACCTAAGGATAGGGTGGGCTGGGGAGTTTCACATTTCTTTTATTATTATCTAGCATCAGTATTGCAATTCATTTCTCCCTTAATAATTGGTGATAAGGCCCCTATTCTAGATTCCCACTCCCCATCCATATATGAATTGGTTCTAGGGGTAGAGGCGAAGGGTTGCCTATTAAAATTTGTTGAGCCCAGCTATTACAAGAGAACGAAGTTTAAAATCATAAAAACTGCTTTTAAGGTATGGAAATTCATCAAACGAATGTATGACATCCCTAGAATCACAAGATATACCCCCTTGACTTCTCTTCATATTTTCCCATTTGTGGGTACAGACAGTATTATGAAAAGATGGCGCAATTGTGGAATTACTCAGATCAGTGATCTTTTACAGGACAATAAACTCCTATCATTTACTGGACTTCAAAATAAATTTAAACTCACGAATATTGACTACTATAAATATTTACAGTGGCATAGCTACGTTAACTCATTATCTGAGCAAGAACGTATATGCTTACAACGAATTCCCTTGATTGACTCTATGTATCAAAGACGGAAAATTGGCTATTTTTATAATCACCTGTTGTCTCAACATTCTGATGATCTACTTTTTAGACAAAATCTTTGGGCTGAGAAATTGGAATTGAATTCAATTAAGATGGAGGAATCTATTCATTTGGCTAATTCTATCCTGCTCTCAGGAAGGAGTAGAACCCAACACTATATGGTGCTATATGATCTCTATTATACGCCCGCAAAAATCTCAAAATGGGGCTCTTCAGCTGGCTCTGCTTGTAATAGGTGCGGGCTTCATGCAGCGGATAGTGTACATATGTTCTTGTCATGTCCACGTTTAAGTAGAATTCTATTAGAAATTCAACATGTTCTCTCCTTGAGACTAGGATCTTCCGTAATACTCACCTCAGAGCTTGTTTTGATAGGAATATCCTCTGCACAAATGATAGATGATCACAAAAAGTTATTATTTATATCGGTTGGGATTTTCCGCTCATGTGTGACTCAAGATTGGATTAGCCCAGACCCACTCTCCTTCTCTTTTTGGAGAGGGCGTTTGTTGGCAAGATACATTGTGGAACGAGCTATATATAGAACGAAAGGTCGCAAAAGAAGGGCGATGGGAACTAAAATCTGGGAACCGGTTGAGCGATGGATAGCGGGGGAAACTGGGTCAGCACTCTAGTCTATCAGCTTCTTGAGACAAAGATTGTTATTTAATTTAGCGTATAATTCTTTTTGTCATCATATTATGTTTTGGCATTCTTTATTTTGCGTAACTCATGTTGTATATATGAAGTATTGTCTACTGTTTTTCCTTTTTTCTCTTTTCCTTTTATGTAGTTCTAATTATTCAAATATGCTTGTAACCTGATCAACTCGCAATAAAATAATAAAAAAAAAAAAAGAGATGTCTAATGTTGTTTTGTATTTTTTGCGCACAATGTAATTCATTAGTGCTGCACTGTGTGAGTTTTGTACTGCAAAAGTTTTGCAACATGAGTTTAGATGTCTGTAGTCCAAAACTAGATGATATGACTCGTCTGGCTTGGAGACAGGAAACAAAGGATTGTTCATTTGTGAGGTGCATGTTTCAATCACCCCCTGGTATTCAAGTTGATCTAAGATCTCCCTGACCTGTTTTTTAGCTTCTTGCTTAATTGGATACTGTCTTTGTGCAGTTGGTTGACATTTTAACATGGTTTTTATATAATGCAGGAGCTTGGGCTACTGCCCACTTTCTTGCAAGTGTATATTCCTCCTCAACGCTACATCAACCAGACCGGAGGTGGCATCGCCATCGTCCACAGGAACACCATCCGCATCACGACCGACGCCAACGACTCCTTCGCCGCAGCCGAACATCTCCACTTCCAGATTCACACCGACCCTAAGACGACCCTCAGAGGCACCCTCGTCTACAGACCCCCGGGACCACGCACACAATTCAGCGAAGACATCACAGACTTCATCAGCCCGCACGCCCTCCCCTCCACTGACTACATCCTCCTCGGGGACCTCAACTTCCACCTGGAGAACAACAAGGACCGCAACACCACCGCCCTGCTGGAAAACCTCGCCAACCTCGGACTCAAGCAACTGGTCAACACCCCCACCCACTACACCGGCCACACGCTTGATCCCATCTTCTCTTCCAGCAAGTACATCACCTTCAGCCACGCCATCGGACTCCACTGGACCGACCACAGCTGCGTCCACTTCAGCTTCAAAAGATCCATGACCCACCACCACCCGCAACAGGTACCTCACAGGAATTGGAGCAAGATCACCGCAGACCAGCTAACCACCTCCCACAGCCATAGCCCACCCGCCAACACAACGGACCCCAACGAAGCAGCCCGCAACTTCACACAGTGGCTGACCGCCTGCGCCGACGACCTCGTGCCACTAAAGAACCCTCCCAGCAGACCCAGAAGCAAGAAGGCATCCTGGTTCACCGACGACCTCAAGCACTCCAAGAAGACCTGCCTCACCCTCGAGAAAGCCTGGCTCCTCGACCGGACCACCGACAACATGACCGCCCTCAAACACGCTACCCGCAAGCATCACCAGCTCATCCGCACCACCAAGAAGAAATCCCTGAAGGAACGACTGGACAACAACGCCCACGACAGCAAAGAGCTCTTCACTATCGTCAAGGAGTTCTCCAACCCCAGCACCGGCACCAACGACATCACTCCATCACAAGACCTCTGCGACTCCCTCGCCTCGTTCTTCCACCGCAAGATCGCCGAAATCCACAACAGCTTCGGCGCCCCACCCACGCACCCAACCGTCGAACCAACGCCACCCACCGCCACCCTTCGCACCTGGACCACGGTGACCACCGAAGACACAGCCCGCATGATGAACACCATCCACTCCGGATCACCGACCGACCCCTGCCCACACCACGTCTTCAACAAGGCCGGCTCCACCATTGCACCCCAACTCCGGAACATCATCAACGCCTCCTTCAACACCGCCACCTTCCCGGAGAGCTGGAAGCACGCCGAGATCAGCGCCCTCCTGAAGAAACCTACAGCGGACCCCACCGATCTCAAAAACTTCCGCCCCATCTTGCTCCTCCCTTTTCCTGCTAAAGTCATCGAGAAGATCGTCAACAGACAGCTGACCGCCTTCCTCGAGACGAACGGATCCCTCGACCCCTCGCAGTCCGGCTTCAGAGCCAACCACAGCACCGAAACCGCCCTCATCGCAGCCACCGACGACATCCGGACCCTGCTTGACAAGGGGGAAACAGTGGCCCTCATCCTCCTGGACCTCTTCGCTGCGTTCGACACGGTCTGCCACCGCACCCTAGTCCAGCGCCTCAGCAACATCGGTATCCAAGAGAAGGCACTGGAGTGGATCATGTCGTTCCTCGCCGGAAGAACACAAAGAGTCCGCCTCCCCCCGTTTCGCTCCGAGGCCACCGAAGTCATCTGCGGCGTCCCGCAAGGATCTTCACTCAGCCCCACCCTCTTCAACATCTACATGAAACCTCTCGCAGCCATCGCACGCCAGCACAACCTCAACATCATCTCTTACGCCGACGACACCCAGCTGATCCTCTCCCTCACCAGAGACCCCGACACCGCCAGAACCTGCCTACACGAAGGGATGAAAGACGTCGCCGAGTGGATGAAGGACAGCCGCCTGAAACTGAACTCGGACAAGACGGAAGTCCTCATCCTGGGATCTTCGCCCTCCGCCTGGGACGACTCCTGGTGGCCCCCAGCCCTGGGCACCGCACCCAAGCCAACCGACCACGCACGCAACCTGGGTCTTCATCCTGGACCCCTCCCTCTCGATGACCAGACAAGTCAACGCCGTCTCCTCATCGTGCTTCAACACCCTGCGTATGCTTCGCAAGATCTTCCGCTGGATCCCGACCGAGACCAGGAAGACTGTCACCCAGGCACTCGTCAACAGCCGACTGGACTACGGAAACGCCCTCTACGCCGGAACCACAGCCAAGCTACAGAAAAGACTCCAGCGCATCCAGAACGCCTCCGCCCGACTCATCCTGGATGTCCCCCGACGCAGCCACATCTCCAGCCACCTGAGGAACCTACACTGGCTCCCCATCGACAAGAGGATCACGTTCCGGCTCCTCACCCACGCACACAAGTCTCTCCACAACCTGGGCCCCAAGTACCTCAACGACCGCCTGACCTTCTACACGCCCACCCGCCAGCTACGGTCCACCAGCCTCGCCCTCGCAGCCGTACCACGCATCCGAAGAGCCACCGCCGGAGGAAGATCCTTCTCTTACCTGGCTGCCAAGACTTGGAACTCCCTCCCCATCCACCTTCGGCTGACCCAGGACCATTTCGCCTTCAGGAAACAACTCAAGACCTGGCTGTTCGAGCAGTAGCATACCCCTCCCCCCAAGCGCCTTGAGACCCTCCCGGGTGAGTAGTGCGCTATACAAATGGCATGATTGATTGATTGATTGATTGATAGCCTTTTGAAAGGTTATCCCAAAATAGACCCCTTATTTTCCTAGTCTTATCTCCCTCTATACGTAATGTTATTTCGTATATCTTATGAGGTTTGCTAACTCTGGTATCTGCAGTTTCCACCTGAATGTATTCATTCATGTCCACTCTCTCCAGATGATTCATCAGGATCTTGCGAGCTATGCTCACTTCTGCTGCGCTGTCTGGCATTGTCTGAGCCCACTCTCCGTTTTTCAGCTGTGTCCTCAGGATCCTCGGCATGTTTGATTACTTTAATACTGGCTACTTTCTTTTTTGGAAATTGTAATTTTTTACTTTGATGAGCAGGTTCCTTGTCTTTGGACTTGACGTGCTCTTCCCTGTGTTCTGACCGTCCTCTTCTTTCCAATTTCTGCGAGGAAGTCTGAAAAGATCGAGAGGGACGTGTATCAATATCTTGATATCTATCAGGTTTCTTCAAATTATCCCTTTTTCTAAGGTTGTATCTTTTCTCAGAGGGCTCCCTCTGGGGAGACTTGTGTCCTAGGTCCGGAGATCTTTCTTTCCGCCGAGGAGACCTTCCTCTGGACTGGAATCTTTTTTCTTTGGGAGTGGATTGTTTATTTCCATCCCAGCTCTTTTTTGGAGTGTTTAGATTATTTTTAATAAATATTTTTTCAGGATTTTCAGTTAGTTGGGGTTTTACCGGTTTCCCACCCAAACTATCTCTTCCTAGTTCTTCATAGGAATTTTCTATGATTCTGGCAAGTTCAAATGGTTGTTCTGCTATATCTGTTTCTTTCAATTTCTGGCGGATCGCCACAGATGCTGCTTCTCCTTTTATGTTGGATAATAATAAAGCTGAGACCTGCTTGAAGTCTTTCAGTAATTTCATACCCAGACTTAAAGCAGGTTCTGGACCGTATTCATTTTGAATCTGTTTTAGCACATATGGTATTATCGCCATAGACGGAACACCATGTGTTTTTGTGTAAATGGAGGCAAAGACTGCGCCCCAAGTGTCACAGTCCTCCACATGTGGTGCGATCTCCATTGGAAGACAGATAGTCAGAATTCTGTGTTTCTCAGTAGGGGTAGTATCCGGAAATACTGCCTCAATTTGAGTGATTTTTTGTGCTAACCAGAATGGAATTTTTTCCCGTTTTATGGGTACTTTACCTAGACATGACTGTATGTTCTGTGGTGTGATTTTATTTGTGTTCCCCTTATGAGGGGGTCAGCTGTGGAATGTTAATAGCTGGTTGGACTGTTGAAGTCCGCAATACATATTAGACTAATTGTCTATGTAATTTAATCAGTTGTTTTTAGCTGTGCTAAAAGTTCTCGGTCTGACATTTTTTCTATGTCTGGGTGTGGTGTGTAGCTGGCTAGAACCGGCCACGTTGCTCCTGGTCTACCTAGTGGACCGAGCCTGGTGATGTGATTATTATGTTTTAGGCCGCCTTTAAACCAGAGCAGGTGCTCTTGGTATTTTAATGGTATTTCCACCTCCTCGAAAGGAGTGTACTCATCCGGAGGTTCCTCTATTTTGTAATAGTGGAATTTGTGTGTGACAGCGTTTGCTGCTGGAAAGTTTATCCATGAACAGAATTCCTCTGTCTGCCGATATTCATGTGCCTCAATTACGAATACGACTATACCACCTCTCGATGTCAGTCCATTTTCTATAAGTTTAAGAGTTATAGTTTTTCTTATGTTGACCGGAATGAGTATAGCATTCGGGTCGGTCTGTAGGAGGCTATTGTCATCCTCTAGGAGTTGAGCTGTTATTCTAGCTACCTCCCTTTCGTCATCACTTTCTGTCATTTTTACTGACAGAAAAGTTTTTGTTGCAGATCAAGTTTCAAGGAAACAAAGATTAGGTGCACAATATTTTGGAACACTGTATCCTTCAACGTTGAATAAACCAAAAACCATACATAGGAATCTCTTCCTACTAAGCGCCGGCGGATTTTAACCTTTGACCCACTCCAGACGTCTTTTGGAGTATTTACGGGAGAAAGGGTCTGTGTGAAAAAGCACGACTGAGTTACTCTAACGTCTTGCGTTAGATTTATTGCCTTACCAAACGTTGGGCGCCATGTAGTGTAGTTCCTATAGTCCCAGTAGGCTCTGTGCATTGGAATAATATATTCAGCAGTGTAGACGTAGGACTGAGGTTAACTAGGTCTCTACTGACTATATTAGACTTAAGTTTTTGCCAGCTAGCTCAGAGGTCACTAGAACTTTCTCGAATAAGCGAGGAGGAGTTTAACCTCCCTGGATAGACAAGAAGGGATTTAGTTTCTGACAACCATAAAACATGACAACTTTGCTCTCCCTGATTAAGAGTATATCTCTAGACAGCTATTTCACTCAGTCATAAGTGCGTACTTAGTTTCACCAGATTGCAGAGAAAAGAGAGACGGGCGTTTTCAATAAAAGGTATTATTTATTGAGCAGTCTCCTTCCTCATACAAGAGAAATGAATTGCTACAATTGCAATACTTATAGTAAAGTAAAGTGCATACAGTAAAAGCAGTATTATAAAATAATACTGTAAAAGCATTGATATGGTTTCTTAGCCATATGATACTTTAAAATGGATAAAATATATACATACATATATACATTGACTAATCGTACTCAACTGGTGCTTCTAAATACGCCTACCCCGGTGTACCTGACCTAATCCTAATACGTGGGAAGGAGTAAGTAAGTAGCAGTTTAAGTTAAGTTTGTTTTGCCAAGAATCTGACTCAAGAATTCTCTGCAAGGGTTTAGTCAGTTCAGTACCTGGGTATTAGAAGGCAGGAGGGCTGGTATCTCTCTCTCAGGACTCGATATCCCAGTCACCCGCAAGGGTAAGCTGGAAGCGCCGGAGCTGGATTTTCTCGGCAGGAGAAAAGACAGCGTCTTTCTCAGCGAGTCAAAAGGGAGGGGCAGCTTCCGTGGGCTCTCGCATCAGCTGGGCTCTCGGGCAAGTAGTAGCTGCTCCAGATTCACCACCACCGTGTCCTTGCTTAAGGCAGCGTTGGTATATTTATACCTGAAAGGTGCCGGGTTTGACGTAAGGCTGGACATAAGACGTCAATAAAGATGTCACTAAGAACTGGTCGTTCTTACAGTGCTTTACAGGAGTTCTCGGACGAAATCAAAACCAAGGCAATGGGGATTTCCCAGGTTGCTGGAGGCTTGGTTTTGTTTAAGAACTCGGTGTGCTTTCTAGGGGGCTGGAGGAGTAGGCTTGCTTAATGTGACAGCATGTGCTATGACTGAATTATGAATAGGGTTTTTATGCCGTTGTAGGGATATTATTGATTTATAACCGGACAAGGGCGTAAAATAGAAATATCGATTCAGGTCCCTAGATAAACACACTACAGCTCGAATGTGGTACTGACAACTAGAAAGGGCTGGAGTGGGGCCTTGATCTTTCCCCCACTCTTTCCACTTGCCTGGCAAGTTTCACATGTCCTGCAGTGAGCATCTGAGCTCCTGTGCATCTGAGGCCAATAAAAGTGGGTGACCGGCCTCTCGAAGGTCTTGGTCTGCCCCAGATGTCCTGCCAACGGCACATCATGAGCCAACCTCAGTAGGAAGGTACTAAAGCGTTGGGATACCAACAGCACACATGCTGCTGACCCAGGTTCAGCAACCTTAGGCTCGCTGTAAAGGAGGTCATTCTCCCAATAGATCAGATATGACCCTGACTGATCACCTGCTGCCTGGGCTGCAGCCTGTGGCCGCGGTTCCTCAAGAGAAGGGCACGTTCTTTGCTGCTCACAAAATTCCTCCCTGGTGGGCCCTCCTTCCTACTGTCATTGGGTCAGCTCAGGCAAGTCCCCCAGTTCGGCTGCCTGATTCCCTGTAGCATCCAGGGCATCCCTCTCAAGGTCTGCTCTTTCCTGGACCGTGAAAACCATGAGTGCTGGTTTCCCGCGCCCCCTACCCTTTCTCCTTAAGGCAGGGGCCTGGGCCAGACTTTCAGGCTCCAGCTCCTTCTGAATATCCTGAGTGGCTGCCATTGACCTAGTGGTAGCACACACCCACTCAGGCAAGCCTAACATTTGCAAGTGAGCTCTACACTCTACCGTAGCCCTTGGGGAGTTCTCTAAATCATTGTACAACAGACAGGCTGCCGGCATGGCGGGCCTCACTGCTACTTGAAGAGTTCCTGAGTTTCCCCCCCTCTCAAAGGGAACATTAGCCACACCACACTGGCTCTCAGAGTTGTCTGCTGACACTACTGGGCAAAATGCATGGGGGACAACTTGCTCTTTGGACACCAACCGGGAGCTGACAGCAGCCACACTAGCTCCTGTGTCCCTCAGAGCCTCCACCCTATGGCCATTGATGGTCACCCACTGCCTCTACTTGTTAGTGTTAGCAGGCTGTGTAGGGTTAGGTACCTTCTCAAAATCTCCTAGCGAGACAAGAGTCAATTTCTATAGGATCCCACCCACCTTGGGCACCCATCTCCTCCCCTCCCAGGGCTACACTAGCAATCTGGAGAGGTGGTGCACGGGGGTTACTTCTGGTCCCTCTGGGGACACTGGGGATCATAATACTGGTGACCCACTTGACCACACTTAAACAAGTAAGGTGTCCCCTGCGAACAGGCTTACCTGTCGGGGACAGTGACTCTTCTCAGGGGGAAGCTGGGACACCACTGCTTGGTTCCCTTGGGAATTACTTTGGGGACCTTTCTGGAACTCCCTCAGTTTACCTCTGCCCCCCATTTCTCTGCTGGGGACCCTGCCTGCCCTTGGCGGAGTCTCCCAGAGGACCCTAGCGAACCCGGGCGCTCACCCAGCGGTCTGCCTCCTCAGCATGCTTCCTAGGGTTAGTCAGCTTGCTATCAACAAGGTGCTGGCGTAGCTCTGGAAAACAGTTACTAGATAAATGCTCCCATGCAAACAAATCATACAGTTGCTCAAAAGTTTCCACTTTGCTACCTTTTACCCAGCGATCCACTGCTCTGCAAAAAAAGACAGATATTAAACCCAAGTGGTATTCTCTAACTTCTTACAGGTTCTGAATCTCTGCCTGTACATTTCTGGGGTCAAACAATATTGTGTCATCAAGGTCTCTTTCATATGGGCATAAACCATCCTGCTCTCTTCAGGTAGATCCAACAGGGTATCACTCCCATCACTCACAAAGCGTCCTCAGAACCCCGCTCCCCAATCCTGCTCATGGACTCGGGGGATACCATAGCTTTCTCATAAGCGGCTAACCATTACCCAATGTCCTAACTCTTGTGAAAAGCCTTGATGACATCCTTGGGAATGTAAACTCTACTCTCAGGAGTTACTAAAGGTACGCACCCACCAGAGGGCGAGACCGGGATACTCCTAGCCCTGATCTCCATCTCCCTCAACATTCTTTCAAGCTCCATTTTCATCTTTTCACGTTCAAAATCCAGCCTATTATTCTCAATATCCAGCTTTTTACTCTCAAGGTCTTTCTGACCAGTCAATTTAGTAATCTCCAAACTATGCCTCCTATCTCTCTCCTTGTCCTCAAGCTCTTCTGGAGTCAGGCTCCTTTGGGATACACTGGTACCTGGATTGGAAGGTGATTTCTCTCCCCTCCATCTACTTCTTCCTCCTGCTGCCCTCCCTCATTCTCTCCCTCATTACCCGGAGACTCTCTCACCTCCAACGAGGCCTCAAGGGCCTTCTGGTACTCCTCCTTCCTAGAGAGACCGGCAACAGGAACTGTGAACTGCTTACAAATTCTTTTTTTTAGCTGTCTCACAGTGTACATTTCCAACCTATCTTCCTCAAAGGTGAGATCCTCGAAAGCATTGGATGCTGGCTTACTCATTGTAACAATAACTAGCAACCACAGTCACAACAGAACAAAATCAAAACCATATGTGGTTGCACCTAGGCCTAAACTCACTAGTAGCGTACACCAGTTATTGTATGTGGATCACAAATGCAAGTCCTGATCCCACCGCAGCCAAAATGATAGAAACGGGAGGCCTCTAGATGGCAGCGGCTGGCGCTGATGTCCAAATAGTGGTCCCTCATCCTAAGTCAGAGTAAGGGGGCTTCGATAACCCCTGTTCACCCTTGTGGTAATGTAGCACAAGCAGCCAGGCTTATCTCAGAAGCAGTGTGTGAAGCATGTATGACCATACACAATAAGGAAATGAATACGCTGCAAATGGACACCACACGTAGGTATAGGAAAATAATTATCCTTATGTACTTAACACATGCCTTAAAATGCAATCAGGCAGTCACAAGGCACTTCAGTACAGTTTTACTTCCAATAGCAGCAAGTATTAGCAATACGCAAGAATAGTATGCGATAACAGTGTGCATGAATCACACGCATCAACAGTAGGGAATCACAATGAGCAATAACAGTATGTGATAACAGTGTGCATGAATCACACGCATCAACAGTAGGGAATCACAATGCGCAATAACAGAATGCGACAACAGGGCGCATGAACCACACGCATCAACAGTAGGCAATAACAATGTGCAATAACAGTATGCCCTTTCAGGAAGAGGGGCTTGCTATCAGACGCCCAGTGGGAGGTGGAGCGATCATTCACCTTGCCAGGCACAGCCCTTCTCACACCAAAGGGTCACCCCTCCCCACACATTTGAACTGCAGGAAGATCTAATCCAGGTCGGCTCATTCTGCCCTTTCCTTCCAAAACCAGACGGCCAATACACATACCAGCAAAGCACACTGGACGACTTGAGCAAGAAAATTCCTCCTTTCTAAAAGTGGTATTTTCAACCACAGAATATCAAAATAATCCTCACGAAAGGATGCACTGTAATATTCTGTGCTCAGGCATACTAAATTTGACTCTCCTATCATGTTCCTGGGGACAGCTAGGATTGTAGGATGGAATGATCAAACTGCTCATCTAGCCTAATGGAACAGATAGCCTTTCAATAGTGAAAACGCCATGGAGTGTAATTCATTATCCGGACATGCCACACAGACCAAGGCAGGTCATATCTTTCACTTGCAATGCACCCTGCCATAGGGGTGACTTAAATGATGCCAAGGGAAGGTTAAGGACTGGGAAAGTGGGCACACTTCACAATCAGCAATGGCAGTTCTTGACTGCACACAGACTCGGCAAAGGAAGGTCTGAGACATAGGTTACAAGCTGCTACTGTGGGTGGCGCAATCAGCACTGCAGGCCCACAAGCAGTATTTGGTTTACGAGCCCTGGGCATGCACGGTGCACTATACTAGGGGCTGACAGGCAAACCAAATGAGCCAATCATGAAAATACCAATTCATACAGTTACTTGATAATGGGAGCATTCGTGCTGTGGCACTGAATAGCAGTGGCACAGTGCCCAGAGCATCTAATATCAGCAAAACAGAGGAGACAAAAAGCAAAAAATGGAAGGGAGACCCACGCCAATGGTGCCAGGTCTAACAATGAAAATATAATTAGATCATATGTATGTATCTGGATATTTGTATTTCTTGATATAAATATATACTTGTGTATCTATGTATTTATTACTTTACTCCTCCTGTAAAAAAATAACTTTGACTCTCCGATGCACTACTCTATATTTCACCCTATCCCTCTCACAATATATCCTCTACCTCCACTCTGACTCTTCCCAAACCTCTTTCTACTCTGTGACCTCAAGAATAACCCTTTCTTAATTCTTCCCTCCTCCATCCCTCATTTGACTCATCCCAAAACGTATTGTACTACTATGATCTCCTTCATCCATTTCTAGAGATTCTTCCCTCCATTTCTCCTTATACTCATTGCAAAACCTCCTCTTACTACTATGGTCTCCCAATAAAGTTTCTAGTCTCTCCCCTCTTCTATTCCCCCCCATTATCATTTGCAATCCAACTAACAGTCACATGTCCACTACTCACATGAACTAAAATGTCACTATACTTATCTACCACTAGTCCTTTTTGGGTTCTGGAGTAGCGTGCTACTCAACGAAAAGCATGTCAACGCCTCGTCAAGGGTATTAAGCACTATATAAATGCAATTACAAAACTATACAATCAGAGGCTGAAAGAGCATATAAACACCTCAGTCAAAAAGTGCGTCTTGGATGGTAAAATACCCTTAAAAAGTTGCATCCCCTCTGAAGATCTAAAGACTGTGGAGCAAACAATAATCTAGTCATTCGATACATATCAATAACACATGCCTTTCTAGCTAGAGCATTTTTTTAAATAAAAGTGAGTTTAATTTTGGGTATGATTATTTTCTTGTGGAACTTGCAAACACAACAGTGATGGACAGAATGTGGATCAATGTCACACATTCACCCCAGTCCAAAGATCTGGGCCCAAATCCATCGTTTTTCCACTCCACACCACCCTGGGTTAGACAATGGCGATATGCAAATCAGCGCTGACCCTGTGCCCCATGGGAACAGTCCAGTCCGAACTACAAAAGCCATGTCCTTCCCAGAACGGAATCAAGCATCCGAGGACTCTCATCAGCCCGGCTTGCTTGACTCCAGTGGTGTGGAGTGCCTGGGACTCACGTCTGAGCATCCCCAGTATACTTAGAGCGGTAATTGCAAACATAACAGTGATGGACAGAATGTGGATCAATGTCACACATTCACCCCAGTCCAAAGATCTGGGCCCAAATCCATAGTTGTTCTTGTGGAAGCATCGTGATCATGCTTTCTAATTGTTTATAAATTAGGGTCACCCAACACAGGTTGAGGGCCAGAATACACACCCATTCTGGTTCCCATTTTCATTACAGCATGTAAATAGGATTCAGGTGGATATTGTGAAAACCTGTCATGGCTCCACCCTCAAAGGCTTTACTGACCAGGTAGGTTTACATGATGACTCCATGTCATTGAGAATATGATTCACCAGTGCTAGGTTTTTCATTAACAATGTCCTTCCTTTGAAGCAATCCTCACTGCAATCCCCACTGCCCCTTCTCCCCGCAGCTCTTTCTTTGTCTCCTTCACCTAAAGCAGTCTGCTTGCCTAGCCTTTACCTCCTCTCAGGCACTAGCCTCTTCCCCTTTTCCTAGGCCCACCAAGGCGCTCTACGCACCCCCATCACCTAGGGTGACCAACTGGCATTGGTGTAAATTTAGGACAATGAGAGTAAAAATTCAGGATAAACAGTAAAAATTCAGGACACTTCTTTGCTACCTCCAATGGGTTCACGCAGAGATACATCACTTTGGTTTTTCCGCAGCTGTATGTGCTCACTGTATCCCTGCCTCCCTGCAATATGCTAGCTCTCACCAGTCATCTTCGCTCCCACTGTGTGTCCATTGCTTGCAACCCCAGTCTCTGTGTCATGACAGGTGTTCATCCTCCTCTTCTTACCTTATGCCTGGTTGATACCCCGTGCTTCAATGTGTGTGTGTCCACCCCCCAAATGCACCCCCTTTGGTGCATGTATCGCTGCCCTCATAACATGTAATTCCTTTGTCTGCTTCAGCTCACATTGTAGACCTGCTCATCGTGTCTCTGCTCATCGTGTCTCTGTTCATTGTGTCTCTGCTCATCGTGTCTCTGCTCATCGTGTCCCTGCTCATCGTGTCCCTGCTCATCGTGTCTCTGCTCATCGTGTCTCTGTTCATTGTGTCTCTGTTCATCGTGTCTCTGTTCATCGTGTCTCTGCTCATCGTGTCTCTGTTCATCGTGTTCCTGCTCATCGTGTCCCTGCTCATCGTGTCTCTGCTCATCGTGTCTCTGCTCATCGTGTCCCTGCTCATCGTGTCTCTGCTCATCGTGTCCCTGCTCATCGTGTCTCTGCTCATCGTGTCTCTGCTTATCGTGTCTCTGCTCATCGTGTCTCTGCTGATCGTGTCTCTGCTCATCGTGTCTCTGTTCATCGTGTCTCTGCTCATCGTGTCTCTGCTCGTCGTGTCCCTGCTCATCGTGTCCCTGCTCATCGTGTCTCTGCTCATCGTGTCTCTGCTCATCGTGTCTCTGCTCATCGTGTCTCTGCTCATCGTGTCTCTGCTCATCGTGTCTCTGCTCATCGTGTTCCTGCTCATCGTGTCCCTGCTCATCGTGTCTCTGCTCATTGTGTCCCTGCTCATCGTGTCCCTGCTCATCGTGTCCCTGCTCATCGTGTCCCTGTTCATCGTGTCTCTGTTCATCGTGTCTCTGCTCATCGTGTCTCTGCTCATCGTGTCTCTGCTCATCGTGTCCCTGCTCATCGTGTCCCTGCTTATCGTGTCTCTGCTCATCGTGTCTCTGTTCATCGTGTCTCTGCTCATCGTGTCTCTGCTCATCGTGTCCCTGCTCATCGTGTCTCTGCTCTTCGTGTCCCTGCTCATCGTGTCCCTGCTCATCGTGTCCCTGCTCATCGTGTCCCTGTTCATCGTGTCTCTGTTCATCGTGTCTCTGCTCATCGTGTCTCTGCTCATCGTGTCTCTGCTCATCGTGTCCCTGCTCATCGTGTCCCTGCTTATCGTGTCCCTGCTCATCGTGTCTCTGCTCATCGTGTCTCTGTTCATCGTGTCCCTGCTCATCGTGTCCCTGTTCATCGTGTCTCTGTTCATCGTGTCTCTGCTCATCGTGTCTCTGCTCATCGTGTCCCTGCTCATCGTGTCCCTGCTTATTGTGTCTCTGCTCATCGTGTCTCTGTCCATCGTGTCTCTGCTCATCATGTCCCTGCTTATCGTGTCTCTGCTCATCGTGTCTCTGCTCATCGTGTCCCTGCTCATCGTGTCTCTGCTCATCGTGTCTCTGCTCATCGTGTCTCTGCTCATCGTGTCTCTGTTCATCGTGTCCCTGCTCATCGTGTCTCTGCTCATCGTGTCTCTGCTCATCGTGTCTCTGCTCATCGTGTCTCTGCTCATTGTGTCTCTGCTCATCGTGTCCCTGCTCATCGTGTCCCTGCTCATCGTGTCTCTGCTCATCGTGTCTCTGCTCATCGTGTCCCTGCTCATCGTGTCTCTGTTCATCGTGTCTCTGTTCATCGTGTCTCTGTTCATCGTGTTCCTGCTCATCGTGTCTCTGCTCATCGTGTCTCTGCTCATCGTGTCTCTGCTCATCGTGTCCCTGCTCATCGTGTCTCTGCTCATCGTGTCTCTGCTCATCGTGTCCCTGCTCATCGTGTCTCTGCTCATCGTGTCTCTGTTCATCGTGGCTCTGCACATCATGTCTCTGTTCATCGTGGCTCTGCACATCGTGTCTCTGCTCATCGTGTCTCTGCTCATCGTGTCCCTGCTCATCGTGTCCCTGCTCATCGTGTCTCTGCTCATCGTGTCCCTGTTCATCGTGTCCCTGCTCATCGTGTCTCTGCTCATCGTGTCTCTGCTCATCGTGTCTCTGCTCATCGTGTCTCTGCTCATTGTGTCTCTGCTCATCGTGTCCCTGCTCATCGTGTCCCTGCTCATCGTGTCTCTGCTCATCGTGTCTCTGCTCATCGTGTCCCTGCTCATCGTGTCTCTGTTCATCGTGTCTCTGTTCATCGTGTCTCTGTTCATCGTGTCTCTGTTCATCGTGTCTCTGCTCATCGTGTCTCTGCTCATCGTGTCCCTGCTCATCGTGTCTCTGCTCATCGTGTCTCTGCTCATCGTGTCCCTGCTCATCGTGTCTCTGCTCATTGTGTCTCTGTTCATCGTGGCTCTGCACATCGTGTCTCTGCTCATCGTGTCTCTGCTCATCGTGTCCCTGCTCATCGTGTCCCTGCTCATTGTGTCTCTGCTCATCGTGTCCCTGTTCATCGTGTCCCTGCTCATCGTGTCCCTGCTCATCGTGTCTCTGCTCATCGTGTCTCTGCTCATCGTGTCTCTGCTCATCGTGTCCCTGTTCATCGTGTCCCTGCTCATCGTGTCCCTGCTCATCGTGTCCCTGCTCATCGTGTCTCTGCTCATCGTGTCCCTGTTCATCATGTCCCTGCTCATCGTGTCCCTGCTCATCGTGTCTCTGATCATCGTGTTTCTGCTCATCGTGTCCCTGCTCATCGTGACCCTGCTCATCGTGTCTCTGCTAATCGTGTCCCTGCTCATCGTGTCCCTGCTCATCGTGTCCCTGCTCATCGTGTCTCTGCTCATCGTGTCTCTGCTCATCGTGTCTCTGCTCATCGTGTCTCTGCTCATCGTGTCTCTGCTCATCGTGTCTCTGCTCATCGTGTCCCTGCTCATCGTGTCTCTGCTCATCGTGTCCCTGTTCATCGTGTCCCTGTTCATCGTGTCCCTGCTCATCGTGTCTCTGCTCATCGTGTCTCTGCTCATCGTGTCCCTGCTCATCGTGTCCCTGCTCATCGTGTCTCTGCTCATCGTGTCCCTGCTCATCGTGTCCCTGCTCATCGTGTCTCTGCTCATCGTGTCTCTGCTCATCGTGTCTCTGCTCATCGTGTCCCTGCTCATCGTTTCCCTGCTCATTGTGTCCCTGTTCATCGTGTCTCTGTTCATCGTGTCTCTGCTCATCGTGTCTCTGCTCATCGTGTCTCTGCTCATCGTGTCCCTGCTCATCGTGTCCCTGCTTATCGTGTCCCTGCTCATCGTGTCTCTGCTCATCGTGTCCCTGCTCATCGTGTCTCTGCTCATCGTGTCTCTGCTCCTCGTGTCTCTGCTCATCGTGTCTCTGCTCATCGTGTCTCTGCTCATCGTGTCTCTGCTCATCGTGTCCCTGCTCATCGTGTCTCTGCTCATCGTGTCTCTGCTCATCGTGTCTCTGCTCATCGTGTCCCTGCTCATCGTGTCCCTGCTCATTGTGTCCCTGTTCATCGTGTCTCTGTTCATCGTGTCTCTGCTCATCGTGTCTCTGCTCATCGTGTCTCTGCTCATCGTGTCCCTGCTCATCGTGTCCCTGCTTATCGTGTCCCTGCTCATCGTGTCTCTGCTCATCGTGTCCCTGCTCATCGTGTCTCTGCTCATCGTGTCTCTGCTCCTCGTGTCTCTGCTCATCGTGTCTCTGCTCATCGTGTCTCTGCTCATCGTGTCTCTGTTCATCGTGTCTCTGCTCATCGTGTCTCTGCTCATCGTGTCCCTGCTCATCGTGTCTCTACTCATCTTGTCTCTGCTCCCCATGCCTGTGCGTCCAGTGCTTCCCCAGTCTGTCTCCGTGTTCATCCTATCATTACAACCTCTGGCTATGTTTCATTAGTCTGTGCACAAACCTACTAGTTACAACCTTGACTTTTCTCTTTTTTCTGATCGTTAAGGGGCCCTAGGGATAATCACACCAGATTCATAGCAGCCACCCAACGGGGTGTTAAATACCAGGTAAAATTAGCACCATCATACTGCTTAACGTTATTAAAAACCCACATATAAAAGAATCACGTGACTCTTATTCTCTTGGGTTCAATATTTCCATACCCAGCATTTCCCTTTATGTAATAAAGTATTCTTGTTGTGTCCTTAATAACTGTATGTTATTCATTTGCTAAAACAAATCCAGGATTGCTTTGAACTGTATCCCAGTAAGCCCCATACACCAGAAACACAACACAAACCATACGCTTGATTATAAATTGATTGTAAAACACACAATTGCCATCACATCCATCCACTACTAAACGCATAAGTAAAAAATATTAATATTTACACTAATAGCTCCAACTCTAAAAAATGCGAGACCTATTGCATTGCAAATGCTTGTTCTTTCTTGGTGTTGTGCAGCAGTGGCAAAGCCTATATGTCTAAAAGGTGAGACTTCTTGACTTTGCCAATGTGTGTTTATTATGGTTGTAAACCTCCTGTTCCTTGTGTAGATCTGGTCAGAGCCTCATCTCTGGAGTTACACTATGTGAAAGATGCTTAGATTATTGTCCGGGTCCCATCACGGGCTCTCTGATAGTATAGAGGACTCCCTTGCAGCAATTGATTAGATTTCCCGCTGTTATTGTAATGCTCTGTGTTGCGTGGTCCATTCACTGGAAAAGGTTCTGTTAGACCTGACAGTCTTAGGTTGGTTTTTCGCCAACTTTTTTCCTTCCTCCCCCCCATTTTCTGTGCTCGTTTGTGCTGGCTTTAGGACTCTGCACCCGTTACCACTGCTAATCAGTGCTAAAGTGTTTGTGCTCTCTCCCCTCAGCATGGTAACATGGGCTCATACTCAGTTGGCCTATTTAATTTGCTTATAAGTCACTAGTAAAGTGCACTACATGTCCCATGGGCCTGCAAATTATTTGCTACTAGTGGGCTGCAGCACTGACCGTGCCACCCACATATGCAACCTGAAATCATGTCTCAGGTCTGCCACTGCAGTGCCTCTGTGTGAAGTTTACCGCCCCATCAAGTTGGCATTTAATGCTACTTAATAACAAACATGGAGGGAGTAGGGTCCAAGGGAATATTTAAAGACCAATACACAGATACAGCCCCTTAAACAAGACACTATATATACAAGAAATAACTGTGGGTCTAAAGAAACTACTGTCTCTGTATTCAGATAGTGTCTAATCTACAACCTCTTTCAAATTCTGTGAGATACATCGGGACTCATCACAATGTGATATATATTCCCATCAGTTACGCACTCTGAACCGCCCTTGTTGTCATCATTTGGGCAATTTTCACAAGGTGGTATGTCCACATTGTAGACAAGAATATTCTGAATAGTGGCAACTGGAAGTAGTGCTAAACACAAAAAAGTGAGTGAAAGTGCTTTACTTAAAATTGGATAGTGGGTGCGCAAATAACTTTAATGAAAAGCAGACCACTTCCAAGATTAAAAACGTAAAGTGCAAAGTGACAGTAGTTTATAACAAATATCTACTGCATGTATGATAAGGTCGACATGTTTCTGCAGTTGATAGATCCTAACAGTATCTCCTGCTTCTTCAGGACCAACAATCTACTTTGCTACTGCTTCAAAAAATGGGTGAGTGCATATTAAAACAAAATATACAAAGATATCACCTGAATCGTCCTCTCAATGCTCCTTTAAGGTGAAGCGGATGTCCTCATACAAGAGGTATCATGTAAAGAAGACACATACAAAAGAAAACAGAGAAAATGAGATAACATATTAATGAAAAGGTTATCTCTCATGAGTTTCATTAAGTAAATTTACTTATAAACTGGTGTGTTCCAAGAACATAACCCAACCCTTTATCATTTGGATTTTACTCTCACTCACCTAGAGTTTGAGGGACCGGCGTCGCTCCTCACCTGGCCACAGCTCAGGAAATAGGGGCACCGCTCTAATAAAAACCATAAATGCGATAGTGAGAAACTCTCACGACCGCTGCCAATCAAACAATCCGATCTGTCCATTCTTGTTAATCAATCTGATGTCAAATGAGACTGAGAAGTCATGCCCAATATGTGCGAAACCATAATCATCGCATCAGTGTGTCTCAGAGCACTCAAGCGTCTGCTCAGATTAAAAAATATATATATTGCGAATGTATTTTGAGAGGATTGAGTAGTTTGTTTGTTTTAAACTCCACTCAATTCTACAAACGCGACAAATGCCGGGAGATGCCTCGTGAAATACTCAGCACACACGAGGGGACGGCACACGAGCGCAACTCCACTAAAAGTACAGTTCGATATCATATATAAAGAGAGCTACTATTGTGCCTACCTATCCGTCGGTACTCCGGTCAGGCATCTGCGCTGTTCGGGGAGGCGCCGTGGTGTTGTCACGCGTCATATTTAAAGGCTAGTTACACCCCATTCGTCACATACATATCCAAATGCGCATGTGCCTCAATGCGCGACAGTATATCCTGCGCCCATTGGCCGCTGCTAATGATATCATTAATGCGCGTCAGATTGACTCCTGGGAAATGTAGTTTATGGGATAGAGCGCTGTCTAGCGGGTTCGAAAGCCCCATCACATCAATATGTCATATATAGTTCGTGACATAAAGCGTATGTGTATGGTCTCTGTCCATTAACAAATGTCGATGTCATAAAAATCATCTTCTCGATTATTGACGATACAGAAACATTTTTGGCAATACAGAAAACGTACGCGAGAGCCCATTAGCCGCTGTGTCTGATTGACGTGCATCAGATAGACTCATGGGAAATGTGGTTTGGGATAGAACACTGACTAGCAGGTTTGACTCCGACATATATTAGTATGTCAGTGTATCGTCTGTGACATGCTATGTATATATGTAGTCCCTGTCCATTGACTAATGTAGATGTCACCATCCACTTGGTTATTAGGTATACATGAAATTTGTTCACCTACAACAGCATCGTGGCATATCACGTGCTGATGGGTAACTACTCATATAGACCAGCTCATTGTAATGTCCACGGGCACTCATATGGTTACTCAAGAGTAGGTCAATGTTGAAAACCATATTTTACTGCAACATGTAATGGCCTTCAAAAGATGAATTATCTTTCAAAAAATATTACAAAAGTGTTAGTCTGTGCATAGTTAATCACAAACACTCAAGGTTGTGTCTAATGTGTATATAGATATACCATGCACAGCAGAGAGGGCCACCGACTAATCGCCCCAGAGAAAACACTGAACTGGAGGTTCAATTCACTTATATTCTTATAACGCCATCCATGGAATGTCTTCATTTAGGCCATTTTTGTCAGTGTTCAAACGATACACCCATTTCTGCTCCAATCTGAATAGGTGTCTAGTAATGTCTGTGACATGAGGGGGGATCCGTGGTTGTTCCAAAACGTCCAGACGAAATCGGTTGGCTTGTGTCCTACCTCCAAAAAATGATTGGTAAGGCGGGTCGCCTGCTTTTTGCAACTGATCGCGCTTTTATGTTCCGAGATCCTCGTTTTTATTTTCCTCGTCGTCATCCCGACATATTGCAAGGAACATGGGCATGTAATCAAATAAATGAGGTTGGTGCTATTGCAGTTGGTGAATTGTTTTTGTTCCCAATGCCTGGATGTTCCTATGTCAATGCTTGTAGAGCGAGTGGTTTGCGGACAGGCTGCACAATTCCCGCAGGGATGATGCCCTTCAACTGGTGGCAGAACCCACAATGTGCCCACTTGATGAGTCTTCTTCGGTCCTGGTCTAGTGTGTACTAGCCGATCTCTTATGCTAGTGCCTCTTTTATATGCAAAAAGAGGTTCTGGAAGTGTATCCGGGCCAGTATTAAGGATCTTCCAGTGTTGTCTCACGATCTTTTGATGGCATTCGACCTCGTGTTAAAGGTATTGACAAACGCTATTCTTTCATTCTTAGGTTTAGGAGGGGTCAATTCCAGTAGTGACTCACGATTGTTGTTCGAAGCTCTTTTTTTGGATTCTCGAATCAATTTCTTGGGATATTTCTTCTCTCTGAGCCAATTCTCTAGTTCTCCTGCATGTTTCTGGAAACTCTCTTTTGTGGTGCAGTTCCGCTGAATGCGCAGAAACTGCCCAAAGGGCAGGTTGTCCCGCAGCGCTTTTCGGTGACAACTATCGTATTGGAGCAACGAGTTCCGTGCCATGGGCTTCTTGTATAACTCGGATACCAAGCCTCTTGAGGTTACAGGGATCTGAAGATCTAAAAATGCCAAGGTTGATTTAGAATATTCAACCGTGAAACGCAGAAAAGAGTTCTGTTCATTCAACCACAAGTGAAAAGACTTAAGTTCAATTTCAGTTCCACGCCACACAACCAGGATATCATCTATGTAGCGTTTCCAAACGCTTATAGATGGTAAATAAGGGTTTGTAGATGACAATACACAGTCCTGTTCGAACTTATGGACATACAAATTTGCCAAACTGGTTGCAAAAACGCTGCCCCTACTGGTCCCTGATGTCTGGAGGAACACTGTCTCTTCGAAACGGAAACAATTCTCTTTCATCGCCATGGTGGCCAGTTCCATGATGAAAGATACTGGTGTGATGGAGTCCCATTCTTTTTCTCGTAATAGCATCTCGATTACTTCTAGTGTCTCATTTTGTGGTATCGAGGTGTAGAGGGACTCTACATCAAAAGACACCAATATGTCCATGGTGGTATCAAACTCAATTTCGGGGAGAATCCTCAGAAGATCCTTCGTATCTTGAATATAGGTGGCATCAATTTGACCAACGGTCGCAAGAAAATATCGACAAATGTCGATAAAGGTTCAAGGAGCGACCCGATGCCGGAAATTATTGGGCGTCCTGGCGGAGGGCGTTTTTCCTTATGAACTTTCGGGAGCACATAAAAATATGGCATCACCGGATTTGAAGTACATAGAAAGGAGGCTTCATTGGCAGTGATCCAGCCTTCTGATAGTGCCTCTTCAACAAGATGCTTGATGCTGTTGGAGAGTCTTTCTGTGGGATCTTCTGGCAATGGACTATAGGAGTTGATGTCATTAAGTTGTCTAAGACATTTCTGTCTATAAGTACTACTGTCCATAAGCACCGTGGCACCCCCTTTGTCCGCGGGCTTGATGATGACTGAATTATCATTCGCCAGTTTGGATAGAGCCTCTTGTTCTTTTTTTGGAAGGTTCATAAATGGTTTATCAGTACCTGAGAACAGGGTCTGGATGTCGTGTTGCACTGCCTCCTCGAAGGTTATGACCTTCGTTGGTATGGTATTAGGTAAGGGCGTGAAAGTAGAGGGCTTCCTGAGTCCCGTGTTCTGTTCTCCAATAGGAGGGTTCTCAGATTTCAAAAAGAAGGAATATAATCTGACCTTCCTAAAGTATTTAGCTAGCTGTACTTGTGTCTGAAAAGGATCACCAGTTGTGGTCTGCACAAAACCAAGTCCTCGATTTAACACTTGAGCTTCAGTAGAAGAAAGCTCTCTCAAGCTCAGGTTAATGATCAAACTGTCTCTGAGCTCGTTCCTGCTTGGTCTTGAGGTATTTGATTCCCGCTCCGTAGGCCCATCGATTGTGGTGGAACAGTCCACTGTACTTGTCCTCTGGAGGTTCGTCTTCTTCATCGTGTCCTTCCTTGGCCAAAGCCTAAAAAAGGCTGCATATTCTGATTATGAGGGAAAGGCATAGGGTCGAAAGGGCCCATGGGTTGTAGTGGAAAAGGGCCTCCAGTCATCCATGGATCAGGTGACCACCATGGGTTGAATTGGTTAGGGCCGTAGTTTTGGCCTCTCCAGTTTCTCCTGTTACCTCTACCACGTTGTTGGTTGGTAGAATTGCCTCGATTGCTCGAGTCTGAATCACTAGAGGTATCCTCCAAAGTAGAAGTCCCTTACGTAGAGCCACCTCTTTGTCCGTTCTTGTTGTATGGGGTCGGTACATAGGTGGCGCTGGTGTAAGGATAGATTTTATCCATAGCAAATTTGGCCAAGTCTTTTTTACACTTCTCAAGTTTGGCGAATAAGATTGAGTCTTTAAACTCTTTACTGGTCTTATTACTCTCCTCTTGTTGTTTGGTAAACAGTTTCCCTGTGATTTTTGTCTTAATTTAGCTGGTCTATATGAGTAGTTACCCATCAGCACGTGATATGCCACGATGCTGTTGTAGGTGATATAACAAATTTTATGTATACCTAATAACCAAGTGGATGATGACATCTACATTAGTCAATGGACAGAGACTACATATATACATAGCATGTCACAGACGATACACTGACATACTAATATATGCCGGAGTCGAACCTGCTAGTCAGTGTTCTATCCCAAACCACATTTCCCATGAGTCTATCTGATGTGCGTCAATCAGACGCAGCGGCTAATGGGCTCTCGCGTACATTTTCTGTATCGCCAAAATTTTTTCTGTATCGTCAATAATCGACCAGATGATTTTTATGATATCGACATTTGTTACTGGACAGAGACCATACACATACGCTTTATGTCACGAACTATATATGACATATTGATGTGATGGGGCTTTCGAACCCGCTAGACAGCGCTCTATCTCATAAACTACATTTCCCAGGAGTCAATCTGACGCGCATTAATGATATCATTAGCAGCGGCCAATGGGCGCAGGATATACTGTAGCGCATTGAGGCACATGCGCATTGGGATATGTACGTGACGAATGGGGTGTAACTAGCCTTTAAATATGACGTGTGACAACACCACGGCGCCTCCCCGAACAGCGCAGATGCCTGACCGGAGTACCGACGGATAGGTAGGCACAATAGTAGCTCTCTTTATATATGATATCGAACTGTACTTTTAGTTTAGTTGCGCTCGTGTGCCGCCCCCTCGTGTGTGCTGAGTATTTCACGAGGCATCTCCCAGCATTTGTCGCGTTTGTAGAATTGAGTGGAGTTTAAAACAAACTACTCAATCCTCTCAAAATAAATTCGCAATATATATATTTTTTAATGACATCTGAGCAGACGCTTGAGTGCTCTGAGACACACTGATGCGATGAGTATAGTTTCGCACATATTGGGCATGACTTCTCAGTCTCATTTGACATCAGATTGATTAACAAGAATGGACAGGTCGGATTGTTTGATTGGCAGCGGTCGTTAGAGTGTCTCACTATCGCATTTATGGTTTTTATTAGAGTGGTGCCCCTATTTCCTGAGCTGTGGCCAGGTGAGGAGCGGCGCCGGTCCCTCAAACTCTAGGTGAGTGAGAGTAAAATCCAAATGATAAAGGGTTGGGTTATGTTCTTGGAACACACCAGTTTATAAGTAAATTTACTTTAATGAAACTAATGAGAGATAACCTTTTCATTAATATGTTATCTCGCTTTCTCTGGTTTCTTTTGTATGTGTCTTCTTTACATGATACCTCTTGTATGCGGACATCCGCTTCACCTTAAAGGAGCATTGAGAGGACCGATTCAGGTGATATCTTTGTATATTTTGTTTTATTATGCACTCACCCATTTCTTGAAGTAGTAGCAAAGTAGATTGTTGGTCCTGAAGAAGCAGGAGATACCGTTCAACTGCAGAAACATGTCGACCTTATCATACATGCAGTAGATATTTGTTATAAACTACAGTCACTTTGCACTTTACATTTTTAATCTTGGAAGTGGTCTGCTTTTCATTAAAGTTATTTGCGCACCCACTATCCAATTTTAAGTAAAGCACTTTCACTCACAGTTTTTTGTTTAATAATAATAATATTAATAAAACCATTTTTAAAGCACCTGGCTACACAAAACAGTGTGTCCCCGCGCTAAATACTGCTAAATTGCCCAAGGAAAGAGCGAGATAGAGCCCAAAAAAGTGCAGAGGAAGGAAGAGGGGTTATGCAGGGGGAAAAAGGAATGTTTTAAGTTTTCCCCGGAACCTGGTTTTAGTGGGTTCCATCCGAAGATCGAGCGGGAGTTCGTTGCAGCATTTGGAAGCCAGGTATCTGAACGAACACCCACCCATCCTAGCTCTGGTGATTTTGGGGAGTTTAAACATCATCGTTCCGGATGATCTCAGGTTCCTGATGGGGCGATGTATGGTGAGAAGATTTTTCAAATAGCCCGGACCTTTGCCATGGGCGATTCGATGCACAAAGCAAAGGGACTTGAATTTAATTCCCTCCTTAATAGGGAGCCAATGGAGTTTAGCCAGAGCGGATATCCCAGATGCTCTGCGAGGGATTCTGAGCACAAGGCGAGCGGCGGCGTTCTGAGCACACTGGAGTTGGTGTAGGCCTTTTTTGCTCAAACCCAGAAGCAGAGCATTCCCATAATCAAGGTGGGGGGTCACCAAGGCGTGGACTATGGTCTTTCTGGATTCGATGGAAGGAGGTCTAAAACCTTACGGAGAACTGTCAGTATGCTGAAGCACCTGGCTGTCACTTTACTGACATGAGACTTATAGGAGAGATCTGAGTCGAGTGTTATGCCTAGATTGCGCACCGAATCCACAGGACGAGGTGGGATACCTAGTTCCGCAGGCCACCACATGTGTGACCATGCTGAAGCTGGTTTCCCTACCACCAGCAGCTCGGTTTTATCGCCATTAAGGCGCAGGCAATTGCTGTTCATCCATGCTGCCACTGATGATAGACAGTTAGAAAAATGTGTGGCATCTTCTCTGTGGTCGGGCTTGAGCTTGAACATCAGTTGGGTGTCATCAGCATAGCTGACAATGCCCACCCCAAATGCTTCAACTATGCGAGCCAGGGGTTCCATATAGATATTGAATAAAGTAGGGCACAGACTCGAGCCCTGGGGAACCCCGTGGCTTGCTTTCCTAAGAGAGGATTTGTAAGGGAGGCAGTGCATCTGGAAGCCTCTGTTGGCCAAGAAGGACTTTATCCAGGCTAAGGCCCATCCCTCCACTCCCATATCAGACAGCTGAGACAGCAGCGTTGAGTGCAGCATGGTGTCAAAGGGTGCACTGAGATCTAATAGGACCAACGCTGCTGTCTCTCCTTCATCCACTATTTGCCTAAGGCACTCAGTGGAAAAGAGTAAGGCTGACTCCGTAGAGTAGCCAGCTCTGAAGCCCGATTGTGTGGGGTGCAGGAGAGATTGTTCCTCCAAATATCTCATGAGCTGCCTATTCACCACCTTTTCCACAATCTTTGCACATAAGGGGAGGAGGGAAATAGGGTGAAGATTTTGGAATTGGGAAATGTGGATGTTGGATTTCTTTTAAGGGGGATGACCTGGGCAGTTTTCCACGCGTCCAGTACCCGACATTCTTGGAAGGAGAGCGACACAATGAGACTAATCAGGTCGATTATCGTATTCTCCATGACTCCTTTGCAGCGAGCCGGCGGGCAGATATCGCAAGGCGAGCCAGATTGTATGCTGTTGACGATGCATAATAATTCCTGTCTCTCAGGTGTAATAAAGCATGTGAGACGAGAATTCCCCGTGTAGGTGTTTTTGGCTTCTGTAAGTTTGCTCGAGTGGTTCTCGTCCTCTGTGAAGGTAGCATGGATTTTATCGATCTTGCCGACAAACAAATCGGCAATAGAGTCACACAATTCTTTCGAGTAGGTGTCTTGGGCTTCAAGTCTGGTCGGGACCGTAAGCTCTCTATACATAGTGAAGAGTTCTCTGGTGGGGTTATCCGCTAAATCGATTCTGCTCTTAAGGTGACAACTTTTTTCTGATCTCACTAATTTCAAGTATTTATTCAGTTCCCTTTTATAATGTAATTTATCCTCAGGATTATAGTTTTTCCTCCAGCTACGCTCTAAATGTTTGCATCTGGCTTTGGCAAGTTTAAGTTTTTCCGAAAACCAGGGGGCGGTTTTAGATTGCCTAGCAGGGGGCTTGGATGTCCAGGGAGCTATCACGTCCAGTGCAGTGGTCACCCATTTTTCATAGCTGTTCCAAACCTCCTGAAGAGAGTTGCTTTGGGGAGGGGGATTTTCTAATAGGGCACATTTAAATGCTTCTTGATTAAAACTTTTCCATTTTCTCCGCTTCAGGGGGAGGGGTTTGATAACTCTGTTTTCTGAAGGCATGTTTTCTGTAGAAAACGGGATGATATAGTGATCTGACCAGATTATTCTAACTGGAGAGGAGACTTTAATGCCCTCCAAGTTAGCAAAGATGGGATCCAGGAGATGGCCCAGTTGGTGTGAGGGGGCAGTGGATTGTATATTGAGCCCCAATTATATGTTTAGCACTGCTTCCAGTTACCACTATTCAGAATATTCTTGTCTACAATGTGGACATACCACCTTGTGAAAATTGCCCAAATTATGACAACAAGGGCGGTTTAGAGTGCGTAACTGATGGGAATATATATCACATTGTGATGAGTCCCGATGTATCTCACAGAATTTAAAAGAGGTTGTAGATTAGACACTATCTGAATACAGAGACAGTAGTTTCTTTAGACCCACAGTTATTTCTTGTATATATAATTTAATGCTACTTGCCAAGCCTAAAACCCCCCTTTTATTACACAAAGTCGCCCCTAAGGAAGGCCCTTGGGAACCCAAAGGGCAGGACGCTATGTGAGTAAAAGGCAGAACATATACTTCTATGTTTTACATGTCCTGGTAGTGACAAACAGCTAAATTACTTTTTCACTGCTGTAAGGCCTACTCCTCTCATGGGCTATAACTGGGAATTCCTTGGAATACCTTAAAGCTGTAATTACTGATTGGAAAGTAGTAGCCTTTTCATGTGTCATATTTTTGCAATGGTAATGATAAATCCTCTTTACCGGTAAAGTCTGATTTAACATTGCTAATTTAGAAAAGCTACTTTTAGAAAGTGGACTTCTCTCTGCTTGTACTGCTCTTTGTACCTTACACCCTGTCTCTAATACACATCTGGGCTAGGTGACCGACCCCTTTGTGCATTCCTTCTAGAGAGCCACAGACACTGCAAGGGTTGGGTGTGATTTTGCACTTATCTGCATCCATATGCATCCCGATGGGTCTTTCTGGGCAGATGGGTGGAAGGGGCCCACTCTTAACCTTCACAGGGTAGTAGACTGACCACATACAAAGGAATGATAAATCCCTTTGGTAGTCTGGAGTGAGGCTAGGATTGAAAGAGATACTGGTGCACTTCAAAACCACTCTTTGAAGTTTCCGTCACAGCAAAGGCACATTTGGACGTAAGTGCTGAGTCTCTGGCCCCATCAAATCCGACACTTATGGATCTAGACAGACCTGCTATCAGAAGAACTGTGGTGCTGCACAAAAGACTGAACTGAAGTCTTGGTTACTCCTTGAGTCCACATTCCGTGATAGGAGGGTGTCAAGGAAGGATCATATGCCCTTGCTATGCCTATGGCATCTTTACATCGAAAGTGTAATCTAGAATTTCTTCAGCACACTTGTCTGTATGGACAATTAAATGTCTCATTAAATGGCAATAGATTTTTGTGATGGACCCACCATTTAAACTTATCCAGTGTTTTTGTTTCACCAACAGGTGAAATAAATGCAGTAATGAACAAAAAAGGTGAAGGCATTAAAATCACTTGTGTAGGAAGTAACGTAAAAACAGTACACCTCGAAATGTCTTCCCTTGAAGGCTAATGGCTCGCCAACGTCTTATTCTACAGCAGAAAACCCAAACTGCCCAATGTGGTCTGTACTTGGCTCTTAGGGATCACCTGATAAACATTGACAAAATAACACACTGACATACTGAGGCAAGTCTGATAAGGTTTGCACTACGAGGCGAGGGAAGAGCTAACCTGGATCAGAAAAAACACACAGAAAAGAAACCGTATCAATATCTAGAAAGTGACAACACATTTATTAGGGAGAAAAAGAGCAAGTGCAACATCAGAAAATCCTACTGGAGAAGAACCATATCGATGGACTGACTGCGGAAAAGTTTTATTTGCAATGAAGCACCTAATGCAGCATCAGAGTGTCCACGTAGAGGAGAAACCATATAAAAGTACAGAATGTGACAAAGTATTTATAAGAAATAGAGAGCTAAAGCGACATCTGAAAATCCACACTGGGGAGAAACCATATAAATGTACAGAATGTAACAAAACGTTTATGAGAAATGGAACGCTAAAGCGACATCAGAAATTCCACACTGGAGAGAGATCATATCAATGTACAGAATGTGACCAAGCATTTATAACAATTGGACAGCTAAAACAACATCTGAAATTCCAAACTGGGGAGAAACCTTATAAATATACAGAATGTGGCAAGGCATTTATTACTATTGGATACCTAATTAAACATCAGAAAGTACACACTGGGGAGAAACCATATAAATGTACAGAGTATGACAAAGCATTTATAACAATTGGAGAGCTAAAGCGACATCACAAAATCCACACTAGTGAGAAACCATATAAATGTACAGAATGTGACAAAGCATTTACAAGAAATGGAGAGCTAAAGCTACATCAGAAAATCCACACTGGGGAGAAACCATATAAATGTACAGAATGTGACAAAGCATTTATAAGAAAAAAAGAGCTAAAGCGACATCAGAAAATCCACACTGGGGAAAAACCATATAAATGTACAGAATGTGACAAAGCATTTAGAAGAAAACAAGAGCTAAAGCGACATCAGAAAATCCACACTGGGGAGAAACCATATAAATGTACAGAATGTGACAAAGCATTTATAAGAAATGGAACGCTAAAGCGACATCAGAAAATCCACACTGGAGAGAAACCATACGAATGTACAGAATGTGACAAGGCATTCATTAGAAAGGCACATCTAATGGAACATCAGAAAATCCACACTGGGGAGAAACCATATCAATGTACAGAATGTGACAAAGCATTTACAAGAAATGGAGAGCTAAAGCTACATCAGAAAATCCACACTGGGGAGAAACCATATAAATGTACAGAATGTGACAAAGCATTTATAAGAAAAGAAGAGCTAAATCGACATCAGAAAATCCACACTGGGGAGAAACCATATAAATGTACAGAATGTGACAAAGCATTTATAAGAAAACAAGAGCTAAAGCGACATCAGAAAATCCACACTGGGGAGAAACCATATAAATGTACAGAATGTGATAACGCATATGTTACTAGAAGAGACCTAAATAAACATCAAAACGTACACACTGGCGAGAAACCGTATAAATGTACCGAGTGCGACAAAGCATTTCTAACAATTGGAGAGCTAAAGCGACATCAGAAAACCCACACTGGAGAGAGATCATATCAATGTACAGAATATGACAAATCTTTTATAACAAATGGAGAGCTAAAGCTACATCAGAAAATTCACACGGAAGAGAAACCATATAAATGTACAGAATATGACCAAGCATTAATAACAATTGGACACCTAAAACAACATCTGAAATTCGAAACTGGGGAGAAACCATATAAATGTACAGAATATGACAAGGCATTTATTACTAGTGGATACCTAATTAAACATCAGAAAGTACACACTGGGGAGAAACCGTATAAATGTACAGAGTCCGACAAAGCATTTATAACATTTGGGGAGCTAAAGCGACATCAGAAAATCCAAGGTGGGGAGAAACCATATAAATGTACAGAATGTGACAAAGCGTTTATGAGAAATGGAACGCTAAAGCGACATCAGAAAATCCACACTGGAGAGAGATCATATCAATGTACAGAATGTGACAAAGCATTTATAAGAAAAAGAGAGCTAAAGCGACATCAGAAAATCCACACTGGGGAGAAACCATATAAATGTACAGAATGTGACAAAGCATTTATAAGAAATGGAACGCTAAAGCGACATCAGAAAGTCCACACTGGAGAGAAACCATACCAATGTACAGAATGTGACAAGGCATTCATTACAAAGTCACATCTAATGGAACATCAGAAAATCCACACTGGGGAGAAACCACATCCATGTACAGAATGTGAAAAAGCATTTATAAGAAATGGACAGCTAAAGCGACATCAGAAAATCCACACTGGGGAGAAACCATATAAATGTACAGAATGTGACAAAGCATTTATAAGAAAAGAAGAGTTAAAGCGACATCAGAGAATCCACACTGGGGAGAAACCATATAAATGTACAGAATGTGAAAAAGCATTTATACGAAAAGGACAGCTGAAGCAACATCAAATGGTCCACACTGGAGAGAAACGATATAAATGTACAGAAGGTAACAAGGGATTTATTAGAAAGTCTCATCTAATGGAACATCAGAAAATCCACACTGGGGAGAAACCATATCAATATACAGAATGTGACAAAGCATTTATAACAAATGGACAGTTAACGCGACATCAGAGTTCACACTGGGGAGAAACCGTATGAATGCACTGAATGTGACAAAGCATTTATAACCAATGGAGAGCTGAAGCAATATTAGAAAATCCTCACAGGAGAGAGACCATTCAACTGCACTGAATGTGAGAAGGCATTTATAAGAAAGTCGCATCTTATGCAACATCAGATAGTCGTACGTAGGAGAGAAACCGTATGAATGTACATAAGGCAACAAGACATTTATTACGAGGCAAAGATAAATACTACATCACAAATTCCACACTGGTGAGAAACGATATGGTTGTACTGAATGTGACTTAGCAGTTATTACAAAGCAACGTTTAAAAATACATCAGAATGTTCACACATGAAAGAAACCATATCATTGTACAAAATGTGACAAAGCATGTATTCCAAATGGAGGGTGACCATTCAACTGCACCGCATCGGACAAGGTATTTATTATAAAGGAAGAATTAAAGCAATATCAGCGTCCACACTGAGGAGAAACCACATGAATTTACAAAATGTGACAAGGGATTAATTACAAAGCAAAATGTAATACAAGATCAGGAAGTTCACAAAGGGGAGAACACATATGTATGTACTGAATACCACAAAGGATTCATAATAAATGGAAAACTGAAGCGACATCCAAAAATCTACATGGCAAGAAATCCCATGTATGTACAGAGTTTAATAAAGTCTTTCACAGGAAGAATAAGCTAATGCAGCATCAACAAATCCACACTAGGGAGAAACCCTATTCATGAACAGAATGTGACAAGGGATCGATTACAAAACAAAATGTAATATATCATAAAGTTCACAGAGGAGAGAAACTCTATAAATGTATTGAATGTGACCATGCATACATATATGGAGAGCTAACTCGACATCAAAAGTCAACCCTGAAGACCTCACTGAATTTAGCAAGGCATTTATTGGCAAGGGAGAGTTAAAACCGCATCAGAAAGTCCCCACTGAGAAAAATCTATATGAATGTACAGAATCAATCAATGGGTATTAAGCGCTGCAAATCAGTGAGGTTCTTAAGGCGCTGGGTGAGGAGTTGTTGTCCAGAGGGGCCGATCAGTTGAACAGCCAGGTCTTAAGTCCATTCCCGATTCAGTGATGAGGCAGATCTCAGGTGTAGGGGGACTTCATGCCCGGTCTTTGCAGACAGGTGGGAGTAAGAGTGGCCTCGTGCCTGGTGCGTTAGGAGTTTAAGTGAGGAGGAGGGAGGCAGAATGCAGATGTCTGGCGGGGAGCCATCTTAAGATCTTGCGGCGCATGTGCATTGTGAGGAAGCAGATGGCGGAGATCATGTTGATTTGCTTTTTCATGGTGAGCTTGTTGCCAGGACAATGCTGGAGTCAATGGCATGGTTGGTAGGGGAGGGGAAGAAGCCAGGTTCTGCTGACCGCCATGCGTTGCTTCAAGGAGATGCATGGTTACTGAAGATGAAGTCTTCTGTCTTGTCCGTGTTCAGTTTCAGGCAGTTGTGCTTCATCCAGTTGGTGATGTTGACCGTGCACCAATGTAAGTTGTCTGTGGAGTTGATGAGGTGGGTCTAGTCAGTGTAGAAGATGACCTTCAGCCCGTGCAATCTAATAATGTTGGCTAGGGGTATCATGTAAGTGTAGAAGAAGGGGGACTAATGAAGGATCCTTGTGGGGTGCCGAAGATGATGTCCTTGGGCTCAGGAGTAGGGCGGGAGTCAGATTGTCTGAGGTTTTCTGGTGAGGTAAGAGGTGATCCATTTGAGGGCATTTCTTTGGATTCCGATATGGTAGAGCTTGTCGATCAGGATCTGGTGGAAGACCGTGTTGAAGGCAGCTGAGAGGTCAAGGAAGGTAAGGGCTGCAGTTTCACTGAGGTCGAGGAGGGCTCTGATGTCATCTATGGCTGCTATCAGGGCGGTCTCTGTGCATTGATTGGCTGGCAAGCGAACTGGGAGGAGTCCAGGAGGCTGTTGTGCTCCAGGTATCTGGTCAGCTGCCTCTTGATCGACCTCTCAAAGTCTTTGGCCGGGAACGAGAGCAGGGGCCTCAGTCAGGAAATCTTCAGCTGCTCTAGGTCTGCTGAAGGTTTTTTCAGGAGGGGTTTCACTTTTGCGTGTTACCACTCTTCTGGGAAGGAGGCAATGGCGAGGGATCTGTTCAGTGGTTTTATGAGCTCTAAGCTGATTGCCTTGCTCCTGAGGTTAAAGATAAGTTGGGGCATAGATCAGTGGGTACCCCAGAGTGCATCGACTTCATTAAAGAGTTTGTGTCTTGTACGATGAGGCGGTCCCAGTTAGTGTCTGTGTGTGTAAGGAGGTGGAGGCTGTCACTGGTGGAGAGCTGAGATTCAAAGTCCTTGTAGATGACGGCAATCTTCTAATGGAAGCAGTCAGCAAGCATGTCGCACCGATCCCAGAAGGGAGTTATGATATTCTCGGTGGACGCAGGGTTGCTGAATTCCCTAACGATGGCGAAGTGCTCATTGCTGTGGTTTGAGCTGATCTCTATGCAGCATGTGAGGGCACTCTTCTTCGCTTCTTTAAGGAGTAGGTGGTAGTGGTTTATCAATGTCCTGAAGTTGGTGTAGTGCACTGGATCCTTACTAGTACGTCATCTTCTTTCTAGTCAACAACAGTCTCATTGAGAGGTCTGAAGTTCCGGGGTAAACAAGTTGACACACTTTGCGGATTATCTGATCTTCTTCGGCTCGGCGGGGGTGACATAGTCAGTGATCCAGTTTGTGAAGTTCTTGATGGCCTGTTTAAGGTCTGGAGCTGTGTCCGGTCAGTTGGTATGGAGAATGTTGTTCCATTTCTTGACTGAGACAGTTTTCAAGTTGTGCTGAGGTGTGCTGGGTGGTTTGGATTTTTTTTTCTGTAGCGTTGTTCTCTGTGAAGATGAAGTGGACAATGGAGTGGTCGGTCCAGGTGAGTTCTGTGACATGGTGGTACTTGATTGTTTAACTGGAGATGAAGATGGAATCAAGTGTGTGCCCTACGATGTGTGTTGGGTCGATGATGAGTTGGATGAGGCAGATGTTGCTCATGCTTTATATTAGATTGTCGGTGCTGGCATCACTAAGGTCTTCCATGTGAAGTTGTGATCTGCTAGGAATATCTAGTGTTCAGAGGCAATGGCGAGTTGGGTGATGAAGCAAGGGACGGCTTTGCAAAACTCGGGGCGAGTTCCTGGAGAATGTGACAAAGTGTTCTTAATGAAATGACCGTATGAATGTACAGAAAGTCACAAGGCATTTATTAGAAGGGCACCGCACAGCCAATGTACCATAGGAAAGCCCACCCTGGGGAGGAACCATTTGGTGACCTAAGAGCCAAAGTGGGAAGTATGCAAAAATAAATCCTCAGCCCTTGAATGGAAAGAACAGGCAATTGATAGGTCAGTTTTTCACCATCCTGAAAACCTTTGCTTCAGTTTTTTATGAAAGGTTAACTGTTAATTCCACGGTGATCAAGGCTTCAATCGAGCAGGATTTATAAAGCGAGGCTAATCACCCAATAGAGTATCCAGGCACTTGCAGGTCCCATAGGCTTATTCAAACAGCCAGGTCTTGGGGACCATTCGAAATTCTGGAAGTGAGGTGATGGTCCAGAGGAGTGTGGGGAGTCTGTTCCAGGTCTTTGCTGTAATGTGTGAGAAGGAGGGTCCCCCACTTCTGCTTGGGTAGATGCAGGGAGTATGGGTAAGTGAAAGGGAGGCAGAGTGTAGTCTTGTCAACGGTTGGTGGAAGTTCAGGCCGTGGTTAATGTATATGGATCCTTGGTTGTGTAGAGCCTTGTGTGCGTGGTTCAGTAGCTTTAATTGTCACCTCTTCTGTACAGGGAGCCAGTAAAGTTTCCTGAAGAGGGGTGTGATGTAGGTTTGCCGGGAAAGGCAAAGGATGAGTCTGGCTGTGGCATTCGGTTAGGTTTGAAGTCTCTGTAGGAGTAGTGCGGCAATTCTTACGTAGAGGGTGTTGCCATAGTCCACTCGGCTGGTGATGAGGGCCTGTATCACGGTGCATCTTGCATGGAGGGGTAGCCACTTGAACATCTTCTGTATATGCACAGAGTGTGGAAGCAGACAGAGAAGGTGGCGTTGATCTTTAGTTTTATGATGAGCTTGTTGTTGATGATGATTCCAAGGTTTCTGGCGTGGCTGGAAGAAGTGGGTGCGGGTCTGTGTCCTAGGTCTGATGGCCACCAGGAGTCATTTCATGTGTTGCTGCTGTTGCCAAAGATTAGTACTTCCGTCTTGTCTGTGTTTAGCTGCGGGCAATTTTTCTTCATCCAATCACAATTTTTGCCATACATGTGTGGAAGTTGGTACTGATGGCGGTAGGGACATCGGTGAGTGAGAGGATGAGTTTGGTGTCGTCTGTGTAGGAAATTATATTGAGACTATGGGATCTGACGATGTTGACCAGCGGAGGCCATATATGTGTTGAAGAGCATGGGGCTGAAGGATGAGCCTTGGGGGACACCATAGGTGATCTCCTTGGGTCCAGAGGTGAAAGGCGAGAGGTGGATCCTCTGGATTCTTCCTTTGAGGAAGGAGGTGATCCACCTGAGCACGTCTCCTTGGATGCCGAAGTGGTGGAATCTTTTGATCAGTGTGTGTGGAGGGATTAGTGTCAAGGGCTGCTGAGCAGTCAAGGAGGATCAAAGCTTCTGTTTCTCCTTGGTCGAGTAGGGTTTGGATGTTGTCTGTGGCTGTGATCAGCATGGTTTCGTAGCTGTGGAAGCCGGATTGAGAGGGGTCAAGTAGCTGGCTCTGTTCCGGGTGAGTCATGAGTTGATGGTTGATGATATTTTCCAGTACCTCTGCAGGGAATGGGAGCAGGGAGCTTGCCCAGTATGTTTTTGAGTTCACTGGGGTATGCGGAGGGTTTTCTGAGGCTTGCTCTCAGGCTTTAATAATTGTAAAAGAGGGAGGCAGTCAAACAGTGTGAGAGTTAGAAAAGGTCTCCTCCGCCCACAATTCACCAGCTACTAATCCTCGAATAACCACCCACAGTCAAGACAAGTTATATCTCTCATCGATATGCAAGAGGACAGTACTCTATCACTGCTGTTATATCTAACACAACGGAGCATCACTTGAGTTTGGACATCAATGTGACAGATGCCAGTTTAGCCACCCTGAGCTCTGCCAAGGTTATTCATACAATGTGGGTTGGGGTTAGTTGGAAGGACCGTTTGGGCTACTGTTACTAGAACACAGGTGACACAGGGTTTCGATGGTAGAAATACTTCTGATCAAATAGTTCTGATTTGACAGAAAAGCTTAGAAGAAAGAGGGGGTCAAAATTGCAGACACAACACACATGACTGGGGCTAGCTCTGGATGTAATGCTAGGCTGCGCATCTGTAATGTGAGAGGGGTGAATGACCATCACAAGGTTCAACTGGTGACTGCATATCTCATTAGGCCTAAGGGGTGAGTTTTTCATTAGTTCCGGAGATGCACGCTGGTTTTGTGGGGGATAATTATTTCTCCAAAATCTGGAGCTCGTACCTCTATTTCTTTTTCTCAGTTGCTACGGAAGGGGGTATATTGGTTAAACAAGGCTTATGGTTCAGGCCTGTGGACATGTTCTGTGATGAAGAGGACAGGTGTGTGGTTGTACAGGGGTTGTTGGGTTCGGTACACATTACATTGATCAGTACATATGGGCCAAACTCTGACGACCCTGCTGTTGCCTTGTTTTTTTATCACTAAAGTTAGAAACAGGCTTGTGGACGCCTCCTCCCACCCCCCTCGCTTTGTAATATATGGAAAATACTTCAATGCTGCAAGCTAATTTGGCTACCACCGGCAACAGGTCCTGCTGACTCACCCAAGCACATGAAGCTCTATGGGATATTATGCACCAGGGCAAACTGCTAGACTTGTACCGTGTTGAATGCCCTAATTCCAGAGTATGCATTCCATTCCATAGAGGATGCAATATCTTCCAGAATAGATTACAGGTTAGGATCTAGAGATGCGATGGGCTGGGTTGAAATTATAACACATTTACCTAGGGCTCTGTCCGATCATTCTCCTGTTCTTATGGCTTTGACCATCACTAGCTATGCAGGATACATATAATGTAGCAGCTGCGACCATCTGAGCCAGACCCAGTCTTTAAACATAAACCCACCAAGTGATTTTATCCTACTACATGTTGAACCAGGGCTCTGTTACCTCTGTGGCTACGTTGTGGGAAGTGTTTAAAGAATGATTAGGGGTGAATACATACCTAAACGTCACAGGATATTAATATTGCTGATAGATACAATGTCGCACCCAGAGCAAGTGATATCATCGGTAGAGTGAGAATATGGCAGCTCTTGAACCCACTGTGTTGCCTTTAATCCCCTGTGCCATTAACAGTTGCACATGAAGTCTTGTCATTGAGTCAGCTTTCTGCTCTCCTGGGGAGATGTGATAACGACTCCCAGGAAAGGATACAATAGGGGCCTTGACTGGAAGGAGGTGTTCTCCCTCCTGTAGGAAGTCGCACGGATGTTGGCCCAAAAGGCGAGCTTCAAAGCAGAAACCACCTTTGAAGGGCAAATGGGAACCACTTGGGAGAGGGGCTGCCGTATTTTCTGGATAGACAGGCTTGCACTAGGGACAGGAAAGGGAGAACCAGTGGCCAAACCAGTTTTCTAGGGGAATTTAGCTCCCTTGGTAGCCACACGTCTGGGTTGGGCTAAGGAGTTCTGGGTGCCAAGAAAAGGGTTCTGCCTTATTGGGAGTGAATAGAATGGTGCACCCTAAGGTAGCCTGCTGTGTCCTGCTAGTGGAGAAGTTGTTTTCCGGGCCCAGCCGAGGCAAGAGACTCGAGGAGCAGCTGGCAGACCTCCTGTTCGCAGCATAGTGACACAACAGTTAAAGAAGTTTGCTAAGGGCGAGTGATAGCCCAGATCCCCTAATCGCAGCTCCTCATTGCTGTGCAGGACCAAGGACCAGGACCTGGCTGTCAGAAGTTGCATCTGAGTCTGCTGGATCTGGGAATGTTGCCGGAGAAGCTGCAGCCAGGGAAGGATTTGGCTGTGACAGTGATACAGGACAGCTGGCAGTTCATGGCACTGGACTTCTGCCAGGACAGAGAAGACCCCAAGGGACATTGACTCGTGTAGCCAGGATCACCTCACCAAACCTGCAGACCAGGGAGCAGCTGTGGGAAGACCTCCTTCGGCCACATTGTATTCACACCACCCTTGAGCATTTTCAACATGCTGTATCCTTCGCATCAGAACCACTGCCTTAGGAATCCATTGCAACAAGGATAAAGTGCCTGGAACTGTCAGAAGACTGCTTCTTCTGTGGAAGGAACGGTTTCTGAGGGCTTTGCGGGTCCGCCTGACTGGCTCCCTGCTGAAGTTGGTTGCCCAAAGTAACTCTATCTGACCCCATTACAACAAGTTCAACTTTGTTAAATTTGCGATTGCTTATATGCGGTTAAGTGAAATCTTCTGATTTACTATACTTTGTACATTCTAGATCCCTCCAGTGGATCTTTTTCAATGTGGTTTCTAGAAATATATCAAATCTGCTTTATTTTTTATAAATTAGTATCTGATTTCTTGTGTTATTTCTTCTAAAATTGTTTTGGTGGTTTCTTAAATGCTTCACACTTGAACCTTTTGTGTAAGCCTTGTTGTTAAGAGCCATAGCCACCCAGGGTTGTGCTAGCGTTTAACCAACTAAACCTACTAAGCCTAAAAGGGTTGGTAGGTTTTTAACATGGTGAGGTCACAGTCACACAACCATACCATAGAATATACCCCATTTCCTCACAATCACACACCAATATTCTTTTACAACCTTCACTGACAGAATTCCAGGCACCTGCTCAGACATACATGGAAAGGGAGCACAGGATACAAGACATTTCACAAACCGGTTCAAACATACATGGTATTGGCACATAGGTTGCGGCACGCATTCTAAACACTGGCTCAGACATACAGTGAATGCGAGCAGAGGATACATCACAAATTCTATATACCAGCTGAGACATACATGGAATGTTAGCACAGGATTCAACACACATTCCAGACACCAGCTCAGACATACAGGGAATGGGAGCATAGGATACGACACACATTCCAGACATACAGAGAATGAGAGCTCAGGATTTGATACACATTCCAGGCACCAGCTGAGACAAACAGGGAATGGGAGCACACGGGATACGACACACATTCCAGACACCACTTCGGATATGTAGGAAATGGGAGCACAGGATTCAACCCACATTCCAGACCACATCTCAGACACACAGGGAATGGGAGCACAGGATAGGATACACATTACAGACACCAGCTGAGAAATTCATAGAATGTGAGCACAGGATACGACACGCATGCTAGACAACAGCTTAGACCTACACGGAATGTGAGCACAGGATACAACACACATTCCAGACACCACCTCAGACATACTGGGAATAGGTGCACAGGATACGACACACATTCCTGACCCCGGATAAGACATATAGAGAATGGGACCATACAGGATATGACATACATTCCGGACACCGGCTCAGCCATACAGGGAATGGGAACACAGGATACAACAGACCTCTCTTCATTACTAACAAAACAAAAACAGCTAGTCCATTGCATATAAGCAACTGGAATGATCATTCACAACCACTCCATCTCCACCATGTCTTGTTTACACATTCACCCCACACCAATCTCTAAAACTCTGCAGTACCCATGAAGACATACACAAACAATGTAGAAGATGGAATAAAAATAGACTAAGACTTTATCAAGAAATTTTATATACATGTACACGGGGACCATAGGCTAAGCAACCCGGTTTACAGTTTCCAGAAGTCCAGTGGGGTCTTTTATTGTTTTAAACCACAAAAGGTATTTTAATATACATCCAATGAACATCCAGTCACAAGGAACATCTCTACATATCATGAACAATTGCATCTTATGCTGTTGATTAGAATAGTTCATTATGATTATCAAGAACATAACCAATCAGAGAAAGGCAATGGCTTGTGCTACCGTCATGCTATGAGATGGTGGCCTTTGTGATTTCCACATGCCAATATAACATAATAATATAATATAATATAATATAATATAGCTGTTTATAACAAAAGGGTACATGGGTTCACTGAAGGTCACTTGCCTTTCGCACACATTCTGCATGCCCTGCCATCACTGAGTATCACAGAGCAAGTCATTAGCAAAATGGACTCCTAACCAAATCAAAATGGATTCCACAGCAACAAATGGCATTTGTATAAAATATGTGACAGACTAAGACATAAGGCTCAACACACCTCATATCAAACAAAGAAACAAGACATCTAGGTTGTTACTACCTGGCAGGTCCAGTTAGGGCTTCTTCCCTCACCAACTATGTCTCTACCCCCAGCTGCCACTGCAGACCACACACCAACATTCCACCACATCATTCAGTCTCAATATTCCACTGTCAGCTTTCCAGCACACAGGGAATGGCAGCACACAGGATACTACAGTCTCCTCACCCAAGATACAGGGTTGTGAGCAATACACTTCTACTGCTGGGAACAGAGACCTCACAATTCCATTTTGTGCAAGACCAGGAGCATTCAAGACAAGGATACCACTGTGCTCCATTTCTCTGGCTTACTCACGCACAGCATTCATGTGCTACACTGGCACATAAGCAGCACATTTAATACACTCACAATGTTAGCATGAAGAACTGGGTAACCACAAAGAAGATGAACTTTACATGGGTGAGCTAATAGGCCTTCGAAGGCAATCTGCCTTTTCTGTATGATCACCCCGGATTGTTTTTACCTTTTGCTGGACTATATATCTTTGTTGGCTTTAGAACTCTGTGCACAATACCCTTGTAACCAGTAGGTTCCCCCTTTAACCCTGGTTAAAGTGGCTTATTGGCAATTGGCACATTTAACTTGCCTGTAAGTCACTAGTGTATGATTAGGCTTTCCTGTTTTCAGTTTCTATTTTTGGTAAATTCTGGTGGTGTTTTTTCAGTGTTTTCAAGTGATTTCAATACCTTAACAACAACCGTGGTTACACATGTTCATGCCATTAAAAACAATAGAAAGTTCAACTGCAGATCACTGAAGGAACCTTTAAATACTTAGGTATCTAGGTGACATCTAAACCTGTCACATTAAAAAAAAATATCTGCTGCCTCCCCTGGAGCGTTTGAAAAGGGATGCGACACATTGGCACACTTTACAGCTGACACTGCTGGGAAAAGCAGCGCTTTTTAAAATGATGACGCTCCCCCGATTCTTAAAAGCCTTAGGAAACACGCCGTTTCCAGTACCACCAAGTTATTTCAAAGCAATAGCGGCAGAGGTCTCAAGTTTGTTATGGAGAAAAAAACCGGCATGCATCACACAAGACAAATTAGTCAAGGGGCTGGTATGATGACAGAATAGCTCTCCCGAACATACAATTGTACTTTTGGGCAGCACAACTAAAAGTAATCAATCAATGGATTCACACCCCACAAACAGACCCAGCGTTCCAAGCGGACAGACACAGATTGGGAGAAGAAGGAGTTATGTCTGCACTCTACAACAAGCATTTGCAATGCAATAGGTCTCGCAGCATTAAAGTTTGAGTTACTGGCATTGTAAATGACAATGCTTTGCATTAATTTTTTTTCTTTAATGTGCAATTGGTATATAACCATTGTTTTTGAATGGTTAGCTGTTGCTTATGCTAAGCAAAGTTGGCAGTAATATAGAGTGCTAGTCTTGCTTGTTCTAAGCATGCTGATTTAAAGCACTCTGATACCTGCGGGTAAAGTTTGCACCATATAAAAGTGAAAACTAATAAATAAATAATACAAGCATATCAAACTCTTACAGGAACAAGATTAAGCTATTGGTATTGTAAATGACAATGCCTTTTATTTATGTTTTAAAAACGAATCAAAAATAAAAGGCATTGTAATTTGCAATGTCAATAGCTCAAACTCGTGTAAATGCGAGACCTATTGCATTGCAACTGAGTACAGGTCTGTCAAACTCAAAATCAGTCCCAGAGGCCCCCATTCTTCAAATCAGAACTGACCCTGCTCCTTATGGGACTAGTCCATCCCACAACGTTGTTACCCCACACATTCACCTTACCCTGTGGCCCACTGTTTTAGTTGAGAAATGTGAGCCCCCTTCCCGAATCTTACTGAGTAAACTGCTTCATTGGGTCCTTAACGTTTATATGAGCTCTCTGGCACCCGTGATACGGGCCTCTGTCATACCATGACCACACTCAACTACCTAACCTGGAAGAACACTGCTAACCAACTTAAATTTTGGGGTTTCTACCTTTAGCCACAGAAAAGAAAACCTGCCATCCATGCTCTAATCACTTCCAGACTTGACTACGCTAACTCATTTGTACCTGGGTCTGCCTAAATATCTAAATAGGAAACTTCCGTTGGATCAAAACTCGGCGGCTAGGTTGCTTTTGAATCTACCTTTTATTGGCGATAAATTATGGAGCAAGCTCCTTCGAGAGGTTTGTGCTACTCAATTAGGACAGCTCGTGAGTCTTAGAAAATATGAACATTTAATTTTTTAATCAAATTTAGTTGTCTGGGTCTTTTTTTTTAATCCCTTCTCCCAATACCCCAGATCTGGTAACCTGAGGTATCTAGCACCTAGAAGCTCTTTGAGCTGACCCGACGCTCTATAAATTTACTTTATATTTACATGACATTAATTTTCTCGACCTCAGATGGTTGAAGAGCTCGGCACAAGCAGGGGCCCATAGATGGTACACGCACGATGAAGACGTTTTTTTGCAGGGGGCACGTTATCCTTCTAACATATCAAACTAATATTTGAAAATGTAATCTTCGAATCACATCTATACTGCAGGTGCATTTCCTCCTTGTCATCTCACTTTAAAGGCAGATCACTGCACCAAGTGTATTAACCCACCGAGCTATCTGCGTCGACGGCTGGATACTTTACAATGCAGGGTTTAGGAAGTGACTTACCCCTGGCTACGAAAGGAGGAAGACGACAAGCTGGTGCAGCAATGCATGAAAACGTTTTCTCTAGAAGACAGAGTGGTGAGAGAGGGAGGGAGGGGCCAGGTGAGTCTGAGACAAACGCCACAGTTCAGGAAAGATGACCGATTGGCAGGTGGAGAGACGGGAGGACGAGAGAACAGGGGAGACAAGAGTAACAGAGGGTATACAAAGAGAGATAGAGAAGGGGGCAGAGAGAGTAGAGGCGCAAAGAAAAATAAACAGAGGGGCGAAATTTAAATTGAAAGAGAAAGCAGAGCAGAACAAGAAAAAGAGACAAGCATGGTGGTTATCTTTCGAAAACACAAAAGTGAGTTAAGATCTAGAACCCGGCCCCAGTGCGCTCGGCTGTGAGGAATGCCACACGTGCTCCCTTCTAACCCTGCATTTAAGGCCTTCTTAAGGGCTGTGTAATAGCCCTTAAGGTTTACTAGATTCTTATTTGGGGGGGGCTTAGCATGTCCAGCTCTATTCTTCTCCTTCTATGACAGCGTTATCCCTGTAAAATTATGCCTCGTGCTGGAACTTTGATGGAAAGTAGCTACGCAGAGGCAGCAAAAATGCAGCGAGATGCATTTGATCCCAAACCCGGACTAAGACGAGGAGAAACTATTCAGGAAATGGTAAACAAGCATTTGCAAGGCTGGCTCAACATCGCACGTTAAACTACATTTTGTGCTGGTGGATATATAAACAGAAGGTCAACGTATCGACCCTAGATGAAGAGCGCTGGTTTATGAGCGTCTAGAGTGGGTCGTCATCAGGACTGGAATGTGATGGGACAGCCTATAAATGTAAGATAAAATTGTGGTCAGGGCCTTGTGGGAGATAACTTTAAACAAGGACTTTTGTCGGGTAATACTATCCATCTCACTTCAATTGTAGTAGGTGTGTAATTCAATAGTTCCTGGACATTGTCAGCCGACTAACTCCAGGCGCGTTATTAGCGCAGTTTTCTAAAAATAAGAAATATGGTGAAACTCAGGTTACTACTCCATGTGAGAAAAGCCTGTCTCACATGTCTGTGTGGTGTGCACTTGGCCCACCTTCAGTCTTTATTTTGATCTTCAACACCGGCCGGTGGGAAGATCATGGAATGCAGGGCCGCCGTGGCGAGTGCCTAAAAAGGGGGAGGGAGGATCCGGTATCAGTGTTGGGATCTTTAGTGTATAAGAAGCATAGTATGTGGTCACCCATTAACAAAATTACGAGGGCTGAATTATTCTTTGTGCTTCATCTCATGTTTCATTGCGGAACTAGGTGGCGACTAAGGACTGGGCTGTGGATCGTGCCTACTTTAAACCGAGAACGGTGGACTGATCACACATTTAATTGACATATTTTAGGTGCCTGCTACACGTGCTGGTGTGGTACTGCCGCGTGTGAAATTCACCAGATAGATTCCGACTAGTGGTGGCCGGCACGTTTCACGATACAAAAATGTGCGCCTCCTCGCAGGTGTGGATTGATTAATCTGCGCTATTTCTCGTGTGTTTCAAACGCCGATGGAAGACTTTGGCGTGTGCGCGTGGCATCAGCAGGATTACTGCTGTCCGCGCTTGACTCTGTTATCCGGGCCGTGTGATTTTATAACGAGATCGTGGAGTTTTGAGCTGATTATGTGGTTTTGTAAAAAGGTTTATTTATTTTTATTTTACTTTTTATTTGAAGATATCCAGCGTGGGCGCTGGACCTCTAAATTAAGATAATGTAGCCAGCTATCCCGTGGTTTAAAGTGTCATTATAATCATGCTGTTTAAAAAAATGACTCGACTCCTTGGGGAATGGCATGTACGAGCGCGGAGGCGCCTGGGGGCATACAAGGAAACACTTACTTACACAGGCTGGAAAAGGACGTCTCACTCGGTCCGTGCAGTTTTTCGAATGACGGTCGGGGCCCTCTAGTGGTGCTTATTAGGCTTGCGGCGCAAGATGGGAGCGATACCGAAACTTTCCGTGGGGCGGGACTTCCGTCTTCGGAAGCCCGCGCACGCGCCCACGGAGTGCCACGGAGAGAAGCAGTGCTGGAGACACGGGGCTCCCATGCCCGAGGGAGAGCCCCGCGGTGACGGCTGAAGTCCAGAGTGGCAGGTAAGTGGGCCTTACGGGGGGGGGGGGGTCTCGGTGCACTTGTGTGTGTGTGTGTGTGCGCGCGTGTGTGTATGCGACGGTGGGGGTGGGTTCTCTGTATGAGTGTGTGCGTGCGTGCATGGGCGCTCGTGTGTGTGTCTCTGTGTGCGCATGCGTGTGTGGTGTTGGAGCTTCCCAGGACACAGCAGCTGGCCACAGCGCGCGTTCGCGTGGCCCGCTCCGATCGCCTTGTCGATGCGCGTGGCCAGGTGCTGTCTCCTGGGAAGCAGACTCGCTAGCAATAGGTCTCCTGGCGGACACAGCGCTTCGCGCTGTTAAACGCCACAAGACCTAAAAAAACGGTCTAACTCATTAATTGGACCAACAGCACACACAGTCAGCATATGGCACACGGCACACACCAAGTTGGGCTGGCAAGGAGTTCTCACCCAGCTTACTCTACTTTGGAACTCACAGCGGCTTGGGCGACTCAGAAATAGTAAAGGATTTCATCAGCGGGACGAGATAGGTATCTCCACAGTGGGTGACTTATGGAGTAGGGGGGAGATGGTCACATTTGAACACCTAAAGGAGCAGTATAAGCTGGCACCATCTGAAATATTCCAATACATACAGATCAGGCAAGCTCTACAAGCAGTTATACCATCTGGCACCGAGGTTCCAAAGGCCACCCCTCTAGAGAATAGGCTGTTAACTGATCATATGCATGAAAAGGCCACTTCCCTCACCTACCGAAAGCTAGTTAACTACTTACCTGATCCAACTGTGGCACTTAGGGGAAAATGGTCCCGGGATCTGGGGGAACTCGACGATACAGATTGGCACTTTCGTCCCCACGCGAAGTAGGATTGCCTTTAAGATTAAGATTAGTGCAACTCAAGATGCTACATCGCACATACTACACGAGACTAACTCTCTACAAAATAGGGACAGCCCCGCACCCATTCTGCCTAAGGGGCTGTGGGGAGGAGATTACATTCTATCACACCATATGGCATTGTCCAAAGATTGTAGCATACTGGGTAAAGATAATGAGAACTATATCACAAACAATCAATCAATCATTTGTAAAGTTAATTACATACCCTCAAGGGTCTCAAGTCGCTGGGTGGGGGGGGGAGGAGCCCGCTGCTGATCGAACAGCCAGGTCTTGAGTATCCTCCTGAAGGTCAGCAGGTCTTGGGTCTGTCGTAGGCACAGTGGGAGGCTGTTCCATGTCTTGTTGGCGAGGTGGGAGAAGGATCTCCCACCGGTGGTTGTTCTTCGTATGCGCGGGACGGTGGCGAGTGAGAGGTCGGCGGAACGTAGCTGGCGGTTGGGGATGTAGAAGGAGAGCCGTCTGTTTAGGTAGACTGGGCCAGTCTTGAGGAGTGCCTTGTGTGTGTGGGTGAGGAGCTTGAAGGATATCCTCTTGTCGACAGAGGAAGTATCATTGGTACCAGAACCCAAGAGGTGTTTAGTAAACATATGGGAACCAAATGATCTTAATCATCCAGCGCAGGATTGGGCTAAGCCGGGGATAATGCTCACAAAGCGTAATATTGCCCAAAAATGGGGTTCAGGAGAGTCGCCGACTCTCACTTCATGGTGCAAATACATGGATGCAGCTATGGTGGCCGAGAAAGCGGCATACGTTAATCGAGGATCCCTGAAAATGGGGGAGAGTATGGGGGTGCATGGAATAAATTTAGGGGTTTCATCTGTGAACCACCCAGGCAACAGACCGATGAGATTTCTGATTGTGAGGGAGGAGGGGGGGAACGGGAAATGTGAATGATCGGAGAACATGTTTTTTATACTGCGGATAATGACGATGTGAACAATGTCAATGGAATGTATATCAATGACCAGCGACACGTGTGTGTGCCTTGTGATTATATTATGCCCTGCACTTAATAAAAAAGAGTTTTAAAAAATCAACAGAAAGTGTTTTTCGGGTGTTTATGGAACTTTTCGCTTTTATTATTGCTTATTTTCTGCACTGATAGTGCTTGTATATAGACAGTGTACGTACAGTGTAAATGAGGTCCAAATACATTTTTACAATTCAAACTTATCGTTGTACACCATACAATACTTCTTCAGTGAGTCTCTGGTCATGCATGTTTGCTCTTTCCTTCCATGTAAACTTTTATCTGTGAAAAGGGCCTCTCAACGTTGGCACTTGAGACAGGCAACGCCAAAATAGCCAGTATAAAATTTGCTAACTGTGGCCACTGACATAGATTTCCTTGCCAGAACTTGTGCACCTGAAGATTGTGATTCGCTGCGACACGTACCACAACATATGTGTTGAACCGGGCGCATATGCCCTCAGAGTTATTGAAGTGGTCAAAAATGAGTCAGCACTTTTTTGAAACTCCGGAGAAAATTGACCTTTACGGAAGGGATATATAACTTGTGCAGAGTACCACAGTGAAGCCTCATTGACTTCAAATGCCATTGTTGGTGAATGGCTATTTCTAATATATTGTAAAATGAAAGTTCCTGAATTGCTCCTCAACATTTCTTTGCTTACCTAGTGGCAAGCACTCTAACATGGAGCATGTTCCAGCGCCAAAGTCACTAAAAGTGTCGCCCAGCCTACTGCAGGAGATGCTTCACATATCACCAATTATGCTGAACGCTTTGTAGACAATGGTTTTTTCAAACTCTGGTTGCTTTATTATGCCCACTACAGCAGTCATTCCTTCCTGTAAAAATCTAAGAATGCTGTAGTGTACTTTTTTAATATCAATATGTGACCAAAGATCCTCACGTTTTTTCACATATCATCACTCAGCAAAAGTTCTATATATGGTGGCCACATGGAAAAGATAGCATTCATGGCCTCTAGGACTGAGAACCACCAGCTAAGTTACACATTTGGGATGGCTCGTTTGTTGATGACACACAAAGCACAAAATGAGAATTATTTGTGTTTTAGTTTCCATGCATAACAAAACAGTGCACCAGAATAGACTAAAAAGTCAATAAAATAATTCATTAACTCTGTAGATTGTAAAGATGCTTTCTGCATACCATCTAACAAGTGGCAAGGATCTCTTACAGGGAAGCACATCAGCTCAGTTATCGATTTTGACAGGTCATCACACAATTTTTTCATATACGTAGCTGAATCACTGGAAATACAAACAAAATCACTCCAATCTTTGATGAACTTGGTAAAACGTTTTGCAGCAGCATTCCAAGTGACACTGCATTCCATGTTTTCCAAAAGTCTGATGTCACACCCTCAGCCTCATACCCCTTGTTTAGGCTGAAGACTTTTGGCATCTTGAAAATAGTTTGACATATGGCATGTTGGGCTGGTCTTCTGTGCGCAAACATGAGGTACTGAAAAATTAGGTAGGGTTGGCCCGGGAATGATTTCAAAGGAAATAAAAATAACATATTTTAGTTTTCTTGTTCTTCGTTTGTTGTGAATCTCAATTACACCCCAACAGATTGTGGACATTGCAGTTATCTTTAAGTGTGTGTACCCTGTGGAAAATGGACTATGTTTTACTACAGCACAGCAAAATCTGGATTCTGCAGCAACCACAGCACAAAGACCGCTCTCCTAGCAGCCACGGATGACCTCCCCACCCTTTTAAACTAGGGCTAAATGGCTTCCCTCATCCTACTAGACGTCTCAGCAGACTTCGACACTGTCTCTTACCGCACACTAACTGCCAGACTCCACAAAGTCGGCATCCAGGGAACTGCCCTCAACTGGATCCACTCCTTCCTCACCGGGCGAACCCAAAGAATCAAACTACCGCTCTTCCTCTCCGAACCCACAGAGATCAGCTGCAGAGTACCCTCAACACTCAGCCCCATGCTGTTCAACGCCTACATTGCCCCTCTCACCACCATCATCAGAAAACACAGACTCCGCATAGTATCTTATGCCGATGACACCCAGCTCATCCTCTCCCTCACCAACGAACACGACAGACCCAGACACAGCTTCCAGCAGGTATGAATGATAGTGCCTCCTGGATGAGCAACCACTGCCTAAATCTCAGCTCCTAGAAAACGAAAGTCCTTGGATCCACCCCCTCCGCATAGGACACTACTTGGTGGGACACCACCCTTGGCAACCCTCCCACACCCACAGACCACCCTCGCAACCTTGGCATTACACTCACCTTATCTTCCACATGCTTTAACACCCTCTACATCCTCCTATTTTTGTTTGATTTTGTTGACCATAGGACTGTGCACTTTACAACTGCTACCAGTGCTAAAGTGCTTGTGCTCACTCCATAAAACATGGTAGAATTGGCCTACAACTAATTTACATATTTACTATAAGTTCCTAGTAAAGTGGTATACCATATACCAAGGACCAGTAAATTACATGCTGCAAGTGGGCCTGCAGCATTTATTGTGCCACCCACTTAAGCTGCCCTTTTAATCATCCCCAAGTTCCGCCACTGCAGCCCAAATGCAATTTTAATCTGACGATTCGACTTGGCAAAACAACCCCCTTGCCAAGCCTTAAAATCACACGTTATTGCATATCAGGCACCCCTAAGACATGCTCATAGAGCAGGGTGCATTGTAATTAAAAGGTTGGACGTTTAAGTTCTACATGTCCAGGTAGTGAAAAATTCATTTTTCACTACTGTGAGGTCTACCTCTCCCATAGGATAATATTGGGCTAACTTATGATTGGGTGGGAACAGGTAGAGATTTCATGTTGGGTATCTGAGAAATTGGAATATAAAATTCTCTTTATTGGTTAAGTAGGATTTTAAGGTACAATTTTGAAATTGCCACTTTTAGAAAGTTATAATGAATGCTGATTAACTAAATCACTCCACCGTTCAATGATGTGCTATAAATGACTCACAGGTGAAGGGTACTGGCGGGTATCACCCACTGACTTAGGGTATGGAATTAATGCTAATAAATGCCCTGTGGCAGACTTTGGTTACAATGTTTTATAAACCCATCTTATCAATAAATATTAATGGATATAACCGTGTGTGGATAGCTAATTCAACTAACTTTCCATTTCTTCAACATTTATATATGGATGAATTCACTTCCAACAAAAAAAATTCAAACGAAAACACTCAAAGCATTTTGGACCCTTGGTTCTTCATCAGGAGGATATTTTCACTAAGGAACACTGAGGCACCCCTCCATGTTCCAACTGCAACAATATACTGAAGGTATCAGAGATAAATCATCCATCCAACGGCACTAAGATCAGCATCTTTGCAGACTTATCTCCAAATGCAGCTCAGTTATATAGAGCTCCAAAGTCCTCTATCAACCTATAATAAAGCAGCATATTATATGAAAAACATATATAAATTATACTAATTGAATCTGCATTGATGATGTGTGCATTTATACAAGAATGAACACATGCAATGCAATTCGGGGCACATGAGCAGAAAACACAAAGCTTACATCACTTCATGTCTCCCCATGTGCTGTTTTCCTCTCACATCCCTGCCTTCGAGTATTGCTGAGGTTGCTTTCCACCCCTCCCCCAAACCATAAATACACAGCCGCAGGTCTATTTTTGCCTGGTATGACTAAATGGCAAACTTTGTAATGCTGGTTTTGTTTAATCTCTCGCCTTCATATGTTTAATCAAAGCCCACATTTATGGTGCTGGGGGAGGGCCAGGCTGCTGCACTCTTTCAGCTATGTGTTAGGCTCTTGAGTGACTATAGAAATGTCTTTTCCCAAAGTCCCAGGAATTTCTGTTGCATCAACAAAATGACTTGAGTATTTGTTTCCGTTCCTCATTGGATGGAAGGTTAATGACACCCTTTAAATTCTGACACTTCCTTGGGCAGCTGATGTTCTTTTCACTATCTGCAACTAGTTCTCACTGTTATTTTGAAGCTGGTCCACATGCAATAGGCTATTTAAATTGTGTTTATTTATAAAGATTGACAATGTTGAACTCAATGTTCAACTTCGAGATACTTTAAGAAAACAATTTGCTTTTCCTTCAATATATCAATTAAACGCCTTAACTTTTCTAACTACGCTTTCACAAAGCCTGTCGCTCAGCATTCATTTTATAAAGGCGAAGCCTATTAGCTTTGCCAATGCTTACTAATGATGAGCCAGCAAACTCAGCTAATACCACTAGCTCAGCATCTGCTGGGTGTGCTGAGTTTGCTTTTTCTCAGCAGCACATATTTTAAACATGTGACACTAAGGGGTAGATTTAGCGCTTGGTGGACAGGTCACTATGTCACAAACGTGAGGGATATCCCGCCCGCCGTATTATAAGTTCTACTGGATATAATGGCATTGTAATAGGTGGATGGGATATCCACCACGTCCATCACGGAGTAACCCCAGTGCGCCAAACTCTAAAACAGGCCCTGCGTCATTGGGGCTTCTCTTCATGTTGCTTACCCAGCCATCACAAAAACCTCTGACATGTCTGGGATCAATAAATCGTCTGGGGCAGGTGCTTGTTAGCAGTGTTTAGACAAGAGTACTACACATGAAGAAGTCGCTCATGGCAGGCGCTCACTGCTCATATCCATGCACAGACACAGTACCCACTTCTGTTCTGATAGCAGAGTTTGTGCACCATGTACACCATCTTAGTTGGGACTGGGACCTACGCTCGGCCATTTGGACCTTATTCCAATCTAATATCAGGCACAATGGAAGCACAACACTTTGTTTATTCATAAATGTTCCTCAAAATCTCAACCTCAATTTCCACTGCTTTCACTTTTATTCAAACTGTCAGTAAGAGTATGAACAGTATCCAGCTAGATTGGGCATCATGAAACAGAATGAAGTGATGCAACACAAAATCACATCCAGACAGCAGCATTATTTCTTGACAACATTATTTTTATTCTCCAATTTGCATCAATATAGTAACGGTATTTATTTGTGATGCGTGCTTGCGGTGGAAGCAGACATATCGTCAAAGAAAAGCTCTGTCACCTAGAAAAGAAAATTGTATAAATGTACATTTCAGGTAGAGCTAATGAAACAGAAAAAACTTTTAAATTTTTAGGCAACTTGAACAAAAATATTAGCTAATCATGCTCCAAACAGCAATGGTGCACTGAACAATTACACTACTTGTATTTTAATACATAGTGACCAATTTGGCTTTTGATATACCTCTTGCACCTTTTTCACAAGTAAGAAACAGAATACGTGTTAAGATTTTTTCCTGGATTATTATTATCATTATAGAGTGCTTAGTCGCACAATGCTCACTTTAGGACCAAGCTTTATATTACTGGAGTATAGACACGGAAAAACAGAGCTGACAGGAACTTCCCTGCCTTACAAAGTTCACCAGGTCCAGGCCTGACTGACTGCTCTAGGCCGGGTTTTTACTCTTCATTCCAGGACTTGTGGTCCTTGTTTTTCTGTACAAAATCCGGAAAACAAGTCCTAGAATCCAAAGAAACAAACAGCATGGATTAGATTAGCTGCTCAACTCTGAACCAGGGGAATCTTGGCAGCTGTGGGCAGCTGTGTCAGGGTGAGAAGGGCCTGAGATGTGTTGGAGGAGGTGGAGATATAACTGATCTCAGCTTGTCGTTCTAATAACAAAAAGTTCTAAAGACCACAGAGGTTTGCACGGATGCAAATAAAAGAAAGCAGGGCAAATTTGTGCTTCTTTTCTGCAGATTTAGACATGGGGCGAACTGATCCACACCATTTTTCTGTTTGCGTTAAATGAATGCATACATTATGACAACTTTTTAAATGTAAATTATGGGAGTGTTATTTTCTTCTGGAATTTATTGCAAGATTATCAAAAATGGTGCAGGAATAGTTTGTTTTACAAAAAAGGCAATTTATGGATTAAGATCAGCTAAACTTTCTATAACACTTTAAAATGATGGATAACAATACATATTTTACATATGGCTCCACTATGCATCTGTAATATGGATACGGCATCAACATGCAATGGAAAAGCCAATAAGCCTGGCTGTAAAGGCTTAAGATGGGAAAAGAACAGGAGCAACATGTTCTGGCAGGTAAGAACAGTGGTGTAATGAAAAGCCAGCCAGACAGGGCCAGGAAGGATAGACGAGATGTCAGTGTGGTGAGACCCGTTGAATTACAGCATAGTCCTGGAGCCGCTGTAGTTTACAGATCGGACTGCGCAGTTACGGATGAGGAGCAGCAGGCGGCGTGAAATGAGGTTGGATCTTAACACCGATTCCTGACGGACAACAGCAGAGCATGAGGTGGAACCAAAGAAACACTGAGCCATACGGCTCACATCTATCCACTGATATTCTCTGTCACTTACAGAGCGATGATAGATGTGGTTGATAATTGTAGGGCTGCACATCTAAAATATTCCAGATGTTCCAAGCCACAGTGAGTGCTGCAAAGACACAAGAAACAGCATTAGTGAAAGGCTCAAAGTATTGTGTCACTCTCCATACACACATTCCCTCTGTGCACACCACACAATATCCCTCTCTGTTCATCACCCCGCAGCCCCCCTACCCTGCTCTGCATAAACTGTAGAAGCATTATAGACTCCACCTTCATGCTGCTTCCAGTGTCCACTTTACACTCTATGACGTACGGTACATTCCAGAATCCACTTTAGATTGTGTGGCTTGAGGTAAACTTTCACAACACAAGCAGAGTTTGTACAACACAAGCATTCCTATGAATGCCTCACTGGGGAGGTCAGCAGATGAAAATTAAAGTGATTAAAAATCCCATTGCTGGACAAGCTTCACCACCCAAGTACATGCTCAGAAGTTTCCGCACTTATGAATAGTAGAATGGGATTCATCCTTGAGGGCAAAGAAATCATCACTCAGAGGCAGCTGCATAGGATATTTAACCCTCTTTATCTTATTTTTAACCTTCAAAAATGATAATTCTGGTGCATCTGCATTATTTTGCTCAAAATTCACATCCAATTACCCAAACAAGAAAAATAAACTCACTGTTACGGCGCATTAATACGCCACACACTGACACAAAATGTAACAGCAACAGCCAACAACCTTTCCAAAGACTTAAAATAATAAATAATCTATTTTCTATATGAGACAAATCTGAATGTTATCATTACTGTGGAACAGAAATCACACTAGTGACTATCGGGACCGTCTTGTGTGATTCAGCTAACCAAGGCTCCTTAAGCATGTTGATCCTTCTCAACCACTTTGTCTCATCTTCCAAGTCTGTTTCACGCTTCAGTGACCACTCCAGTGCAATGGAGGAGGCAACATCGGCGGAAACATGTTTTTGGGTACAACATTTTCAGTCTTTGCTTGTGTGTACCAAAGACATACAAAGTGGGAAAGTTTAACCACTTCCACGCTGATGACGGAACAGCTCAGTCATCAGCTGCGGTAGCTCTGTGCTGATGACGGAGCGGTTTCGTCATGGCCCGCTCGATGCGCCTGCACGGCGCGTTCCATTGAGTGGGCGGGGCCATGACAGAACCGCTCCGTCATTAGCATAGCTCAACCGAGGCTGGTGACGGAGCGGTTCCGTCACCAGCATGGGTGTGCCCCCCGCCCCCTTAGCGCTGCACGGAATAGCCGCCGCAGCGAAGGTGTTAACAAATATATCTCAGTAAAGCATTTTAACTGAAAGAGGTTATTTCTAGTACAAAACATATTCTTGAGATACACATCTTTGCACTGTGGTGCACATGTCTGTGCTAAGTGCTAGACATACTTAAGAACCCGCGCTTGGGTAGAGAGCAGCAGTGCAGAATCTTTATAGATATGGTACTGTCCACTCTCTTCCTTTCACCCAATGCAGCACAGCGACCATGCTTGCTGCACTGCACTGCGTGAATAGTAAGTTTGCCCCTTAAAACTAAATGGTGACTTCAGGGGTGCATAAGACAATTACTTTAATGATCTGGAAGATCATTGAGGGGAAGGAGGGTATAAAAGATTACAGTCGATTTGAAGAGGATTCCTTTGCTAGAACATTATAACTAAGCGCACAGTGGGAACAAAACAAACAGGCACATGGGTATGCCCACTGACACCCTGTCACTTACCCTTTGCTGTGAGTTGCACCGCCAATGCGATGCTTCTCTTTTGTGTGCCACCTGAGGTATGCAAGTCTGGTTAATGTAAAGATTTGAATTAAAAGTATCAGACAAGAACACAAGACCACACTCAGAACAGAATCCTCTATGACCATCAGACTGTAGTTTCCTTGTAGTCACATTATTGCCTATCGGAATATCAACATACACATACATTGGGACCAAAACGCCTGTTTTGATGCTGTCAAAGGAATATAAACATATGATGAAAAATCTGGTTAAGAGTGGTGTATCTGTCCCTGTGCACAGGGCTGATGCTCTTTGGTGAGGTAAGAAAGCCTTAGGGCGGCACTTACTGGTAGCGCCAATATACTGAATAAAGCTTGAAAGTTGTATTTTTGGTGTGTATGGGGAGTAATCAAGCACAATTCTCCATTGCTATCTGTGCTGAAAACTCAGACACTGTTTCTGTGCAGAGACCAATAAGAAAGTTGTGGTGGTTAAGAAAAGAAAAGTATTGGAGAGGGGCAAGGAGTGAAAAGCAACCTTGGGAAAGATATTGGGAAAGACGGATGGTTTCTGGCCACTTAAATCATACCTCAAGGCTGAAGCAACCAGGCTGTGCTCGGAAGGAGGAAGACATCTGTTAGACGGACCGGGAGGGTCGGCCGAGGATAAGGGGAGAGGTCTCCGGGGAGATCCGTCTCCAGCAATCGTACAGACAAATAACTTCCCCCCCACTGACGTACACCACACAAGGATAAGGTTCAACGTTACTTTATAAGCAATTCTTTAAGTACGGTGAGGTGGTACAAGGAGGTCTGGACTCCGGGGTCCCCTCTATTCTAGTCTCTTGGTTGGGTAAGGGGGTAGCGGGACAGTCTCGTTACCACTCTGGGGGATGTGGTTGTAGATGAATTAGCTCACAATCCTCGCGCTCGGCGTTCTAGATGATCGGGCCGCGGCGGAGCCAGCAGGTCCCGGGATGGTTGAAGGTAGTGACGGTCCGCGGCGGAGCCAGCAGGTCCCGATGGTTGAAGGTAGTGACGGTCCGCGGCGGAGCCAGCAGGTCCCGATGAAGATGGGTGCAGAGAGCCGCGGCAGCGCCAGCAGGCAGGTCGGTAGTTCGCAAGGCAGGGCTACGGCAGCGCCAGTAGTCCGTCAAGGATGAGTTCTTCACTGCGTCTCTCGACTCCAGGATACAACTGCCTTCCTGCTCTGGAGCTGCGCCAGTTATAGGTCTGGCGCCCTTTGATGTCCGGACCCTCGCACTGGGAGGTCGGGAGGTCCGGGATGAGGGAGTCCAGACACCCAGCAGGGGGGTGGAGCCAGCGCCTGGGGGAGCTGGGGGCGATCGGCACCTGGCGGGGGAGAGCCATCGACACCTCTTTCTCCCATTGACCTGCCAAGTAGTCCGCTCACCTCCTGGGTGGATGGTGGTGCCGGGATGTCGGGGCCTGGCCAGGCCCAGGGTTAGGGTTGATCGGAGGCCACGCGGCCTCGTGGTGCCGTGTCCAAGATGGCGCCCAGGCCGGGCGAGAGGGCCGGTAGGGAATCGGGCCCACGATGTGGAGATGTTCAGGGGCAGGGGCCCTATAGGAGACGGGAAACGGGTTGTTGTTGCGTGTAACGCCTGAGGAGCGGGGCTCGGGCCTGGTCGTGCGGGGAGGGAGCAAGCCTTACACGTGGCCTGTCCAACATGCGTCCCCCCCAGCTGAAGGCGGGGAGAGTCACCCATCCTCTTGGGGACTCTCCTCGTCGAGGCGGAAAAAGCGTGACAGGCCATCTGCGTTGGCGTGGTCTTGCCCGGGTCGATGTTCCACAGTGAAGTCCATCCCCTGCAGGGAGATGGACCAACGTAGTAGTTTCGGGTTTTCCCCCCACATCTGCATTAGCCATTGCAGGGGTCGATGATCGGTCTGGACCCTGAAGTGGGTGCCGAAGAGATAAGGCCGGAGCTTTTTGAGGGCCCACACCACGGCGAAGGCCTCCCTCTCGATGGTGCTCCAGCGTTGTTCTCGGGCCAGGAGCCGTCTGCTGATGAAAGCCACTGGCTGGTCAAGTCTTTCGGGGTTCAGCTGGGAAAGGACTGCCCCAACGCCATGGTCGGAGGCATCTGTTTGGACGATAAATTCCCGACTGTAGTCGGGGGCCTGGAGCACCGGGGCGGAGCACATGGCGGCCTTCAGCTTCTCGAAGGCCGCTTGACAGTCTGGGGTCCAGTTGACCTTCTTGGGTTGGTTTTTGGATGTGAGTTCCGTGAGGGGCCCTACAATGCTGCCATAGTCCCTCACGAACCGCCGGTAGTAGCCTGTGAGTCCCAAGAAGGCGCGGACCTCGGTCTGGGTGATGGGGGGCTGCCACGACTGGATGGCAGCGATCTTGAGTTGCAAAGGGGCCACCAGACCGCTTCCCACCTGGTGCCCGAGATAGGTCACGGACCCCTGGCCAATTTGGCATTTGCTGGCCTTGATCGTGAGGCCAGCTCGTTGGAGGGCCTGTAGCACCTCTCGGAGGTGGTGGAGGTGGTCGGACCAGTGGCGGCTGTACACAGCGATATCGTCCAGGTAGGCGGCGCTGAATTCTTCGAGTCCTGCCAGGACCTGGTTCACTAGCCGCTGAAATGTTGCTGGGGCATTCTTCATGCCGAATGGCATGACCTTGAAGTGATAGTGGCCATCAGGAGTGGAGAATGCAGATCGTTCTTGGGCCCGGGGTGTGAGACCGATCTGCCAGTAGCCCGCTGTCAGGTCGAAGATGCTGAGGTAGCGGGCAGCTCCCATGCGGTCGATTAGTTCATCTGCTCGGGGGATGGGGTGTGCGTCTGTTCTGGTGACCGCATTCAAGCCCCGGTAGTCGACGCAGAACCGAAGCTCCGGCGTGGCGCCGGGGGCGGCCGCTTTGGGGACCAGTACCACTGGGCTGGTCCAGGGGCTGTCTGAGGGCTCGATGACCCCGAGCGTGAGCATCTTGGCCACCTCCTCTTGGATGCAGGCCCGTACCCGATCTGGTACGCGGTAGGCCCGATGGCGGACAGGGGGACTGTCTCCAGTGTCCACGTCGTGTAAGCACCAGGGGGTGACCCCTGGGGTGAGGGAGAACAGGGTGGCGAACTGCAGCAGGAGGTCTCGGCAGCCTTGGCGCTGTTCCAGGGTGAGGGCCTCCGAGAGTCGGACCCCGTCCACGGAGCCGTCCTTCTCCCGAGACCGTAGGAGGTCAGGGAGGGGTTCGGAGTCCTCCTCGGTTCCATTGTCGGTTGCCATCAAGAGGCTGAGCTCTGAGCGTACAAAGTGGGGTTTAAGTCTATTAGCGTGGAGGACCCGGAGAGGGTTTCGTGAATATTCCATATCGATGAGATAGGTGACAGGGCTCTTGCGCTCGATTACTTTGAAGGGCCCCGTCCATTTGTCTTGCAGGGCGCATGGTTCGGTGGGAGACATTACCCACACTTGTTGGCCGGGTTCAAATTCGATGGAGGATGCATTCTGATCGTACCACCTTTTCATGTCCTCCTGACTGGCCTCCAGGTTTGCTTTTGCCATCTCTCTGAACCGTCTGGTCTGGTTGCGGAGGGTTAGGAGGTACTTGAAAACATCTGGAGGGTTCTTTAGAGGGGGCATTTCCCAGCCCTCTTTGACTAGGCTGAGCGGCCCCCGCACCGGGTGCCCATACAAGAGTTCGAACGGGCTGAAGCCGAGGGACTTCTGGGGGACTTCTCGGTAGGCAAAGAGAAGGCACGGTAGTAGCACATCCCACTGGCGACGGAGGGGCTCTTCCAACCCCCCAATCATCCCTTTGAGCGTGCGGTTGAACCGCTCAACCAGTCCGTTTCCTTGAGGGTGATAGGGGGTCGTGAATCGGTAGGTGACCCCACACTGTTGCCAGAGGGACTTCATGTATTTTGAAATAAAGTTTGTGCCCCGGTCGCTGACGACTTCTCGGGGGAAGCCCACCCGGGAGAAGATCCCCATCAAGGCCCGGCCGACTACCGGGGCTGTCACAGTTCGCAGGGGAACAGCCTCGGGGTAGCGGGTGGCGTGGTCCACCAGTACTAGGATGAACCGATGTCCTTGTGCTGTACGGGGGTCCAGGGGTCCCACAATGTCTATCCCCACCCTCTCGAACGGGGTGGTGACCACTGGAAAAGGTTGCAGAGGTGCTTTAAGCTTGCGGCCGCTCTTCCCGCTGGCCTGGCACGTGGGGCAAGATCGGCAGTGTTGGAGTACGTCGTTCCTCATCTTGGGCCAGAAAAAGTGGGTCACCAGGCGACTGTAGGTTTTATCCTGACCCAGGTGGCCAGCCAGGGGGACATCGTGGGCCAGGTTTAGCAAGAAGTCTCTAAAGCGGAGGGGCACCACTAGTACTCGACTGGCCCCTAACTCTGCGATTCTCTGTTCGCTGTACAACAGGTCATTGTCCCAATAGACCCAATGGGTTCCGGAGGTATCCCCTGCACTCTGGGCGAGGGCTTGTTGGCGGAGTCCCTCGAGGGAGGGACAGGTCTTCTGCTCGTGGCGAAACTGTTCTTGGGTGGGCCCCCCCTCCTGACGCCACTGATCCAGGCCGGGAAGGTCCTGAGGCTGAACGAGCCCCTCGGGAGTTTGTTCTGGGGTGACGGCACGGTCGGTGTCTGGAGCGACCGGGGGAGGAGGTGCCGGCCATTCAGGTTCTTCGGGTCGGGGGATGGCACGGGCAGCCATGGACCGGGTGGTTACGCACGCCCAATCCGGGATGCCCAACATCCCTAGGTGCTCTCTCCTCTCTACGGCGGCCCACGGGGAACTCTCAAGATCATTTCCCAGGAGACAGTCTACGGGGGCATCATCTCGGACCGTCACTTCCAACACTTTCACTTTTACACTGGCCCCGGTGTCACGTAGGGCTTCGGCCCGGCGTCCATTAATGTTCACCCATTGACTGTACTTCCGGGTGTTGGCGGGTAGGGGGACCCGCGGGACCATGTCTCTTCCCCCTAGGCACGCTAGAACCATGGCGGCTGGTTCCCATTCCTGGCGTTCTTGCTCACATTCCTCATGTACTTCGTAGGTTTGTTCTTCCCCCAGGGCGGCGGCAGCCATCTGGCGGGGTCTCGGAGTCTGGCTCTGTGGACAATTCGGGTCGTTGGCGTAGTGGCCGACTCGCTGGCATCGGTGACACGTGACATTGGCTCTGTATCCCGGCCGCGCCGGGGTGTTGCCCCGGTTGGCCGGGGGTGGGGTGCTGGTAGCGGGAGCGGCCGGGGCGTTGTCTCTCCCTCGTCCCTGGCCCCCTCCTCCTCCTCGGGGACGGTGCTGACCGTGGTTGTTCCGGTTCTGTTCATGGGGCCCAGTTCGGCCCACTCGGGTAATTTCCCACCGGTCAGCCTCGGCGGCAAGCTGTCGTGGATCAGTTAATTTACTGTCGAGGAGGTGCTGCCTGAGCTCGACGAAGCAGTTGTTCGATAGATGCTCCCATACCATGAGATTGAAGAGTTGCTCGTAAGTCGTTACGTTGCTTCCCTTGATCCACCCCTCGAAGGCCCGGCTGAAATAGTTCACGTATTCCACCCAAGTTGTGCCCGGGATCCGAGTGCAGTTTCGGAACCTCTGGCGGTACATTTCGGGTGTGAGCCCATAGCGGGTGAGGAGGGTAGCTTTCATGTGGTCATAGGAGGTCATCAGATGGTCTGGGAGCTGTAGCAGGGCATCGCGGCCCTCATTGACGAACCTCCCCCATAGACCGGCTCCCCAGTCGCTTCGATCGATCCGGTGGGAGGTCATAGCGATCTCGTAGGCCTTGAACCATTGCTGTATGTCGTCCTCTCGGAAATATTCTCGAACGACATCCTTGGGGATGTGTACCTTCCTTTCTGTCACCCCCGGGGGGCGCGGTTGCTCAGGCACTCCTAATTCTTTGTTCTGCTTGCGTAAGTCTATCTCAGCTAGTTTGCGTTCGTGTTCGTACGCCAGTCTCTTCTCTTCAAGCTCTCTTTGTCTCTGTTTCTCTTCCCGTTCTTCTCGGAGCCGCAGATGTTCCAGATTTAGTTTTTGTTCGGCTAATTTGAGTTCGCCATCCATTTTGAGCCGGGCCATCTCTAGCTCATGTAGTCGGTTTCTTTCTCGTTCTTGGATCTCATCTTGCGAGAGACCCGTTCTTCGCTCCTCGGGAGCCGTGGTGTCTTTCTCTGCTGTTGCGAGATTTTGGTCCGGGGGTCTGACGGCCCCGGTTTCTGCCCATGACTCAATGGCGTGCTTGAAATCGTCTTTAGTATTCAGACCGGTGGTAGCGATACCTAGTTCAATGCAGAATTGTTTCAACTCACGATGGCTGTATTCTTCCAATTTCTCAATCTGGAATTTTTCGGTGGATCCGCTTTCTTTGGTTGACATTGTGGTTTTGTCGTGGGGTGAGCTACTCTCTGTACGATTACGCGTTGATTCGGATCCCGTCGCTGGCCACCAATGTTAGACGGACCGGGAGGGTCGGCCGAGGAGAGAGGTCTCCGGGGAGATCCGTCTCCAGCAATCGTACAGACAAATAACTTCCCCCCCACTGACGTACACCACACAAGGATAAGGTTCAACGTTACTTTATAAGCAATTCTTTAAGTACGGTGAGGTGGTACAAGGAGGTCTGGACTCCGGGGTCCCCTCTATTCTAGTCTCTTGGTTGGGTAAGGGGGTAGGGGGTAGCGGGACAGTCTCGTTACCACTCTGGGGGATGTGGTTGTAGATGAATTAGCTCACAATCCTCGCGCTCGGCGTTCTAGATGATCGGGCCGCGGCGGAGCCAGCAGGTCCCGGGATGGTTGAAGGTAGTGACGGTCCGCGGCGGAGCCAGCAGGTCCCGATGGTTGAAGGTAGTGACGGTCCGCGGCGGAGCCAGCAGGTCCCGATGAAGATGGGTGCAGAGAGCCGCGGCAGCGCCAGCAGGCAGGTCGGTAGTTCGCAAGGCAGGGCTACGGCAGCGCCAGTAGTCCGTCAAGGATGAGTTCTTCACTGCGTCTCTCGACTCCAGGATACAACTGCCTTCCTGCTCTGGAGCTGCGCCAGTTATAGGTCTGGCGCCCTTTGATGTCCGGACCCTCGCACTGGGAGGTCGGGAGGTCCGGGATGAGGGAGTCCAGACACCCAGCAGGGGGGTGGAGCCAGCGCCTGGGGGAGGTGGGGGCGATCGGCACCTGGCGGGGGAGAGCCATCGACACCTCTTTCTCCCATTGACCTGCCAAGTAGTCCGCTCACCTCCTGGGTGGATGGTGGTGCCGGGATGTCGGGGCCTGGCCAGGCCCAGGGTTAGGGTTGATCGGAGGCCACGCGGCCTCGTGGTGCCGTGTCCAAGATGGCGCCCAGGCCGGGCGAGAGGGCCGGTAGGGAATCGGGCCCACGATGTGGAGATGTTCAGGGGCAGGGGCCCTATAGGAGACGGGAAACGGGTTGTTGTTGCGTGTAACGCCTGAGGAGCGGGGCTCGGGCCTGGTCGTGCGGGGAGGGAGCAAGCCTTACACGTGGCCTGTCCAACAACATCCATCTGGTGATTGTAGGTGGTTGAACTGTTGGACTAACAATGTTGTATAAGCTGGTCTTCAGGATTCTGAATCTGATACATTTTCTACAGGAGCAAGGCTAGCAGGACGAGCAGTGTGTTTTTCCATATACTTAAAAGGTAGGACAGCAATGAGTAAGAAAACAAACAAATTAAAAGTCACTTACCGCTGGGGCCGCTTCTTGCCGCATCTTGCCACACTCCACTGCCAAGGGTCGAACTTCTTCCAGTGGTTGGACGCCGCCACCGGCCAGGAGTAAGCCCACGCATCTAACCAGTGACGACGCGCCAGGAGGCGCATAACACCAGCGCTGAGCCCAGCTACGCGGGACGCGAGCGGGACGCCGTGCGAAGCCCGGGCAAAGGGCGGGCCCTCTGTGGCCCTCAGAGGCCAGAGAAGGTCGGGCCGGGCCACCACTCTTGGTTTTGTGGGACCAAGGACATGAACTAAGGTATGCGCACCTAGAGACTATTCACGAACACTTTTATAGAGGGTTCCTGTGCACACGAGGGAATCAGAAGGGTTCCAGATGAAGACCCTGGGTAGCGTGATTTCAAAAGATACTTTGACAACGAGTTTTTGTGTTTTGTAAGGTATATTTAATGTTCAAAAGGTCATCACAAGCCTCCAAGTAGCTAGTATATAAATACATGAAAAGCATGTTCCCCTGACCTGTCTGCACCGAACATACAACCAACTTCTACAGTTCTTATCCATAGGGATCTACAGAGCGCCACTCCTTCCCTGCCCATATTCAAACCCTGACTGTCCTATACAAATCACTATTCACGAACACTCCTGGTTTCTCTAAGGGGCTACTTATTGGTACATAACTTATCCCCTTGACCTTCTTAGGTAAATGTTGCCTCATTGTTACACATTCAAAAGCTAGTTGCATCATGACACCAAAAGGGGCCCCCAAACAAACTTGTTCTCAGGGGGGTTCGCTCAAAGGGACTCTGGACCACTACCTAACCAGGGTTACATCAGCATTAGAGAGAGTAGAACACAGTCTTTCTACCCCCACGTTGCCAACTGACTCAGCAAACGTTTTATTACTGAGGGAATTAAACGAAATTTGTAAAACCAGGTATATTCCAGTAGACCAGGGAAATGAGCGAACTGGTGCTCCAACATGCCCTACGGGAAATAGAAGCCCCCAGTCCAGTACATCATCTCAATTAAATAAAGGTCTCCTGGAATCTCATCTCCCAACAACAGATAAAGTTAACACTCAGCCGATAGTGCATCCCCAGGTCACCCCAGCGAACAGAAAGCGAAAAGGTGTGGAACACAGGGGGAGACAAGCGAAGCAACAAAAAATGAATTCTAGTCCCCCACTGGTCATCGCCACCATCACCCCTGAAACACCCAAAGCATGTCCAACACAGGAATCTCCTGTATCCTTTTTACCATCCAAACTATTGGCCCAGCTTGAAGAACTGGTAAAAAGCTTATTATCCCCGCTGATAGAAAGGATAGAAAGAATAGGGGAAAAGGTCACATTGATAGAAGAATCCACCAAGGCAAACGTGCTTATTAATAGAAAGCTGGGGGACAAGCAAACTCAGAATTTAGCTGCCGCCAATACGCTCGAATCCACCGTGTTTAATAAAACTGCCCAAAATCGCCCACCAGATGCTAGATTACCAGCTTTAAAACCCAAGGAAGTACCCGAAAAACCTACAAAGGTACTGAGTTCTGCTCCTAGAGCAGGCCTGACCAAAGTTGCCACATTCTCTGAGGGGCCAGATCCTAACCAAGGTAACATGCAAAGGAAAATTAATTATATAAACCTACCTCCGGAGGCAGCACCTTATGTGTGTGTCCTCTCGGGAGTGCCTGAGCTCAGAAACGGCAAATCTGAAGGACATCAGGACCTTAAAAATAAGGTGCAATTTTGGTTAACTAAAAACAGACCGCTTCCACCTAATATCGATGGAAGAATCTTAAATGTCAGAAGGGTGGGGTGGTTAGGATCCCATCCCAAGGACATAGCCGGAGACCTGGTAATTGTTAATTTCAGGGATAACCAGGTCGTCCCATATTTACGTAGTTGGGAGCTACAAATAGGAGACGGGCCAATAATAACATGGGAACGGTGCTATTTCTACCCTAAAACCGCGTATTCGCCACCCATAATTTGGAGCGTAGAGGAAAACCACTGGTTGGGTAGGAGAGGCCCAAGACAGTGCAGCTACAAGATACCCACCCACAATCGTTATGACTTACTCTATGGCTTAGATTTGGTGATCTGATAGGATAAGGATATCGCCTCAATTAGTCACTTCTCCCCGTATGAAGCATATTATTGCCATGCCAAATGTTAACTATTGTCGCCAATATAGATTAGATACAGCCCCACATGCTTTTCCTTTCCTCGATTTTATTTGTTCTTAAAACCTGCTAAATCTATTTTGTTGAGATGATTCTTTACTGTTTGATCACAAGGTAAAATTGATTTAGATCGGAAATTATGTGTAAAATTTTTTTAATGAACAAGAAATGTTATGTTGTATGCTTTTATGGTTATTAATTTTAACCGAATAAAGTACTTTGATAAATAAAAATAAAAAATCATTTTTTAGGTAAAGGACATGTATTTTTTACTTTACGTTGTACCATCTTCTTACCTATGTAAACAAGGATTTAGATTGAAGAAGTTACGACATTTCTTTAACAATAGTCCTGCTCATTTATGCCAGCTTTACCACCTGGTGAGTGGTACTGGAGGAGGGCTAGATTAGAGAATAATTCCATCCAAAGAACGCCTGCTCTCACTCATGCTCTCAATCTTGCTTGGGTATGGTAGGAGGGCTTTGCATGGCCTATCCCCCTCCAACTGATGCCTGCTCCACTTGAACTCTTGATCCTCCCTGTATATGGTAGGAGGGCTTTGCATTGTCTATCCACCTCCAAAGGATGCCAGCTCTCACTCATGCTCTCAATCTTGCCTGACTACGGTAGGAGGGCTTTGCATGGTCTAGTCCCCTCCAAAGGATGCCTGCTCTTACTCACACTCTCAATCTTGCCTGTATACGGTAGGAGGGCTTTGCATGGTCTATTCCCCTCCAAAGGATGCCTGCTCTCCCTCATGCTCTCAATCTTGCCTGTCTACGGTAATGGAGAGGTAGTGGAGAAGTGTGGCTCAGGGGTTAGAGGCAGCAGACCCGGAAGCTGAGATCGGTCCTGGACCAGGGTTCAATTCCCCGCCTCGGCGGGTCTTGGGCTAAAACAAAAATAAAAAAAAATTCCACGGACTCGATAATTCTCGCCCCGGTGCCTCCTCGACTCACGGGTTCACACTCTGCGACTCTGGGCAATAGCTTGCTTAATCTCCACAACGGCCCCTCGCGGCGGGATGCCTGTTTTTCACCTTGTGGATACCCTGATATCTCACAGGGGAATACCAGGACGGGTTCCCTAAGCAAGCGCCGGGAAACCCACTGCGGGTAGCTGTGCGCTATATAAGCTCAACTACATTTACATTTACATTTACGGTAGGAGGGCTTTGTATGGTCTAACCTCCCCCCCAAAGGATGCCTGCTCTCACTCATGAATCTTGCCTGCGTATGGTAGGAGGGCTTTGCATGGTCTATCCCCCTCCAAAGGATGCCTGCTCTCACGCACCCTCTCAATCTTGCCTGTATATGTTAGGAGGGATTTGTATGGTCTATCTCCCTCCAAAGGATGCCTGCTCTCACTCACCCTCTCAATTGTGCCTGTGTATGATAGGAGGGATTTGCATGGTCTAACCCCCTGCAACGAATGCCTGCTCTCACTCACGCTCTAAATCTTGCTTGTATATGGTAGGAGGGTTGCGTTTGCCAAGGCTCGTTGGGTCCAATCTGGATACCAACACCGCAGTCAACTAGATCCTTCGCGGGACAGCTCAAATCCAGCTCCTGGTCGTCGTCGACACCACCTGGTCCTCGTGGCTGCAGATACAAGCTTCACCTTCACCTGGAAACACCCGACATCGCCTGGTTCCTTCCTGGTTCCTTCCTCGTCACTGGCTAGTGAGCCAGACTCTGTCCCTTCTGCTTTCAGGTTCTTCAGATCTTCGATCCACCCTTGGATCTATCCGGACACTTTGCTCTGGTCGCCTGCAGCACTTCTTCACAGCTCTCCATTGGAATTGACTACGACGAAACTTGACACGAAAAGACACCTATGCACCCGGCTTCCCTGGGTGAGTTAACTTGAGTACTCCGGTGTCCCCATGGGTATTGACTCTCCCAGTGTCCTAGTGTAAAGGGCTCCATCGTAGTTCACTCCTTTGCGCCCTTAATCTGTAACTTTGTAATTTTTACGAACTCCATAGAAAGTCAATGGTAACCCACGGCTGTGTTTAGTCACTGCTTGCGTCTCCTGTGGGCCTCCTGCATCCTAACCTTTGGTTGTTTAGAGTAGCCCCAGCAATGCCCTAGGCCCTAGGCCTGCTTTCTAATTCTCTCGTGGTTCTTATACCACTATTTTAATATATGATTTGTGAGGCCCCTAGGGCATAACTGTATTTGTGCAACTTATTGTATGCTAATTAAGTTCCTTATATTTTACTTTTACCTCTGACCTCATAAAGAGTTCAGAGGGGTTGTATTTAGAATACATACATATATATTTGATATATACCTTGTGTGGTGTGCTTTCATTTGCTATTCAAGGGATTATAAATGGTAAAACAACTTGCTTAACTCGCCTCTAAGTCTTAGCCTGACTACTGCTGGTCCATGCTACGACTAGGATAGCTTGTCTATAAGGTTGACTTTACAACCACCATCATTAAGGGTTGATTAGACTGGTGCAAGGTGCCCACTAGATCTAGTGGACATCAGATGCCGGGCTAACTTCTCACACCCCTGCAGAAGCAGGCACCGTAATGCGTTTCTCCGGTCGCTGACCCCTAGCTCCTGTGGACTCCGATGACGTCAGCAGCACCAGAGGAGGGTCACTGGAGGTCCTGGGGTTGTGCCTGCCATCTCACGAAGTTTGAGGGCACCAACTGTCGAGGGGACCGCATAACCTGCACTTCAGTGCACCGTGTTTTTGTATCAGCCAAAAACACGTGCTTGTGCTTGAGGCTCAGTGTAGGCCTGGCCCCAGTGCATCTTTTCCTTGAAGGATTCCAGCATCCTTGCACTCTGTGCCCTGCCAGCTTGTCTCCTGTGAATCCGCCTGTGATGTCCTCGCGACTCCTGTGCCTCCGGCCTGTGGGTCCACTTGAGGGTCAATCTTGATTTCCGTGGGCTCCCCAGGTTGCTCCAGGCTTGCCCTGACTCTCCTTGCTTTGGTGATCTAGTGTGCCGAACCAACAAAGATCTGCATCTTCCTGTTATCTGCCGCTGTCAAGGCTTGTTTGGTGCTCCAGCCGGACACCGACGCCTAAGCACTCGACATCCAACGTGGAACAGCTCGCTTCCGGCTCCTGCTTGTCCAAGATGTCTTTGGATCCTCGCAGCTGACCCTCCTGAAGCATCCGACATGGGTGGGCATTCGTCTTCCGAGCCCCTGGTCACTCCTGAAGTGACCTAGACTCTGTCCCCTCTGTTTTCAGGTTCCACACATCACAAATCCAGGTTTGGGTTCTTCCGGACACTCTTCACCTTCACAGCAGCAGTTCTTCTGATAGAGCGCGCGAGGCCACCCGACCAATAGTTTTCGCCGTTTCCGGCTTCAGGGCCCATATACTTTCAAATCACCATATACATCGATCAGGTGACTTCACGAGCTCTACCAAGTTGATGTGTGTGTGTTCCCTGCTAATAATTTTCAGTGCACCCGACTTACCATCCACCGATGCGGGTACCTAATGACCACAATGAATCAGGGAGCTAGCTGTAAAAGAAAGGCAGCAAAATACAAACCCAAACAATAACATTCAAATACTGTTTAAATGACCACGGACAACTGGAAGTTTTAAAATGTTTATCTAAAATTCATTATTTTCTTGCATGAGGTACAGTAAAATAAGGCAATCAATAACCAAGATAACGTAAATTATATAGGCATAAAGAAATAATGACAGGGTAATCATTCAAATGTAATATGAAATGCAGATGGAAAATACTATAAAATCTCAGAAATGTTTAAGCATGGACAGTTTATGCATGAATAACTATGGGAGGGCCTATAAAGAGTAACACGCTTCACTTAAGGTGAATGGGCCTTTGAACAATCTAGGCAATGAAGTTCTAGACCATATCATAAAATTACAAACTGCAATGCAAAATATAATTTCTAACCAGTGAGAAGACATAGGAAAAAAACCTTTGAAAATATGTAATTGACTTTCAATAGTTGCGGAAAGGCATGGAAAATATAACATATGCAATGATGAACTTTATTAAAGCAAAAGTTAGAAATTCAGAAGGTGCAAGATTTAAGAGTTTCAGAGCAATATTTACCTAGAAAGGTGTGGAAACCAAACCCTGGCCACGGGTCAGTTAAGGACAGGAAACCCTCAAGGAAGGATACCCCTCAAAGGACAGCAGGTGCAGAATGGACACCCAGGACAGAACAGGATACCCTCGGAATAGGAATCAGGACAGGACCCTCAGGACAGGACAGCAAACCCTCAGGACAGGACCCTCTTCAGGACAGGACCGGAACCCACAGTTCGGAAGCAACGCCTGCGCTCCACCCGCTCTGCAGCTATCGATCAAGACCCCGATTGGGTCAGCGAACTCCCAGCTAAGTGCTTTGCCAGCACTTTAAGGTTCAGTAGAACCTCAGTCTATGGTCAAATTCGGACAGAGTGCTTCGCAGCGCTCTGTATCTTCAGTCACCTATTGAGTGCGTTGGGTCAGTGACAGGTCAGCTAAACCAGACAAGTCGGACGGTTCACTAGGTGAACCCAGGGTAGATATACAGTTTGGGGACAGTGTACCACCCCCCAATGTTGCAAAGTGTCAGAATCCCTTAATTTCGATTGGTCCTAAGGTAGGATTTGGGTAACACACCAATCACGACATAGAGTTTCAAGCCTACATTTGCATAATAGGGTACCGCCTAACTAGATTGGGGTTCTCATGAGAACTGGTGCAGAAATACAATGGCAACTTTAACATTGTTGCTCTGTGAGCACATATGATTGGTTCAGCCGAGTTTTCGGGTCGTTCTCAGGAGCATCTTGCTCATCACTGCCAACTGGCTGAGTTCCATCATTCAAGGTCTGCTCTGCCTTGGCAGGTCGCGCAGGCGCAGAAGGACCTCCAAAATGGTTCTCGGCACAGACAAACCCCATTCCCCGCGGTACATAAAAAGTAAGCGAAAAACAAATTAATACATAATAATGTCATTATGAAAACACATCACAGGATTTGTACTTTTAATTCATCATCAAGAAATAAACTTATTGCATTTAAATGTTAGCTACATTGATACGGTCACAAGAGCAGTGGCACGAGCAGTACCATATGATAAGCACAGCTATGGATTACGCATGCGCATAACTTTCCCTCCACTTCTGCAGACGCGTCAGGACACGTGAGTGTGGCTGACGCATGCGCAGTAACTAAATACAAGCGGCGGCCATTTTAGATGACTCGAGTAAATTATTTTAGTAAAACACATGTGCAAGCTTCACGATCCTTATCCAAACTAAACATAAATGTTAGTAGAACATACACTTGTTACCGTATTACACATAAACGAGGTTCTTGACTTCGGCAAGCCGCAAAATATGCGAAGCTTTGCTTCATCAATCCCCTCTTTGATGATATTTACTATCATCACAAAATATAATGGAACCAGATGCCAACTTTTGTTCACACTTTATAAAGTTCTATTTCTTCCAGCAACCGTTCTAACTTTTCTCTCTCAGTTTTAGTAGGGTGAGAAGTCTTCACCTTTTTGTATATCTGATCATTCACTTCCTCTAATTCAATCTCATCCACACTTCGTTTCACTCCTCTTGCATTTACCTCGTGCTTTTTGGTGCGCTTGCGGTATTTACAGCACAAGAAAATGGAAAGTATAATAAGACCTATAATACCAATTGGCATCAGAATTTTGAACAATAAGCTTTTACCTATGCTAGCAAGCCAATGACCTACATTTGAGAGACCATCTACCAGTCTCTTCCAGGCACTATCAACCTCGAGTGGTTTGAGTTCCTTTGCCAAATTAGTAATGTTTTTCACATATCTTTTGATCTGTACACTTTTATCCGGAATATAAGTGCAACAATGTTGCGCCTTCAACATCCGGCAGACTCCGCCCTCTTTCGCTAATAAGGTGTCAAGAGCAAGTCGATTCTGCAAAACCATTGATCTGATCGCAACCATTTCAGTATTGACCAGCAGAAATCCATGAGCTGTTTCAGTAGACAGCACATCCACTATAGTAGACAATTTGCAAATTCTGTGAGTGTTCAGAACCACTCCCACTCCAGGTATCAGTGCACTGAAAATACTACCCATAATTTCACCTATACTTTCTCTTTTACTACGCACTAAGCCATTAGTATCTTCATTGCTTCCAGCTTTCCCATTCACATGGTATATTTTCGGGAAGACAATGCCAAAGTAGCAGCTTCCATACCAGTGATCCGGCAATTTGAAATAAGCCTTGTCCCCACAAATATAATAAATTCCAGGAAACACAGGCTCTGACCCATTTTTGAAACCCCAACCTCCAATTACCTTGTAATTATGTTCGCATTCACTGGAACCAATGAAAACATTATTATAATAGCTAGTCTTCTCGCGGTGAAGACATAGCTTGCCTTACTTTTCAAAATCCAGCAACAGAGCAGGACCCGCTCCACCAGATGAGGTGCCTTCCATGTTCTCTGCCCACTTTGGCTTTTTCTGACTTTCGTCATTAGCCTTCTTTTGAATTTTAATTCTTCTTTTCTCTGCCATGTTCAGGAACATCTTTTCCTGCTCACGCAAAGAACAAGTCAAGTTATCTCTGTGTGCGTCTGCTATGTCAATGTTACCTATAGTCAGAAAGTAGTCTCCCATATATCTTATGGTGTCACTTTTGGTATGTACAGGATTCAAGTTCCCACGTATAGGAAGTTCAGAAAAGATCACGTCATTGTTAGAGTAATAGTACTGTAACGGTCCTCTTTTGTAAAATAAACTAGCTAAAATGCTACAGGAGATTCCATATGTCAATGGCAGGTGATGGTATGTCACGCCTTCAGCCACAGAAGTAGGTAGCTTCATGCAGACATAGCAATCTTCAATTTCCATAGTCTCTACATAGTGTATTAACAAGTTTGCGAAAACATTTAAGTGTGTCTTGTTCTTAACTCCATGATAATGTAGTCCTCCCTCATCTGATGCTTCTAAGTTCTGTTTTGTTTGTCTCAGGGCTCTTTCATGTCTTGCTACACTCTGTGTTGTTAGCTCCTCACTGTCAGTATTTACAACTTCAGTAGGGACAATGTTAGTATCTTTACTTACAGCAAAGGGAATGAAAATTGTTAGTCCTATCCAGATAACTATCAGTACTACTACACTACATATACACACCTTGCAACACGTCTTAAAACGGCTGCAACTAGGTCTACCATTCACTGTTGAATCAGACATTTTGGCTCAGAAGGAGTTTCTCGACCCCTCTTTTTGGCTTTACACAACTAGCTTACTTTGTGCAAATTCACGGTGGTTCGTCTTCTTCTTCAGCTGAGTACTCAGGGACGGGCTCTCCGTCGCTCACGTCAGTTATATCAAGATCTTCAAGTTCTTCCAAAACCAGTGTCCATTCAGGAGACTTGTACTTTTTGTTTTGTCTTTTTATTCGTTCACTCCTTCTTTTGGAAGAGTCTTCTTCTTGCTCTGCTATCCGAGCACTTCTTCTTGCTTCTGCACGTTTTTCTTCCACTGTCTTTATCCTTAGTCTCAATCTTTTTACAAACCTAGGCTCAAGGTTGTTTCTTTTCTTTAGTCTCTTAGTCGGTACTTGGACTTCACTTTCTTCTCTTATTCTCTTGTTCTCTTTATCTTGTGGCAATTCTTTTCCACTTTCTTCTTCTACTTCCCCTATCTGGCTAGTTCCAGGGCTAGCATCAAATTCTTCTGCCTGGTTGCTAATCTGGCCTTGTTCAGGAATATTTTGTTTTTGGCTTTCGATTGTCTTTGTTTCTGTTTCTGTTTCCTGAACCCGTTCTTCTAACCCTCTCTGATCCTGTTCAAGCACTTCGATCTCTTGATTTTCTTCTGCTCGAACTATCACTCTATTTCTAGTCTCTCCTTTATCTGCATCAGGTGTTAGCGGTGGTGTATCGAACACCTGCTCTGTCCCTGTCTGACCTTCTCCTTCCTCAGTTTTGATGTGAATCTCAAGCGGCTGAGGTTCTTCGCCTGTGCCTTGCTTTTCCTGACTAGTCCACTCTCTACCTTCACTAAGTCGCTCTCTTGTTCTGATAGGATCTTCGGTCAGATCAATCATCGGTATCCATTCTTCTGGCCATATGCTTGGCAGCTCGTCTTCAGCTACTCCTGGCTCAGTTTCCTGGACCTCTTCAGCAGGCTGGATTCTTGGCAGTTCGTAGTCAACTACTCCTGGGCCAACGTCTGCTGTTCCTGCAACCTGACTGGTGCTGGGCTGCTCGTTGTCAGCTGCTTCTGGACTGGCTCCTGCAGGGTCCTCTGCTGGTTGCCCTTCTTCTGCAAATTCTTTGTCTGGTAATACCTTCTGGGTGTGTCCAGCGTGGATCCACTGGGGAACACCTGCGACCTTCACTGCAGTGGTTGTTACCAGGATTACTTGGCGTTTCTTTCCCCACCTTGGTGCCAGACAATTAGATCGAGTGTGCTTCTTTATTTTGACCCAGTCTCCTGGAACCAAGTTGTGGAGAGGAGTCGTTGGATTGAGGATGCCGTCGTCTCCAATCTGGCGAGAGATAGAACGCACTTGGTCACCCAATCTTCTGCAGTATTCAAGCACCAAATCATCAGTAATACTCAACAGTTTGCTTCCTGGCACCCATGCTTGTCTCATCACTCTTCCCATAATGATTTCATGGGGACTTAGGCCTGTCTTGCGGTCTGGAACACTTCTCAGTCCCATTAGGACCAGAGGCAGGGCCTTCACCCAGGTCATGCCAGTAGCATCTGTCAGCTTTGCTAGTCTGTTTTTTATAGTTCCATTTACTTGTTCCACTATTCCAGAAGCCTCTGGGTGGTATGCACAATGGAGTTTCTGCCTTATTCCAAAGGCCTTACAGAGTTCAGCCAGTATTTCATTCTGGAAATGTCCACCCTTATCTGATTCAATAATGTATGGTATTCCGAATCTAGGTATCAGTTCTTTTAGTAAACACTTCGCTACTGTCAGTGCGTCACTTTGGGGAGTAGGGTAAGCTTCTACCCATTTTGAAAATACGCAAACAATGACAAGGACATATCGTTTCCCTTCACAACGGGGCATGGTGATGAAATCAATCTGTATCCTTACAAAGGGACCCCCTGATCTCCCAATCTTGCTCAGTTCAACCATTGTCCTCTTGCCTGGGTTCATCTGTTGACATGACAGGCACCTCTGGCAGAGGGACTCTGCTACCTTCCTGAACTTTTTACTGTACCAAGTCTGTTGAAATACCAGAATCATGGCATCCCTACCAATGTGTGATCCTTCATGTATTAATCTTGCCATTGTGCCAAGCAAGTGTCGGGGTAACACAGGCATACCAGTTGGGCCCAAAATCACACCATCCACACGTCTCGGTCTACACCCATCCTCCTTCCATTTCTCTCTTTCTTGCCAAGGAGCCGATTCCTGCCACTCTCTCACTTCATCCCATGTAGGCACTTCTTCAAACACCTGAAGCTGGCAGCTGGTTCCTGGCCCCCCTCGTTTTGGATTTACAATATACCGATCTTTGGCACACCATTGGGCCACTCGATCAGCATAATCGTTTCCCAGTGATACTTTGTCCATGCTCTTTTTATGAGCAGCACATTTTACCACTGCCAGTTCTTTGGGCAACTGGATGGCCTCTAAAAGGTCATGAACAACCTTTGCATTCCGAATGGGAGTACCTGAGGAAGTCATGAATTCCCTCTGCAGCCACAATTGGCCAAAGTCATGCACAACTCCATAACAGTACTGACTGTCAGTATACACTGTTATGCGTAAGTCCTTCCCAATTTTGCAAGCTTTTATCATAGCTATCAATTCGGCTACTTGTGCAGACTTGATGTTATATAGGTAACCTGCTTCTTCAATTTTTGTGAAAGAGACTACTGCATAAGCAGCACTCAGGCCTCCTAGTTCATGTCTTAGACAGGAACCATCCACAAATAGTTCTTTATCATGTTCAGGCAATGGCACTTCTTTTATGTCTGGGCGTGGTTTAGTACTGAACTCTGTCAGGTCAATACAATCATGTTCATCATCATCCCCACCTTCTATTTCCAAGGGGTCGGGGAGTAAAGTGGCAGGGTTCAGAATACCGCACCTAACAATGCTTACATTTGCTGCACCCACAAGAATCCTCTCGTATTTAGTCAGCCGACTAGGGGTGAGATACTGTGTTTTAGTTCTGGTCAATAGAATTACCACTCCATGTGAAACATACACGGTCACAGGATGTCCCATGACAATGGACTCACTCTGTTCCAAACTTGCACAGGTAGCAGCTACTGCTTTCAGACAGCCTGGTAACCCAGCAGCTACTGGGTCCAAAGTGGCAGAGAAATAGGCCACAGGCCTTCTGGTCATGCCATGTTCTTGAGTCAGGACTGACAATGCGCAATTATCGCGAGTGTCACAGAATAAGGCAAATTCTTTGGAATAATCTGGCATTCCCAACGCAGGGGCTGTACACAGACAGTTTTTCAGTCTTGTGAAAGCCATTAGGCTTTCATCGTCCCACTCTACAATATCTGGCATTCCTCTCGTGGTCATTTTTATCAAGGGCCTGGCTAAGGCTGCAAATCCCAGAATCCACTGCCTGCAGTACCCTAATACACCCAGGAACATTCTGACATCTTTTTGAGTACGGGTCAACTGCATCTTTTGAATTATTCTCACTCTTTCTGATGTGACTTTTCTGACACCCTTTTCTATTTGGTGTCCTAGATATTTCACTGATTTCGCACAGAACTGTAGTTTGTCAGGGGCCACTTTATGCCCTTTCTCACACAGATGATTTAGGAGGGCAATGGTGTCAACTACACAGTCCCTATGACTTTTAGACGCCAGTAGAAGGTCGTCTATGTACTGCACTAACACAGAGTTCCCAGGTAAGATCAAAGTCTCTAGACATTTTTTCAAGATCTGATTAAAGATAGAGGGGCTCTCTGTATACCCTTGAGGGACCCGGTTCCAACAATACACGTGACCCTCGAAGGCAAAAGAGAAAAGAAATTTGCTGTCGGGGTGCAGGGGTATCGAAAAAAATGCATGACATAAATCAATCACAGTGAACCATTCAGCATCCCAAGGAATCTGGTACAATATCACTGCAGGGTTCGGGACAATAGGGCAGCAAGGAACTACAATTTTGTTAACCTTTCTCAGGTCTTGCACTACCCTATACTTGCCACTAGGCTTTTTGATGCCCATAATCGGTGAGTTGCATGGGCTGCTCATCACTTCCTGTATGATGTCTCCTTCTAATAATTTTTGTATTTCCAGAGTGACACCTGCTTTCACTTCAGCATTCATTCGGTAGGGCCTAGTGTTAGGATATACTGCATTGTCCTTGATGGCTATCTGTATGGGGTCCACATCTTTCATCAACCCCACATCTTTTCCAGTGAAATCCCACACCTCTGGCTTTACTGCTTCCTGGAGTTCTTGGGGCAAGTCCTGCAGGGTCAATCTTTTAATTTCTGAGTCAGGTCTAAGTAACAATAATTTATAAATGCCATCTTCATCTGGGGTCTGTATTTCAACACCTTTTGGTGTGCAAAAGATGGTACAGTTCATTTTGCACAGCAAATCACGACCCAGTAGATTCACTGGACTGGTGTCACAGACGACAAATCTATGCATCTGTTTAAAATTTCCAATTGAAATCTCCATTGGTTCGGTAACAGGAGTACTAATCAATTGATTAGATACACCCACTACTTGGATATTTTCTCCCGAGAGGGGTAGGTTTGGAACGTCCACTGTTCTTACAGTAGAACGGGTAGCGCCAGTGTCCAACAGAAAGGTGACATCATTTCCGTCAACCTTTCCTTCAATATATGGTCCAGACTGGTCTACCGGCAAGGAAGCGCCAAGTACGCACTCCTCGTCCTCCCCTCTCAGGCCCCGTCAGTCCTGATCATTACAAAGGAAGGTATCATTTAGCAGATACTGCGAAGTTGCTGTATTTCTGTTCTCCCCGCTTTCCCAAACCTCTATCTCTTCATCTTCTGCCTGTCTTCCCCTGTATACCTGCTTGGGTGCTCGAGGCACCTGGACTGTTTTTACCTGGGGTTGAGTCTTTCTTGGTCTTTCTTTCTGCGTCTGTGGAGTTAAATCAGGAGTTTTTTCATTAACATCTACTAATTGGGGACACTCGTTTCGCCAGTGTCCAATTTCGCCGCACTGATGGCAGGGAAATTTCTTCATAGCCTCTTCCCTGCTAAATTTGGGCCGGGGCTTTCCTCCACCCCCTCCCCCAGGACTTTTGTTCTCAGCATTCTTAACCATGTTACTCAATTGTTTTTCCTGCTGTTCTGCGAGCTTCACCTGAGCCCACATCACCTTTTCCTTAAGGGCCTTTTTCTTTTCTGCCATCTCGTCCTCGCAGTACTTAGCGTACCGCAGGACCTCATCCATTTTCTTAGTATGCCAACAGATTTTATTATCTTTTATCCACTGACAAATTTCAGGTCTTAAACCATTTACAAACCTGTAAATAAAGTGCGTCATGTCCTTCAAATCGATGTTATCAATACCACTGTATGTTTTAAATACCTGCAATAACCTCTCATAGAAGGAGTGCACTGTCTCGTCCCTTTCCTGTGTTGTTCTATCTATTTTTGTCCAATCAGTTTCTTTTGCGGGCACCTTTTCTTTCAAATGCTGAATTACCTGCTCATATTTTCGCATGACATCCTTTGATGGCTCCCCAGTTTCCTTGTTTCTTGGGTACTCCTCACTGGGCCAGTCTATGGCTATTTTACACTGGGTCCATAAATCTACTGGAACCACAATGTCGAAAAACCCATCCAGGTCTTTCCACAGACATTTCTGTACCTTCACGAACCTCTCCACCTGCCTGTACCAGTCAACTGGTTTCTCTCGTAATTTTGGAAAATCGTTCGTGAAGGACACAATATCCTGCCTAGACCAGGGGACATGCACATATTTCCCTCCTGGAACTTCGCGCATGGGGCATAACTGCTCAGGTTTTTCTACCTCCCTTAAAGCAAATTCAGGAGTCACTTGTCGGGAGCGAACCTCTTCTCTCTTTTTCGCCCACCTGCTTCTCCATCTTTCCACATCTCCCCATTTCTGCAGTACCCCCATTAATTCTTTAATCTGCAGCTTTTTCCCCGCCACATTCAGGTGCTCTATATCTTTGTCTGAGAAGTCTGCTCTGTACGGTTTCTGTAAGGGCTTGGATTTTGAGATATCTACCCCCATACTAACTGCTGTTTCGGTCAGTTTTTCGTGGAGCACTCTGGTGTTCCTTGTAAAGCTTTTACATATGAACGACAATTCTTCTTCAGAGTAGGTATTCAATCGATCCAACCCCACATTTCCTGCCATTAATTCTTCTATTTCGACCCTCAGCTTGTAGAGGTCTAAAGGTTTCGTTTGCGGAGTCTGTTTCTCTAATTCACGACTCCAACTCTCAATTTCATCCGGAGTTACCAGAGAGACATTCCTAGTACCTGTTGCTGACTCTAATTTAATTTCTTTTGTATTAAAAGGGTTATGCCTCTGCTGCATTCCCTTTCCAGTCTGTTTGTTTGGCAATTCCAAGAACGCAACTTCAGACTCGCACTCACTGGACTGATCATCTATGATGATCGGTTCCTGTCTCGGGGGTGCCATGACTGGGGTCATAACTGGAGTAATCGGATTTCCCTGACCATTTCCGTATAACGGGACCACCGGTCCAATAGTTACTGGAATAGTCAATGCCTCAGGACTGGTATTTAACTGGGAGATTTTCTGAATTATTTCTGTCCTTTGTCTAGCTAGAGCCTCTTGCTCCTTTTCCACTAGTACCCTTCTTAAAGTTGTGTCATGTAATATCTGTGGGGTCAATGGAGGAGTAAAACTCGGGGCAGTAGGATGCGTTTCACTTGGTCCTCCCCCATAATTTGGTTTCGGGAATAAAGTTCCAGTATTAAAGGACCTGCGCTCTTCCCCATATGGAGGTTGAACAAAAGGCAGTCCTGAATTCGATGGTTTCTCTTCGCTTTCATACAAGGGTCTGGGAAAAAAGATTTTCGTACGTGAATATTTTTCTTCCTGGCTTGCGGGCACTTTGGGATATATATCCCTTGTTTCCGCCGGTTCGGGTTTTTCAGGAAAGGGCAATACTTGACCACCCCCTCCCAGTCCCAGGGACCTGTCTTCTTCCTTTAGGAAGTGGCGTCGGGGAGCATCTCCTACACTGGAAGGTCGGGTTCCCTCATTGTAAGGTGGCGGACTTCTGGTACAGATGTCATCTATTAGTTCATCATCTGATTCCCCCAGGGCCCCCCAATGCTTACATTTTTCAGTACTTTTCTCACCCGCTCCAATGTTATGACATGCCGGCATCATGGGAAACAGACCCTCAACAATCATGCTCTGCCTCCACTGTTTCATCCTTTTATCCCTGGACTCCTGTTTCTGCCTGGGGTACCACTTGGTCAAACCCTTGTCCATTCGGGGTCTTTCTCTTTCAAAAGCCTCAATCTCCCATTCCTCTAATGCCTCATACTGCGTTAGTCTCGGTCTGGGATGCAATTCGTTCATCCGAGTCCTTAAATTAAATAGGATCCTACCATTGAAAGTACCATCTAACGGAAAAGCCAATACTCCGTCATCTTTTGTGTACTTCACCCAATTCTCCAACCACACACAGGTATTGTACCCTCGGTCAAACATCATGAATGAGGCAGGAGTATTAGGTGGTGGGACAAGAACACCTTCTCTAGATTTAATCGGTTTGTCCGTTTTAAAATAATTTTTCACCTTACTTATAAGGGACATTTTTCTCTTTGTTCCGTACATAATATTGTATCTATTAGTCTTCCACTGATCCCTTTCAAACCCTAGGTGCCTTGGATCAGGTCGAGTTCCTGTAGTCTGCGAGTGCCACATACGACTTCTCCGCTAAACTTTGTTTACAACTACCTCCAATCAGAACGCACTTCAGAAATTCGTGCAACCAATGGGTGCGCGACTCTAAATAATCTCGGCCAATGGGTGCGCGGCCCCTTCGTGAGATAGTTCCCACGCTCCGGCGCTCACCCCTCCTTTACAAACTCAGCTCCGCTACCCGCCCGCTGCTTCCACCAATCCCAGCGCGGCACAGAGTGACGTCAGAAACGCTTCGCGGCTGACCCCCTCCCTTCACAAGGTAACGGAAACTTTCTTTCATTTAAAGTGCTCAGTGCTTGGTTATTTTACAACAAATACACATTCGCCACAGTGCTCAAGTGTCTAGACAGAGAAAGAATTGTTTTACTGCAAGTAAACTACTTTCATTTACTTTTCACTCGCTGCGGGCAGATCTCTTCCGCCTACCCTTCACTCTAGCATCGGTGAACCTGTTATTCCCCTAAACTCATCCACTTCTTTCCGGGATATATTCCGAGTTTAAGGTTTCTCAGCGGACCCCTCTGCTTTCACGCTAGCTCCGAGGAACCTGCTACTCTTCCGATGTGACCCTTACTAGGTTACGCCACTATGGGAATTTTGCCAATGAACCCCGTTACTGTCATTTATTCACACATGTATTCAGAAAACCCTAGTTAGTGCTTCCCGGTTATCCTAACCTGCACCTAACTTTCCTCGAACCTGTGACCTCAGGACAATGGATTCTATTCACCACTTGCCCTTTCAATTCCCCGGGGAGTTCGGACAACATGAAACGATACGGTTTACAAATGCATGGATTAGTACATATAACAATATAAGAACAAGAATAATAAAAATGCAAAAATTCATGAGTTTCAGCAGCGTATTCACAAGAGAATGATCAGGTCTCTTAGAACAGCCGCTCTTCTAGCAGCATCAATATACTAGCAGCTTCCGACTCAACTAGTCCAACTAATCCCTGCCTTACTCTCAACTAGTCCCTAACCATCCTCTAGCTACCAGAAAACTGATAGAGCGCGCGAGGCCACCCGACCAATAGTTTTCGCCGTTTCCGGCTTCAGGGCCCATATACTTTCAAATCACCATATACATCGATCAGGTGACTTCACGAGCTCTACCAAGTTGATGTGTGTGTGTTCCCTGCTAATAATTTTCAGTGCACCCGACTTACCATCCACCGATGCGGGTACCTAATGACCACAATGAATCAGGGAGCTAGCTGTAAAAGAAAGGCAGCAAAATACAAACCCAAACAATAACATTCAAATACTGTTTAAATGACCACGGACAACTGGAAGTTTTAAAATGTTTATCTAAAATTCATTATTTTCTTGCATGAGGTACAGTAAAATAAGGCAATCAATAACCAAGATAACGTAAATTATATAGGCATAAAGAAATAATGACAGGGTAATCATTCAAATGTAATATGAAATGCAGATGGAAAATACTATAAAATCTCAGAAATGTTTAAGCATGGACAGTTTATGCATGAATAACTATGGGAGGGCCTATAAAGAGTAACACGCTTCACTTAAGGTGAATGGGCCTTTGAACAATCTAGGCAATGAAGTTCTAGACCATATCATAAAATTACAAACTGCAATGCAAAATATAATTTCTAACCAGTGAGAAGACATAGGAAAAAAACCTTTGAAAATATGTAATTGACTTTCAATAGTTGCGGAAAGGCATGGAAAATATAACATATGCAATGATGAACTTTATTAAAGCAAAAGTTAGAAATTCAGAAGGTGCAAGATTTAAGAGTTTCAGAGCAATATTTACCTAGAAAGGTGTGGAAACCAAACCCTGGCCACGGGTCAGTTAAGGACAGGAAACCCTCAAGGAAGGATACCCCTCAAAGGACAGCAGGTGCAGAATGGACACCCAGGACAGAACAGGATACCCTCGGAATAGGAATCAGGACAGGACCCTCAGGACAGGACAGCAAACCCTCAGGACAGGACCCTCTTCAGGACAGGACCGGAACCCACAGTTCGGAAGCAACGCCTGCGCTCCACCCGCTCTGCAGCTATCGATCAAGACCCCGATTGGGTCAGCGAACTCCCAGCTAAGTGCTTTGCCAGCACTTTAAGGTTCAGTAGAACCTCAGTCTATGGTCAAATTCGGACAGAGTGCTTCGCAGCGCTCTGTATCTTCAGTCACCTATTGAGTGCGTTGGGTCAGTGACAGGTCAGCTAAACCAGACAAGTCGGACGGTTCACTAGGTGAACCCAGGGTAGATATACAGTTTGGGGACAGTGTACCACCCCCCAATGTTGCAAAGTGTCAGAATCCCTTAATTTCGATTGGTCCTAAGGTAGGATTTGGGTAACACACCAATCACGACATAGAGTTTCAAGCCTACATTTGCATAATAGGGTACCGCCTAACTAGATTGGGGTTCTCATGAGAACTGGTGCAGAAATACAATGGCAACTTTAACATTGTTGCTCTGTGAGCACATATGATTGGTTCAGCCGAGTTTTCAGGTCGTTCTCAGGAGCATCTTGCTCATCACTGCCAACTGGCTGAGTTCCATCATTCAAGGTCTGCTCTGCCTTGGCAGGTCGCGCAGGCGCAGAAGGACCTCCAAAATGGTTCTCGGCACAGACAAACCCCATTCCCCGCGGTACATAAAAAGTAAGCGAAAAACAAATTAATACATAATAATGTCATTATGAAAACACATCACAGGATTTGTACTTTTAACTCATCATCAAGAAATAAACTTATTGCATTTAAATGTTAGCTACATTGATACGGTCACAAGAGCAGTGGCACGAGCAGTACCACATGATAAGCACAGCTATGGATTACGCATGCGCATAACTTTCCCTCCACTTCTGCAGACGCGTCAGGACACGTGAGTGTGGCTGACGCATGCGCAGTAACTAAATACAAGCGGCGGCCATTTTAGATGACTCGAGTAAATTATTTTAGTAAAACACATGTGCAAGCTTCACGATCCTTATCCAAACTAAACATAAATGTTAGTAGAACATACACTTGTTACCGTATTACACATAAACGAGGTTCTTGACTTCGGCAAGCCGCAAAATATGCGAAGCTTTGCTTCATCACTTCTTCACAGTGCTTCATTGAAAACGACGGCGGTTTCCGACGCAATTTGACACCTATGCACCCGGCTCCTCCGGTTTAGGTAATGTGGGTGCTTCTGTATCCACGGGTGGGTTGGCTCTAGAACCTCCTAGGTTCCAAGGGAATTCCTCAAAGTCCTGCTAGAAGTGTCCTTTTCCTCTAAAATTGCAACTGCGACTTTCCCTATTGAATTGCACGAAGTCCGCAGCTGTGCAGTTACACTGCACCCGTTCTCCGTGGGGTCCCTAACTACTTACCTTGGGTGGTTCTTTGGGGTCCTAGCAAATCTACACCTCTCAGACTAGGTCTGAGTCGGATTCGTGGTTCTTTTACCACTTTGTTAGTATATGATTTGGTCTCCCCCTGGAGCCCACTGTGTATTGTGCTAGTTACGTATGATTTTTTGCAACTGTATTATTTGAATTGTGTTCGATCCTCGTGTCGAGGATACTAAAGTGTTATTAATAAATACATATTTTTATAACGACTGTGTGCTTCCCTTTTCAGTCCGGCAACACTATAAGATTGTCTCTGGTCAAACAAGCTGCTTTACATTACTTCAAGACTTAGCCTGAAGGCTGCTCTCCACAGCTACCACTAGGATAGCTTTCAAAAAAGGTTGTCTTTAACCTATCATCAATAAGGGTTGTTTGGACTGGTGCAACGTGCCTACTTTAATTAGTGGACAGCATATACCAGGTCAACGTCTCACAATGCTCCACTCTCCCCACCTTCACTACACCCCACCTTAGTCACCACAGACCTTACATTGGTCATCTACACTCCTGCTCGTCGTCTACAAGGGAGAGTAGATTCCTCTATTTATTGTTATTATGGACTCTTGCCTACTCCTCATGTAACCTTTGTTTTCGCTGCTGTTCTATTTCTGTCTAGCGATTTACATATATATACCTTACTTATCTCCAAGGAGTGTCATCAACGTACCCTCATGTCTACTGTGCGCGCCCTTTACGTATTGTCACTATGTGTCTTTATCTACACCTAATACAGCTCACGTCATTGATTCTATGCAAATTCTATGAAGCACTCTAATGCCTTCAGCTCAAGTCAGGATGTGACCTTCAAGCTAGAGGGTCGACCTCGAAGCTGGGGACCCGGGTTCAAGTCTCAGCAACAAGGCTCAACATCCTGTGATTCTGGGCTAATCACTTAATTTCCCAGTGCCTAAAACAAATGAATGAGTCCATCTGTAACGAGACTGGTGCTCATGTAAAGCGCTATGACATCTGATATCTTCCTGTCGAGTTTGAGCTATATTACAAAAAAAACATTAAATAAACTATACAAAATAATTTTTCAAAAGTTGACGGAAACACTCCACGGAACCAAGGCGTCAACGCGTCCTACCCCCGGGGAAGTCAGAGTCCGCCGTGAGCCGTGCATGGCAACCCCACTCCACCAAGCTCTCAGTGCCGCAGCCTGCAACGTCTGAGCGCTACAAAACCCACCTTCTAGCTCTACATTGAGCCTGTATCCACACACAATAAGCAAGGCGGCAGGAGAAGGGGATGCGGGGGCTGGGAGGGGGCCCTTCCCACGGGGTCCGCGGATGGCAGTTCAGAAAACAAGGAGCTTTAGAGGGAAAAGCTAGTCAATAGGTCGCCCTCCACTCAGTATACAGCAAATGCAACAAGACCTAGACTATAGAAGCACATGTAGCGATTTACCCTTATTTAGAATATTTCATTTGTTGCTCTTTCATTAGCAAACATTACTCCCCTTCTTCTATATTACATGGGGTAGCCAAAATATCTAGGGTAGTGCTAAATTCACACAATTGCCTGATTCTCATTCATCAGTAAAAACCACAGTTGAGAGACCGATCATACCACACTCAATCTCGTGTCCAACATATATAGTGCTAAACCGAAAAAAAGTGTGTAGAAGCGAGATGGCACCTCACGGGCGCACCACCAAACGGGGACCTGACTGGTACTCGCCAGGACAGCCCTGTTGTCATCATCGGTACCATCAAGCTTTAGAACAGAAAACAGTGTCCAAATACACAAAGGATTTGTGAAAAAGTGCAGTGGAAATTTAGAAGAAAAGAACACAATACAGTGTCAAAAAACGTATAAAACACTCATAACACAACACAAACACTCCAATTTTATTCACTTTCTTGTGTTGTGTATGGAAGAAATAAAAAAGAAAAGTAGATGTGGTTGTCACCTATTTAACCACTCATACTTTTACTTGCCGACATGTTTCATTGCCTGGTAACTTGTAGGCAATTTCATCAGGGCATCATATATATTAAAGCCACTGCAGATGGACCAACACGTCTTCACAACTGTGAACACATAAAATCCGCACCAATGTGGTTAGCCAAGACACTCAGTCAATGTATGCTCCAACACACATTTGTTTTAGACACACATTTGACCCACTGATAATTACCCTCATATGGCCATAGGTGCTCCTACCAGCCGGATGGAACACAGGTTGTCATAAAAATGCAAGAAAAATCGCATAAAGTCGATTGTTCACTTCTCCCATTCAGATTTCTAAAACAGAGGAAACACACAGGACAATGCACTCATTAGGCACACTGCCAACGGTGTATATTTATACACTTCGCTCACTTTTAGCTAGATGACCCTAAGAGTTTTTAAAATTTGGGCCACCTGCAAAAGATACACCCGGTTGCGCTGTTCACAATGCCTCCCGGGGTCAACGGGCGCTTTCTAGCGCACAATCGAGTGTCTCAAGACCTGTACCTAAGTATGCCTCCTGTACCCAGGCCCCTGACACCCCGTTTGTCTTACCTGACATATGAGAAGCGGCCGCTGTATCTCAGCCCGTGCCTCAATGCCGTCTGAATGGGGAAAGTACTTGTAATGCCTTCCGTGGTCTCGCGTAAAAACGCGTCGGCCATCTTGGATAGGGCATAGTTCTATTTTGCTCAATGCAGAGTACGGAGCTACATCAAAATCACGCGAGACTAACGCGCGCGATCTCGCTTTTTCGAGCACACACAATTATAACTTTATCCACATTTCTGTCACATCTCGTTTTACAATTTTAGGTGTACCAAGATGTAAACAGATCGTGTTGCTTGTTTACAATGACAATTATTTAGTTGGAATTAATCCAAAGAGAGTCACATTGAAGCCATGTTGTGCAAAATTCGAAAATTTCTTTAAAAAAGATTTTTTGAAGCCCTTCTGTATCGTGGATGGACAATTTTACCCACATTAAAGATCAATATATGCCAAAGGAAGGAGCCAATGTTAGTATATATATTTTTTCAGGTACCAGTATACATGCATGTACCAGGAATATATAATACCACAGTTAGAGTACATGTGTACACTCATACAAATGCCAATACAGACTCAATTCTGTTAGGGAGACTCAACGTATCTTGTTCCACTCCAATAAATCGTTCAACCCTATCTTATCTGATTTCTCTTGGAAAATCCATTTCGCTTCCTTCCTAGCTAACAGATGTTCCACTGAGTAAGAGTCTCCTGTCACCTTCTCAAGTACTACCCATTTGAATGCATGTCTATTTGAGTGGCAGTGTTGCACAAGTTTCGTCGTCAACTTTCCAGATTTTATGGTGCTTAAATGTTCTTGAATGCGTGTTTTTATTTTACGTGTCGTAAGGCCTATGTACTGGAGGCCGCATTCATAGTTAAGTTTATACACCACGCTAGTGGTGTTGCAATTGCTAAATTGCCTAAGCTCCCATTCTTTCCCCGACTGTAGAGTGACACGAGTTGTTTTTTCTGTGAGATGACACACAGAGCAAGTGCCACAGGGGTGGTGCCCTGTGAGATGTGGTTTACTGTTTGCTCTTGTTGTTTGTACTCGAGTGTGAACCAATTTGTCTTTTAAGTTGCTGGTACGTTTAAAAGCAAATGTAGGTTGGGGCATTTTGAAGTCTTTGTTGGAAAGAATCGCCCAGTGTTTGCGTATTGACTGTCGGATTTTAGAGGCTAGTGGGTTGAAAGTCATGACTACCGGTAAGCAGTCTTTTCTTTCTTTTTTATTTACTTCTAACAAAGCACTGCGTGGTGTATTAAGAGCTCTCTTTTTCGCAGTTTTGATAGTTCTTGCAGGATATTGTCTCTGTAGAAGTTTCTCTCCCAAGACCTGCGACTGTTCCACAAAGTTCTCAGTGCTGGAGCAATTTCTCCTGTACCGGAGGAACTGGCCCACGGGGAGATTATCCCTGAGGGCCCGTGGGTGATAAGACTGGTAAGATAGTAATGAATTCTTATCCGTGGGCTTTTGATGAACGCTCGTGGTCAAAGTTTTGTCCTTCACCATGATATCCAGATCCAGATATACAGCGGACTCCCTGCTATAAGACCAGGTGAATCTCAGGCTTTGATCTTGGCAATTGAGCCAATTCAGAAACTCCAGCAGGGTAGTTTCTTCTCCAGTCCAGACGCAGAGCACATCATCTATATATCTCCTCCAGAGACGCAGATGGTCTCTGAAGGGATTGCTGGTAGGATAGATGATGTGCTCTTCGAACTGGCCCACATATATGCAGGCCAGGCTCGGTGCCATAGTAGCCCCCATGCTGGTCCCCGTGGTTTGAAGGTACATCTTGTCCTTGTAGCAAAAGAAATTGCGAGTAAGTGCTATTTCAATGCATTGAAGCACAAATGTTTGCGGAGCATCGTAAAACCACTCTTGGTCCCTCAGAGCCCTTGCTGCTGCCACCAGCGTAGCATCCTGAGGGATACAAGAGTAGAGGGATTCGATGTCGATGGTGACCAATATTTCACGGGTAGGATCGAAGGAAATTTCCCCAATCACATTCAAGATATCCATGGTATCTTTTACAAATGATCTTTGTGTGATTACCGATTCACGTAAAAAATAGTCTGCAAACTGAGACAAAGGCTCGAGGATGGATTGTATCCCGGATACAATAGGCCTGCCCAGCGGTGGCCTGGCAGGCTTATGGATTTTCGGTAGAATATAAAATGCAGGCATCCTGGGGTTCATATTTACCAGGAATTCTGCTTCTTTACTCGAAATCCATTTTTTCTCCTTAGCATCAGCTACCAGTTTTTTTATCTGTTTCTGTAAATCTTGAGTAGGGTCATGTACTAGGGGTTGGTAGTTAGCCCTGACGTTTAGAAGTCGAAAGACTTCTGCCTCATAATCTTCGGTATTCAATAACACCACTGCTCCCCCCTTGTCAGCACTTTTTATAGTTATATTCGTGTTGTTTTGCAAGGACTTAATTGCTTCCCAATCACTTCTGGACATGTTCTTATAACCAGTATTCTGATTCACAGACTCCAATCTTTCAATGTCCTCTAGGACCTTTGCTTCAAAGACAGCGATTTCAGGTCCTACTACTGCACTCGAGGGAGTAAATCCCGATGGTTTCTTTAAGTCTGTATTAAAACCACGCTGCTTCTCTTGGGGGTGGGTAGCAAAAAACTTTTTGAGTTTGATTTTACGAATAGTCTCGAAGAACTCTACCCTGCATTGAAAAGGGTCGTGTGTAGGAGTCGGAACAAATCCCAACCCTCTATTCAATACACATTCTTCACTTTCTGTAAGTTGGTAGTTAGAAAGGTTAACCACGATATTGTTTATTGGGGTTGTCTGCCTCTGCTGCGGGTCAGTCTTGGGGAGTACGTTTGCCATTGGGGTGGTCGATTGCCTCGTCCTCTTCCCCTTCCTGGTTGCCCTGTGCCCTTGTTGGTTCCCTGGCCTTGCTCTAAAAAAGACCGCAATAGTATTCCTAAATCGGCGTTGTTTTGTGGTTGTTCGTTGAACCTTACTCGATTTCCCTGGGGTCTATCCTGCTCGTCCTCACTCGATGTATTATCAAAAGACCAATTGGCCGGAGTACGTTTTTGTTGTTGGGGACGGGGTTGTTGCCTGCCTGCCTCACCACCACCTCTACGTTGTCCTACTTGGTTAGTGTGTTCTGGATCAGACTGATAATAAGTGCCTTCTCTGAGGATCAGATTGCCGCAATATTAGCGGCTCCTTCACTTCTGTCAGACACACCATTACTTGGGAAAACATCGGTGAGAGAAGAGTGGGAAAAACTAAGTAGTCTAAAGAAAAAACAGGTTCGAGTTGCCCTACATGGGGCGTTAATGTCAGAGTACTACACGTCTGGAGCCTCCCCAGCAAGCCTCTTGGTCAGAATAGAACCAAGGATATTCCTTGATGACAAAAAGTTCAGACTAGACTGGAGCTACATCGCTAATAAGTGTACCAGAGACTGGTTGATCCTTATAATCAGTACAGCCCAAAGACTAAGTGAGGATTTGCTAAAAGAGATCCTAGATCTCGAAGAGAGTATTAAACGTGACGACACCCTTACGAATGCCAAAGACCATCTGAGCAAAATACAGGACGATATCTCAGAGTATAAAACTTACATGATAAACCAGAAAATCAAGGGTTTACAAAGGAATTTGCAGAGATATACGCACGAGTGGGCATTTCCATACGTAACTGACACTTATTATCAGTCTGATCCAGAACACACTAACCAAGTAGGACAACGTAGAGGTGGTGGTGGGGCAGGCAGGCAACAACCCCGTCACCAACAACAAAAACGTACTCCGGCCAATTGGTCTTTTGATAATACATCGAGTGAGGACGAGCAGGATAGACCCCAGGGAAACCGAGTAAGGTTAAAAAAACTGGTAGCTGATGCTAAGGAGAAAAAATGGATTTCGAGTAAAGAAGCAGAATTCCTGGTAAATATGAACCCCAGGATGCCTGCATTTTATATTCTACCGAAAATCCATAAGCCTGCCAGGCCACCGCCGGGCAGGCCTATTGTATCCGGGATACAATCCATCCTTGAGCCTTTGTCTCAGTTTGCAGACTATTTTTTACGTGAATCGGTAATCACACAAAGATCATTTGTAAAAGATACCATGGATATCTTGAATGTGATTGGGGAAATTTCCTTCGATCCTACCCGTGAAATATTGGTCACCATCGACATCGAATCCCTCTACTCTTGTATCCCTCAGGATGCTACGCTGGTGGCAGCAGCGAGGGCTCTGAGGGACCAAGAGTGGTTTTACGATGCTCCGCAAACATTTGTGCTTCAATGCATTGAAATAGCACTTACTCGCAATTTCTTTTGCTACAAGGACAAGATGTACCTTCAAACCACGGGGACCAGCATGGGGGCTACTATGGCACCGAGCCTGGCCTGCATATATTTGGGCCAGTTCGAAGAGCACATCATCTATCCTACCAGCAATCCCTTCAGAGACCATCTGCGTCTCTGGAGGAGATATATAGATGATGTGCTCTGCGTCTGGACTGGAGACGAAACTACCCTGCTGGAGTTTCTGAATTGGCTCAATTGCCAAGATCAAAGCCTGAGATTCACCTGGTCTTATAGCAGGGAGTCCGCTGTATATCTGGATCTGGATATCATGGTGAAGGACAAAACTTTGACCACGAGCGTTCATCATAAGCCCACGGATAAGAATTCATTACTATCTTACCAGTCTTATCACCCACAGGCCCTCAGGGATAATCTCCCCGTGGGCCAGTTCCTCCGGTACATGAGAAATTGCTCCAGCACTGAGAACTTTGTGGAACAGTCGCAGGTCTTGGGAGAGAAACTTCTACAGAGACAATATCCTGCAAGAACTATCAAAACTGCGAAAAAGAGAGCTCTTAATACACCACGCAGTGCTTTGTTAGAAGTAAATAAAAAAGAAAGAAAAGACTGCTTACCGGTAGTCATGACTTTCAACCCACTAGCCTCTAAAATCCGACAGTCAATACGCAAACACTGGGCGATTCTTTCCAACAAAGACTTCAAAATGCCCCAACCTACATTTGCTTTTAAACGTACCAGCAACTTAAAAGACAAATTGGTTCACACTCGAGTACAAACAACAAGAGCAAACAGTAAACCACATCTCACAGGGCACCACCCCTGTGGCACTTGCTCTGTGTGTCATCTCACAGAAAAAACAACTCGTGTCACTCTACAGTCGGGGAAAGAATGGGAGCTTAGGCAATTTAGCAATTGCAACACCACTAGCGTGGTGTATAAACTTAACTGTGAATGCGGCCTCCAGTACATAGGCCTTACGACACGTAAAATAAAAACACGCATTCAAGAACATTTAAGCACCATAAAATCTGGAAAGTTGACGACGAAACTTGTGCAACACTGCCACTCAAATAGACATGCATTCAAATGGGTAGTACTTGAGAAGGTGACAGGAGACTCTTACTCAGTGGAACATCTGTTAGCTAGGAAGGAAGCGAAATGGATTTTCCAAGAGAAATCAGATAAGATAGGGTTGAACGATTTATTGGAGTGGAACAAGATACGTTGAGTCTCCCTAACAGAATTGAGTCTGTATTGGCATTTGTATGAGTGTACACATGTACTCTAACTGTGGTATTATATATTCCTGGTACATGCATGTATACTGGTACCTGAAAAAATATATATACTAACATTGGCTCCTTCCTTTGGCATATATTGATCTTTAATGTGGGTAAAATTGTCCATCCACGATACAGAAGGGCTCCCAAAAATCTTTTTTAAAGAAATTTTCGAATTTTGCACAACATGGCTTCAATGTGACTCTCTTTGGATTAATTCCAACTAAATAATTGTCATTGTAAACAAGCAACACGATCTGTTTACATCTTGGTACACCTAAAATTGTAAAACGAGATGTGACAGAAATGTGGATAAAGTTATAATTGTGTGTGCTCGAAAAAGCGAGATCGCGCGCGTTAGTCTCGCGTGATTTTGATGTAGCTCCGTACTCTGCATTGAGCAAAATAGAACTATGCCCTATCCAAGATGGCCGACGCGTTTTTACGCGAGACCACGGAAGGCATTACAAGTACTTTCCCCATTCAGACGGCATTGAGGCACGGGCTGAGATACAGCGGCCGCTTCTCATATGTCAGGTAAGACAAACGGGGTGTCAGGGGCCTGGGTACAGGAGGCAAACTTAGGTACAGGTCTTGAGACACTCGATTGTGCGCTAGAAAGCGCCCGTTGACCCCGGGAGGCATTGTGAACAGCGCAACCGGGTGTATCTTTTGCAGGTGGCCCAAATTTTAAAAACTCTTAGGGTCATCTAGCTAAAAGTGAGCGAAGTGTATAAATATACACCGTTGGCAGTGTGCCTAATGAGTGCATTGTCCTGTGTGTTTCCTCTGTTTTAGAAATCTGAATGGGAGAAGTGAACAATCGACTTTATGCGATTTTTCTTGCATTTTTATGACAACCTGTGTTCCATCCGGCTGGTAGGAGCACCTATGGCCATATGAGGGTAATTATCAGTGGGTCAAATGTGTGTCTAAAACAAATGTGTGTTGGAGCATACATTGACTGAGTGTCTTGGCTAACCACATTGGTGCGGATTTTATGTGTTCACAGTTGTGAAGACGTGTTGGTCCATCTGCAGTGGCTTTAATATATATGATGCCCTGATGAAATTGCCTACAAGTTACCAGGCAATGAAACATGTCGGCAAGTAAAAGTATGAGTGGTTAAATAGGTGACAACCACATCTACTTTTCTTTTTTATTTCTTCCATACACAACACAAGAAAGTGAATAAAATTGGAGTGTTTGTGTTGTGTTATGAGTGTTTTATACGTTTTTTGACACTGTATTGTGTTCTTTTCTTCTAAATTTCCACTGCACTTTTTCACAAATCCTTTGTGTCCGCGGATGGCAGGTCAGCCCCACAGGTGGGGTCACCAGGAGCCCCATAGAGTCAGTGCCACAGGTGGGGTGACCAGGCGTCCCGGATTTGCCCGGACAGTCCCAGCTTTTAACCAGATGTTCTGGCAGATTTTTGCAATTTTGGTTCATGTCCGTTTTATAGGGGGTGACTGAAACCAGTGAGAAGTGGGATTGTGTGTTCTACAGCTGTGCTAGTTAGCAGCTGCTAAAAGGAAGCAATTTAATGAACAGGTATGCTGCTGGTTTTAGAAATTAAATTTTATTTATTTTCTTAGTGATTCTTCTGGGTTCCAATGTTGATCAGACTTGTTGATGTAAAATTGTCGTCCTTCACTTTTTGCAAAAGGTCCAGGTTTTTGCCTCTCAAGCTCTGGTCACCCACCCACATGCCTTCCCTGGTGGGGGCCATGGAATCTCCTGCCCACCACACGCACACCACCCCCACGCACCTCCTCCATCCCTAGCCCTCCCTCCCTCCCCTCTTCCACAGAGGGGAGGGAGGAGGGTCCAGACACATCCCCCTCCCTTGGGGGAGGGGCGCCGAACCAAGAGGCATAGTCACATCACAGCAACAGGATCCCCCGCCCCCACAACATACATTGAATCCCGCAAATAACACACAAGACACCAGTGTTAGATTGGGAAAAAGTTGCTGCAGGTTTATTACATACACCGTTATGTAATCATAGAGGGTTATCTTACGGGCGATCCAAGGGCAGGCCGCATTCTCGCCACCTGCCCGCCTGATGAGCCAAGCAGCACCTTGGCGAACCACCAGTGCTGCCCCTTATGGTAATAATTATGCTCACACCCCTAGCGGGGCGGAGCGTAGCTAGGCAAGCCCCCGGTTGCACAGGCCCACAACCGCCCGAAGGACTACTGGGGCGCCGACACGTGTTCCCGGGCGTCCCCTGAGGCTCCCGGTTTTAGGCTCCGGCACCCCTATGTGCCCGCTGAGGTACAGTGTTGCACCTTGTTGCTTCCGGATCGCCCTGTAACTCCGCCTGCAACGATAAAAGTAAACATTAAAAAGTTCCAACAGTCCCCTTAGCTGACACACAGCGTAAGCGGAAGGGAGGGGAAAGAGTGTCCCTAAGGCGATAGCACGACGTCCGGAGCGTCAAAGAGGCTACTAAAATGGCGAGGGGAACTTAAATACCCCTCGCCCTGCCAGCCGCCCCGGACGTGCGTCTCAGGCCCTCCCACCCTCCACCAGAGCTCCTCCTCAGGGTCGGAGGGGGTGCCCCTTGGGCAGGGGGCGGGGGAGGCCTTCCGTGACTAAGGGGCCGCCCTCCTGATGGCCACCGGGTGGCCTCGGGCAGCCGCGTAGTCACATCACGGCAACAGGATCCCCCGCCCTACAACATACATTGAATCCCGCAAATAACACACAAGACACCAGTGTTAGATTGGGAAAAAGTTGCTGCAGGTTTATTACATACACCGTTATGTAATCATTGAGGGTTATCTAACGGGCGATCCAAGGGCAGGCCGCATTCTCGCCACCTGCCCGCCTGATGAGCCAAGCAGCACCTTGGCGAACCACCAGTGCTGCCCCTTATGGTAATAATTATGCTCACACCCCTAGCGGGTCGGAGCGTAGCTAGGCAAGCCCCCGGTTGCACAGGCCCACAACCGCCCGAAGGACTACTGGGGCGCTGACACGTGTTCCCGGGCCTCCCCTGAGGCTCCCGGTTTTAGCCTCTGGCACCCCTATGGGCCCGCTGAGGTACATTGTTGCACCTTGCTGCTTCCAGATTGTCCTGTAACTCCGCCACAGCCCTGCCGGCGGCCACCGTCGCTGCCAGGGCCCCCCACACTTAGTTACCGCTTTTAGCTGCAACCTTTGCCCTGCAGCGCTCCCTTAAATCTGAGAAAACAGGTCCATGCCTACCGGAGACAGGTGGACACGATCAACCTCACAATGCCCCTTGGTCCCATCTTGAATCATTTCATGCCTGCTGAAGCTAATGTCCCTCTGTTGAGTGAATTTACGCATGGTGGCGTTGATTCTCCTCCTGGACCTCTCTATAGCATTAACACGGTTTAGCGCCTTCCCACACCCTGCATGGCACAACTCTGACCACCATACTTCACAACCCTTCCAGAGTCTACAGACTTCGCCCAGGTCAATCTTCGTCCTCTGTGATAGATCAGACCTCCCCAGGTTCGGGAGGTCATTACCCCCAGGTGAAGAACCAGTGGTGGGAATGGGCTCCCCCCGAGGCGAGCGATTGCCCACGTCTGTTCAGGAGGCTGCCAGTGTATGCCGGGGAAGCCCAACCATGGCCATCAAAACATATAGGTGGGCTGTTCCCTAAAGGTTGGGTTTAATCAATGCCAGCATCCTGGTTCAGGTCTCTTAAGAGGTGGTGGGGACTGCTGGGATTCACAAATGTGATCTTTAATGTTGCATGCCCTTGGGAACGACCACGTGCAGTCTTCCGCCTCCGGGCCTTCGGAACAGCATCCCAAGCGTACTGAACGCATCCATGAATCCATGCCACTGTTCTGGAAAATTGTCCTTGAGGTAAAAGTACGATACTTCCAAACAGAATGCCATGCCTGTGTGCCAGGACAGTGGCCATCTAGTGATGTGCTGACTGACCGACACGAACGTTAACTGTGTCCGATGCCTGGCTAGTGATGCTCGCAGTTGGTATGACCCCTGCACAAAGAGCAGTAGCGCCCCTGGCGGCCTGCGCATGAAATATTGTCATCTCCCAACGGACAGTCACGGGTAGATGCTGGGAAGTCAGGGCCCTCGCCTATACACTCAACACTTGAAATGTGTAAAGGAAACTGAGACGAAGAACGAGTAAGAGGGACTTGTTGTAATTATCAAAGGGAAAGTGGATGCGAAAGGCATGTATTCATTGTAGATCACGTACATTTCAATCCCCCAAGCACTCTAAACTGAAGAGGGGTCTTGGACACTGTGGTAATGCGCTTGCATTAGCGCTCTAGTGTTCCGCTAGGCGGAACAGGAAGGGGAGCAGCGGAACCGGAAGGCGGCCATCTTGGGGCATTGGCGCCGACCGTTCGAGTGTAAGCGGTTGTGTTTTCCCGGCGCTCCGTCATTAAAGGATAATTAATCACCTAACGTTGTCCTCATTACTTTGTACACCACAATGGCGACGAGGGTTTAGGCGACGCCGACCCACGAGGAGCGTGCCGCGCTGGTCGAGCAGCACAGGTGGAGGCTGCAGTTCCACGTACCGGCGGTATCGACAGCATAGGGGATCACGACGGAGCGTGGCAGAGGGCCACAACGAGCAGCACACAGCGTGCCCCTCAGTCTGCGGAGCTCAGAGGGAGCAGATGGTGAAGGTAGGCCTGCAGGCACCCCAGTCACCGCGCATTACGAGGCCATTCACCACAGTCCCGAGCCAACTAGCCTCCACGCCGGCGAGCATAGCGATAGTGCCCGAGCAGAAGGGAGGCAAGCCGAGGGCAGAGGGGTGCACCGGCCTCAGTGTGGGCTATCCTGGCCTGGCAAGCTGGCGGACCTGAGAGGGGGCAGAGGGGAGTCATCTAACACTCGCCCTGAAGAAGAGGCAGACGCGCAGGCAGAGGGAGTGGAAGACCCACAGACAATACCTGCTCCTGAACACGCAGCACGAGAAGAGGACAGTGACAGTGACCGTGAGGCAAGGGACCCGGCCGGGCAAAGCGCGCCAGGTAGCCCTCCCGGAAGGACTGTCCCCATCCAGCCCACCAGACATAGAGCGGTCAACATGGCGGTACATTCGTCATCCCTTACGCAGCTCGTGCCTTTCCTGACCAAGCCAGGGGAACCAGAGAGGCTATGGGAGGACTGGAAGAGGTATTTCCTCAACTATCTCGACGCTTTGGAGGAGGAGGCAGGCGCGCCATACTCCAGCGCAAGAAGAAAAAAAATCTTGCTGCACAACCTGGGCCCGGAAGGGATTAGGGTCTATGACACCATCGTAAAAGTAGATAGAGGTGCTGCGGACACTGATGTATTCAGCCACGCCATCGCCGACCTAGACGCACACTTCAGGCCGGTGGTATGTGTTGCCATTGACCGTTACAATTTTTTCCAAAGGAAACAAAAGAGTAATGAGACTGTGGATGAATACGTAGTCGCCCTGCAAAAACTGGCGCTCACATGCAAGTTTGGGACACTACATGATGATCTAATCCGAGACCAGATCATCATGCACACTTCGAGCACCCATGTCCAGGAGAAGCTATGGGTGAATGGAGATGCCCCCCTCAAAGAAATTTGGGCGATGGTAAAGAAAGTCGAGCTATCCAAACGCTGCGCCCAAGCCGCCAAAAAGGAAACAGGAGGCACGCAGACCGTGTGCAAGATAACGACGCAAGCAAGGGGAGAACGTCCCAAGCAGAGAGAGCCGCAGAGACACCAGGACAGCAGGCGCCCAAAATCCAACAATTCAGCAGAGCAGAGAGCGAATAAAGGAGGACGTCAGAGCTGCTACAGGTGTGGGAGTGCTACGCACCTTGGGAACGATAAAGTGTGCCCAGCGTTCCGGGCGAAATGTTCATATTGCGGAATATTTGGCCACTACGAAAAAGTGTGCCGCCGAAAACCGAAAGGGACGGCAGTCAAATACGTGGACCAAGACCAACAAGGCGAAACCACTGAATCAGAGGAGACAGAAGAACTGGAAGAAATACTGTACATAGATGTCCAGGTACTGGAAATGGAAGGGTCAGGAATCGACAAGCCCCGGTTGGACATGCACGTTGGAGGAGTACCATTGGAAATGATAGCAGACAGCGGTGCTCCCATCTCCATAATTCAAAGGAAGGTGTGGGAGGACAAGTTCGTGTCAAAGCACGGAGAGAACCTACACCCCATGGACTTGCGTCCCGTCACATACACGGGACAGAGAATCCCAATGTTGGGGTATTGTCCTCTATCATTTGAGTTCAGAGGTCGCCAAGCCATATGCAAGTTATACGTAGCAGAGAAAGGCCCATCAGTGTTGAGTTGGAGAGACCAGGGTGCCCTAGGGATTCAACTAAACCCGGGAGGAATCGAGAAAATCCTCCTTATGGACATGGACAGAAGAGAGGACATCGACTCGTGGAAAAGTGCGTACCCAAGAGTGTTCAATGGTCAAATAGGGGAGCTAACCAGATACAAGCACCTTATCAAGTTGAAGGAAGGAGCGACTCCAGTGGTACATAAAGTGAGAAATATCCCTTTCCGGAGCAGAGAAGCAGTACAACAGGAGCTGGACAGACTCGAAAAGGAAGGGGTCATCAGAGCCATAGAAAGTGCAGAATGGCTTTCTCCGTTGGTAGTGGCCCAGAAACCGAATGGCAAGGTCCGGCTGTGCGTGGACTTGAGGGAGTTAAATAAGAATATAATCATCGACAAGTTTCCCCTACCACGTATCAATGAAATGCTGTCAAAGACAAAGAACATCAAGTGGTTCTCCACAGTGGACCTATCATCGGCCTATCACCAAGTAAAGTTACACCCCTCGTGCACTCACCTTACGTCGTTCATCACACCGTTCGGCTGTTATGAATTCGTGAGGATGCCGTTTGGCCTAGCATCTGCAGCCGCGGTATTCCAGAAGAAGATGCACAAGTTGCTGAATGGAGTGGACGACGTCCAATTCTTTCAAGATGACATCTTGGTGATGGGTAAGTCCATGCACGACCCCAATGAAAAGCTTCACAAGGTACTAAAGATCTTGCAGGACAACGGGTTGACGGCGGAATGGTCGAAGTGCAAGTTGGGAGTACAATCTGTCACGTACCTGGGCCATGAAGTAAGTGAAGAAGGAATCAAACCCAAAGCTGCAAACATGAAGGCTATTCTAGATGCCCCCACCCCGGGCAAGAAGGAGGACGTTCGGTCATTCTTGGGAATGGCCGAATACTACAGTAAGTTTGTACCCCGCTTCTCATCCAGGACGCATCACCTCCGTCAGTTGCTCAAAGAAAAAAACAAATTCCTATGGGGTCAGGAGGAACAAGAGGAGTTTGAATCACTGAAGAAAGAGATGAGTGCCACCATTCCCCTAAAAGGATTCGATCCCAGTGCAGAGTCAATACTCACGACGGACGCCAGTGACCGGGGCCTAGGGGCAGTCTTAATGCAGCGGTCGGAGACGGGCGAAATGCAAACGGTCAGCTTTGCATCCAGATCACTAGCCCCCAATGAAGAAAAGTTTAGCGTGGTCGAGAAGGAGATGCTGGCTGTTGTGTGGGCTATGGAGCGATTCCGCCAATACCTGTGGGGAGCAAAGTTCCTAGTAAAGACGGACCACAAGCCTCTGGTCAGAGTGTTAACCTCGAGTGGCCATGCACACGCCACACCCAGGATCGCTAAAATGACGCTTCGCCTCTTGGATTTCGTGTACGACGTGGAGCACATCCCTGGACCACAGAACAAGGTGGCTGATTTTCTCAGCAGAGCGGCAGCCATGGAAGATGCAAGCGGCCACGAAGAACAGAAGTGGGAAGGTTATGTTGTCGCCACGATCCAAGAAGTCGAAAAGGTGATAAGTATGCAAGAATGGGAGAAGGCATACAAGGAGGATGTGGATCTAGAGGCTATAAAGGGATACGTCATCCATGGATGGCCGGAGAAGAGGCATCTAAAGGAGGAACTCCGAAGATATTGGGAGGTGAGAGAAGAACTATCGCTGGCCGAGAATCCTACCTTTCTGTTGAGAGGGGACAAAGTAGTACCACCCCAAGGCATATTAGAACATCTAATGGCTGTGCTACACGAAGGACATCAGGGCATCACAAAAACCAAAGCCCTTGCCAGACAAGCTTACTGGTGGCCGGCCATCGACATGCAGGTCGAGAGACATGTGAGGCAGTGCGAATCCTGCGCCAGGGCAGACAAGTCGCAAAGCCTAATCAGACCCCCTCTGGGAAAATTCCCAATACCAGACGGGCCTTGGGAAATGCTGTCAGTGGACATTTTGGGACCAGTCCTAAACAAAGCAGGGACACAGAAATATGTAGTGGCCCTGGTAGATAAATTTTCCAAATGGCCTGAAATTGAAGTACGAGAAGTCATGGACACGGAAGCAGTGGTAAATTTCCTGCAATCCACCTTCATCAGGGAAGGGATCTCGAAGGTCATCATCAGCGACAATGGACCTCAATTCACGTCGGCAAAGTGGGTGGCTTTCACAGAGAGAAATGGGATCGAAGTGAAGCACACGCCAATATATCATCCCTCAGGAAACGGCCAAGTGGAGAGGTTTAATCGCGTGATCATGGGGACCATTCAAGCAGCCATCAACGATGGTTTAGACTGGGAGAAAGAACTAGAAAAGATGATATGGGCATACAGGATTACACCAGGAAGCACCGGATACAGCCCCTTTAAGATCTTGAGAGGGAGAGAAGCATTCACCAAGGATAACCAGGCTTGGAGGAAGCTGGTGGTACAGAGCAAGTGGTCCCCAGCAGTGGTGAAGAGAAACCTGGAGAGAGCACAGGAGATCTATACGACACACTTCAACAGGAATCACAATGTAAAGAGAACTGAACTAGAGAAGGGGGATTGGGTGAGAGTCAAACTGGCGGTCCTCAAGAAGAAAGGCGAAAGCAAGTTCTCACCGCCTTTACAAGTTCTAGAGCCGTATGCCCGATCGGCCTTGCTCAGCGATGGAAAGGTGTGGTCACAAGACAGGATGGCCAAATGCAGCAAGATCATCAAGTGGGAAAGTGAGATGGAAAAGGGACCAGAGAATGTCGTGGAAGAAGGGGAAGAAGGAAGTAGCAGAAGGAGAAGTGAGAACGTAGAAGGAGGTATGCAGAAAGTAGAAGAGGACGAGGATGGAGCAGGCGAGAGAGGAGAGCAGAGGGTGAGATGCAATGAAGAGAGGAACGAGGAAGTGATAGACAATGATGGCGAAACAGAGGTAGAGATTGCAGCAAGAAGGGAACAGGAAGGCAATGAGAGAGTGACGAAGGTGAGAACCAGAGCGGGGAGAGAGGTGAAGACGCCAGAAAGATTTAAGGACTTTAATATGGACTGGAAGTAAGAACTTTTGTTGTTGTGAATTGCATTGAGTAAAGGGGGGAGATATGTGGTAATGCGCTTGCATTAGCGCTCTAGTGTTCCGCTAGGCGGAACAGGAAGGGGAGCAGCGGAACCGGAAGGCGGCCATCTTGGGGCATTGGCGCCGACCGTTCAAGTGTAAGCGGTTGTGTTTTCCCGGCGCTCCGTCATTAAAGGATAATTAATCACCTAACGTTGTCCTCATTACTTTGTACACCACAGACACTAGCATACTGGTTGCTGCCTGCCCCCCTATTCCCCGAAGTTCAAATACTGACGGCATCATTCTGCTATTCGTGTGTGCCAACTGTCCAGTGCATGTCATTTCGACCCATATCGTTTCTGCATTCGTCAGTATTAATGTTAATCACCTGGGACACCTCTAAACGTCTAGGCACAGCCCTAAAATATGGTGACATTGCTGTTCCTCCACGAGCGTCTGTCAGGCGTTTGGTAGCCAGCCCTGCATTCTTTAGTACACGCCTCAGCCAAGTCTGCGTTGCCAGGAGGCCGTCTTGCCTGTAGCAGGGTTTATTGAGGCAGATAAAGTCTTCCAGACATGACTATTTCTTCGGTGTCGAGGGTGCATGGGAAAAGTGGGCTCGGTCCCCAGGCTTTCAGGGTGTGGCCTGATCATGCCAGCTCTGTTCTGCAGACCGTAATGCTCCAATGACCTTTAACATTTCTGGAGACATATTGCTTTAATATCATTTTGCTTTGATTTAATGTTAGCGTGATTAAGCCTACTACCGGCCTCTGCAAGGACATGCTGTGTTTATTACCCCGCAACATCCCTAAAGAAGTTTATTTTAAGTCCGCACTGGGCCCCACTATGAGGAAAGGGGGGTGTCACAGAGTTGTGGCAGCAATATAGGCGAGCTGCTGCTGTCCGACTACATTAGAGGACACATCGCTGTCTGCATATCTGCTAAATATTACAGACTAACACCCTCTCCTCGAGTGAAATTGAAATTAGGAGTGCAGGTACCCTGGCCAGAGCACCTGCTAGTATCTGCGAAGTGTCAGTGCTCTTCCAATCGGAGTCACAAATCACTCTAGAGACGAGCAGGGATTCTCCCTCTCAAATAAACGTACCCATACTCTGTGACAAACATACCGGGCCATAAAAGCACCGCTCTCACACATTAGCAAGGGTGGTGTTAATGTTTGGCCATAGGCCACTGGTGTACTCTTAGCAAGAGTGTTTCTGACCTTATTTATCCCAGCCAGGGATTGCTGCTGGTAATGATTGCATTAAGGGTGGGACAACAGCGAACCCAGTCGTTGGATTTCTACTCTAATCGCTGGTTCCCGGGCTGCACAAAGGAGGTGTTGCCGGACAAGAACCTCTGTTAAGTGGCTGGTACCTTTAAAGATGGCGGCGAGGCCTGCGGTGCTGGGAAGTCACTATGACTGCGCACCACACCCAGGAAACTTTAACGCGCGTAAATCATGCGGACGCGAAAACATTTCTTCAAGCCACTGCCACTGTCCCCCTGGAACCCGGCGTGTCTCTGTCAGCGCGTGAGTTGAGTGGGTGGTGACTGGTCTGGCATTAGGGACGGCGGCGTAATTACCCTCCTGCCCGCCGTCCCGAACCCTCACCCACACGCCTAGATGCCATTGTCAGAAGTCGGATATGGCTATTTGTTGTGTGTCAATGCTTCCGCCGGCTGACCATTTCACTAAAGGAAGTGACTATCTAACTGTTAGTGCCCGCACTGCCCTCAAGCACCCGCTAGCAGAACTGTGCAGTAAAGTGCAACGTGCGGTTCTTTCTTGTGGTGAAATGACTAACATGTGTAGTCCATTGTTGAGGAGACCGGCTGGCTGTATTACCAGGGACTCGTTCTGCCAGTTTTGGCTTTACCCCTGTGAGGTGAGCGCTGGCCCTTGTTAAAGTGCGACGGCCCAGTAGCAGTTAGGCCATACTACCAATGTAATACCGGTAAGGACAATTCCCAGATTCCACGAGGCACCGGTTGCTTAGTATTATGAAAACAATTACTTTTGCAGGAGCCATGCCCTCGTGCTTGCCCCACTATCATGTATTGACGCCAAGCACGGATATTAAATTTCCACAAGGCTCTGGTGTTGAGGGGAGAGCCTATGCCCAACACCTCTATTCGCCAACCCCCCCCCCCCCCCATACGGGTCTCACCAAGCTGGCTTGCGCAGTGTGGGACCCCCGCTCTGTTGGCACGCCATGGCCTTGGCCATTTGGGGTCGGATGTATTTGGCATCTGGGACGACGAGGGGGGGGGGGGTTTAATCTCCCGGCCGCACCCCGCGGCAGCATTCCCGGTACAGAGGAGCCTGTGGCACTTGGCTGCCACTTCCGGTTTCCACCATATAGGGGGGCATCCTGCGGACTGCGCGGGCGCTGCGGCGAAGTGGCGGGCCACGGCCTGCAGTGATGGGCGCGAGTGGGCCAGCCGCAGGGGCCGGGTTAGGTATTTAAGCACAACATGATAAAACCAGCGAGCCTGGAGTACAATTACCGCCGGTCCTGCTCCAGGCTTTAGTGTCCCTGCGCACAGGCCCCCCTTCCCCCCCAAAACTCTAGGGAATGTATCTCGGGGAGACATGTGGGACTCGGGCCCGTGGTGCCAGCCTATCGCCCCCACAAGGCCATGGCCCGGGGATTGATCGTCAAAGCCCCCCGCCCCCACCTTTCCGATGACTTTGTGTGGGGCGGTGCCGCGGTCGCTAACGGGGGCGTGCCCTCCACTGCACTGTCATGACCTGACAATAGGGGCGACTGGCCAGGGAGCACTAGGACGCTAGGACCCTGTGGGTCACAGGACAAGTGACCAGGTCACCGGACACCAGATCCGGTGAGGGGACAGGAAGTGGAGATTACAGCTAGGACTGACGAAGAGGACGGACGTACATATGACCTGCTCAAGAATAATAAATAACTTGAGTGCAATCACAGACCTGTTGTGCCGTGTCTTCATGCGACCGCTGCCCAGCTGATACAATACGACAACTGGCGACAAAGGCTGAAACGGACAAACGCGTGGAGCGTCGCGTCGCGTGTCCGGTACGAGCATCATCAAAAGAAACCCGGTGCCCACCCTGGATGCGCAACAGTGAAGAGGAGAGACGCACGGAGCAACGCGGGAGCCCACCCCGACAGCGTCCAACAAAGTGCAGCCGATCGCGGTAAGAGAAGCATCAGCGCACCAGCGCGAGCGCTTGAAAATCAAGGCGCGAGCTCTAACGAGAGCTCAGAAGTCTCGGCGGCCATAACGGAGTCAGGCGGAGGGGCCAATAACAAAGCAGAAAAAGCAAAGAGGCAATTTTAGGGTCTCGCAAGAGCGACGGCGGCCATTTTAAGTGGGACAATAGCAAAAAGGCATAAGGAATAGCAGGGCGGCCATTACAAGACCAGGCAAGAAAAGAAAAGCACTGGATTGACAGCAAAAAAGAGACACTCAAAGGAAAGAAAGAGCAATAAAGGCCAACAGAAGTAAAAAAAAAAGAGAAAGGGACAGAAAGATCCCACCAAATAATAAAAGAAAGAGCTAGTAAAGAGAAAAGAAGACAAAAAGAAAATAAAGAAGGGACAAAATAGAATTAAGACACCAGAGAAGAAGAAAAAGAGCAGGAATAAAAGAATAAACAGGACCATAACAACATGGCTGAGACCAAACAAAGCGATACAAAAGGGGATGATGGACGGAGCGTTTGAGCAAATCAAACACTCACCCCCAGTCAAATGATCTGGGTTTAATCCATCACCATTCTTTAGCCCACTCAGCCACCCCATTTCAAACATGGCTATATGCAAATCAGTGTGACCCTGTGCCTCATGGGAACAGTACAGCCCGAACTGCCAAGCCATTTCTTCCATGGACCGGAAACAAGCATCCTGGGACCGGTTTCGGATTCATAATCCTCATCAGCCAGGCTATCTTTAATCCAGTGGCCAAGTCAGCAAGGGACTCACGTCTGAGCATACCCTGCCACACTTAGGGCGAACAAAGCGATACAAAAGGGGATGATGGACCAAACAAAGCGCACAATATCGCAGACCTCTGCCATTTAGTGTATCGGAGCCACAGGTGGGAATAAGATAGGAGAAATGGATCACCAAATTTGAGAGGTACATGGAAGCAACAGATGTAGTAGAAGCTAAACAACTAGGACTGTTCCTTAACTTGGTGGGTGATGAGGTAGATGACCTGTTAGTAACACTACCAACAAGAGAAACAGGCACCTACAAAAAACTAATAAAGTGCCTGACAAATAAGTTCGACCCCCAGAGAAATATTGATTTTGAAAGATACAGCTTCAACATAGCGTTTCAACAACCAGACGAGTCACTGGATGACTTCGCAACCAGACTAAGAAAACTAGTGGCCCACTGTGAGTGCGAGAAATATGATAATGAGCAGGCCATCCGCCTAAGAATAATGAAGGGATGTCGTGACACAGACTTTCGCATAAGAATACTAAAAGAGCAGACCACACTAGAATTTTTTTTAGAACTGGTAAGAGCAGAAGCAAGGGCGATGGCACATGCAAGACAAATGGATCGCCGGATTGAACAGGCTCACCGGATAACGGACAATGTCGATCAGGACACTGGAAAAAGGGGTTAAATGACCAAATGACAAGAAAACAACAAGGATCACAGTGCTACAGATCCGGGCTGGAATTTCCACATCGAGGAGCATGCCCAGCGTTTGGTCAGACATGTCGAAAATGCAATAGAAGCAACCATTTCACCACCATGTGCCAAGGTATGCAATTCAAGAATGAAAGAGGCAGACCAGGGAGACCACGAATGACGACAAACCGGCATGTGCGACACATGGAAACGGCAACAAGGAGCTCGTCATTAGAATCAGGAGGAGAAGAAGAAGCAGAAGAAAAAGTAGAGCGTCTATACCTCATGTCCACGACGGAAGAGGAAAGCGAAGAAAGCATACGGCTGTTCGACAGGAGGACAATAAAGAAAACAGAGTCAGTGACCATTGATGTAGGGCCTCACCAAGTGAGGTTCTGTGATTTTCATGTACAATAGATTGCACGACTCCTTTTTAGAACATGGGTTTTATGCATGTACTGTGACTGCCATCTGGTGTTGCCTTCACGTAGGCTCATGAAAGCAGCCTGATGAACAAAGTGTACCTGGCTTTCTTGGTTCATGTATACATTAACTATGTTTCCCTCTGACACTGGAGTTAACTATAGAAACTGACCTCTTCCCCTGAAACTGACCTCACAAAACCAGTTTCCCTGATCGTTGTCTGAAATTGCCAATCACTGTTCAGACATCAACTTTTAGTTTCCTTGCAACCTGCCTTATCTTGTTTAATCAGTTATAACTGTTCTTTCCTATGTTTCTTCATTTCATGGGTTATGCTTTCAATTATAGGTTTGTCCGGCTTTTGGAGATTAACCTTTGTGAACTGTGTAAATATAATGTTTTGTCCATATCCTGCTAAAACCCCAAAGGCTACTCACCTGCTGACTCTCTAGATTTTCCATTTCTTTAGGAATGTAATTGGTACAACTCCCTTACATGCCTGGGGCATAATAAACAGTATATAAGTTGTAAACTAAGACCATTCTGGCAGACTGCCTCATTCAGTTGCTAAAGGCTTCTGTGTGACGTAGTCTCACTCATTTGAGTTTAATAAATATGTTCTTTGATATTTCAGATTCTGTGTCAACTTCTTTGCTGCTTTTGAATGGACTAAGTATCAGTGAGACACCTGAGAAGGAGTTTAAGTTTCTTCAAAGCAGAATTCGTACTAGACAGAGGAGCCACGTGCAACATAATGTGTGCCACGGAACATAAAAAGATGAAGATGAAACCACACTTACAACCATCGAGAGTACAGGTATTCACCTGGGGTGCGAAAAGACCAGTAACAAACTTCACAGACACGCTGGCGTATAAAAATAAAATGGTCACGGAGGAGATTCACGTACTAAGAGGAGACATCCCAGGTCCATGCCTATTGAGCAACGTCACAGCGCAAGTAATGGGCCTGTTAGAGATGACATACCACATGTCCGACAAAGGGAACATCCTAAGAGAGTATCCGAACATAACAAAAGGACTAGGAAAATTAAAAGGGCGACAAATCACATTGCACATCAACGAAGCAATCAGGCCTGTTGCTCAGCATCACATACGTGTACCAATACACCTACAACTGCAAGTGGAAGAAGAAATAAAGTCACTGCTGGACCAGGACATCATTGAGCCAGCTGAAGGACCAATACCTTGGGTATCACTGATAGTAGCCGTCCCTAGGAAGGACACCACACAGATCAGAATATGTGTGGATATGAGAATTCCAAACACTGCCATTGAAAGAGAACGACATCCGGGGCCGCATCTGGATGACATGATTAGCTGTCTGACGGTAACAAGACGTTTCTCCAAGCTGGATCTGTGTAAAGGGTACCATCAGTTAGAGCTTGATCCACAATCGAGGTACATCACGACCTTCTCAACACATCTAGGTCTATTCCGCTACAAACGTTTGAGTTTCGGGATCTCATCAGCCGCTGAAATCTTCCAAGAAACCATCAGGCAAATAATAAGACCAATTAAAAACAGTCTCAACTATAGTGACGACATTCTTGTGTGTGGGAAGTTTGATGAGGAACATGACAAAGCACTGAGAGAAGTATGTGCACAACTAGAAGAAGAAGGACTAACGTTGAATGAAAAAAATGCGAACTGGGAAGAGAAGAACTGGTTATCTTTGGGCACATATTCTCGAAAAAAGGAATGAGGCCGGATCGAAGCAAGGTTGACACCCTGGAAAAGGCCAAAGAACCAAGAGACGTAGCTGAAGTGTGATCATTTCTTGGTCTTGCCAGCTACTGTGCACGGTACATTAAAGACTTTGCGACAGTAAGTACCCCACTGCGAGAACTGACGAAGCAGGGGCACACATTCGCCTGGACAACAGAATGCAGCAAGGCATTCGAAGAAATAAGGGCGTCAGTGACGGAAGTAGATCACCTGCGTACTTCGACCCAAACTTGTGCACCGAACTGACCTTGGACGCCAGCCCAGTGGGCCTGGGTGCGATACTGGCCCAGCACAAACAAGGAAAAGAATTGCCACGATGTGTCGTGGCGTATGGGAGAAAAAGCTTGTCAGACGTCGAGAGAGCATACTCTCAGCCGGAAAAAGAGAGCCTGGCAGTTGTGTGGGCATATGAACACTACCACATGTTCCTCTACTGTCGTGTATTTCTATAGGTTCTGAATCAGTCCCCCTATTCCTGACCCTATTCTGGTTAAACTAACTATCAAGTTAACTAACAGTCAGCCCATGAGGCAAGAAAACCCCCATGATGCAGATACCGTTATCTGACGCAGTCACACTACGGCACAGGAACGTGTTATCTGATTAGGTCATAACGCTTGAGATCTAATTAGACAAGCGACATTCCTCCAGCCCCTGATAAGGCATACGACGTTCTCATAACAAATCAAACCTATGACAACCTGGATAATCCGTGCGGCCATTGTTTTGATTTCACAGAGAACTTTTGCAAAAGAATGTGCTAACGAGCAAGTCGTATGACATCTTTATTGACGTACCTATGTCCATCCTTACGTCAATCTCGGCACCTTTAAGGTATAAATATTGCCGACCTTGCCCTATGCAAACACACGCGTGGTGACAAGACGGAGCAGCCATACTTGCCGAAGCCGAGAGCAGAAGCAGACCCCGCTGGCAGCAGCCCCGCCTTCCTGACGCGCTGAGAGACGCGCTGCTATCTCAAGCCGAGAGACCCAGCACCGGCGCTTTCGGGCAGCCCTCGCAGGCAGCCTGGAATATCGAGAGCAGAGAAAGAGATACCATTCCTCATTCATCCTAAATTCCAGGTACAGAACTGAATAACCCCTCACAGAGAATTCTTTAGTTATTCACTTGGCAAAAACAAACTTAACTTAAACTGTAACTTTCTATTCCCGCCCACGCATTAGACTTAGGTCAGGTACACGGGGTAGGCGTATTTAGAAACACCAGTTGAGTACGTTTAGTCAAATGTATATGTGTATGTAAATATATTTTAATCATTTTAAACATCATATGGCTCAGAAACCATATCAATGTTTTGACAGTATTATTTTATACTATTGCTTTTAATGTATGCACTTTACTTAACTATAAGTATTGTAATATTATCGATCCATTTCTCATGTATGAGAAAAGAGACTGATCAATAAATAACATCTTTTATTGAACACGCCCGTCTCTTCCTTTTCTCTACATTCTGATGAGACTAAGAATGCACGTACTGACTGAATAAAATAATTGCCTTGTGCTCACACGACTCTCGAGATTGACTCTTGATTAGGGGAGAGCAAAGTTGTCATGTTCTATGGTTGTCAGAAACTAAATCCCTTCTTGTCTAATCAGGGAAGTTAATCCTTCCTTGAACATTCGAGAAAGTTTCTAGCGAACTCTGAGCTTAGCTGGCAAACCCAAAAATTAAGTCTAGTATCGACAGTAGTAGACCTAGTTAACGTCTGGCCTAGGCCTTTACTGCTGTAGGTACTATTCCAATGCGCAGAGCCTATTGGGAAGATAGGAACTACACTACATGGCGCCCAACGCGTTTGGAAAGGGCGATAAAACTAACGTAAGACATTTAGAGTAACTCAGTCGTGCTTTCTCACTCAGACCCCTTTTCCCAAATACTCCAAAGACGTCTGGAGTGGGTGAAAGGTTATATCCTCCAAAACCTCGCAGGAGGGAACTCCTATGTAAGGTTCTTGGTATAGTCAATGTTGAAGGATAAACAGTTCCAAAATATTGTACATCTAATCTTTGTTCCATAAAGAAACCTGATCTGCAAACAAACATAATACCATCCTGTCTGTAAAATGGCAGAGAGTGATGATGAAAGAGAGGCAGTTAGATTAGCAACTGAACTCGCAGATGCTGATGCTACCATGCAAGCAGCAGACGCGGATATAATACTCATTCCGGTCATCAAAAGGAGATCTATAACCTTAAAACTTATAGAAAATGGACTGACACCTAGAGGTGGCACAGTCATATTCGTAATTGAGGCACACGAATATCGGCAGACAGAGGTATACTATTCATGGATACATTTTCCAGCAGCAAATGCTGTAACAAAGTACTTCCACTATTACAAAATAGAGGAACCTCCTAATGAGTACACTCCTTTCGAGGAGGTGGAAGTACCACTCAAATTCCAAGAGCATTTGCTCTTATTTGATGGCGCCCTAAAACATAATAATCACATTACAAGGCTCGGTCCTTTAGGAAGACCAGGAGCAACGTGGCCGGTCTTAGCCGGATACACACCACATCCAGACATCGAAAGAATGCCTGCAGCAGAGCTGTTAATACAGCTAAAACAACTACTAAAAATTCATAGACAATTAGTTCAGTATGTAATGCGGACTTCAACAATTCAGCCAGCGATTAAACTTCCACAGCTGACCCCTCACCAGGGGAACACAAATAAAATTACACCACAGAACATCCAATCCTGCCTAGGTAAAGTTCCAGCTAAACGGGAACAAATACCATTCTGGTTGGCACAGAAAATCACCCAAATAGAGGCGGTGTTTCCTGACACCACCCCGCTGGAAAAACACAGGATTCTGACTATATGTCTCCCAATGGGAATCGCACCACACATTGAGGACTGTGACACTTGGGGTACAGTCTTTGCTTCCATCTACACAAAAACGCACGGTGTTCCATCCATTTCGGTAATACCAGATGTGCTTAAACAAATTCAAGATGAATACGGTCCAGAACCTGCTTTAACTCTTGGTATGAAATTACTGAAAGACTTCAAGCAGGTCTCGGCTATATTATTAGCCAACATAAAAGGTGAAGCAGCAAACGTGGCGATCCGCCAGAGGTTAAAAGAGACAGATATAGCAGACCAACCAGCTGAAATAGCCAGAATCATAGAAAAATCCTATGAAGAACTAGGCAGAGATAGTCTAGGTGGAATACCAGTAAAACCGCAACTGACTACAAGTCCAGAAAAAATATTTTTTAATAATAATAATTCACCAAAAAAGAACTGGGATGGAAACAAACAATCCAATCCTAAAGAAAAGAAATTCCAGTCCAGAGGAAGGTCTCCGAGGCGAAGAGAGAAATCTCCAAACCAAAGACAGAGGTCACCGCAGAGTGACCCCTCTGGGAATAGATATAACCTTAGAAATAGGGATAATATTAAAAAACCTGATAGATATCAAGACATTGATACACGTCCCTCTCAATCTTTTCAGAATTCCTCGCAGAAATCGGAAAGAAGAGGACGATCAGAAGAGCACGCCAAGTCCAAAGACAAGGAACCTGCTCAGCTAAAAAAGAAATTACAATTTCCAAAAAAGAAGGTAGCTAGTATCAAGGTAGTTAACAATGCCGAGAATACTGAGGACACAACTGAAAAACGGAGAGTGGGCTCAGACAATGCTAGACAGCGCAGCAGAGGTGAGCATAGCTCGCAAAGTCCTTATGAATCATCTGGAGACAGTGGACACGAATGAATACCTTCAAGTGGAAACTGCAGACACCAGAGTTAGCAAGCCCCACAAGATATACGAGATAACATTACGTATAGAGGGAGATAAGACTAGGAAAATAAGGGGACTATTTTGGGATAACCTCTCCAAAGGCTATGACATCCTTCTAGCTGAAAAAGACTGGCCACCAGAGTTTGTCAGGGAGTGCCCTCATGGCGAAGAAGTAATTATGCCTGCCTTCTCGAATCAAATCCCGATTCATAAAAAATATACACTTGCTAGAAAGTGGGCAGTGGCCTTAGCACCTGCTTTATATAAAAATCATGTAGGATGGGATGAGGATTCTCCTCCTCACAAAATCCAGTTAAAATCACAACCTACTGCACAAAGGCAGTACCCAATTAAGCAAGAAGCTAAAAAACAAGTAAATGAAATACTAGATCAGCTAGAATACCAGGGGGTGATTGAAACTTGCACCTCACAAATGAACAATCCTTTGTTTCCGGTCTCCAAACCAGACAATTCATATCGTCTAGTTTTGGATTACCGACACCTTAACACATGTTGCAAAACCTTTGCAGTGCAAAACTCACACAGTGCTGCACTAATGAATAACATAGTGCGCAAAAAATACAAAACAACCTTGGACATCTCCAATGGATTCTTTTGTCAAAACATAGCACCAGAGAGCAGATCTTTAACTGCATTCTCAGTAAATGGCACTCAAAAACAATTCTGTCGGTTAGCCCAGGGGTACAAGAACAGCCCGGGGGTATTCTCAGCGAGAGTAACAGAATTACTACAACTATATGATGATGAAGCATTATCTTATGTCGATGACATTTACTTAACAGATGATGACTTGGAGACTCACTTGAAAAGAGTGAACACCATAATACTTGGGTTCGCTGCAGAGGGTTACAAATTCAACTTCAAAAAGTCCAGAATTGCCCATCTAAAAATTCTATACGAAGGATATGAATTATCAAGTATAGCCTGGTTGACAATTTTTTAAGAACTAGAAGAATTAAAAAATCTAAAATATGAAAAGACGTATCCTCTGCCAATCGACATTCTGCCTCTACGACATTACGCCTGTGTAATCTATACAGACGGACATGCTCAACCCTCCGTTTGGGGAGAACAAGCATACAACCCCACATGTGAGATTACAAAAGAAGTGTGGCGCGGAGGTAAACTAAGACCTCTATTAACAAAATCACACTCGGTAGAAACTAATTCAGAAAAACAAACTGAAATAATAGCTTTGAAAATGGCGCTAGATAATGCGGATCGCGAATTCCCGACACTTATAGTGTCAGATTCATATTACTGCGTCAAAGCATATAACAAGGATTTGCAGACATGGATTCAGAACGGTTACAAAGATGACACAGATGCACCAATAAAGCAGAAACTGCTCTGGGAACAAGTAGCTCTTTTGAAAAAAGAACTACCAAAGACTCACGTGACACACTCACTGAGTCATCAGCGTGATGGCGTTCACGTTGCGGGGAATTCATTGGCTGAAACAGCCGCAGCGGCAGCCACTAAACCGGCTCCCGTAGATCGAAAAAAGCGTACATTAAAATACATTGACGGTGAAACAATGCTGGCGGTGAAAACGTCATCAAAAGGCGACTGCTCAGCGTTACCGATCAACTATCCACTCAATTATACATACATAATCGATGCAAACTCCGTCCCTTTTGCTCGAATCCCTGGAGTGGGGGATAGAGTGATTCCAAACATGGACAGGAGAAACTTGTTAATCGCAGACGCACACATGGGCGAGGGTCACAGACACCTTAAATTAAAAGATTCTCTGGAAGAATTACAATCACGGTACTGGTGGCCAGGCATGAGCCTGCACTACACCATGTTTGTAAAAAACTGCCCAAACTGCAACAGAGATCGTAGTGGGGAGAGAAGCAGTTTAATACCTCGTCGTATCAAGGCAGATAATATTACCAGCAAAAAGAATGGCTTGCGATTAACATATACAGGCTAGTTTCCACTTATAATGTAGATCACCAGCACTCGGCTGACGTCCGGACTATTATACAAGATTTGCGAGTCTAAATGGCATATACGCTAAGAGCATGCTACGTTCGACCATTGTTTTCACTCAGGCAATCCAGCCTGGGGGGGAAACATGGCCAAATGAGCACAGCCCAGCGGGAATCTTCTCACTTCCTTCCTGAGGGTACGGGATGGTGTAAAGAAAAAACCAAGGCAGAAAACAATCTATAATGGAAAGGATATTAGGTTCGGGAGCTGGGTGGGTCAAACATCTAATAAGTGTCCAACGTAGTCTAAATAACTTGCCAAGAAATTCTCTGAAGGGATTCAGTCCGTACGAATTATTATTCGGAACTAGGATGTTGATCTCTGACCTTGATAGTCAGACTTCAGTGGTAATAGAAAAAACCTTTGATGTCAAAGACCGTTTGGCTATTTTGCAGGACTTAAACAAAACAAGAAAAGACCTGAGCAACATACAGTTGAAACAACAGCCAACAACCACTGAAGAATCACCACCTGTCCCAGCAAGACCTGTCTAGATTCCAAAAGTCGGGGATCTAGTCAGGGAGAAGATCGCGGTAAAGAAGGAATTTGGGCCTTCTTACAGAAAAGCAGTTCCTGTCTTGTCTGTCAACGGGACAAGATCAGTTGTACTACCGCCACTTGCTGGAAAAAAGGAGAACCGAGTTGTATCCATCGACCTGGTAAAACCACAACATGTGGCCGATAACAAACAGTAGGCCAAGTGGACTCCCAATAAGTAGCAGAACACCAAGGTTTGCTACCAGTACAGAGGTCCTAACAAAGAGGCTCATCACATTCGAAACGCCTACAGAAGAACAACAAGGACTATGCAACAATGCAATAGAACTCAGACCTCTGAAAACCCAAATAAAGACATTTAGCGGAGACACACCAATCTATACTGAAGTACCAAGTGAAAATGCAAAAAACAAAAATCCTGAACCAATTGGAACAATTGACAGAACTGCATCTGGTTACTTCATCAACTTCGATGATTCCTCTGACGGCTTCAGTGAATCAAAGACACAGCCATCATCAAAATCCTTTAAAGACAAAGCGAAGGAACTTTTGAAACAACTGAAAGAAACATATCTGATTTCTCCATGGATTGAATTTTGGGTGGGTTTTGGTGCATTTATCCTCATACTTTGGCTCATCATGGTATTTACTTTGGGACGCTTCATTGAGGGAAAATATGCTAAAATGGACACAGCAAGTCAGAACATCAACTTGGTCCTCAAACCACACACATCTTCACACGTCGAGAAAAGAGAACTTTCTCCAGAACTTTCTTCAGCCAACTTCACAGCCAATCCGATACCTGGTGGGGTAGCCTGGGACAACACTGACTATGAAATTTATGGTCCGGTCGAGATCCTGAAATATCCACACCAAATCAAGATCTCTTTGAGTGACTTTGCAAAACCAAACTCATTTGCTGATGATTGGGACTTCGAAAGCATTAACAATATGATGTCTGATTTAGTAATGTCTGCTAAATTTACAAAACATGATTATTTGCAAGGTTCTACAAATTATGATAGTATGTATTGCTATAACCATTATGGTAACCATTTTTTGCATAAATCGGCACAACCTAGAAATGTTTTAAATTATAATCAATGGGAACATTGTGCTACACCTCCAAAAGGGAGCTCTAGAACTGTGTATGACAAATATTCATATTTTTCAGGTTTTAACACAAGTAATGCTGAAACATTTTATTTTAAATTGTCAAACAAGACAGGGATGAAAACCATGATAACCAACACAAAATTGATATATTCAGATTCGTTCTTTGAAAAAATGAATACTTTTGGATTTGATTATTGGGACAAAAATGTTGATTTGAAAAGTGTTTGGGGTACAAAAGAATGGCAAGTACAGGGTTTAGAAGCTTTGTTTAGAGCCTGCATGATCCCAGAACAAATTATATTTTTAAATGACACTGTTCAACAAACCACCTGTCTTGGCTTAGCCAAAATCAAAGATTTAATTAAACCGTCTATTCCAAAGCCAACAATGTTTAGCAATAGCTCTGATACAGATGAAGAGATAGACGTAAACCATATACTTAACCAAAACAGAACACATCCTGATTGGAAACAATGGTTGATCTGGCCCACAGATACAAATTACTGTCAAGATAGATTCCTGAATAAAACACAGGGTTTCAAAATGACCAGGCCAGACCCTAGATATCCTCAAAGACATCACCCAGGGATAATAACCACCTACAGTGTGGGCAAATTATGCCTTCAATGGCTACAAACTTCCACACTGGCAGAAATTAAGCAACACCTAACTTTACTTACTGATGGTGCTGACTTGCGTGATTTCATATTGGGACCACGCAAACAGCGTCAAAAGCGTTTCATAGCAGCCTCTGTATATGCAGCATACAATGAGGCCTGGAAGGTTACTCAAATTGAAACAGCAGAAAGAATACGGGAAATTGACCGTATCAATTTGGAAAAATCACTTTCTGTAGTGGACAATGGGTTAATGACTCTGTCCTCCAGAATTTTTTCATTGGACAGCATTGTGTCTTCAGCAATCGATATATTATCGCAAGACTTACTGTTATTACAACATGGTCAGTCACAATTGCGTTCCATTGTACAGCTTGGCTGGACGTTACAAAATCTGCGTTCAGGCTATGTGCCTTGGCGTTTAATCAACACAACGTCACTATTCCAAATCTTTAACCTTACTGATAGACAAATCGGTATGGCGCAAAAGGGTGCTGATTATACAATCTTGAGCATTGAAAAACTAGAAAGATTACCAATGACAATGTCAGAACGACCTGTCAGTGAATGGATAATCCACGGAATCATAAATATTCCAATCTCAACCTTCAGGTTTCAATACTGCCAAAAATATATACAGGCTGGCATGTACGAGAAATTGGGAAAGGGGTACCTTAAAACAACATGGAACCTGCCCTATTCACATGCATGTGTCAGTAATAAAGGACAGAAAGTGTTTCTTAGTGGCAACAATTGTGCTATGTCACTAAGCGGCACGCTTCTGTGTAACGGAATTAGTTTGCATGGAGCCTGTGAAGGGAATTCATACAACCTTTCATGTCACCAGCAAGGCGCACCTGCAACTGAAATAGAACCATTCTTTCAAAGACTCTATAATGGGAGTTACATTCTTATTGTAGACCGCAGATGTTGCAGTCTTATGCCCGGGACTCCTTATCTAGTAACCACAACGGCGAAGGTCAAGTGCTGTGGACGTTCTTTATTCCCCAGCTCCTTTCCAGACAGGGAGGCAAGGGCATGGCCCAGTTTGAAAATTACTTCTATTCGAATAGACACTTTAAGCAGAATGAAAACAGTGCTTCTTCAGACGCCTACAAGGCTCACGTCATCAAAAGAAACATATGATCTACAAGTCGCAAGGACGACTGCAGAGATACATACATTATTATCAACTAATTCCCCCGTACATTTCGCGGAAATCCTGAGCGAAATCTTAAATATTTCTGATACCACTGGGGTCTCAAAGGTATTTAAGACAGTATTTTCGATGGCATTAACACCATTCAAAGCCATACTGGGTATTTTTCCAGATTTCGTCCATTCGATTTTTGGTGGACTTCCCCTGATCCTGGGACTAATTGCAGGAATCCTATTCCTAGTCCTTATTTTTCGTTATGGCAACCCATGTCACAGATCAAACTCTCGCGACAATGGAAGATACGATCCTAGCCATTGGATACCGGGACCGGATATCAAAAATCCTGGGACTCTCCCGGCTTAGAGACCTGAACATGACTTGGTTTCTATCATTTCGACCAATGTGGCAAAGGTGTGTTTTACCTGTACTAAGGTGTCTGCTATGCGGAGAAGAATGCGTGTTAGACACCTGTCTGACGCTACAATCGGATGCGCCAGTGGATGCAGATACACTGTTGGTTCCTACCAAGGTTCACGCTTTGTGCTGCCCTCAAAGGCTGCCAATCCTGATGACGGCATTCCTGGAATCTTCACCACTGCGATTGAAGAGTAGTGAAGTTCAAGATGAAAGCAGCATCGAACAGGTACGACCTTCTGTCAGCAATGCGAATCAGAATGTCAATGGAGACAATCATGCGCACGAATGCATGGTTACCCCTATTTCCGACTTAGTGGAACTTTCCCATGAAGCTGTTGACAGTTTTTTCGAAAGCCTGAATGATATGATGTTCTCTCCGGAACAGAAATAGAGACTTTTGAGTAAACTCGCACACGGCGTTCCCTGAATTCGGCCTTCAACTTTTAAAAATAAAGTCACATGAACAATTACAATCCAGTTCACGGACAGCAATTTTTTCAGCAAGCCCCTAAAATATTTTTCTTCCTATATTTTTCCCGGGACACTGATCTTCTGCTTAAAGTAAGAAACTATTCCTAGAGAACTAAAATTTCTATTTTTAGATACTTTATATAGACTTTAGCTGCCCGCTGGGATGTTCACAAATATTTTATTATGTGATGAAATGGTCTCGGACTTCCTTTCTGTATAGCCATATTAAGAGCCATTTCATGTGTATTTCTCATATACCAATAAGCAATAATGCATAAAAATGCGTGTTTACTTTTGCATTTAATTCATAGCTTAAGTGCATACAATATATATGACTGCAATTTTTCAGTATATTTGAAAATTTCGAAATGCATTTATGTATTTTGGGGTGGTAAGGTATACACTATACTCTATAGTATGTTGTACTGTGTTATACTATGCATAGATTAGTAGATATGACCATAGTTAGCGTGGAGTGGGTGTCGTGTATTTCTATAGGTTCTGAATCAGTCCCCCTATTCCTGACCCTATTCTGGTTAAACTAACTATCAAGTTAACTAACAGTCAGCCCATGAGGCAAGAAAACCCCCATGATGCAGATACCGTTATCTGACGCAGTCACACTACGGCACAGGAACGTGTTATCTGATTAGGTCATAACGCTTGAGATCTAATTAGACAAGCGACATTCCTCCAGCCCCTGATAAGGCATACGACGTTCTCATAACAAATCAAACCTATGACAACCTGGATAATCCGTGCGGCCATTGTTTTGATTTCACAGAGAACTTTTGCAAAAGAATGTGCTAACGAGCAAGTCGTATGACATCTTTATTGACGTACCTATGTCCATCCTTACGTCAATCTCGGCACCTTTAAGGTATAAATATTGCCGACCTTGCCCTATGCAAACACACGCGTGGTGACAAGACGGAGCAGCCATACTTGCCGAAGCCGAGAGCAGAAGCAGACCCCGCTGGCAGCAGCCCCGCCTTCCTGACGCGCTGAGAGACGCGCTGCTATCTCAAGCCGAGAGACCCAGCACCGGCGCTTTCGGGCAGCCCTCGCAGGCAGCCTGGAATATCGAGAGCAGAGAAAGAGATACCATTCCTCATTCATCCTAAATTCCAGGTACAGAACTGAATAACCCCTCACAGAGAATTCTTTAGTTATTCACTTGGCAAAAACAAACTTAACTTAAACTGTAACTTTCTATTCCCGCCCACGCATTAAACTTAGGTCAGGTACACGGGGTAGGCGTATTTAGAAACACCAGTTGAGTACGTTTAGTCAAATGTATATGTGTATGTAAATATATTTTAATCATTTTAAACATCATATGGCTCAGAAACCATATCAATGTTTTTACAGTATTATTTTATACTATTGCTTTTAATGTATGCACTTTACTTAACTATAAGTATTGCAATAATATCGATCCATTTCTCATGTATGAGAAAAGAGACTGATCAATAAATAACATCTTTTATTGAACACGCCCGTCTCTTCCTTTTCTCTACATTCTGATGAGACTAAGAATGCACGTACTGACTGAATAAAATAATTGCCTTGTGCTCACACGACTCTCGAGATTGACTCTTGATTAGGGGAGAGCAAAGTTGTCATGTTCTATGGTTGTCAGAAACTAAATCCCTTCTTGTCTAATCAGGGAAGTTAATCCTTCCTTGAACATTCGAGAAAGTTTCTAGCGAACTCTGAGCTTAGCTGGCAAACCCAAAAATTAAGTCTAGTATCGACAGTAGTAGACCTAGTTAACGTCTGGCCTAGGCCTTTACTGCTGTAGGTACTATTCCAATGCGCAGAGCCTATTGGGAAGATAGGAACTACACTACACTACGGGAAGCCCTTCACGATAGTGACAGACCACCAGGCTTTGATAACAATATATGGCAACCCGAGCGCAAAAATACCAACCCGGATAGAGCGGTGAGGCATCAGACTGATGGACTACAACTTTAAAATAGTCCACAAACCCGGGAAAGAACATAATCCAGCGGACTACATGTCACGTCACCCTCTGCCTCACAAAGAAAACTCCACTACAATGGCAGAAGAATACCTGACTTTTATCCTCAAACAAAAGACCCCGGCGTCAATCACAATTGAAGAACTAGAGCAAGAAACAAAGAGAGATCCCACCATGCAAGTAATAAGGAACGTGGTGAGGGAACAAAGATGGAGACACATAAATAATAACAGTCCCACGGAAAGAGGAGTAATGAAAGAAGAAATACTAGCGTTCAAGAAAATACATGAAGAACTATCAGAAACGGAGAACGGCATCCTAATGAGAGGATCACGAATCGTGATACCATACAGGCTAAGGAAAAAAACAATTGAACTGGCTCATGAGTCCCACCGAGGGATTGTCGCTACCAAGAAAATGCTGCGAGAGAAAGTGTGGTTCCCAGGACTTGATGGCATGGTGGAAGAAGCAATAACACGCTGCCACGTCTGTCAAGTGACGGGACCCCCATCAAAACCAGCACCACTGCAGATGTCGGAACTGCCAAAAACAGTATGGACAGAGACTTTTATGGGCCCTTAGAGACTGGAAACTACCTGCTGGTCGTCATTGACAAATTCTCGAGATTCCCGATCGTGAGTCAGGTGTCGTCGACATCAGCAAAAACCACCCTACCTGTGCTGGACGACATCTTCGCTGCGTGCGGTTCTCCCCAGACACTAAAGACGTATAATGGCCCCCCATTTTCAGGAGAAGAATTTAGCAAGTTCATGGGTTACCTTGGAATCAAACACAGGAAAATAACGCCCCTGTGGCCACAAGCCAATGGAATGGCAGAACGCTTTATGGGAACTATCAAGAAAGCCATCCAAAGAACAAAGCTGACACAGATATCGACTAGACAGGCACTGTGTCAAGTATTGAGGGATTACAGGAACACCCCGCATAGCTCCACAGGTCGATGACCGGCAGAATTGGTGCTGGGGCGGTCGAGCAAGACAAGACTACCACAAATGGAGGTGAAGACGAGCGCTGATCGGAGTGACATTGCAAAACGAGATCAAGAAGCCAAAATGAAAATGAAAGTGTATGCGGATCAACGGAGACACGCGTCTGAATCGAAACTGACTGAAGAAGACCTGGTGATGGTGAGGCAGAAACAACACCGAAAATCGGACAGCCCATTCTCCAAAGAACCACTGACGGTAACGAAGGTGAAAGGATCGATGATAACGGCAGCCTTTGACCAGAGACAAATAACAAGAAACAGCTCTCACTTCAAGGAGCTGAAGGCGGAGAAAGAAGAAACAGCAGCAGCCTGGAAAGAGGAAGATGAAGTATCAGTAGACTACAGAGACACAAGGCCAAGAAGAACTTGTAGAAAACCGCAGAGACTCATTGAAGAGATGTAGAGCGACCAAGATTGTCGATCTCTCCCCCCCCCCCCTCTCTCTCTCTCTCTCTCTCTCTTACAACTGTGATTAAGGACTGACAATGGGGGGGAGGACAGTGATTATGAAAATATGTCATGAACAATTGTTTGCAACCAAGGGGGAGATGTCATGACCTGACAGTAGGGGCGACTGGCCAGGGAGCAGTAGGACGCTAGGACCCTGTGGGTCACAGGACGAGTGATCAGGTCACCGGACACCAGATCCGGTGAGGGGACAGGAAGTGGATATTACAGCTAGGACAGACGAAGAGGGCGGAGTACATATGACCTGCTCAAGAATAATAAATAACGTGAGTGCAATCACAGACCTGTTGTGCCGTGTCTTCATGCGACCGCTGCCCAGCTGATACAATACGGACTCGGGCCGTGGGTTCTGAAACAGCTGGCGAGCTGCAGCCGGGCGTCACTAGGGTTGATGTCACTCGGTGCGGGTAACTCATGGTGTCACCCCCTCACGACTTACCGCATGGACCATCTCACCCTCTGCCTGCACCATCTCCCCTCTGCCTGCACCACATCCCCTCTGCCTGCACCATCTCTCCCTCTGTCCGCACCATCTCCCCTCCGCCTGCACCATCTCCTTCTCTGCCTGCACCATCTCACCACCTGCCTGCACCATCTCACCCTCTGCCTGCACCATCTCACCCCCTGCCTGTACCCTCTGCCTGCACCATCTCACCCTCTGCCTGCACTATCTCCCTCTCTGCCTGCACATCCACCCCCTCCGCCTGCACCCCCTCCCCGCCTGCTGCTCTTTTAACCCTTTCCTCGTCGCCTTCTCCTGCCCTCCCCCCCCCCCCCATTGTTTCTCCCTCACAGTTCTTGGCTCTTCTCAAAGTGATTGAAATAAACTCATGAAATGCACTTTGAATGCGTGCGCGCAACACTGAGTGGAAAAGTTTAAATAGACATAGAAGACACACGCCCTCACCTTCGAGCACAGCAGGGAGGGGGGTGAGGCTGGCCAGATGAGGGCAGAAAACGTCTAAAATGGGGGTTTTATGGAGAAAACGTGACCAGAAAACATTCGCCTTGCAGTGGATATAAACACAGGAGAAGCTTATTAACTAAAAGTCAAACTTAGTTCGCATTATAATTCCTTGCTGCTGACTCGGCTCTCACCTCGAATGACCAGCTTGTTCCGCAGTGACATTAGTTGTCTGTCAAGCATGCTACAGGGGCTCCGAGTCCAGGGTGGGCAGGCGTCACGGGATGAAGAAATCCACTCGGCACTCGTGAAATATAACATAGGCAAAGCGGCCTTCTCAAACGCACAAAGGCTTCACCGGGCTCAATGACCTCCGGCGCGGAGGAAGCAATGGGATGGATGCTGCGAAGAGGAAACCAGGCCTGGCAGCAGCAGGAGAAAGAAAGAGACAGATCCTTGGGAGAGAGGCTAACATGGCCGCAAGCCGGCGTGTCCTTAAATAACACTTCATGTCCAGTTCATGTCCACTCGTGCGCTCGTTGTTAATGAATTGTCACTGAGCCTCCTGTATAAATATTTAGCAGTAACAAAGCGCCCACCGAATCTGAGGCCTAGTCTGGGCAACTTCCTAGGACCCTGTGTCAGTCCGTACAGCGCGCTGGTGGCTGCAGGAACTGACTGCAGCTGCGCTAATCTGTTGATCCGATCCCGCTCAGCGTGAGCCCATCATCAACATCAATTAACGTAACCAACAGAGGGGGGTGTGGCTGATACTCAGTGATGATGATGTCAAGGAGCCTGGGACTGGGAGAGCAGCCTCTGTGCTTGTCAGAGAGGCACAACGTTTCATTAGGCTCAGGGTTCATTATAAAGCAGAGCAGAGGTGAGGTGAGGCTGCAGCGTAACGGTGTCGTGTCACCCCATGTGATGGCGTCATTCGGTGCGGTCCGCACCCCCCGCACCCCTTTAGTGACGCCACTGCGCATGAAGACAGCAGCTCACTTGTGAGAGTTAATCATGGCCCGCCTCTTTACAATCCTTAAAACGCTCCACTGTATCACTCGGGCTGGCTGGACGGATTCCTGTCTCCTTCAAAACTGGGCAGGTCACCCCTCTGCTTAAAAAACCCACTGCTGATGCGAATGACCTCAACAACTTCCGCCCCATCACTAATCTAACCTTTCTTGGGAAGATCACAGAAATATGTGTAGCGAAACAACTCTCTCGTCATATCAAGGACAATGATCTTCTTGACAATTGTCAGTCCGGCTTCATCCAAAACTGCAGCACTGAAACAGCCATACTGCAAGTGGTTGATGACGCGCTGAGGATACTCGATCCGGGGGGGTCCTGTCTTCTAATTCTCCTTCACCTTTCTGCAGCCTTTGGCACTGTCAATCACAACACCCTCCTCAATACTCTTCAACAGAGAATGGGCATGGAGGGCACTGTGCTTAAATGGTTTGCATCCTTCCTTTCCGACAGATCCCAAATGATCAACATAGCGAACAGACTTTCATCTCCTGTGGCGGTAGGTGAAGGTGTTCCTCAAGGCTCTATACTTGCACCCACATTGTTCAATCTCTATTTAGAACCACTGGGAAATCTCCTAAGTAAATCCGGGATTCACTATCATCTCTATGCAGACGACACTCAAATCTACCTAAAGTGGCCTCCACTCACGATCTCGCTATCCTAAGCTCGACTCTCAACTCCATTCAAAACTGGATGTCAACTCATCAACTGATTCTGAATCCCTCCAAAACTGAATTCCTCCTCCTCTCCTCCTCACTTTCTCCCTCGATTCAATCATGGAGGGATCAGATGAATCTACTTAACAATAAACCCATCATTGTCGACAGCGCAAAATCCCTTGGGGGCAAATGCATCAATGGAAATTGCATTCGCAAATGGTGCGAATAGCAAAATTCGGCCGTTTGCAAATGCAATTCCCATTTTTGGGATGCATTATCATATTTGTAATTTTCGCAATTTAAGAAATCGCAAAATTGCGAGTTCATACATTGCGATTGCATTTAAGGAATCTCAAATTGAGATTCCTTAAATGCAATGCATCAAACTTTAAAAATTTGCGAATTCGCAAATAAGGGAAGCAAATTACCATGAAGTTGACCTTCATGGTAATTTGTGAAAACTTTGAAAAATGCACTAAAGTGCATTTTTCAAAGTTCCATTTTACACACACACATGCCCTTGGGGCATGTGAGTGTGCAAAATGTACTTCTAAGCAGATTTCAGGGGTGGAACAGGGTGTCCTTCTTAATTTGCGAATTTCTAATGGTGAATTGCAAATTAAGAATGTCTTTCCATTCATTCCTATGGCCCTCTAGGCCCATAGGAATGGATGGGGAGGTATTCCTTAATTGCGATTCTCAATTAGAGAATCGTAATTAAGGAATTTTAAGAAATTGCTATTTTTTTAGCAATTTCTCGATGCATTGCAGTTTGCAATTCCTTAATTGCGATTCCTTATTTTTCGCAATTAAGGAATCGCAAAATGCAATATTGATGCATGTGCCAGTTGGTGTCATACTCGACACAAAACTCAATCTACTCTCCCACATAAATTCCATTGCAAAGTCTGTTTGATACCAACTGCGCCTTCTTTGGGGAATCGGTTGCTTTTTCCTGGAGCAGGACCTTATAACCCTGGTGCAAACGCTGGTCCTCTCCAGACCTGACTACTGCAATTCTCTTCTTACGGGCCTCCTCAAATCCCACTTGTCCCCACTTAGATCTGTTCTCCATTCAGCAGCTTGTTTCATTTATGGGGCTAAAAGAAGCGTCCACATCACACCGATGTTATCCACCCTCCGCTGGCTTCCCTTCGAGGCTAGAGCTATCTACAAGACCGAAAGCCTTGCACTCCTCCTCTCCTCGCTTCCTGACGAATAAACTGAAACTCTCTGGAGGCTCTAGACCATCTCGTAATGCGGAAAATCTACTGCTTGAACCTCCCACTTTCAAGAAGGAAAGATCGATGGCCCAATCCTTTTCAGGCAACGCGGTGAGAATCTGGAACTCCTTTCCGCCTCAGCTCCGGACCACCGCCTCCTCCTATCAGGCCTTCAAAACAGACCTCAAAGTTCTCCTCCTTCTAAGACACTTCCAAAGTTAATTCATGCCCTCTATTATCTGAAGGAATTACTGAAAATTCTACTCTCCATGACTATGGAAGTGCCTTCCCAGTGTGTTCTTGTGATTGGAGTTTTTGCCATGTATTGCAGTATTATCCTTGTTTCTGTGTTTGGTTCTCTTTTGTAACCTGCACACACCACTTTTCCCTTCTAACACACCGTTTGCTACCACTCACATGTTTTTGCCTTTGATACTTGCACAAGTGCCACCATTGCCTCCATAACGTTTGTTCTTGTGCCTCAGTTTCTAGCATATATTGCAGTATTATACCTTTAATTGTACTTTGTTTTCTCTTGTAACCTGCACACTTGTCACTTTTTCCTCCTGTGCACTGTTTGCTACCTCATGTATTTTGTTTGCTCTCAATTGTCACTTTTACCTCATGTAACTTAACGTCTGCTTTTGTAATCTGTTCACGTGTTATGTTCTCCTCGTGTATCAGTTCTGTTCCTATTGTGAAGCGCTCTGACGCCTTCGGGTAAAGTACGCGCTATATAAAAATGCATAAATAAATAAATAAATGATTGCCTTTATTGTGCTCACAAAAGACAGAATGCAGCTGGGAGACAAGTGTGAAGCTGAAACCAGGCGGGGTCGTCATTACTGTAATTACAAAGTACTGGTGTGGCATATCGGCCCTGGGAAAGCAGTTTCGAGCCGCCTTTGAAGCTGCAGGGGTCGCGAGGGTCCATTGTATTATTTATTTATGCGTGCTTGTGTAGCGCGGACTTTACCCGGTTCAGAAGAGGACAGGACTGCTATATGAGAACATTGCATGTGAACTAAATACAAAGCTCATGTTTCCTTATGTAATGGTGTGGCATATCGGCCAGAGCTGCCAGCTCTGGCGCTGGGAAAGCAGGTTCGAGCCGCCTTTGAAGCGGCAGGGGTCGCGAGTGTTCATTTTATTATTTATTTATGCGTGCTTGTGGATCGCGGACTTTACCCGCTTCAGAAGAGGACAGAACTGCTATAAGAGAACATTGCATGTGAACTAAATACAAAGCTCATGTTTCATTATGTAATCGTGTGGCATATCGGCCAGAGCTGCCAGCTCTGGCGCTGGGTATGCAGGTTCGAGCCGCCTTTGAAGCGGCAGGGGTCGCGAGGGTTCATTGTATTATTTATTTATGCGTGCTTGTGTAGCGCGGACTTTACCCGGTTCAGAAGAGGACAGAACTGCTATATGAGAACATTGCATGTGAACTAAATACAAAGCTCATGTTTCCTTATGTAATGGTGTGGCATATCGGCCAGAGCTGCCAGTTCTGGCGCTGGGAAAGCAGGTTCGAGCCGCCTTTGAAGCGGCAGGGGTCGCGAGGGTTCATTGTTTTATTTATTTATGCGTGCTTGTGTAGCGCGGACTTTACCCTCTTCAGAAGAGGACAGAACTGCTATAAGAGAACATTGCATGTGAACTAAATACAAAGCTCATGTTTCCTTATGTAAAGGTGTGGCATATCGGCCAGAGCTGCCAGCTCTGGCGCTGGTAAAGCAGGTTCGAGCCGCCTTTGAAGCGGCAGGGGTCGCAAGGGTTCATTGTATTATTTATTTATGCGTGCTTGTGTAGCGCGGACTTTACCCTCTTCAGAAGAGGACAGAACTGCTATAAGAGAACATTGCATGTGAACTAAATACAAAGCTCATGTTTCCTTATGTAATGGTGTGGCATATTGGCCAGAGCTGCCAGCTCAGGCGCTGGGAAAGCAGGTTCGAGCCGCCTTTGAAGCGGCAGGGGTCGCGAGGGTTCATTGTATTATTTATTTATGCGTGCTTGTGTAGCGCGGACTTTACCCGCTTCAGAAGAGGACAGAACTGCTATAAGAGAACATTGCATGTGAACTAAATACAAAGCTCATGTTTCCTTATGTAATGGTGTGGCATATCGGCCAGAGCTGCCAGCTCTGGCGCTGGAAAAGCAGGTTCGAGCCGCCTTTGAAGCGGCAGGGGTTGCGAGGGTTCATTGTAATATTTATTTATGCGTGCTTGTGTAGCGCGGACTTTACCCGCTTCAGAAGAGGACAGAACTGCTATAAGAGAACATTGCATGTGAACTAAATACAAAGCTCATGTTTCCTTATGTAATGGTGTGGCATATCGGCCAGAGCTGCCAGCTCTGGCCCTGGGAAAGCAGTTTCGAGCCGCCTTTGAAGCTGCAGGGGTCGCGAGGGTCCATTGTATTATTTATTTATGCGTGCTTGTGGAGCGCGGACTTTACCCTCTTCAGAAGAGGACAGAACTGCTATAAGAGAACATTGCATGTGAACTAAATACAAAGCTCATGTTTCCTTATGTAAAGGTGTGGCATATCGGCCAGAGCTGCCAGCTCTGGCGCTGGTACGGCAGGTTCGAGCCGCCTTTGAAGCGGCAGGGGTCGCGAGGGTTCATTGTATTATTTATTTATGCGTGCTTGTGTAGCGCGGACTTTACCCTCTTCAGAAGAGGACAGAACTGCTATAAGAGAACATTGCATGTGAACTAAATACAAAGCTCATGTTTCCTTATGTAATGGTGTGGCATATTGGCCAGAGCTGCCAGCTCAGGCGCTGGGAAAGCAGGTTCGAGCCGCCTTTGAAGCGGCAGGGGTCGCGAGGGTTCATTGTATTATTTATTTATGCGTGCTTGTGTAGCGCGGACTTTACCTGCTTCAGAAGAGGACAGAACTGCTATAAGAGAACATTGCATGTGAACTAAATACAAAGCTCATGTTTCCTTATGTAATGGTGTGGCATATCGGCCAGAGCTGCCAGCTCTGGCGCTGGGAAAGCAGGTTCGAGCCGCCTTTGAAGCGGCAGGGGTCGCGAGGGTTCATTGTATTATTTATGCGTGCTTGTGGAGCGCGGACTTTACCCGCTTCAGAAGAGGACAGAACTGCTATAAGAGACCATTGCATGTGAACTAAATACAAAGCTCATGTTTCCTTATGTAATGGTGTGGCATATCGGCCAGAGCTGCCAGCTCTGGCGCTGGAAAAGCAGGTTCGAGCCGCCTTTGAAGCGGCAGGGGTTGCGAGGGTTCATTGTAATATTTATTTATGCGTGCTTGTGTAGCGCGGACTTTACCCGCTTCAGAAGAGGACAGAACTGCTATAAGAGAACATTGCATGTGAACTAAATACAAAGCTCATGTTTCCTTATGTAATGGTGTGGCATATCGGCCAGAGCTGCCAGCTCTGGCGCTGGGAAAGCAGGTTCGAGCCGCCTTTGAAGCGGCAGGGGTCGCGAGGGTTCATTGTATTATTTATTTATGCGTGCTTGTGTAGCGCGGACTTTACCCGCTTCAGAAGAGGACAGAACTGCTATAAGAGAATATTGCATGTGAACTAAATACAAAGCTCATGTTTCATTATGTAATGGTGTGGCATATCGGCCAGAGCTGCCAGCTCTGGCGCTGGGAAAGCAGGTTCGAGCCGCCTTTGAAGCGGCAGGGGTCGCGAGTGTTCATTTTATTATTTATTTATGCGTGCTTGTGGAGCGCGGACTTTACCCGGTTCAGAAGAGGACAGAACTGCTATAAAAGAACATTGCATGTGAACTAAATACAAAGCTCATGTTTCATTATGTAATGGTGTGGCATATCGGCCAGAGCTGCCAGCTCCGGCGCTGGGAAAGCAGGTTCGAGCCGCCTTTGAAGCGGCAGGGGTCGCGAGGGTTCATTGTATTATTTATGCGTGCTTGTGGAGCGCGGACTTTACCCGCTTCAGAAGAGGACAGAACTGCTATAAGAGACCATTGCATGTAAACTAAATACAAAGCTCATGTTTCATTATGTAATGGTGTGGCATATCGGCCAGAGCTGCCAGCTCTGGCGCTGGGAAAGCAGGTTCGAGCCGCCTTTGAAGCGGCGAGGGTTCATTGTATTATTTATTTATGCGTGCTTGTGTAGCGCGGACTTTACCCGCTTCAGAAGAGGACAGAACTGCTATAAGAGAACATTGCATGTGAACTAAATACAAAGCTCATGTTTCCTTATGTAATGGTGTGGCATATCGGCCAGAGCTGCCAGCTCTGGCACTGGAAAAGCAGGTTCGAGCCGCCTTTGAAGCGGCAGGGGTCGCGAGGGTTCATTGTATTATTTATTTATGCGTGCTTGTGTAGCGCGGACTTTACCCGCTTCAGAAGAGGACAGAACTGCTATAAGAGAACATTGCATGTGAACTAAATACAAAGCTCATGTTTCCTTATGAAATGGTGTGGCATATCGGCCAGAGCTGCCAGCTCTGGCGCTGGGAAAGCAGGTTCGAGCCGCCTTTGAAGCGGCAGGGGCCGCGAGGGTTCATTGTATTATTTATTTATGCGTGCTTGTGTAGCGCGGACTTTACCCGCTTCAGAAGAGGACAGAACTGCTATAAGAGAACATTGCATGTGAACTAAATACAAAGCTCATGTTTCCTTATGTAATGGTGTGGCATATCGGCCAGAGCTGCCAACTCTGGCGCTGGGAAAGCAGGTTCGAGCCGCCTTTGAAGCGGCAGGGGTCGCGAGGGTTCATTGTATTATTTATGCGTGCTTGTGGAGCGCGGACTTTACCCGCTTCAGAAGAGGACAGAACTGCTATAAGAGACCATTGCATGTGAACTAAATACAAAGCTCATGTTTCATTATGTAATGGTGTGGCATATCGGCCAGAGCTGCCAGCTCTGGCGCTAGGAAAGCAGGTTCGAGCCGCCTTTGAAGCGGCAGGGGTCGCGAGGATTCATTGTATTATTTATTTATGCGTGCTTGTGTAGCGCGGACTTTACCCGCTTCAGAAGAGGACAGAACTGCTATAAGAGAACATTGCATGTGAACTAAATACAAAGCTCATGTTTCATTATGTAATGGTGTGGCATATCGGCCAGAGCTGCCAGCTCTGGCGCTGGGAAAGCAGTTTCGAGCCGCCTTTGAAGCGGCAGGGGTCGCGAGGGTTCATTGTATTATTTATTTATGCGTGCTTGTGTAGCGCGGACTTTACCCGCTTCAGAAGAGGACAGAACTGCTATAAGAGAACATTGCATGTGAACTAAATACAAAGCTCATGTTTCCTTATGTAATGGTGTGGCATATCGGCCAGAGCTGCCAGCTCTGGCGCTGGGAAAGCAGGTTCGAGCCGCCTTTGAAGCGGCAGGGGTCGCGAGGGTTCATTTTATTATTTATTTATGCGTGCTTCTGTAGCGCGGACTTTACCCTCTTCAGAAGAGGACAGAACTGCTATAAGAGAACATTGCATGTGAACTAAATACAAAGCTCATGTTTCCTTATGTAATGGTGTGGCATATCGGCCAGAGCTGCCAGCTCTGGCGCTGGGAAAGCAGGTTTGAGCCGCCTTTGAAGCGGCAGGGGTCACGAGGGTTCATTGTATTATTTATTTATGCGTGCTTGTGTAGCGCGGACTTTACCCGCTTCAGAAGAGGACAGAACTGCTATAAGAGAACATTGCATGTGAACTAAATACAAAGCTCATGTTTCCTTATGTAATGGTGTGGCATATCGGCCAGAGATGCCAGCTCTGGCGCTGGGAAAGCAGGTTCGAGCCGCCTTTGAAGCGGCACGGGTCGCGAGGGTTCATTGTATTATTTATTTATGCGTGCTTGTGTAGCGCGGACTTTACCCGCTTCAGAAGAGGACAGAACTGCTATAAGAGAACATTGCATGTGAACTAAATACAAAGCTCATGTTTCCTTATGTAATGGTGTGGCATATCGGCCAGAGCTGCCAGCTCTGGCACTGGAAAAGCAGGTTCGAGCCGCCTTTGAAGCGGCAGGGGTCGCGAGGGTTCATTGTATTATTTATTTATGCGTGCTTGTGTAGCGCGGACTTTACCCGCTTCAGAAGAGGACAGAACTGCTATAAGAGAACATTGCATGTAAACTAAATACAAAGCTCATGTTTCATTATGTAATGGTGTGGCATATCGGCCAGAGCTGCCAGCTCCGGCGCTGGGAAAGCAGGTTCGAGCCGCCTTTGAAGCGGCAGGGGTCGCGAGGGTTCATTGTATTATTTATTTATGCGTGCTTGTGTAGCGCGGACTTTACCCGCTTCAGAAGAGGACAGAACTGCTATAAGAGAACATTGCATGTGAACTAAATACAAAGCTCATGTTTCCTTATGTAATGGTGTGGCATATCGGCCAGAGCTGCCAGCTCTGGCGCTGGGTATGCAGGTTCGAGCCGCCTTTGAAGCGGCAGGGGTCGCGAGGGTTCATTGTATTATTTATTTATGCGTGCTTGTGTAGCGCGGACTTTACCCGGTTCAGAAGAGGACAGAACTGCTATATGAGAACATTGCATGTGAACTAAATACAAAGCTCATGTTTCCTTATGTAATGGTGTGGCATATCGGCCAGAGCTGCCAGCTCTGGCGCTGGGAAAGCAGGTTCGAGCCGCCTTTGAAGCGGCAGGGGTCGCGAGTGTTCATTTTATTATTTATTTATGCGTGCTTGTGTAGCGCGGACTTTACCCGCTTCAGAAGAGGACAGAACTGCTATAAAAGAACATTGCATGTGAACTAAATACAAAGCTCATGTTTCCTTATGTAATGGTGTGGCATATCGGCCAGAGCTGCCAGCTCTGGCGCTGGGAAAGCAGGTTCGAGCCGCCTTTGAAGCGGCAGGGGTCGCGAGGGTTCATTTTATTATTTATTTATGCGTGCTTCTGTAGCGCGGACTTTACCCTCTTCAGAAGAGGACAGAACTGCTATAAGAGAACATTGCATGTGAACTAAATACAAAGCTCATGTTTCATTATGTAATGGTGTGGCATATCGGCCAGAGCTGCCAGCTCTGGCGCTGGGAAAGCAGGTTCGAGCCGCCTTTGAAGCGGCAGGGGTCGCGAGGGTTCATTTTATTATTTATTTATGCGTGCTTCTGTAGCGCGGACTTTACCCTCTTCAGAAGAGGACAGAACTGCTATAAGAGAACATTGCATGTGAACTAAATACAAAGCTCATGTTTCATTATGTAATGGTGTGGCATATCGGCCAGAGCTGCCAGCTCTGGCGCTGGTAAAGCAGGTTCGAGCCGCCTTTGAAGCGGCAGGGGTCACGAGGGTTCATTGTATTATTTATTTATGCGTGCTTGTGTACCGCGGACTTTACCCGCTTCAGAAGAGGACAGAACTGCTATAAGAGAACATTGCATGTGAACTAAATACAAAGCTCATGTTTCCTTATGTAATGGTGTGGCATATCGGCCAGAGCTGCCAGCTCTGGCGCTGGGAAAGCAGGTTCGAGCCGCCTTTGAAGCGGCAGGGGTCGCGAGGGTTCATTGTATTAATTATTTATGCGTGCTTGTGTAGCGCGGACTTTACCCGCTTCAGAAGAGGACAGAACTGCTATAAGAGAACATTGCATGTAAACTAAATACAAAGCTCATGTTTCATTATGTAATGGTGTGGCATATCGGCCAGAGCTGCCAGCTCTGGCGCTGGGAAAGCAGGTTCGAGCCGCCTTTGAAGCGGCAGGGGCCGCGAGGGTTCATTGTATTATTTATTTATGCGTGCTTGTGGAGCGCGGACTTTACCCGCTTCAGAAGAGGACAGAACTGCTAAAAGAGACCATTGCATGTAAACTAAATACAAAGCTCATGTTTCATTATGTAATGGTGTGGCATATCGGCCAGAGCTGCCAGCTCCGGCGCTGGGAAAGCAGGTTCGAGCCGCCTTTGAAGCGGCAGGGGTCGCGAGGGTTCATTGTATTATTTATGCGTGCTTGTGGAGCGCGGACTTTACCCGCTTCAGAAGAGGACAGAACTGCTATAAGAGACCATTGCATGTGAACTAAATACAAAGCTCATGTTTCATTATGTAATGGTGTGGCATATCGGCCAGAGCTGCCAGCTCTGGCGCTGGGAAAGCAGGTTCGAGCCGCCTTTGAAGCGGCAGGGGTCGCGAGGGTTCATTGTATTATTTATTTATGCGTGCTTGTGTAGCGCGGACTTTACCCGCTTCAGAAGAGGACAGAACTGCTATAAGAGAACATTGCATGTGAACTAAATACAAAGCTCATGTTTCCTTACGTAATGGTGTGGCATATCGGCCAGAGCTGCCAGCTCTGGCACTGGAAAAGCAGGTTCGAGCCGCCTTTGAAGCGGCAGGGGTCGCGAGGGTTCATTTTATTATTTATTTATGCGTGCTTGTGTAGCGCGGACTTTACCCGCTTCAGAAGAGGACAGAACTGCTATAAGAGAACATTGCATGTGAACTAAATACAAAGCTCATGTTTCCTTATGTAATGGTGTGGCATATTGGCCAGAGCTGCCAGCTCTGGCGCTGGTAAAGCAGGTTTGAGCCGCCTTTGAAGCGGCAGGGGTCACGAGGGTTCATTGTATTATTTATTTATGCGTGCTTGTGTAGCGCGGACTTTACCCGCTTCAGAAGAGGACAGAACTGCTATAAGAGAACATTGCATGTGAACTAAATACAAAGCTCATGTTTCCTTATGTAATGGTGTGGCATATCGGCCAGAGCTGCCAGCTCTGGCGCTGGGAAAGCAGGTTCGAGCCGCCTTTGAAGCGGCACGGGTCGCGAGGGTTCATTGTATTATTTATTTATGCGTGCTTGTGTAGCGCGGACTTTACCCGCTTCAGAAGAGGACAGAACTGCTATAAAAGAACATTGCATGTGAACTAAATACAAAGCTCATGTTTCCTTATGTAATGGTGTGGCATATCGGCCAGAGCTGCCAGCTCTGGCGCTGGGAAAGCAGGTTCGAGCCGCCTTTGAAGCGGCAGGGGCCGCGAGGGTTCATTGTATTATTTATTTATGCGTGCTTGTGGAGCGTGGACTTTACCTGATGGGGTCTGAGCGCTTCAGAAGAGGACAGAACTGCTATATGAGAACATTGCATATGAACTAAATACAACGCTCATGTTTCATTATGTAATGGTGTGGCATATCGGCCAGAGCTGCCAGCAGGTTCGAGTCTGGTCGCCGGCTCCACATCCTGCGATGCATGAGGCAAAAGTGACAATCGTGCGTGAACAAAGTACAAGAGGTAGCAAACGGTGCATTGCAGGAGGAAACGTTACAGGTTTCATAAAGCGCACAAAGTACAAGTCGAGGTGTTACACTGCAACAAACAGAGGACAGATGGCGATGGCCACAGCTCGCGCTTGGATCAGCCTTTGTAGTCACGCGGGCCACTCAAGCATTTGTCATCCGTGAGTAAAGGCGCATCATCCGCGGTCCCTCGGGAACAGGCCCCCGTTTCCTGCCAACTATGCATTCACAATTGTCACTTTTACCTCATGTAACTTAACGTCTGCTTTTGTAATCTGTTCTCGTGTAATGTTCTCATCATGTATCAGTTCTGTTCCTATTGTGAAGCGCTCAGAAGCCTTCGGGGAAAGTCCGCGCTATATAAAAATGCATAAATAAATTAATTAAAAATAAATAAATGCATTGTGCACTAGTGACGCTTAATGCAGGCACTATTTGTGCACTAGTGCCGCTTAATGCAGGCACTATGTGTGCACTAGTGACGCTTAATGCAGGCACTATTTGTGCACTAGTGACGCTTAATGCAGGCACTATGTGTGCACTAGTGACGCTTAATGCAGGCACTATGTGTGCACTAGTGCCGCTTAATGCAGGCACTATGTGTGCAATAGTGACGCTTAATGCAGGCACTATTTGTGCACTAGTGACGCTTAATGCAGGCACTATGTGTGCACTAGTGCCGCTTAATGCAGGCACTATGTGTGCACTAGTGCCGCTTAATGCAGGCACTATTTGTGCACTAGTGACGCTTAATGCAGGCACTATGTGTGCACTAGTGACGCTTAATGCAGGCACTATTTGTGCACTAGTGCCGCTTAATGCAGGCACTATGTGTGCACTAGTGACGCTTAATGCAGGCACTATGTGTGCACTAGTGCCGCTTAATGCAGGCACTATGTGTGCACTAGTGACGCTTAATGCAGGCACTATGTGTATTCCTATAGGTTCTGTATCGATCCCCCTATTCCTGACCCTATTCTGGTTAACAAGTTAACTAGCAGCCATCCCATGAGGCAGAAAACCCCCATGATGCAGGAACCGTTATCTGATTAAGCCACACTACGGCACAGAAACGTGTTATCTGATTAGGTCATAACGCTTGCCATGCAATTAGACAAGCGATATTCCTCCAGCCCCTGATAAGGCATACGGAGTTCTCAAAACAAATCAAACCTATGACAACCTGGGAAAAACCCTGCGGCCATTGCTTTGATTTCACCAAGAACTTCAGCAAAAGAATGTGCTAACGACCAGGTCGTATGACATCCTTATTGACGTATCTATGTCCATCCTTACGTCAATCTCGGCACCTTAAAGGTATAAATATTTCCGATATTGCCCTATGCAAACACACGCGGTGGTGACGAGATCGGAGCAGCCAGACTTGCCGAAGCCCAGAGCAGAGCAGACCCCGCTGGCGCAGCCCCGCCTTCCTGACGCGCTGAGAACGAGACGCTGCTTTCTCCTGCCGAGAAATCCAGCTCCGGCGCTTCCGGGTAGCCCTCGCAGGCAGCCTGGAATATCGAGACCAGAGACGAGAGATACCATCCCTCATTCATCCTAGACTCCGGGTACAGAACTGAATAACCCCTTGCAGAGAATTCTTGAGTCAGTCACTTGGCAAAACAAACTTAACTTAAACTGCTACTTTCTATTCCCGCCCACGTATTAGGCTTAGGTCAGGTACATCTGGGGTAGGCGTAGTTAGAAACACCAGTTGAGTACGATTAGTCAAATGTATATGTGTATGTATCTATTTTATCCATTTTAACCCATCATATGGCTTAGAAACCATATCAATGTTTTTACAGTATTATTTTATACTTCTGCTTTTAATGTATGCACTTTACTTAACCATAAGTATTGCAATAATATCGATCCATTTCTCTTGTGTGAGAAAAGAGACTGATCAATAAATACCATCTTTTATTGAACACGCCCGTCTCTTCCTTTTCTCTACAATCTGGTGAGACTAAGAATGCACGTACTGACTGAGTAAAATAAGTCGTCTTTTGTTTTCACACGACTCTAGAGATACACTCTTGATTAGGGGAGAGCAAAGTTGTCATGTTCTATGGTTGTCAGAAACTAAATCCCTTCTTGTCTATCCAGGGAGGTTCAACTCCTCCTTGCCTATTCGAGAAAGTTTCTAGTGAACTCTGAGCTAGCTGGCAAACCCAAAACTTTAAGTCTAATATCGACAATAGAAGACCTAGTTAACGTCTGGTCTAGGCCTATACTATTGAAGGTATTATTCCAATGCGCAGAGCCTATTGGGATAATAGGAACTACACTACATGGCGCCCAACGCGTTTGGATAGGCGATAAAACTAACGTAAGACATTTAGAGTAACTCAGTCGTGCTTTTTCACTCAGACCCCTTTTTTCCCATAATACTCCAAAGACGTCTGGAGTGGGTGAAAGGTAATATCCGCCAGACCTCGCAGGAGGAAACTCCTATGTATGGTCCTTGGTTTAGTCAACGTTGAAGGATACACTGTTCCAAAATATTGTGCATCTAATCTTTGTTTCCATAAGAACCTGATCTGCAAAACAAACTAAATAACCTTCTGGACAGTACAATGTCAGACACTGAAGGAGAAAGAGAGGCAGTTAGAATAGTAACTGAACTCGCAGCAGCTGATAATGCACTGCAAGACGCTGACCCGGATATAATACTCATCGCGGTCAACATAAGAAAATCTATAACTTTAAAACTTATAGAAAATGGACTGACACCTAGAGGTGGCACAGTCATATTCGTAATTGAGGCACACGAATATCGGCAGACAGAGGTATTCTATTCATGGATACACTTTCCAGCAGCAAATGCTGTAACGAAGGTCTTCCACTATTACAAAACAGAGGAACCTCCTAATGAGTACACTCCTTTCGAGGAGGTGGAAGTACCACTTAAATTTCAAGAGCATCTGCTCTTATTTAATGGCGCCCTAAAACATAATAATCACATCACCAGGCTCGGTCCATTAGGTAGACCAGGAGCAACGTGGCCGGTCCTAGCCGGATACACACCACATCCAGACATCGATGGGATGTCTGCAGCAGAGCTTTTAACACAGCTAAAAGAATTAATAAAATTACATAGACAATTAGTCCAATATGTGATGCGGACTTCAACAATTCAACCAGCAATTAAAATTCCACAGCTGACCCCTCATCAGGGGAACACAAATAAAATGACACCACAGAACATACAATCCTGCCTAGGTAAAGTACCAGCTAAACGGGAACAAATACCATTCTGGTTAGCACAAAAAATCACCCAAATAGAGGCGGTGTTTCCAGACACCACCCCGTTAGAAAAACACAGGATTCTGACTATCTGTCTTCCAATGGGAATCGCACCACACGTGGAGGACTGTGACACTTGGGGTACAGTCTTTGCTTCCATCTACACAAAAACGCACGGTGTTCCATCCATTTCGGTAATACCAGATGTGCTAAAACAAATTCAAGACGAATACGGTCCAGAACCCGCTTTAACTCTTGGTATGAAATTACTAAAAGACTTCAAGCAGGTCTCGGCTATATTATTAGCCAACATAAAGGGAGAAGCAGCAAACGTGGCGATCCGCCAGAGGTTAAAGGAGACAGATATAGCAGACCAACCAGCTGAAATTGCCAGAATTATAGAAAAATCCTATGAGGAACTAGGTAGAGATAGTTTAGGTGGAATACCAGTAAAACCACAACTGATTGAAAGTCCTGGAAAAATATTTTTTAATAATAATTCAACATCACAAAAAAAGAGCTGGGATGGAAACAAACAATCCAATCCTAAAGAAAAGAAATTCCAGTCCAGAGGAAGGTCTCCTCGGCGGAGAGAAAAATCTCCGAACCAAAGACACAGGTCACCCCAAAGTGACCCCTCTGGGAAAAGATATAACCTTAGAAATAGGGATAATATAAAGAAGCCTGATAGATATCAAGACATTGATACACGTCCCTCTCAATCTTTTCAGACTTCCTCGCAGAAATCGGAAAGAAGAGGACGATCAGAACAAAGAGAAGAGCACGCCAAGTCCAAAGACAAGGAATCTTCTCATCTAAAAAAGAAACTACAATTTCCAAAAAAGAAGGTAGCCAGTATCAAGGTAGTTAACAATGCCGAGAATACTGAGAACACAACTGAAAAACGGAGAATGGGCTCAGACAATGCTAGACAGCGCAGCAGAAGTGAGCATAGCTCGCAAAGTCCTTATGAATCTTCTGGAGACAGTGGACACGAATGAATATCTTCAAGTGGAAACTGCAGACACCAGAGTTAGCAAACCTCACAAAATATATGAAGTAACTTTACGTATAGAAGGGGATAAGACTAGAAAAATAAGGGAACTATTTTGGGATAATCTCTCCAAGGGCTATGACATCCTTCTAGCTGAAAAAGACTGGCCACCAGAGTTTGTCAGGGAGTGCCCTCATGGCGAAGAAATAATTATGCCTGCCTTCTCAAATCATATCCCAATTCATAAAAAATACACACTTGCCAGAAAGTGGGCAGTAGCTCAAGCTCCTGCTTTATATAAAAATCATGTAGGATGGGATGAGGACTCTCCTCCTCACAAAATCCAGTTAAAATCACAACCTACTGCACAAAGACAGTACCCAGTTAAGCAAGAAGCTAAAAAACAGGTAAAAGAAATCCTAGATCAACTAGAATACCAGGGGGTGATTGAAACTTGCACCTCACAAATGAACAACCCTTTGTTTCCGGTCTCCAAACCAGACAATTCATATCGTCTAGTTTTGGATTACCGACACCTTAACTCATGTTGCAAAACTTTTGCAGTGCAAAACTCGCATAGTGCTGCACTAATGAATAACATAGTGCGCAAAAAATACAAAACAACATTAGACATCTCTAATGGATTCTTTTGTCAAAACATAGCACCAGAGAGCAGATATTTGTCTGCGTTCTCAATAAATGGCACTCAAAAACAATTCTGTCGGTTAGCCCAGGGGTACAAGAATAGCCCAGGGGTATTCTCAGCGAGAGTAACAGAATTACTACAAACATATGATGACGAGGCATTATCTTATGTCGACGACATATACCTAACAGATGATGACTTGGATACTCACTTGAAGAAGGTGAACACCATAATACTTGGGTTCGCAGCAGAGGGTTACAAATTCAACTTTAAAAAATCTAGAATTGCCCATCTAACAGTCCTGTTCTTAGGATACGAATTATCAAGTGAAGGCAAAAGCCTGGCTGACAATTTCCTAGAGAAATGTGCCGTACTCCAAGCACCTAGAACACTAAAAAACCTACAGTCAATTCTAGGCTTCCTAAATTTCGGAAGAACATACATTGCAAATTATGCAGAAAGGGTCAAACCCCTTTATGATCTAATAAAACCAGATTTTAAAAGAACCAATTGGACTCAAATACACACAGAAATTTTGAGATCCTTACAAACAGACATGTTAATTAAAACAAAATTAGAAACACGTGATAACACATGCAATCTAGTGATTCGAGTCATCCCAGGAAGATGCGGATTCACATACCTGACCTCTAATGAGGGAGAAAAGGTACCAATTGCATTCAAATCACACTTGTACACAGAAGCTGAACAGAAATTCAGCATTAAAGAAAACATTGTTCATGCAGTTCAAACCGCAATAGCTAGAGAAAAAGATCAAGCGGACGGTAGACATATCACAGTCAGAACAGCAGAATCAGCATTTGAGGCATTAACAACACCGTGTAATTTACCAACAACAACATTGAATCCGGAATGGATACAATGGGTGAATTCAATTACAACGGACAAAGTATACTACTACTTTGATCCAGAACTAAAGGAATTGAAAAATCTAGAATTTAAAAGAACATTCCCTCTGCCTATCGACATTCTGCCCTTACGACAATACGCTTGTGTAATCTATACAGACGGACATGCTCAACCCTCCGTTTGGGGAGAACAAGCATACAACCCCACATGTGAGATTACAAAAGAAGTGTGGCGCGGAGGTAATCTAAGACCTCTATTAACAAAAACACACTCAGTAGAAACTAATTCAGAACAACAGACTGAAATAATAGCATTGAAAATGGCGCTAGATAATGCGGATCGCGAATTCCCGACACTTATAGTGTCCGATTCATATTACTGCGTCAAATCATATAACAACGATTTGCAGACATGGATTCAAAATGGTTACAAAGATGACACAGGTGCAACAATAAAGCAAAAACTGCTTTGGGAACAAATAGTTCTTTTAAAAAAAGAACTACCAAAGACTCACGTGACACACTCACTGAGTCATCAGCGTGATGGCGTTCACGTTGCAGGGAATTCATTAGCTGAAACAGCCACAGCGGTAGCAACTAAATCGGCTTCCGTAGCTCGAAAAAAGCGTACAGTGAAGTATATTGACGGTGAAACAGTGCTGGCGGTGAAAACGTCATCAAAAGGCGACTGCTCAGCGCTACCGATCAACTATCCACTCAATTATACATACATAATCGATGCAAACTCCGTCCCTTTTGCTCGAATCCCTGGAGTGGGGGATAGAGTGATTCCAAACATGGACAGGAGAACCTTGTTAATAGCAGACGCACATATGGGCGAGGGTCTCAGACACCTCAAACTAAAAGATTCTCTGGAAGAATTACAATCAAGGTACTGGTGGCCAGGCATGAGCCTGCATCATACCATGTTTGTAAAGAACTGCCCACACTGTAACAGAAATCGCAGTGGTGAGAGAAACGGTGTAATACTGTGTCGTTTCACTCCAGAAAAGATCAACAGTAAAAAGCAAAGCGTCCGATTAACATATACAGGCTAGTTTCCACTTATAATGTAGATCACCAGCACTCGGCTGACGTCTGGACTGTTATACAAAGATTTGCGAGTCTAAATGGCATATACGCTAGAAGCATGCTACGTTTGACCATTGTTTTCACTCTAGCCCTCCAGCCTGAGGGGAAACATGGCCAAATGAGCATAGCACAGCGGGACTCTTCTCACTTCCTTCCTGAGGGATACGGGATGGTGTAAAGAAAAAACCAAGGCATAAAGCTATCTATAACAGAAAGCATATTAGGTTCGGGAGCTGGGCGGGTCAAACATCTAATAAGTGTCCAACGTAGTCTAAATAACCTGCCAAGAAATTCTCTGAAGGGATTCAGTCCGTACGAATTATTGTTTGGAACTAGGATGTTAGTCTTAGACCTCGACAGTCAGACTTCAGTGGTGAAGGAAAAAAGCTTTGATATCAAAGATCGTTTGGCTATTTTGCAGGACTTAAACGAAACAAGAAAAGACCTGAGCAACATAAAGTTGAAACAGCAGCCAACAACCACTGAAGAAACACCACCTGTCCCAGCAAGACCTGTCTGGATTCCAAAAGTCGGGGATCTAGTCAGAGAAAAGATCGCGGTAAAGAAGGAATTTGGGCCTTCTTACAGAAAAGCAGTTCCTGTCTTGTCCATCAACGGGACAAGATCAGTTGTACTACCGCCGCTTGCTGGTAAAAAGGAGAACCGAGTTGTATCCATCGACCTGGTAAAACCACAATCATGTGGCCGATAACAAATAGTAGGCCAAGTGGACTCCCGATAAGTAGTAGAACACCAAGATTTGCTACAAACACAGAGGTTCAATCTAAGAGGCTAATCACATTCGAAACGCCTACAGAACTACAACAAGGACTATGCAACAATGCAATGGAACTTAGACCTCTGAAAACCCAAATAAAAACATTTAGCAGAGACACACCAATCTATAATGAAGTAACAAACGACTATGCAAGAAACAGTAATCCTGAAGCAATTGGAACAATTGACAGAACTGCATCCGGCTACTTCATAAACTTCGATGATTCCTCTGAAGGCTTCACTGAATCAAAAACACAGCCATCAACAAAAACCTTTAAAGATAAAGTTAAAGTACTTTTGAAACAACTGAAAGAAACATATCTGATTTCTCCATGGATTGAATTTTGGGTGGGTTTTGGTGCATTTATCCTCATACTTTGGCTCATCATGGTACTAACTTTGGGACGCTTCATTGAGGGAAAATATGCTAAAATGGACACAGCAAGTCAGAAAATCAACTTGATCCTCAAACCACACACATCTTCACACGTCGAGAAAAGAGAACTTTCTTCAGTCAACTTCACAGCCAATCCTATACCGGGTGGGGTAGCATGGGACAACACTGACTACGAAATTTATGGTCCGGTTGAAATCCTGAAATATCCACACCAAATTAAGATCTCGTTGAGTGACTTTGTAAAACCAAGCTCATTTGCTGATGATTGGGACTTTGAAAGTATAAATAATATGATGTCTGACTTAGTGATGTCTGCTAAATTTACCAAACATGATTATTTGCAGGGTTCGACAAATTATGATAGTATGTACTGTTATAACCACTATGGTAACCATTTTCTACATAGATCTGCACAACCTAGAAATGTTTTAAATTATAATCAATGGGAACATTGTGCAACCCCTCCAAAAGGAAGCTCAAGAACCGTTTATGACAAATATTCATACTTTTCAGGTTTTAACACAAGTAATGCTGAAACATTTTATTTCAAATTGTCAAATAAGACAGGGACAAAGACCATGATAACAAACACGAAATTGATATATTCAGACTCATTCTTTGAACAAATGAATACTTTTGGTTTTGATTATTGGGACAAAAATGTTGAAGTAAAGAGTGTTTGGGGTACAAAAGAATGGCAAGTACAGGGTATAGAATCTTTGTTTAGAGCCTGCATGATCCCAGAACAAATTATATTTTTAAATGACACTGTTCAACAAACTACCTGTCTTGGCCTAGCCAAAATCAAAGACTTAAATAAACCGTCTATTCCAAAACCAACAATGAACAGCAATAACTCTACAGATGAAGAGATAGACGTAAATTATGTATTAAACCAAAACAGAACACATCCTGATTGGAAAAAGTGGTTGATCTGGCCCACAGATACTAATAACTGTCAAGACAGATTCCTGAACAAAACACAGGGGTTCAAAATGACCAGGCCAGACCCTAGATATTCCCAAAGACAACACCCAGGGATAATAACCACCTACAGTGTGGGCAAATTATGCCTTCAGTGGCTACAAACTTCCACACTGGCAGAAATTAAGCAACACCTTTTACTTACTGATGGTGCTGACTTGCGTGATTTCATTATGGGACCGCGCCAACAGCGTCAGAAACGTTTCATAGCAGCCTCTGTATATGCAGCATACAACGAGGCCTGGAAGGTGACTCAAATTGAGACAGCAGAAAGTATACGGGAAATTGACCGTATTAATTTGGAAAAATCACTTTCTGTAGTGGACAATGGGTTAATGACTCTGTCCTCCAGAATTTTTTCTCTGGACAGCATTGTGTCTTCAGCAATCGACATATTATCGCAAGACTTACTGTTGTTACAACACGGTCAGTCCCAATTGCGTTCTATTGTACAGCTTGGCTGGACGTTACAAAATCTGCGTTCAGGCTATGTGCCTTGGCGTTTAATCAACACAACGTCACTATTCAATATCTTTAACCTCACTGATAAACAAATCAGTATGGCACAAAAGTGTGCTGATTATACAATCCTGAGCATTGAGAAACTCGAGAGATTACCAGTGACAATGTCAGAACGACCTGTCAGTGAATGGATAATACATGGGATAATTAATATTCCAATATCAACCTTCAGGTTTCAATACTGCCAAAAATATATACAGGCTGGCATGTACGAAAAATTGGGAAAAGGGTACATTAAAACAACATGGAACTTGCCCTATTCACATGCATGTGTCAGTAATAAAGGACAGAAAGTGTTTCTTAGTGGCAATAATTGTGCGATGTCACTGAGCGGTACACTTCTGTGTAATGGAATTAGTTTGCATGGAGCCTGTGAAGGGAACTCAAATAACCTTTCATGTCACCAGCTAGGCGCACCTGCAACAGAGATAGAACCATTCTTTCAAAGACTCTATAATGGGAGTTACGTTCTAATTGTGGACCGCAGATGTTGTAGTCTTATGCCCTGGACTCCTTATCTCGTAACTACGACTGCGAAGGTCAAGTGCTGTGGACGCTTATTGTTCCCCAGCTCCCTTCCAGACAGGGGGGCAAGGGCATGGCCCAACTTGAAAATTACTTCTATTCGAATAGATACTTTAAGCAGAATGAAAACAGTGCTTCTTCAGACGCCGACCAGGCTCACGTCATCAAAAGAAACGTATGATCTCCTAGTCGCAAGGACGACTGCAGAGATTCACTCATTGTTATCAACTAATTCCCCCATACATTTCGCAGAAATCCTGAATGAAATCTTAAATATTTCTGATACCAGTGGAGTCTCAAAAGTATTTAAGACAGTATTTTCGATTGCATTAACACCATTCAAAGCCATACTGGGTATTTTTCCAGATTTCGTCCATTCGATTTTTGGCGGACTTCCCCTCATTTTGGGACTAATTGCAGGAATACTATTCTTAGTCCTTATATTTCGTTATGGCAAACCATGTCACAGACAAAACACCTGCGACAAGGGAAGAAACAATCCTAGCCATTGGATACCGGGACCGGATATCAAAAATCCTGGGACTATCCCGGCTTAGAGATCTGAACATGACTTGGTTTCTTTCATTTCGACCAATGTGGCAACAATGTGTTTTACCTGTATTAAGGTGCTTGCTATGCGGAGAAGAATGCGTGTTAGACACCTGTCTGACGCTACAATCAGATGCGCCAATGGATGCAGAAACATTGTTGAGTCCAATAAAGGCTCATGCTTTGTGCTGCCCTCAACGGCTACCAATCCTGATGACAGCATTCGTGGAAGCTTCACCACTACGATTGAGGGGTAGTGAAGTTCAAGATGAAAGCAGCATTGATCAGGTACGACCTTCTGTCAGCAATACTAATCAAAACGTCAATGGAGACAATCATGCGCACGAATGCATGGTTACATCCTTTTCCGAGTTAGTGGAACTCTCCCAGGAAGCTGTTGACAGCTTTTTCGACAGTCTGAATGATATGATGTTCTCACCAGAGCAGAAATAGAGACTTTTGAGCAAGCTCGCACACGGCGTTCCCTGAATTTGGCCTTCAACTAGAATAGCAAAATACCATGAACAATTTTCCTTCCAGTTCACGGACAGCGATTTTTTCAGCAGCCCCAAAATATTTTTACATATTTTTCGGGACACTTATCTTCTGCTTAAAGTAAGAACTATTCTTAGAGAACTAAAACTTCTAATTTTAGATAGTTTATAGACATTAGCTGCCCGCTGGTATGTTCATAATTATTTTATTCTGTGATGGAATGGTCTCGAAACTTTTTTCTGTATTAAGAGCCATTTCATGTGTAAATTCTCATATACAAATTAGTGATAATGTATAGATATGCGTGATTACTTTAGCATTATTCTACAGCTTGAGTGCATATATTACATGTGACTGTTTTTTCCGTATATTTGATAATTTCAAAATGCATTTATGTATTTTGGGGTGGTAAGGTATACACGATACTCTACAGTATGTTTTACTATGCATAGATTCGTAAATATGTCCATAGTTAGCGTGGAGTGGGTGTGATGTATTCCTATAGGTTCTGTATTGATCCCCCTATTCCTGACCCTATTCTGGTTAACAAGTTAACTAGCAGCCATCCCATGAGGCAGAAAACCCCCATGATGCAGGAACCGTTATCTGACTAAGCCACACTACGGCACAGGAACGTGTTATCTGATTAGGTCATAACGCTTGCCATCTAATTAGACAAGCGATATTCCTCCAGCCCCTGATAAGGCATACGGAGTTCTCAAAACAAATCAAACCTATGACAACCTGGGAAAAACCCTGCGGCCATTGTTTTGATTTCACCGAGAACTTCAGCAAAAGAATGTGCTAACGACCAGGTCGTATGACATCCTTATTGACGTATCTATGTCCATCCTTACGTCAATCTCGGCACCTTAAAGGTATAAATATTACTGTTGGACCTGGGCCTCTTGGCAGGGTCATCCCTAAACTTTTTGCCTTCCTCCAATACTCTCTCTGACCTGTTTTTGTTGGTTTAATGACTCTGGGCACTTTGCCACTGCTGACCAGTGCCAAAGTGCATATGCTCTCCCTACTGAAAAGTGTACATGTGATTGATGTCCATGATTGGTTCATTGGATTTACTGTTAGTCCCTAGTAAAGTGCACTAGGAGTGCCAGGGCTTGTGAATGCCAATACTGCTAGTGGGCCTGCAGCGCTGGTTGCGCCACCCACAAAAGCAGCCTTAAAATGTGTCTAGGGTCTGCCATTGCAGAACCTGCGTGCAGTCTGGTACTGTCATGCTAGCTGGGCAAGTGCACACACTTGCCAGCCCCTGAACCTTCCCTTAACTTCATATTAGTCACCCCTATGGTAGGCCTGAGGGCAGGGTGCATTGTAAGGATAAGGTAGAACATGCCCTGATGTGTGTGGCATGTTCTAATAGTGAATTACTGCCAAATTCGTTTTTCACTATTGTAAGGCTACCTGTTCCCTTCTAGGCCAGATGGGCTGCTGGAATTATTACACTCTATAATCCCAGCAGGCTCAGGGAACATGGTAGAAATTCATGTTTAGTATGCCTGAACTCAGAATAATAAAATACTTCTTTTAGTAAAGTTTATTTTAATATCCTGTGTTTGCAAATGCTACTTTTAGAAAGTTAGCATTTGCTTGCCTAACCATTTCAGCCCGCCTCTGCTTGGATGTGGATCTGACTGTCTGGTGTGTGTGAGTGACAGGGCTGGGAGTTGACAGGTAGTGATTAGCAGGAGGACCCCTTAATGGGTGGTGGGAGTTTCCCCTGAATGATGCATCAGGCTGTGCTCTGCCTCCACAATGCTGGCTCCGCCCTCCTGGGGAGCGACTGATGACTCAGCCTGCACCTGGCCCAGGAAGGACCGAAGCTTGTCAACAAAGTGCTCAGGCCACTCCTGCCCTCACAATGCCGGCTCCGCCCCCCTGGGGAGCGGCTGATGTGCCTGCACTCACACTGAATACAGAAGCCAGAAGTACCCACAACAAGTACTCAGAGACTGGAGCAGTTATGCAGAGGCCCCCCTGGCTTGCTAGAACAAAAGAAACTGGGTATAAAAGAAGGAGCCCTGCTCCTTGTAAATTAGATCCAGTTTGCGCAAAGAAGAAGCTCTGCCTGAAGAGAAGGACCCTGGAAGCTGCAAGGAGAAGTACTGACTCTGACCCCAAGAGACTGGCCTGTAGTGGGTGCCTTGCTGCTGAAGGAGAGCAGGAGAAGAAAGACTGAAAGACTTTGCTTTTATCCACCTTGTGCCAAAACTTTTACCAAGATCTCCAAGGGCTTGCTGTGAACTTGCCCCCTGACCAGCGCCCCAGGAACAGTGGGCGCTACCCTGTCCCCCTGGAAGAAGGAGCTGCTGTGAGCCAGCAACCTGATCGACACAGCTGCTGAAGGAAAGAGGAGCGCGCCGTGAAAGAATCCCTGCGCCCCTCCTACGAGGCCCTTGGCACCCCGTCCCGCCGAGCACCGCATCTGCTAACTGGCCGGCACCAAGTGACACCGAAAGGCCCAGCCTCGCTGGCCTAATCACCGTCCCTACCGCCTGCCTAACTGCGAAGCACCGCAAGAACGGACTTAGCCAAGTATCTACTGTGACCTGAGAGGCTTGTGTGCGCCTCACGCTGCTACCCGGGGCTCTGCCCCCCTTTTCCAGGACCTGAGGTGTGTCGCCGTCTACCCGACCCGCGCCGCAACGCCAACCTCCGAGCCAGAGCCGAGCCGCCGCTCGCTCCAACCTCGGGAGGAAGACACCGCGACGTGGACCACCGAGCCGGCCTGCACCCGACCCCTTCAAAAAGACAAAGGTACTGTTTCCCGTCCCGCGGTGCGAGCCGCTGTCCCACCTCGCTCGCACCGCCATCTGCCTCAGCCGAGCCCCCGGAGCCGCGCAGTGAGCGCTCCCCGGGCCCCCGCTCTCTCCCCTGACAGCCGTGCAGCGCGCTCGTCAGGCTGACAGTGACTCCCCGGCCGCCGATCCCGCTAGAGGCGTGAGATTGGGCCGACCGGGTCCGATCGTTGGCGCAGAGAGGCCCTGGCTGATTGAAATTCTTGCTGAAGGAACGTACCAGGACTAGGGAAGAGTCCGCAACCCTTTTTTAAGCACCAGAACAATTCTTTTAACGCTGATACAAAGACCTGTGGCATAATCAGAGAGTAACTGGAACCATTTTCTTAAACTACGCAAAGACTGTATTTACAAGCCTGATCTAAAGATATATATAAAGAAGATATTTTTACAGAAAATACAGTCTAGTGTCATTGTGTGGTGGGTTGATGGTCATTGTGTGTGATGTTGCAAATGTTTAACCCTATGTACTCCAGAGTTTAGCCTAGACTGCTTGCGCCACACTACCTAAAGGGCGAGTAGGGGTTATTTCTGGGAGTAATCCTTTGCCCTGACTTGGAGGAGAGGGTCCCTGCTTGTCGCAAGTACAAACCTGCGCCAACCAGAGACCCCCAATTCTAACATTGGTCGCAGCGGTGAGGATCTCGAATTTACATTTGCAGTGTCCATACATTGACTATTGACCATTGCACAGGGATGACAGTCCAGTAACTAAGCCACAGACTTTGTTTTTTTTTTGGATTTATGATTTGCGAGAAGAGATCTCAATGTGTTTTTGAAGTCATGCCTGTGTCAGTGAAAATGGAAAAGGCAGCATCCATTTCTTCTATTGACTGTGATTGGGAGAAACTAGAAAACTACACCAGGAAACAGCTCAAGAGGTTCTGCAAAAATTTGAACATTTCCATGACCGGACTCTCCAGAAGGGAGCAGTTCCAAAAGGCGCTGAGGGCCTGGGTCAAGGCAAGGAATGCCCCTGGAAAGGATTTTGAATTTGAGCATGCAGAACAGCAGCTGGAGGGACCCCTGACTCCAGAGTGGAGGGGTGCAACCTCCCCATTGGGTAGCAGTGTTTCTGGCCGAGGTCTGTCGCCAGAGGAGCTGGCGGACAGACGGGCAACCCGAGATCATGAATTGAAGTTGGCAGAGCTGGAAATAAATGGGCAACTGGAGCTAGAATCTAGGAAGTTAGCCCTGGAAGTAATGAAAATGGAGCTTGCGCATGACTTAAGAATGAGGGAACTTGACTTGGAGCTCGAGGGTCTTGAGGCCAAGAGGGCTTCAGCCCAGCAACAAGAAATATGTGTAGCTCACAGATTGAGCTTTGCTGAGTTGGAGGTGGAGTCCAGCTCAGATGGTGGCAGCAACATTAATGTATCTAGTGCAGACAGCATCGCGCGCGCACCTAGAGATATGGCACCTGACTTGGAGGGGGTTAACATACACCAGGAGGTTCAAGGGCATGAGGTAGCTCCAGTAGTGCGCAGCGTCCCTGAAGGGAATAGGGTAGCTGGCGTAGGAGTTCATGGTCCTAGTGGTGGGAGGGATTCCCCCATGGTTGAGGTCCTGGTGGGTGAGTGTAAGGACCGCCCAGAAGAGTGTGGGTTGTGTGACAGAGACAGTTCGCTACTGTCTGGCCAGTCTCAGAAGAATGGTGTGGAGTATGTGTGTGAGGCGCTGGATGGTGAGGTGAAGGATAATTTGGTTAACCCTACTAGGGGGCTGTGTAATCCAATTGTGGGAGAGCATACTTTAAGTCCCAGTTTTCCAGAGCTATGCCAACACCTGTTTGAGAGTGAGTTCTCTGGCCCCAGGGAGCTCACATTGGAGGCAGACCTTGTGGTGGATTCCCGAGGGTCTGGAGAGGCATTGGGGTGTGATCCTGTGGGGAGTGTCTCAGGTATCTTCCAGCCCAGAGTGGTGGAAGTGGCGCAGAGTAGCCCAGCTAGGTCCTGTAGTAGTGAGATGGGTGTAGGGCCTCACGTCCTGTCCTTAAGGGGAAGGAGTGAGAATGGGTTTTGTCCCGGTAGTGCCCGACCTCAGTCTCAGAGCCTGGATGGTTCTTTAAGGGAACACCAGGTGGGGAGCCTAGGCTGTCCGGATGAGTCACCCTTTGAGGGGGATCCCCCAGTGGCTAGAGAACGTGGAGGCTCTGTAAACAGGGCTCCAGTAGTTCTGGTGACTGGCAGTACCACTCCAGTTGGGAGGGTGCAGAAGTCCAGAAAGAGGGGCGAGAGGGGGAAAGAGTCCCCAGTGGAAGAACCAGTGGGTCAGGGGCCAGCCAGCAGGGCTGCGTCCCCAGTGAATGACCAGGGGGACACCACTTCTGTCCTGGGGGATCTTCCCGCACTGTCAGAGGAACAGGGGTTGGGAGATCCGCGCCGGGCAGACTGTCGCACGACACATGAGCTATGTGCCACCCTCAGGGGGGGCATGCGTGCTCCCCGGGAAGTCCTGGTGCGCCAGGCAATGGTTCAACTGCAGGGTTGGGTCCCTGAGTTGGAGAGTCAGGTTCAGGTGTTGTCTGACCTGGAGGGTGGGACCACTGTAATCAGTGTCCTGGCCCATGTCACTTCTAGGGGTACCACTCCAGTTGGGAGTGGGCGGTACTCTGGAAGGGGGTGCAGAGGGAGGGAGTCCTTGCCTCTGACCCCGGTGCAGTTTGAGGGTGTAGACCCTAGGATAGAGGGCCAGGTGCAGGGTGTCCCCCCTGACCTGGTGCCCCAGTTGCAGGATAGCACCCCTGAACTGGTGGGCGAATTGTGCAGGTCACCTGCCACAGGTGCCCTGACAATTCTGGAAGGGGGTACCACTCCAGGTGGGAGGGTACAGAGCCCCAAGGAGGAGGACCGGGTGTGGGAGAGGCCACCCCAGTCTTTAGTACAGCCGTCAGGTACAGACCTGAGGCTGGTGGGTCAGTGCCAGGATGGCATACCTGACCTGACAGGAGGGAGAGTGGACCAAGGGTGCCAAGCACCTGGGGCTAATGCCCCCCACTCTTTAAGGCCACAGAGGTTTGAGAGCCCTGAGAGGCGTAAGGCTTGGGTCTCATTCCTGACTACTGTCAGTGGCCACTGTGACATTTTTCTGTCTGCCTGTTGGGACACACCTGTGAGCGAATTAAGGTTCAAGGCTGCACAGGTGGTGTCCACAGGTGTAGAGAAGGGTTTCCCATGGATTGGCTTGGTGGACCCTGAGAGTATGAACAGAGGATTTGAAGGAGGTGCAGATTGGCGTAGAACTGGAATGTGCCCCTGCTGTTGCGGGCCAGGTCCAGGTTCTATCGCCCAAAGCAGGGAAGCCCATCACAGTGGTGATTGGTCTACCCTGCGTTTTGGCTGGAAGGGGGTTGTGTTGGACCTGGGCCTCTTGGCAGGGTCATCCCTAAACTTTTTGCCTTCCTCCAATACTCTCTCTGACCTGTTTTTGTTGGTTTAATGACTCTGGGCACTTTGCCACTGCTGACCAGTGCCAAAGTGCATATGCTCTCCCTACTGAAAAGTGTACATGTGATTGATGTCCATGATTGGTTCATTGGATTTACTGTTAGTCCCTAGTAAAGTGCACTAGGAGTGCCAGGGCTTGTGAATGCCAATACTGCTAGTGGGCCTGCAGCGCTGGTTGCGCCACCCACAAAAGCAGCCTTAAAATGTGTCTAGGGTCTGCCATTGCAGAACCTGCGTGCAGTCTGGTACTGTCATGCTAGCTGGGCAAGTGCACACACTTGCCAGCCCCTGAACCTTCCCTTAACTTCATATTAGTCACCCCTATGGTAGGCCTGAGGGCAGGGTGCATTGTAAGGATAAGGTAGAACATGCCCTGATGTGTGTGGCATGTTCTAATAGTGAATTACTGCCAAATTCGTTTTTCACTATTGTAAGGCTACCTGTTCCCTTCTAGGCCAGATGGGCTGCTGGAATTATTACACTCTATAATCCCAGCAGGCTCAGGGAACATGGTAGAAATTCATGTTTAGTATGCCTGAACTCAGAATAATAAAATACTTCTTTTAGTAAAGTTTATTTTAATATCCTGTGTTTGCAAATGCTACTTTTAGAAAGTTAGCATTTGCTTGCCTAACCATTTCAGCCCGCCTCTGCTTGGATGTGGATCTGACTGTCTGGTGTGTGTGAGTGACAGGGCTGGGAGTTGACAGGTAGTGATTAGCAGGAGGACCCCTTAATGGGTGGTGGGAGTTTCCCCTGAATGATGCATCAGGCTGTGCTCTGCCTCCACAATGCTGGCTCCGCCCTCCTGGGGAGCGACTGATGACTCAGCCTGCACCTGGCCCAGGAAGGACCGAAGCTTGTCAACAAAGTGCTCAGGCCACTCCTGCCCTCACAATGCCGGCTCCGCCCCCCTGGGGAGCGGCTGATGTGCCTGCACTCACACTGAATACAGAAGCCAGAAGTACCCACAACAAGTACTCAGAGACTGGAGCAGTTATGCAGAGGCCCCCCTGGCTTGCTAGAACAAAAGAAACTGGGTATAAAAGAAGGAGCCCTGCTCCTTGTAAATTAGATCCAGTTTGCGCAAAGAAGAAGCTCTGCCTGAAGAGAAGGACCCTGGAAGCTGCAAGGAGAAGTACTGACTCTGACCCCAAGAGACTGGCCTGTAGTGGGTGCCTTGCTGCTGAAGGAGAGCAGGAGAAGAAAGACTGAAAGACTTTGCTTTTATCCACCTTGTGCCAAAACTTTTACCAAGATCTCCAAGGGCTTGCTGTGAACTTGCCCCCTGACCAGCGCCCCAGGAACAGTGGGCGCTACCCTGTCCCCCTGGAAGAAGGAGCTGCTGTGAGCCAGCAACCTGATCGACACAGCTGCTGAAGGAAAGAGGAGCGCGCCGTGAAAGAATCCCTGCGCCCCTCCTACGAGGCCCTTGGCACCCCGTCCCGCCGAGCACCGCATCTGCTAACTGGCCGGCACCAAGTGACACCGAAAGGCCCAGCCTCGCTGGCCTAATCACCGTCCCTACCGCCTGCCTAACTGCGAAGCACCGCAAGAACGGACTTAGCCAAGTATCTACTGTGACCTGAGAGGCTTGTGTGCGCCTCACGCTGCTACCCGGGGCTCTGCCCCCCTTTTCCAGGACCTGAGGTGTGTCGCCGTCTACCCGACCCGCGCCGCAACGCCAACCTCCGAGCCAGAGCCGAGCCGCCGCTCGCTCCAACCTCGGGAGGAAGACACCGCGACGTGGACCACCGAGCCGGCCTGCACCCGACCCCTTCAAAAAGACAAAGGTACTGTTTCCCGTCCCGCGGTGCGAGCCGCTGTCCCACCTCGCTCGCACCGCCATCTGCCTCAGCCGAGCCCCCGGAGCCGCGCAGTGAGCGCTCCCCGGGCCCCCGCTCTCTCCCCTGACAGCCGTGCAGCGCGCTCGTCAGGCTGACAGTGACTCCCCGGCCGCCGATCCCGCTAGAGGCGTGAGATTGGGCCGACCGGGTCCGATCGTTGGCGCAGAGAGGCCCTGGCTGATTGAAATTCTTGCTGAAGGAACGTACCAGGACTAGGGAAGAGTCCGCAACCCTTTTTTAAGCACCAGAACAATTCTTTTAACGCTGATACAAAGACCTGTGGCATAATCAGAGAGTAACTGGAACCATTTTCTTAAACTACGCAAAGACTGTATTTACAAGCCTGATCTAAAGATATATATAAAGAAGATATTTTTACAGAAAATACAGTCTAGTGTCATTGTGTGGTGGGTTGATGGTCATTGTGTGTGATGTTGCAAATGTTTAACCCTATGTACTCCAGAGTTTAGCCTAGACTGCTTGCGCCACACTACCTAAAGGGCGAGTAGGGGTTATTTCTGGGAGTAATCCTTTGCCCTGACTTGGAGGAGAGGGTCCCTGCTTGTCGCAAGTACAAACCTGCGCCAACCAGAGACCCCCAATTCTAACAATTACCGATATTGCCCTATGCAAACACACGCGGTGGTGACGAGATCGGAGCAGCCAGACTTGACGAAGCCCAGAGCAGAGCAGACCCCGCTGGCGCAGCCCCGCCTTCCTGACGCGCTGAGAACGAGACGCTGCTTTCTCCTGCCGAGAAATCCAGCTCCGGCGCTTCCGGGTAGCCCTCGCAGGCAGCCTGGAATATCGAGACCAGAGACGAGAGATACCATCCCTCATTCATCCTAGACTCCAGGTACAGAACTGAATGACCCCTTGCAGAGAATTCTTGAGTCAGTCACTTGGCAAAACAAACTTAACTTAAACTGCTACTTTCTATTCCCGCCCACGTATTAGGCTTAGGTCAGGTACATCTGGGGTAGGCGTAGTTAGAAACACCAGTTGAGTACAATTAGTCAAATGTATATGTGTATGTATCTATTTTATCCATTTTAACCCATCATATGGCTTAGAAACCATATCAATGTTTTTACAGTATTATTTTATACTTCTGCTTTTAATGTATGCACTTTACTTAACCATAAGTATTGCAATAATATCGATCCATTTCTCTTGTATGAGAAAAGAGACTGATCAATAAATACCATCTTTTATTGAACACCCCCGTCTCTTCCTTTTCTCTACAATCTGGTGAGACTAAGAATGTACGTACTGACTGAGTAAAATAAGTTGTCTTTTGTTTTCACACGACTCTAGAGATACACTCTTGATTAGGGGAGAGCAAAGTTATCATGTTCTATGGTTGTCAGAAACTAAATCCCTTCTTGTCTATCCAGGGGGGTTCAACTCCTCCTTGCCTATTCGAGAAAGTTTCTAGTGAACTCTGAGCTAGCTGGCAAACCCAAAACTTTAAGTCTAATATCGACAATAGAAGACCTAGTTAACGTCTGGTCTAGGCCTATACTATTGAAGGTATTATTCCAATGCGCAGAGCCTATTGGGATAATAGGAACTACACTACACTATGTGTGCACTAGTGACGCTTAATGCAGGCACTGTTTGTGCACTAGTGACGCTTAATGCAGGCACTATGTGTGCACTAGTGACGCTTAATGCAGGCACTATGTGTGCACTAGTGACGCTTAATGCAGGCACTATGTGTGCACTAGTGACGCTTAATGCAGGCACTGTTTGTGCACTAGTGACGCTTAATGCAGGCACTATGTGTGCACTAGTGACGCTTAATGCAGGCACTGTTTGTGCACTAGTGACGCTTAATGCAGGCACTATGTGTGCACTAGTGACGCTTAATGCAGGCACTATGTGTGCACTAGTGACGCTTAATGCAGGCACTATGTGTGCACTAGTGACGCTTCATGTAGGCACTATGTGTGCACTAGTGACGCTTAATGCAGGCACTATGTGTGCACTAGTGACGCTTAATGCAGGCACTATGTGTGCACTAGTGACGCTTCATGCAGGCAGTATTTCGAGGCGGACCCAACTCCTTGCCTGCGCTCCTATTGTTGCCCTTCCGGGCCTCAAGACGCTGCACCCGGTGCCCCGCCCCCGCAGAGGGGGCGTGGGGGGTTAATGCCGCTGGGCGAGCAGGGATAATAAGGACAGCTGGGTGATCTAAGCTCCGATCCCACGCGACCTTAAGCCAGCAGCAGCTGGAGCCACGGGCTCGTGTTCTGCCCGGGATGCTAAAAGGTGGATCAAGTGGCCCCCGGCCCCCAAAGCGCAGTCCGGCCGAGTCACTTTGGAAGCGCTTGAGACATTCCGAGAGTTAGTTCCCATCATTGTGAGTGTCCCGCTCCGTTTCTACTTCTTCTTCATTGTGTGCTCTAACCCGATGGGGATAAATGCGCCTTGTCGTCCGTCGTCGAGGCGCTGCAATGCAGGCGCGCGCGGTGCAAACTCTCATTCTGTTAAATGGCGCCAGAGCCTTTGCTCGTCCATTCCAGCGTGTACCTGCCAGCTACGCTCGGTCATTTACCAGTTCCCCATCCCTGCATCGCTGCAGACCTGACATTGGTCATCTACACTTCTGCTCGTCGCCTACACGGGAGAGTAGATTCCTCTATTTATTGTTATTATGGACTCTTGCCTACTCCTCATAATAATAATATTAATAAATCCACATCTGTAAAGCGCACAATCACCCGTAAGGGTCTCTAGGCGCTGGGGGCCGTCGGGAAGATTAAGCAAGCTATTGCCCAGAGTCATGTAACCTTTGTTTTCGCTGCTGTTCTAATTCTGTCTAGTGATTTACATATATATGCCTTACTTATCTCAAGGAGTGTCATCAACGTACCCTCATGTCTACTGTGCGCGCCCTTTACGTATTGTCACTATGTGTCTTTATCTACACCTAACACAGCTCACGTCATGGATTCTATGAAGCCCTCCTATGCCTTCAGCTCAAGCCAGGATGTGACCTTCAAGCTAGAGGCTCGACCTCGAAGGGGTCGACCAAGGGGCACAACAGACAGTCCTCAACATCAATTATCCGTCCGGTGGGGGTGACTAGAGGGTGTTTTGGGACTGCCCCCGTCTGACCACTCCCCCTGGATGACGCACTTTTAACGTCACTGGCAATGGCGGGGCGACCACAAAACTCCTGAATGTCAGACTCCGGCAGGCGAGTTATTTTCACCCCCAGAGGTGCTGTGTGAGGTTAGCGCGCCGTGTGATCTGCTGCAGGTGAGTTATGGTGCTGTGTGAGGTGAGCACGCCGTGTGATCTGCTGCAGGTGAGTTATGGTGCTGTGTGAGGTGAGCCGTGTGATCTGCTGCAGGTGAGTTGTGGTGCTGTGTGAGGTGAGCGCACCATGTGATCTGCTGCAGGTGAGTTGTGGTGCTGTGTGAGGTGAGCGCGCCGTGTGATCTGCTGCAGGTGAGTTGTGGTGCTGTGTGAAGTGAGCGCGCCGTGTGATCTGCTGCAGGTGAGTTGTGTGAGCTGAGCGCGCCGTGTGACCTGCTGCAGGTGAGTTGTGTGAGGTGAGCGCGCCGTGTGATCTGCTGCAGGTGAGTTGTGTGAGCTGAGCGCGCCGTGTGACCTGCTGCAGGTGAGTTGTGTGAGGTGAGCGCGCCGTGTGATCTGCTGCAGGTGAGTTGTGTGAGGTGAGCGCGCCGTGTGATCTGCTGCAGGTGAGTTGTGGTGCTGTGTGAGGTGAGCGCGCCGTGTGATCTGCTGCAGGTGAGTTGTGGTGCTGCGTGAGGTGAGCGCGCCGTGTGATCTGCTGCAGGTGAGTTGTGGGGGGGCAGACACAGAGGTGAGTTCTTTTCACCCGGAAGTGCTGTGCTTGTACTTGATGCAGTTTGCAGCAGCGTGTTCCAGCCGAAGTGTAATGTTTTTAGTAATATCCCGGGCGCTGGGTCCATAGAGACTGTTCTAATTGTAGTTAAAGAGACCGTCTGCACTGGAGCGAGACTTGCTTTGTGTTTAACCCTCCTGTCCAGGGCCTTGCCTCTGATCCGGTGCTTGTAGCGCCTAGAGCCCTCTGAGTTCAGTCCAAGTGTCTCATTAAACAGAGTGTGTGTGTGTGTGTGGGGGAGGGTGCCACGACAGGTCCATCCTTTTGTCATTGTATAAAACCAGCTCCCCGACTTGTGTTTGGTGTAAACTCCTCCGCCCGGTGTGTTTAACTCCAAGAGTTGACTGTGAGACCGGTGTCCCATGCTGACACCGGGGGAGGGGCAGACGATAAACAAGCCTTGGCTGCGGCACGCCTGCTCTCTGAATACGGGGGAGGGGCTGACGATAAACAAGCCTTGGCTGCGGCACGCCTGCTGCCTGGATACGGGGGAGGGGCAGCCGATAAACAAGCCTTGGCTGCGGCACGCCTGCTGCCTGAATACGGGGGAGGGGCAGACGATAAACAAGCCTTGGCTGCGGCACGCCTGCTGCCTGAATACGGGGGAGGGGCAGACGATAAACAAGCCTTGGCTGCGGCACGCCTGCTGCCTGAATACGGGGGAGGGGCAGACGATAAACAAGCCTTGGCTGCGGCACGCCTGCTGCCTGAATACGGGGGAGGGGCAGACGATAAACAAGCCTTGGCTGCGGCACGCCTGCTGCCTGAATACGGGGGAGGGGCAGACGATAAACCAGCCTTGGCTGCGGCACGCCTGCTGCCTGAATACGGGGGAGGGGCAGACGATAAACAAGCCTTGGCTGCGGCACGCCTGCTGCCTGGATACGTGTCAATGTGCACAGTGTGTGTTCGCCTGCAGAACCGACAGCGAGTATCGATGACCCCGCGGGGCCTCTTGATGACGCGACTTTATTCTTCCTGAGAGACATTGTGAAGAAGCTACCAGCTAAGCCGTGACGTGTGTGAATTAAACAAATAGTTATAAACACATTTGCACTAGGTACAGTCTGGGGATTACTTAAATCTACATTTTAAAAGTACTTTTTTATCTCAAGGTTTGATTAACGGAATGTTGATTAACCAGGAAATCTCCAGAATTATGCGGAACGGTCATTGCGATGAAAGCCCCACGAGTCCCTGTGAAATGTTTATTTTTAAATACCACTGTTGTGCAATAACATCATCCAAGCTCGAAGTGTGTATGTGAACTTGTACTATATATTTTCTCTAGCAGTGAACATGGGTGTTTCTATACCGTTATTTGGAGCAGCTGTGCTTGTTGATGCGGTCGCACCTTACAGGAGTACAGAGGGCACGTCCCATATTACCACAGCCCAGGACCCAGTTTACTGCCTGTGCCGAGAGGCTCAGTCGGCTGCATTCGCTGCATGCACCAGACGGATGGGACGCTGCGCCACCGCCTAATCCTTCCCCCTGATGTATTCAACCTCACTGGTGAGCGAGAGGCCCTGGACCCACGCGATCCACCCCCCCCCCCCCCCTTCCTCCCTTCTTGGCACTTGCATCACTCCTATCACCCGGCACCATGACGGGGAGTTGTTCCTTAGCCACTCCCCCTAAACGCAACCGGGTATTTTTGAACCATACTATGGCGGCCTTCGCAGTGGCTTCCCTCACACCTCAGAGCCTGGTCTGTGCCTCCTGAAGTTGAGGTGCGATGTCTCCCTCACACCCCGAGCCTGGTCTGTGCCTCCTGAAGTTGAGGTGCGATGTCTCCCTCACACCCCAGAGCCTGGTCTGTGCCTCCTGAAGTTGAGGTGCGATGTCTCCCTCACACCCCAGAGCCTGGTCTGTGCCTCCTGAAGTTGAGGTGTGATGTCTCCCTCACACCCCAGAGCCTGGTCTGTGCCTCCTGAAGTTGAGGTGCGATGTCTCCCTCACACCCCAGAGCCTGGTCTGTGCCTCCTGAAGTTGAGGTGTGATGTCTCCCTCACACTCCAAAGCCTGGTCTGTGCCTCCTGAAGTTGAGGTGCAATGTCTCCCTCACACCCCAGAGCCTGGTCTGTGCCTCCTGAAGTTGAGGTGCGATGTCTCCCTCACACCCCTGAGCCTGGTCTGTGCCTCCTGAAGTTGAGGTGCGATGTCTCCCTCACACCCCAGAGCCTGGTCTGTGCCTCCTGAAGTTGAGGTGCGATGTCTCCCTCACACCCCAGAGCCTGGTCTGTGCCTCCTGAAGTTGAGGTGCGATGCCTCCCTCACACCCCAGAGCCTGGTCTGTGCCTCCTGAAGTTGAGGTGCGATGTCTCCCTCACACCCCAGAGCCTGGTCTGTGCCTCCTGAAGTTGAGGTGCGATGTCTCCCTCACACCCCAGAGCCTGGTCTGTGCCTCCTGAAGTTGAGGTGCGATGTCTCCCTCACACCCCAGAGCCTGGTCTGTGCCTCCTGAAGTTGAGGTGCGATGTCTCCCTCACACCCCAGAGCCTGGTCTGTGCCTCCTGAAGTTGAGGTGCGATGTCTCCCTCATACCTCAGAGCCTGGTCTGTGCCTCCTGAAGTTGAGGTGCGATGTCTTCCTCACACCTCAGAGCCCGGTCTGTGCCTCCTGAAGTTGAGGTGCGATGTCTCTGTTAGACGGGGACCTGGAGGGTCGGCCGAGCACAAGGGGAGAGGCCTCCGGTGAGGGCCGTCTCCAGCGATCGTACAGACAAGTAACTCCCCCCCCCACAGATGGACACCACACGAAGATCAGAGTAACACCTTTTATAGGCAGTTCTTGAAGTAAGGTAGTACGATACAAGGAGATCAGGACACGATGATCCTCTCAATTCTAGTCTCTAGTAGGGGAAGGGGGTAGCGGGACAGTCTTGGTACCTACGGGTACTGAGGTGAAACGGCGGTAGCTCACAATCCTCGAGCTCGGTGGTCGGACGGGTCGGACCGCGGCAGCGCCAGCAGGTCCCGAAGAGATCGTAGGTGGCAACGGGCCGCGGCAGCGCCAGCAGGTCCCAACGAGGATGGAAGGTACAACGGGCCGCGGCAGCGCCAGCAGGTCCCACGAGGATGAAGGTTGCAGAAGGCCGCGGCAGCGCCAGCAGGCAGGACGATAGTTCACAAGGCAGGGCTGCGGCAGCGCCAGCAGTCCGTCAAGGATGAGTTCTTCTCGGTGTCTCTCGACTCCAGGATACAACTGCCTTCCTGCTCTGGGGCTGCCTCGGTTATAGGTCTGGCGCCCTTTGATGTCCGGACCCTCGCATTGGGAGGTCGGGAGGTCCGGGATGAGGGAGTCCAGACACCCAGCAGGGGGGTGGAGCCAGCACCCGGGGAGGCTGGGGGCGATCGGCACCTGGCGGGGGAGAGCCATCGACACTTCTTTCTCCCATTAGCCTGCCAAGTGGTCCGTTCACCTCCTGGATGGATGGTGGTGCCGGGATGGCGGGGCCTGGCCGGGCCCAGGGTTGGGGTCGAGCTGAGGCCAGGCGGCCGCGTGGTGCAGTGTCCAAGATGGCGGCTGGGCCGGGCAATGGGGCTGATGGGGGCCCGGGCCCGTGACACAGAGATATCCGGGAGCAGGCGTCCCGGAGGGGACGGGTTGCGGGTTGCTTCTGCGGGTAGCCCCCGGAGAGCCGGTGTCTGGGCCCTGTCGTGGGGCCTGTCCAACATGCGTCCCCCCCCCAGCTGAAGGCGGGGAGAGTCACCCATCCTCTTGGGGACTCTCCTCGTCGAGGCGGAAAAAGCGGGACAGGCCATCCGCGTTGGCGTGGTCTTGGCCAGGGCGATGCTCCACAGTGAAGTCCATCCCCTGCAGGGAGATGGACCATCGCAATAGTTTGGGGTTCTCCCCCCGCATTTGCATTAGCCATTGCAGGGGCCGATGATCTGTTTGTACCCGGAAGTGGGTTCCGAAGAGGTAAGGCCGGAGCTTCTTGAGGGCCCATACTACTGCAAAGGCCTCTCGCTCAATGGTGCTCCAGCGCTGTTCTCGGGGCAGGAGGCGTCTGCCGATGAAGGCCACTGGTTGGTCGACTCCCTCGGGGTTCAGTTGGGAGAGGACGGCCCCGATGCCATGGTCTGAGGCATCAGTCTGGACGATGAACTCACGGCTGTAGTCGGGGGCCTGGAGCACAGGAGCGGTGCACATGGCGGCCTTCAGCCTCTCGAAGGCCGCTTGACAGTCGGGAGTCCAGTTGACTGTTTTTGGGTTGGTCTTGGATGTGAGTTCCGTGAGGGGCCCCACAATGCTGCCATAGTCCTTTACGAACCGCCGATAGTATCCGGTGAGCCCCAAGAAGGCTCGGACCTCGGTTTGGGTTACGGGGGGGCGCCAGGACTGGATGGCAGCGATCTTGAGCTGGAGGGGGGCCACCAGACCGCTCCCCACTTGGTGTCCGAGGTAGGTCACGGACCCCTGGCCGATTTGGCACTTGCTGGCCTTGATTGTGAGGCCGGCCCGTTGGAGGGCCTGCAGGACCCCTCGGAGGTGGCGGAGGTGGTCTGACCAGTGGCGGCTATACACCGCGATGTCGTCCAGGTATGCGGCGCTGAACTCTTCGAGGCCCGCCAATACCTGGTTCACAAGTCGTTGAAACGTGGCTGGAGCGTTTTTCATGCCGAATGGCATCACTCTGAAATGGTAGTGTCCATCCGGGGTGGAGAAAGCGGATCGTTCTTGTGCCCTGGGGGTGAGGCCGATCTGCCAGTAGCCCACCGTCAGGTCGAAGATGCTTAGGTAGCGGGCCGCCCCCATGCGGTCAACTAGTTCGTCGGCTCGGGGGATGGGGTGAGCGTCGGTTCGGGTGACAGCGTTCAGACCCCGATAGTCGACGCAGAACCGGAGCTCGGGTGTGGTGCCCGGGGCCGCTGCTTTGGGGACCAGTACAACCGGGCTGGCCCAGGGGCTGTCAGAGGGTTCGATGACTCCGAGTGCGAGCATCTTGGAGACTTCTTCTTGGATGCAGGTGCGTACCCGCTCTGGTACCCGGTACGGCCGGTGTCGGATAGGAGGACTGTCGCCAGTGTCCACGTAGTGCAGACACCAGGGGGTGACCCCGGGTGTGAGGGAGAATAGGTTTGCAAATTGCAGCATGAGGGCCCGACAGTCTTGGCGCAGCTCCGGGGTCAGAGCCTCGGAGAGTTGGACCCCGTCCACCGAACCATCTTTTTCCCCGGCCCCCAGTAGGTCAGGGAGGGGCTCGGAGTCCTCTTCTGCCCCACTGTCTGTAGCCATCAGCAGGCTGAGCTCCGAGCGCACGAAGTGGGGTTTGAGTCTGTTGGCGTGGAGGACCCGGAGGGGGTTCCGGGGGGATTCCATGTCGATGAGGTAGGTGACGGGGCTCTTACGCTCGATCACCTTGAAGGGCCCCGTCCATTTGTCCTGTAAGGCACAAGGTTCGATGGGGGACATCACCCATACCTGCTGGCCCGGCTCGAATTCGATGGAGGAGGCATGTTGATCGTACCACTTCTTCATGTCCTCCTGGCTGGCTTCAAGATTGGCTTTGGCGAGCTCTCTGAATCGCCGGGTCTGATTACGGAGGGTCAGGAGGTACTTGTAGACGTCTGGAGGGGTCTTCAGGGGGGCCATTTCCCACTCTTCTTTAACTAGGCTGAGAGGCCCGCGAACAGGGTGTCCGTACAGGAGTTCGAAAGGGCTGAAGCCGAGGGACTTCTGGGGGACTTCTCGGTAGGCGAAGAGGAGGCACGGTAGTAGCACGTCCCACTGGCGGCGTAGGGGTTCTTCCAGCCCCATGATCATCCCCTTGAGAGTGCGGTTGAATCGCTCGACCAGTCCGTTTCCTTGCGGGTGATAGGGGGTTGTGAATTGGTAGGTGACTCCGCACTGTTGCCATAGGGATTTCATATATTTGGAGATAAAGTTCGTGCCCCTGTCGCTGACGACTTCCCTGGGGAAGCCCACTCGAGAGAAGATCCCCATTAAGGCTCGACCTAATACTGGTGCTGTTACAGTTCTAAGGGGAACCGCCTCAGGATAGCGGGTGGCGTGGTCCACCAGGATGAATCGATGCCCTTGTGCTGTTCGGGGGTCCAGGGGCCCCACAATGTCTATTCCCACCCTTTCGAACGGGGTGGTCACAACGGGGAATGGTTGAAGAGGTGCCTTGAGCTTGCGGCCGCTCTTCCCGCTGGCCTGGCAGGTCGGGCAGGACCGGCAGTGGGTGGAGACGTCATTTCTCATTTTCGGCCAGTAAAAGTGAGTCACCAGGCGGTTGTATGTTTTGTCTTGCCCCAAGTGTCCAGCCAGGGGGACATCATGGGCCAAGTTCAGAAGGAAGTCTCTGAAACGGAGGGGCACCACCAGCACTCGACTGGCCCCCAGCTCCGCTATTCTTTGTTCGCTGTACAGTAGGTCATTGTCCCAATAGATCCAGTGGGCCCCTGCGGTGTCTCCGGTGCCCTGGGCGAGCGCTTGCTGTCGCAGTCCCTCGAGGGAGGGACATGTCTTTTGCTCTTGCCGGAATTGTTCTTGGGTGGGCCCCCCTTCCTGACGCCACTGAGCCAGGTCCGGGAGGTCTTGGGGCTGAGCGGGCTCTTCGTGGGTTTGTTCCGGGGTGTCCGCAGGGATGGAGTCTCCCTCTGAAGCGATCGGGGGAGGAGGTGCTGGCCATTCGGGTTCTTCAGATCTAGGGATGGTGTCGGCGGCCATGGACCGGGTTGTTACGCACGCCCAGCCCGGGAGGCCTAACATCCCCAGGTGCTCTCTTCTTTCAACGGCTGCCCACGGGGAACTCTCGAGATTGTTCCCCAGGAGGCAGTCCACGGGGGCATCGTCGCGGACAGTCACTTTTAACATACCGGAGACTCCTCCCCATTCGAAGGGGACGCAGGCCATCCGACACAGGCTCTCCGAATTGTCGGCCGATCGGACGGGGCAAAGAACGTTTGGCAGGATTTGTTCTGGGGTCACCAGGTGACAACGGACGGCCGTCACACTGGCCCCTGTGTCACGCAGGGCTTCGGCCTTACGCCCATTTATGTTCACCCACTGGCTGTATTTCCTGGTGTTGGCTGGTAGGGGAGCCCGCGGGATCAGGTCTCTTCCCCCTAGGCAGGCCAGGGTCATGGCGGCAGGTTCCCACTCGGGCTGCTCCTGCTCATACTCTTCAGGCTCTTCGGAGACTTGCTCTTCTCCTAGGGCTGCGGCAGCCACCTGGCGGGGTCCGGGGGTCTGGTTCTTTGGGCAGGTCGGATCACTGGCATAGTGGCCGACTCGCTGGCATCGATGACACGTAACGTTGGCTCGGAACCCCGGGCGCATCGGGGGGTTGCCCCGGCCGGCCCGGCCGGGGGCGGGGTGTTGTTGACGGGAGCGGCCGGGACGGCGTCTCTGCCCCGGCCCTGTCCTCCTCCTCCTCCTCGGGGACGATGATGACCTTGGTTGGTTCTGTTCTGCTCGTTTGGCCCACTCCGGGTCACTCGGGTGCTCTCCCATCGGTCAGCCTCGGCGGCGAGCTGCCGTGGGTCAGTCAATTTACTGTCGAGGAGGTGCTGCCTGAGCTCGACGAAGCAGTTGTTGGAGAGGTGCTCCCACACAATGAGGTTGAAGAGCTGTTCGTAGGTTGTTACGTTGCTACCCTTGATCCATCCCTCGAAGGCTCGGCTGAAATAGTTTACATATTCTATCCAGGTTGTACCCGGGATCCGGGTGCAGTTGCGGAACCTCTGGCGGTACATCTCGGGCGTCAGCCCATATCGACTGAGGAGGGCGGCCTTCATGTGGTCATAGGACGTCATTTGATGGTCCGGAAGCTGCAGCAGGGCATCCCGGCCTTCATTGACTAATCTCCCCCATAGACCGGCTCCCCAGTCACTTCGAGCGATCCGGTGGGCAGTCATGGCGATCTCGTAGGCCTTGAACCACTGCTGTATGTCGTCGTTCCGATAGTATTCACGGACCACATCCTTGGGGATGTGGACCTTCTGTTCGGTAGTACCTGGGGGGCGCGGTTGCTCGGGCACCCCTAGGTCTTTGTTCTGTTTGCGCATTTCTATCTCCGCTAGCTTGCACTCGTGTTCGTATGCCAGTCTTTTTTCTTCGAGTTCTCTCTGTCTCTGCTTTTCCTCTGGCTCTTCTTGGAGCCGTAAGTGTTCTAAGTTCATCTTTTGTTCTGCCAGTTTCAATTCTCCGTCTAATTTGAGCCGTGCCAGCTCTAACTCGTGTAGTCTAGTTTTCTCTCGTTCTCGGATCTCTTCCCGGGAGAGATCCGTTCTCCTTTCTTCCGTCAGAGTGGTGTTTGTTTCCGGGGCTTCGGGGTCCCGGGGTCCGGCGATATTTGTCTCTGCCCAGGATTCTAGGGCGTGTTTGAAGTCCTCTTTCGTGCTCAGACCGGTGGTGGCAATGCCTAGTTCTATGCAAAATAGTTTTAGCTCTCGGTGGTTGTACTCTTCCAGTTTTTCCATCTGGAATTTCTCTGCAGATCCGCTCTCTCTGGTCGTCATTGTGGATTAGTCGTAGGGTGAGTTACTCTCTGTACGGTTTACGCGTTGGTTCGGATCGCGCCGCTGGCCACCAATGTTAGACGGGGACCTGGAGGGTCGGCCGAGCACAAGGGGAGAGGCCTCCGGTGAGGGCCGTCTCCAGCGATCGTACAGACAAGTAACTTCCCCCCCACAGATGGACACCACACGAAGATCAGAGTAACACCTTTTATAGGCAGTTCTTGAAGTAAGGTAGTACGATACAAGGAGATCAGGACACGATGATCCTCTCAATTCTAGTCTCTAGTAGGGGAAGGGGGTAGCGGGACAGTCTTGGTACCTACGGGTACTGAGGTGAAACGGCGGTAGCTCACAATCCTCGAGCTCGGTGGTCGAACGGGTCGGACCGCGGCAGCGCCAGCAGGTCCCGAAGAGATCGTAGGTGGCAACGGGACGCGGCAGCGCCAGCAGGTCCCAACGAGGATGGAAGGTACAACGGGCCGCGGCAGCGCCAGCAGGTCCCACGAGGATGAAGGTTGCAGAAGGCCGCGGCAGCGCCAGCAGGCAGGACGATAGTTCACAAGGCAGGGCTGCGGCAGCGCCAGCAGTCCGTCAAGGATGAGTTCTTCTCGGTGTCTCTCGACTCCAGAATACAACTGCCTTCCTGCTCTGGGGCTGCCTCGGTTATAGGTCTGGCGCCCTTTGATGTCCGGACCCTCGCACTGGGAGGTCGGGAGGTCCGGGATGAGGGAGTCCAGACACCCAGCAGGGGGGTGGAGCCAGCACCCGGGGAGGCTGGGGGCGATCGGCACCTGGCGGGGGAGAGCCATCGACACTTCTTTCTCCCATTAGCCTGCCAAGTGGTCCGTTCACCTCGTGGATGGATGGTGGTGCCGGGATGGCGGGGCCTGGCCGGGCCCAGGGTTGGGGTCGAGCTGAGGCCACGCGGTGCAGTGTCCAAGATGGCGGCTGGGCCGGGCAATGGGGCTGACGGGCGCCCGGGCCCGTGACACAGAGATATCCGGGAGCAGGCGTCCCGGAGGGGACGGGTTGCGGGTTGCTTCTGCGGGTAGCCCCCGGAGAGCCGGTGTCTGGGCCCTGTCGTGCGGGGAGGGAGCGAGCCCTTCGTGGGGCCTGTCCAACAGTCTCCCTCACACCTCAGAGCCTGGTCTGTGCCTCCTGAAGTTGAGGTGCGATGTCTCCCTCACACCCCAGAGCCTGGTCTGTGCCTCCTGAAGTTGAGGTGCGATGTCTCCCTCACACCCCAGAGCCTGGTCTGTGCCTCCTGAAGTTGAGGTGTGATGTCTCCCTCACACCCCAGAGCCTGGTCTGTGCCTCCTGAAGTTAAGGTGCGATGTCTCCCTCACACCCCAGAGCCTCGTCTGTGCCTCCTGAAGTTGAGGTGCGATGTCTCCCTCACACTCCAGAGCCTGGTCTGTGCCTCCTGAAGTTGAGGTGCGATGCCTCCGCCACATCTCAGAGCCTGGTTTGTGCCTCCTGAAGTTGAGGTGCGATGTCTCCCTCACACCCCAGAGCCTCGTCTGTGCCTCCTGAAGTTGAGGTGCGATGTCTCCCTCACACCCCAGAGCCTCGTCTGTGCCTCCTGAAGTTGAGGTGCGATGTCTCCCTCACACCTCAGAGCCTGGTCTGTGCCTCCTGAAGTTGAGGTGCGATGTCTCCCTCACACCCCAGAGCCTGGTCTGTGCCTCCTGAAGTTGAGGTGCGATGTCTCCCTCACACCTCAGAGCCTCGTCTGTGCCTCCTGAAGTTGAGGTGCGATGTCTCCCTCACACCTCAGAGCCTGGTCTGTGCCTCCTGAAGTTGAGGTGCGATGTCTCCCTCACACCCCAGAGCCTGGTCTGTGCCTCCTGAAGTTGAGGTGCGATGTCTCCCTCACACCCCAGAGCCTGGTCTGTGCCTCCTGAAGTTGAGGTGCGATGTCTCCCTCACACTCCAGAGCCTGGTCTGTGCCTCCTGAAGTTGAGGTGCGATGTCTCCCTCACACTCCAGAGCCTGGTCTGTGCCTCCTGAAGTTGAGGTGCGATGTCTCCCTCACACCCCAGAGCCTCGTCTGTGCCTCCTGAAGTTGAGGTGCGATGTCTCCCTCACACCCCAGAGCCTGGTCTGTGCCTCCTGAAGTTGAGGTGCGATGTCTCCCGATGCCTCCGCCACATCTCGGTCTGTGCCTCCTGAAGTTGAGGTGCGATGTCATCCTCACACCCCAGAGCCTGGTCTGTGCCTCCTGAAGTTGAGGTGCGATGTCTCCCTCATACCTCAGAGCCTGGTCTGTGCCTCCTGAAGTTGAGGTGCGATGTCTCCCTCACACTCCAGAGCCTGGTCTGTGCCTCCTGAAGTTGAGGTGCGATGTCTCCCTCACACTCCAGAGCCTGGTCTGTGCCTCCTGAACTTGAGGTGCGATGTCTCCCTCACACCCCAGAGCCTCGTCTGTGCCTCCTGAAGTTGAGGTGCGATGCCTCCGCCACATCTCAGAGCCTGGTTTGTGCCTCCTGAAGTTGAGGTGCGATGTCTCCCTCACACCCCAGAGCCTGGTCTGTGCCTCCTGAAGTTGAGGTGCGATGTCTCCCTCACACCCCAGAGCCTGGTCTGTGCCTCCTGAAGTTGAGGTGCGATGTCTCCCTCACACTCCAGAGCCTGGTCTGTGCCTCCTGAAGTTGAGGTGCGATGTCTCCCTCACACTCCAAAGCCTGGTCTGTGCCTCCTGAAGTTGAGGTGCAATGTCTCCCTCACCCCCCAGAGCCTGGTCTGTGCCTCCTGAAGTTGAGGTGCGATGTCTCCCGATGCCTCCGCCACATCTCGGTCTGTGCCTCCTGAAGTTGAGGTGCGATGTCTCCCTCACACCCCAGAGCCTGGTCTGTGCCTCCTGAAGTTGAGGTGCGATGTCTCCCTCACACCCCAGAGCCTGGTATGTGCCTCCTGAAGTTGAGGTGCGATGTCTCCCTCACACCCCAGAGCCTCGTCTGTGCCTCCTGAAGTTGAGGTGCGATGTCTCCCTCACACCCCAGAGCCTGGTCTGTGCCTCCTGAAGTTGAGGTGCGATGTCTCCCTCACACCTCAGAGCCTGGTCTGTGCCTCCTGAAGTTGAGGTGCGATGTCTCCCTCACACCCCAGAGCCTCGTCTGTGCCTCCTGAAGTTGAGGTGCGATGTCTCCCTCACACCCCAGAGTCTCGTCTGTGCCTCCTGAAGTTGAGGTGCGATGTCTCCCTCACACCCCAGAGCCTGGTCTGTGCCTCCTGAAGTTGAGGTGCGATGTCTCCCTCACACCTCATCATCACCATTGCCATCCCGGACTGCTACAAGATCATCCGTAAGGACCGCACCAAGCAAACAGGAGGAGGCATCGCCATCGTCCATAAGAATTCCATCCGCATCTCAACCAGCTCAGACGTTAACCTCGCTAGCGCCGAACACCTTCACTTCCAGATCCACACCGACCCCAAAACCACACTCAGAGGCACCCTCCTCTACAGGCCACCCGGACCCCGTGCACAATTCACTGAAGACATCACTGACTTTATCACCCCACACGCCCTCCCTTCCGAGGACTACATTCTTACTGGGAGACCTCAATTTTCATCTGGAAAAGAGCAACGATTGCAACACCACCACCCTTCTGGACAATCTCGCCAACCTCGGACTCAAACAACTTGTTAATACCCCCACCCACAATGCAGGTCACACACTCGACCCTATCTTCACCTCCAGCAAACATATTTCCTTCAGTCGCACCACAACTCTCCATTGGACGGACCACAGCTGCGTTCACTTCGTCTACAAAAAGACCACAACCCACAACCATCCTCAACCTACTCTGCGAAGAAACTGGAACAAAATCACCATCGACCAGATCTCCTCATCGCTTCTTCAAAACCCCCCCGCCCACTCTTCGAACCCCAACCAAGCAGCCATTAACTTCACTCAATGGCTAACCAACAGCGCCGACAACCTAGCACCTTTGAAAAAACGTCAAAACAAACTAGGCTGCAAAAACGCTCCCTGGTTCAACGATGATCTTAAGAAATCCAAGAAACTCTGTCGCTCCCTCGAGGAGGCCTGGAAAAAAGACCCAAACACCAGCACCAAGGACGCCTTCAAAAACGCCACCCGCACACCACCAACTGATCCGGACTGCCAAGAAAGCTGCACTTAAAGACCGACTAGACAACAACGCCCACAACAGCAAAGAATTATTCAACATCGTCAAAGAGTTTACTAACCCCACTGCCAACTCCAACGACATCACTCCCTCTCAAACCCTCTGCGACTCCCTAGCCTCGTTCTTTCACGACAAAATAGCAGACATCCACAACAGCTTCAACAACCATCCCGGAGACCAACCCTCCCAACCTTCTGCCGTTCCCTCACCCCCCTCGAACATCCTCAACGACTGGAACCCTATCTCCACCGAAGACACCATCCGCCTGATGAACTCCATTCACTCTGGTTCCCCTAAAGACCCGTGCCCTCACCATATCTTCAACAAAGCAGACTCCATCATAGCACCACACCTCCGGGACATCATCAACTGCTCCCTCAACTCCGCCACCTTTCCGGAAAGCTGGAAACACGCCGAACTCGGCGCCCTTCTGAAAAAACCCTCAGCTGACCCTACCGAACTCAAAAACTACCGCCCCATCTCGCTCCTTCCATTCCCGGCCAAAGTCATCGAGAAAGCTGTCAACAACCAGCTCGCCGCCTTCCTCGAAACCATCAAATCCCTCGACTCCTCACAGTCCAGCTTCCGAGCCAAACACAGCACTGAGACCGCACTCATCGCAGCAACAGACGACATTCGAACCTTACTGGACAATGGAGACACAGTCGCCCTCATCCTCCTCGACCTCTCCGCAGCCTTCGACACAGTCTGTCATAACACCCTGCTACAACGCCTCAGAAACATCGGAATCCAAGAAAAAGCACTTGAATGGATAACCTCGTTCCTTACCGGAAGAACTCAGAGAGTCCGCCTCCCACCATTCAAGTCAGAGGCCACTGAAGTCATTTGCGGCGTGCCACAAGGATCTTCACTCAGCCCCACCCTCTTCAACGTATACATGAGCCCCCTCGCGGCCATCGCACGCCAACACAACCTCAACATCATCTCCTACCCTGATGACACTCAACTGATCCTCTCACTCACCAAAGACCCGAACACCGCCAAAACAAACCTACATGAAGGAATGAAAGAAGTAGCCGAATGGATGAAGCACAGCCGTCTGAAACTGAACTCAGACAAAATAGAAGTCCTCATCTTAGGTACTTCCCCCTCAGCCTGGGATGACTCTTGGTGGCCTGAGGCCCTTGGAAAAGCACCCATCCTGACGGACCACGCACGGAACCTAGGCGTCATCCTGGACTCCTCACTCTCGATGGACAGACAAGTCAACGCAGTTTCATCATCCTGCTTCAACATTCTTCGCATGCTCAAAAAAACATTTCGCTGGATACCCACCGAAACCAGAAAAACGGTCACCCACGCACTGGTTACGAGCCGGCTAGATTACGGCAACACCCTATACGCCGGTACCACCGCAAAACTCCAGAAAAAACTCCAACGCATCCAGAACGCATCAGCCAGACTCATAGTAGACATCCCGCGTAAAGACCACATTTCTAGCCACCTGAAAAACCTCCACTGGCTCCCCATCAATAAGAGGATAACATTCCGCCTCCTAACCCACGCGCACAAAGCACTTTACGAACTTGGACCAGAATGCCTCAACACTCGACTTTCCTTCTATACCCCCTCCCGACAGCTACGCTCCTCCAACCAAGCCCTTGCTACTGTACCCCGCATCAACAAAACAACCATGGGAGGAAGATCCTTCTCCTACCTGGCAGCTAGGACCTGGAACTCACTTCCCACTCACCTTCGCCTCACTCAGAACCACCTAGCATTCAGAAAGCAACTCAAAACTTGGATATTCGACAAGTAATTCCCCACCCCTCCTCAAGCGCCTTGAGACCCTCTGGGTATGTAGCGCGCTATATAAATTTTTTGACTTGACTTGACTTGACCTCAGAGCCTGGTCTGTGCCTCCTGAAGTTGAGGTGCGATGTCTCCCTCACACCCCAGAGCCTCGTCTGTGCCTCCTGAAGTTGAGGTGCGATGTCTCCCTCACACCCCTGAGCCTCGTCTGTGCCTCCTGAAGTTGAGGTGCGATGTCTCCCTCACACCCCAGAGCCTTGTCTGTGCCTCCTGAAGTTGAGGTGCGATGTCTCCCTCACACCCCAGAGCCTGGTCTGTGCCTCCTGAAGTTGAGGTGCGATGTCTCCCTCACACCTCAGAGCCTGGTCTGTGCCTCCTGAAGTTGAGGTGCGATGTCTCCCTCACACCCCAGAGCCTGGTCTGTGTCTCCTGAAGTTGAGGTGCGATGTCTCCCTCACACCCCAGAGCCTCGTCTGTGCCTCCTGAAGTTGAGGTGCGATGTCTCCCTCACACCCCAGAGCCTCGTCTGTGCCTCCTGAAGTTGAGGTGCGATGTCTCCCTCACACCCCAGAGCCTCGTCTGTGCCTCCTGAAGTTGAGGTATTTTTGAACCATACTATGGTCAGCCTTTTGCAGTGGGAGCAACGCAAAGGACCTTTCCGCCGCCGATGCGTGCACTCGCAGCCGCTTCAACCTTGGGCAACAACGCTTTGATATTCACCCCCACCCCAGCATCAGTGACTGCAGCAGGTACCCTATGAATGCAAGCACCTCGTGCCCAGTCTTCTGCTCCATCGGGCATTTTTAACTTCACATTAAACCGTTTGCGGTGAGAGCAGCGTAAAGGAGTTTTCCGCCACCCCTGCAAATGTGTCTGCAGGCAGCAGCTGCGGCCGTAGGCACCAAGGCTGTGGTATTAACTAGTGGCACCAAGTGGACGAGCACTGACGCGCTATTGGTTCTCAATGCATGCAAGCCCCGCGTGCTGCCTTCTCAGTCACACGGATTCACATCCACGGGTGCTACTCCATGTGCAACCCTTCATGTAAGGTTTCGACATACTCACTCCTCTCCCTGCTGCTTCGGGTTGAGGGTCTGTGGTAAATTAATTAATACCCATCAATCGGAATTTCTATAATGCTATCAGAAGGCAAAGAAAGAGGAGTCCGTGGTGCAGAGTTTAAGGCTTTATTCCAAAACTCGAGTTAAGGGAGAGAGCTCCGTCACCCAGCAGGTTCAGGAGAAGTCTGATTTCAGATTGCATTGTTACAACATTTAAAGTTCTCGTCACACACACACACAGGCAAGGCGCTCAGGGCAAGGGCGTGCAGAAGGAATTTTTATTGCAGGATGAAGTCTGATAACAGCGCGGCTGTGATTTTGCAAGCTCTAAGCCTCGGGCTCGAGGTGCAGGGTGCTATCTATGTAGGCAGTTGATCCGGCGTGACCACAGGAATGCGGTGGGGGGGTCTGCAAACCGGGTGCGAGGTCGCTCATAATCGAGTTGAGGCAAGGTTCGTGCAATAGATGGTATGTCTCCTGAAATGGTGGCAGGAATACAAAATGGAGGGGGTTATGTCAAGGATGCGTGTTGGGTACATATATGAGATTTTTATTTCCTCAGGTCTCCGGCCTTGAAACCAGAGTGAGTACCCTTGCTCACTTCCAATTTAGGTGCAACCATTGTGCCCCTACAAACTCTCTGATACACAGCCTCTTATTTAATTTCAGACTGTCCAAACAACCCTACCCCACACTCCTGTCTTGAGAAAGACCCGCCGTGACACCCCATTGGGGCACCATAGGGTCGACACGTCGACGCTTGTCATAGATCCAGTACCACCAGGATTCCCATTGGTAGAAGAATAGGAATCTTTGGCTACAAATCAGTGTCTCGCCACTGAAACACCTGTATATATCTGTATATATGAAATTGTTTCCCCTGTATATATTTTTCATCATTTTGAGCACTAAACACAAATGTCACTCAATTGCACTTCAACACTAACTCTGACAGTCTACCCATATATTATATGTTATCATTGAATGAAGTAATTCTGATAAAAATACAGTCGATCTCATGACTCTGATCAACACTGGAACCCAGAAGAAGCACTAAGAAAATAAATAAAATGTGATTTATAAAACCAGCAGCATACCTGGTCATTAAATTGCTTCCTTTTAACATCTGCTAACTAGCACAACTGTAGAACACACAATCTCACTTCTCACTGGTTTCAGTCGCCCCCTATAAAACTGACATGAGCCAAAATTGCAATTGATTCAGGTTGGGGTGGGGTGTAAAAAAGGCGACAGGAGCTGTCCGCGCGCCGACAAGCGCTGTGAGCGCGCCGGCGCAGCATCAGCTTCCCTCGCGCTGAGCTCGTAGCACAGCACCTGTGCACGAGCCGACAAGCACTGGACCTGTGCACGAGCCAACAAGCGCTGGGAGCGCATACGGCACGACATCAGCTTCCCTCGCGCTGAGCTCGTAGCACAGGACCTGTGCACGAGCCGACAAGCACTGGACCTGTGCACGAGCCAACAAGCGATATGAGCGCGTACAGCACGACATCAGCTTCCCTCGCGCTGAGCTCGTAGCACAGGACCTGTGCACGAGCCGACAAGCACTGGACCTGTGCACGAGCCAACAAGCGCTATGAGCGCGCCGGCGCAGCATCCGCTTCCCTCGCGCTGAGCTCGTAGCACAGGACCTGTGCACAAGCCAACAAGCGCTGGGAGCGCATACGGCACGACATCAGCTTTGCTCGCGCTGAGCTTGTAGCACAGGACCTGTGCACGAGCCGACAAACACTGGACCTGTGCACGAGCCAACAAGCGCTGGGAGCGCATACGGCACAACATCAGCTTCCCTCGCGCTGAGCTTGTAGCACAGGACCTGTGCACGAGCCGACAAGCGCTGGGAGCGCGTGCGGTGGCGTGAGCTCAACGCGTTCTATTTTTTTGGGGGATCCATTTCACAGGGGAGCAAATAAAATGGAAGGAGGAAAGAGAAGGCAATACGAGTTTCTTCTTTAGGTCGAGCCTGAGCCAGCGCTTGTTTTATTTCTGTGTCTTGAAAAGCAATCCAGTGAGTGTGAGTATTATTTCTTGCCAGCGGGTAGAAGATGAATGATTTTGTCACAGTTTTGTTGCCTGTTTTTTAATGCGGTGATTTGGTACACATGCCTTGAAATGCTTTAGGCTCATCCATGATGCGTGTTTCAGTTGTGAATAGAAGTTAAACTCCAAGCATGGGGAATCAACCTTTGACACCGAATCCTATTTTGGAAGCTTTCCCCTGGCCTCCTTGTTTCATCCTGCGTGTTTGCTGCTGGTTGGCGGTTAAGGTTTTGGCGCAAGTGAGAGGTCGGGTTTCCATTCTCCGGTTGACGTGCAGCGCTCCGGGTCCCAGGCTGGATTACAGAGGTCGTACGCGGGCCGGGCTCCTTCGGGCCCGCGCCAGGCTGAGAGCAGGCGAGGTGCCTGGAGCCACAACACAGGCCGGGCCACATTCCTGCCTCACCAGGGCTCAGGCCTCGTGCTCGTCTGACATTTCCACAGACCTGCGGGCAGCAGTCGAAGGCAGCCTGTCAGGTGAACGGCCCACGGGACTGTGGATTCATCCATTTTATTTATGTATTTATTTTATTTAATGCATTCTTATAAAGCGCAGACTTTACCCGAAGGTGTCGGAGCACTGTACAATAGAACCAGTTACCTTACATGAGAAAACTGTTACAGGAATGGAACAAACAAAAATAGCATGCCATAGAATCAAAAAGCGATGCAGGCAAAAGGCACACAATCTCAAGCACAGCATGAACAGACTGTACAAGCAAATGTAAGAATAAATATGGCAACGTTCTTGCAAGCTACCCCCTCCGAGCCTGCCTGCCCATGATACTGGCTCCACATTACAGTGGTCGGGCGGGGAAGAGTCTAAGGCTCTGTGGGCCGGTTTATAGAGCTAACAAAAACCGGCCCACGGGTGACCCTGAGCACCGGCCCATCGGCCAATGCCCGACTGCCCGCCTTCCCAATCCGATGCTGGCATCAGTACAACTCCTGCCCTAGGAGTAAGTGTCCCTTTTGCAGCTAACTTCTCTGCACTAAGAATGTGGCTCCAAAAAAGGTGTCTGCTCGCTCTGAAAAAATCCCGACTAGATCATTGGCAACCATGGTCTAGACTCTAGGCCAAGCTAATAAAGTACAGAGGCCTCAGGGCAAATCTCCTCCCAGCTACCTCAGCTAGGTTTCACCTAAGGGCAAGGCTGCTTGTTGTCGATAAAGAACAAATTTCTGGTGCACCCCCTGCTCCAGCACTGCACCTCCCCACCCTTCAGGGACACGCCAAGATCCATTCTACCTCGCGTCCCCTGTAGTAACTGGACTCCGAGCATAGAGCGCATAAAAACGAAGCAGTTTGTGAGATGGGCTCCACAAGCAACTAGGAATAATGATAAATAGAACTTCTTCCATTTATTACTATCCTGGAAGCAATTTACTGCTCAGCGCAAGCGCCCATTAAACTGTAGTCATTTTTAGGTCTCTGGCCTAGCGTATACTGCGCACGCAGTGTCGCGCAGCGCGAGCCTATTCCAGGCAATTTGAAAATGGACCTTGGATTCCACAACGCTCTGCCGTTGTGGAATCCAAAGTCCAATTTCATTGGCCTTCGGGTGCGTGCTGTTTTTAAACAGAACACGCAATAGGCCATAGGCGGTCGCGTAGCTCCGCCTATGGCCTATTGGTGTCTCTTACGCGCACCAGAGGCCATATGTTTTGAATTATCGCGGATTGACAGGCAAGATAATTCAAAACATATGCTCACAGTGGCGTGCGCGCATCACTCGCGAGCTTTTTTTTTTTTTTACGGTCTGGGAAGGGGAGTGTGTCCGTCCGTCCGTTGTTTGAATGTGTGTGCTTGTTAGATAGCGTGCATTACGAAATTAATTACATTTAGGTGCCATCCATCGGATGGGACTGTCCTGCCCAAGGATAACCAATGTCTGAGAATAAATACATTTTGAGCTATTTGAAGGAAAGGACTCTTAACAACGCAAATTGTTTATTATTTCTCAATTTTAGAAACAGTTTAAAAATACCTGTTGATTTGCCATGTAAACTTTGTTGTTCTTGAAATTTTGGGTGTCAGATCAGAAACGGAAGCTCTTAGAATTGCACTGCATGTTTTGCATTGAATTGGTGTGTGCATTCTTTGGTGACGTAACCAGGAAGGACAGGACTCCACTTCAGAATGTGTAGTGAATGCCCAGAAATTCCCCTTTCCTGTGATGTAACCGACCCACTGCCAGTACGGAGTCCTCACAGGTGTGAAACACCCTTGTAGTGCGTGCCCCGCCCCTGCTTAAAGTGCAACCTCCCTCCTCCACTCACGCCCCACGTCACATCCATGGAGTTATTTGTTGACAAGGGCGAGTGAGAGTGAGTGCGGAGTGAGAGTGAGTGCGGAGTGAGAGTGAGTGCGGAGTGAGAGTGAGTGCGGAGTGAGAGTGAGTGCGGAGTGAGAGTGAGTGCGGAGTGAGAGTGAGTGCGGAGTGAGAGTGAGTGCGGAGTGAGAGTGAGTGCGGAGTGAGAGTGAGTGCGGAGTGAGAGTGAGTGCGGAGTGAGAGTGAGTGCAGAGTGAGAGTGAGTGCAGAGTGAGTGCAGAGTGAGTGCAGAGTGAGTGCAGAGTGAGTGCAGAGTGAGTGCAGAGTGAGTGCAGAGTGAGTGCAGAGTGAGTGCAGAGTGAGTGCAGAGTGAGTGCAGAGTGAGTGCAGAGTGAGTGCAGAGTGAGTGCAGAGTGAGTGCAGAGTGAGTGTGAGTGCAGAGTGAGTGTGAGTGCAGAGTGAGTGTGAGTGCAGAGTGAGTGTGAGTGCAGAGTGAGTGTGAGTGCAGAGTGAGTGTGAGTGCAGAATGTGGTGCTGTATGAAGTGAGTGCGCCGTGTGATCTGCTGCAGGTGAGTTGTGGTGCTGTGTGAGGTGAGCGCGCCGTGTGATCTGCTGCAGGTGAGATGTGGTGCTGTGTGAGGTGAGCGTGCCGTGTGATCTGCTGCAGGTGAGTTGTGGTGCTGTGTGAGGTGAGCGCACCGTGTGATCTGCTGCAGGTGAGATGTGGTGCTGTGTGAGGTGAGCGTGCCGTGTGATCTGCTGCAGGTGAGTTGTGGTGCTGTGTGAGGTGAGCGCGCCGTGTGATCTGCGGCAGGTGAGTTGTGGTGCTGAGTGAAGTGAGCGCACCGTGTGATCTGCGGCAGGTGAGTTGTGGTACTGTGTGAAGCGAGCGCGCCGTGTGATCTGCTGCAGGTGAGATGTGGTGCTGTGTGAGGTGAGCGTGCCGTGTGATCTGCTGCAGGTGAGTTGTGGTGCTGTGTGAGGTGAGCGCACCGTGTGATCTGCGGCAGGTGAGTTGTGGTGCTGAGTGAAGTGAGCGTGCCGTGTGATCTGCTGCAGGTGAGTTGTGGGGATGGCAGACACACACACTCGGATTATTTTAATCTGAAGGTGCTGTGTGAGGTGAGCGGGCAGTGTGATCTGCTGCAGGTGAGCACGCCGTGTGATCTGCTGCAGGTTGTGAGGTGAGCACGCTGTGTAATTTGCTGCAGACACTGACACTTTCATTACTTTCACCCGGTGAAATGCTGTGCTTGTAATTCGTGCCGTTTTCAGCTGCGTGTTCCAAGCCGAAGTGTAATGTTTTAATTTATAGATGTGGGCACTGGGTTACCACGGCCCCCTCTCACAGGCCTGTGCCCCCCTCCCTCTCACATGCGCGCCGGGGTCAAGGTCTTAGTTCACTCTTCGGACTCTCTCTTGCATTCAATCTGACAGTTTGACCCCTGCTGCTGACCGCTGCTTACAGCTGATGCCCCCGAGCCACATTTGTTGATTCTGCCCTCCATGTGTCCTCGAGTCAGAGGGCTCCTTCAGTTTGGCCAGTCCGCTTTCTTTCCAGTGAGCGGCATCACGTCCTATTCACGCTCCTCCCCCTTCATTGGTCTGGCATGAGAGCACGCCCCCCCTTCAATGGTCTGGCATGAGAGCACGCCCCCCTTCAATGGTCTGGCATGAGAGCACGCCCCCCCTTCAATGGTCTGGCATGAGAGCACGCCCCCCCTTCAATGGTCTGGCATGAGAGCACGCCCCCCCCCTTCAATGGTCTGGCATGAGAGCACGCCCCCCCTTCAATGGTCTGGCATGAGAGCACGCCCCCCCTTCAATGGTCTGGCATGAGAGCACGCCCCCCCTTCAATGGTCTGGCATGAGAGCACGCCCCCCCTTCAATGGTCTGGCATGAGAGCATGCCCCCCCTTCAATGGTCTGGCATGAGAGCATGCCCCCCCTTCAATGGTCTGGCATGAGAGCACGCCCCCCCCCCTTCAATGGTCTGGCATGAGAGCACGCCCCCCCCCCCTTCATTGGCGACGACATTTGCCATATCTCTAGTAGAAGCATTGGCCCCACATATTAAATCCGGCAACGATTTCCTAGTGTTGGGGGATTTTAATGTACATAGTGAGTTAGCGGACAACACTGAGCTCAGTCCCTCCTGGCTGATCTATCCTCATTAGGACTGACACAGCTTAATAAGGGTCCCACCCACTAGGCCACACATGAGACATGGTTCTGTCCGATTTCCCTAAGATTGTGTGCAATCCCCCCACGCAGGTCAACTGGACTGACCATTTTGTTATTGAATTTGCCATGCTCAATGTAGTTAAATCTAGAAATGTTTCTGCCCCACCTCCTTTATTGCGCAGGCAGTGGCACAAAATATCATATGAAGCTCTTCAAGAGACTCTGATTGAACCCTCAATTATAGCCTCAGATAACAGAGAGATGGCAATGTTTAAATACAGTCATGCCATTCTAACTGCAGTGGACGCCATAGCCCCCATAAAACTATGTAAACTGCGCCCCGCCCAATGGTAGGAAGTCTGGATTTCTGACCAACTGCGCTTACAAAAAAAGGCTTGCAGAAAGATAGAAAAGACCTGGAGATCATCCCGCTCTGAGGTTGACGAAAATTGCTATTACACCGCTCTGGCCATATACCACAAGAATATCAGATTGGCCAGAAAGAACCATATTGCCTCGCAACTTACTGAGGCGGGCAATGCTCCCAAGGTGTTGTATCGGATTCTTCAATCCTTTACTAAACCCATTGCCTGTGAGAGTCTAGATTTATCTTCACAACAATTATGTGCTGATATCTCCCTATATTTTACCAACAAAATAGAGATGATCTATGACAAAATCATTACCTCTAGCCTCTCTTCGATCTGCCCTTCATCATCTTCTCATAAGAGTTGGCTCCCTAACTTCCTCCCGCTCTCTGAGTTCCCAGTGGTCTCTCAGAGCGAGGTAGAAGCTTTCATGAGCCAAATTAAGAGTGGATCCCCCCTAGATCTTATTCCAGCTAGAATCATGCCATTGTTAGGCAAACTGCTTGGCCCGATTGTTCAGTCTTTGGTCAACCTCTCTCTCTCTGAGGGTAAAGTACCTCAAGAGTGGAAGATGGCTCAGGTTAGACCTATCCGCAAAAATTCAGCCATTCCCTGGACAGAATTATCTAACCTCCTTCCCATTACTTTCCTCCTGTTCTTGAGCAAATCAACGGAAAAGCACGTCAACATCCATCTGTCGAGCTTTATCGAACATACTGGAGGCCTGGATTATTCCCAGTCCGGCTTCAGGCCAAATCATAGCACCGAATCAGCTCTCCTTTCAGTGACAGATGACATCCGAATGTCCTTGGATAAGGGGAACTCGATGATTCTGTTGCTATTGGACCTGTCAGCAGTGTTCGATACTATATCCCATGACATTCTGAACAGTCGCTTGGAAGCGGTGGGCTGGAAGGCCAGGCTCTGGCCTGGATGAGGAGTTTTCTATCGGGTCGTACACAGTGTGTCAGCATGGGTTCATTTCGATCTGCCTCTGTTGAGCTCACCAAGGGGGGCCACAGGGCTCTTGTTTGAGCCCAACTTTTTTATAACATCTACGTGGCCCCCCTAGCAGGCCTTATGAGATCACACAGATTCATCCCAGTGTCTTACGCTGATGATACTCAGCTTCTTTTTTCTTTTAAGACACTTAGCGCCGCGGTCAAACAGTCCTTCGCTGAAGGTATGAAGGCCGTGGCCATATGGATGGCCTCTAACTTCCTGCAGTGCAATGTGGGGAAGACCGAGGTGATGCTCTTTGGGGAAGCCCCATTGCTGTGGACTCCGGATTTGTGTCCGGCAGACTTAGGCTCCATCCCCATCCCTAAGCAGGTTGTGAAGAACCTTGGTGTACGGATAGATCAGGGGCTTTCATTAAAGGAACACATAAATCAAACAATTGGGTCGTGTTTTCATGTAATGGGATTCTTCGTAGAGTGTTCCCTCTTTTACTGGATTCGGTTAGAAAGACCCTTGTTCAGGCCCTGGTACTTAGCCGCCTGGATTATTGCAACGGACTGTTGCTTGCAGCAAATGATAGCCTTCTTTGTAAACTTCAGGTGGTACAAAATACTGCCGCTAGGCTGGTTTGAAATGCCCCACCCAGGTCTCCTTCACTCTCGTTGCTAGAAAAACTACATTGGCTGCCGATCCGTCAATGGATTAAGTTTAAGACCTGTTGTGATGTCCATAAGGGCTTACACGGCTTGGGCCCTGCATATCTGGCAGAAAAGTTTGTTTCCTACAATCCAGTACGCAACCTTCGTTCCAGCAACCAGTCCCTTCTTCAAAACCCAACCATCAGAAGGGCCAGACAGGGTGGAAAAGCACTTTCCTATCTGGGCCCATGCCTTTGGAACAAACTCCCTGATTCCCTTACGCAGTGTAACAATCATCTGACATTCAGGAAACTGTTAAAACATTTTTATTCTTACCGTAGTCCCTCCTCTAGCTCGTTAAGTTCTTTCCATCTTGTGAGCTGTTTTCTTGCCTTGGCGCGGAGATACTCCTTCGGGAGTCGATTCCAGCGCGGTACAAACCCATAAATAAATTGGCCTAGCATGAGAGCACAAGGGACGTGAGCATCCATGGGCACTGAGTGGATAAAGTATACAAGCTGTGTGCACTCGAGCATGGCAGTGCCACCGCCTTCTATCACTCTTCCAGACCCATCATGCAGTACTTTAATTTCAATGTATGAGGGACTCTTTCACACTTAAAAAGTGCCCCAACTAACACAAAAGGAGTTTGAGGGGCACGCTCACAGGCAGGCTTTACAAACACGCCTCTCTGCAGATTTGAGGCCTTCGAGTCTGATTGCTGAGGATGGGGCGGGGTTAGTTGATTGTTATCACTCTGGCCACTTGTTCCAAGTCTGGCATCCTCGCACACACCCATTATTTGCTGCTCTTGTGTCTTTGGCACAATTGTGCTCCATTTGTTAATGTTGAGTCCTATTTCCATGCTCACTTGACTCCATTGTCTTTCCACCTCTGGGGCTCTCCTTGGCACTTTGTCCCTCACCTTTGTTCCTGTGTGTGGGCATTAGTTCAACCCTTGTGTCTCTCACTTAGTGACACGTTTCTAGAGTGACCCGCCACATTTGGGGGCATATCTGTTGCTGCTCACTCCCTGCATTGCAATCCTTCCTGGCACTGCCAGTGTCACACACTTTGTCTCTTTGTTTCAGTCTTATTCTCAGGGCTCAATTCTTAACCCTGTGACTTCTGTGGGTCCCCACAGAAAACCAAAGGCCCCAACCGAAGCAATTTCTATGCTTTGAACCTCAAAACTATGCGCAAAATACAGAAAGAAATTTACAAAAAACAATGCAAAATTATGAAATGTTTGACTTAATAAACACACCAAAAAATATATAAAAATCACATTTTAATGGGAAGATTGGAACTTTTCAAAATCTGTTCTTATTTCTAAAAGGCAAAGCTATATGCTAGACTAGCATCCAACTTTGTTTTCTTGCTCATAATACATGTTGTCCTTTTGTTGACGCTGCTAATGCTTGTTGAGATCACCCATACCAGCAGGATTTTGCTTGATGTCCTTGTGCTGCTCCCACTAATCAGGCTAAGGAGACCAACTTCCATTTTACTCTCCCATTTCATGTTCCCTCACATTTGTACAGAGTTTTATGTTTTTCAATTTTACAATGTTTCTAATATTATTTCATTACTCACCTGTCAAGGATCCCATAAATTGTTGTTTAAGGCCCCAGATTAAGAACCATCGCTCTATTCCTTTGTGTTAAAGGAATAGGCTTTGCATCTGTGTTTATCTCGCATCACGTGTGTTGATTCGCTGTCTTGTTTTTCAGCCTGCATCGTCAGCACTGTGTCTTTGTTTGCGGAGCCTTGCGCTCTTGTCGCGGTCTATTCCATATCTATGGTGGTGATGCAGAGTGTCTCTTAATGTTGCTAGTTTAGCTGTGTCGCTGCCCTTGTCGTTGTGTGTCTATGGTGCTGATGCAGAGTGTCTCTTAATGTTGCTAGTTTAGCTGTGTCGCTGCCCTTGTAGTTGTATGTCTATGGTGCTGATGCTGAGTGTCTCTTAATGTTGCTGGTTTAGCTGTGTCGCTGCCCTTGTAGTTGTGTGTCTATGGTGCCGATGCAGAGTGTCTCTTAATGTTTAGTTTAGCTGTGTCGCTGCCCTTGTAGTTGTGTGTCTATGGTGCTGATGCAGAGGGTCTCTTAATGTTGCTAGTTTAGCTGTGTCGCTGCCCTTGTAGTTGTATGTCTATGGTGCTGATGCTGAGTGTCTCTTAATGTTGCTGGTTTAGCTGTGTCGCTGCCCTTGTAGTTGTGTGTCTATGGTGCCGATGCGGAGTGTCTCTTAATGTTTAGTTTAGCTGTGTCGCTGCCCTTGTAGTTGTGTGTCTATGGTGCTGATGCAGAGTGTCTCTTAATGTTGTTAGTTTAGCTGTGTCGCTGCCCATGTAGTTGTGTGTCTATGGTGCTGATGTAGAGTGTCTCTTAATGTCGCTAGTTTAGCTGTGTCACTGCCCTTGTAGTTGTGTGTCTATGGTGCTGATGCAGAGTGTCTCTTAATGTTGCTGGTTTATCTGTGTCGCTGCCCTTGTAGTTGTGTGTCTATGGTGCTGATGCAGAGTGTCTCTTAATGTTGCTAGTTTAGCTGTGTCGCTGCCCTTGTAGTTGTATGTCTATGGTGCTGATGCAGTCTGTCTCTTAATGTTGCTAGTTTAGCTGTGTCAATGCCCTTGTAGTTGTGTGTCTATAGTGCTGATGCAGAGTGTCTCTTAATGTTGCTGGTTTAGCTGTGTCGCTGCCCTTGTGTGTCTATGGTGCTGATGCAGAGTGTCTCTTAATGTCGCTAGTTTAGCTGTGTCGCTGCCCTTGTAGTTGTGTGTCTATGGTGCTGATGCAGAGTGTCTCTTAATGTTGCTAGTTTAGCTGTGTCACTGCCCTTGTAGTTGTGTGTCTATGGTGCTGATGCAGAGTGTCTCTTAATGTTGCTAGTTTAGCTGTCTCGCTGCCCTTGTAGTTGTATGTCTATGGTGCTGATGCAGACTGTCTCTTAATGTTGCTAGTTTAGCTGTCTCGCTGCCCTTGTAGTTGTGTGTCTATGGTGCTGATGCAGACTGTCTCTTAATGTTGCTAGTTTAGCTGTGTCGCTGCCCTTGTAGTTGTGTGTCTATGGTGCTGATGCAGAGTGTCTCTTAATGTTGCTAGTTTAGCTGTGTCGCTGCCCTTGTAGTTGTGTGTCTATGGTGCTGATGCAGAGTGTCTCTTAATGTTGCTAGTTTAGCTGTGTCGCTGCCCTTGTAGTTGTGTGTCTATGGTGCTGATGTAGAGTGTCTCTTAATGTTGCTAGTTTAGCTGTGTCGGTGCCCTTGTAGTTGTGTGTCTATGGTGCTGATGCAGAGGGTCTCTTAATGTTGCTAGTTTAGCTGTGTCGCTGCCCTTGTAGTTGTGTGTCTATGGTGCTGATGCAGAGTGTCTCTTAATGTTGTTTGTTTAGCTGTCTCACTGCCCTTGTAGTTGTGTGTCTATGGTGCTGATGCAGAGTGTCTCTTCATGTTGCTATTTTAGCTGTGTCGCTGCCCTTGTAGTTGTGTGTCTATGGTGCTGATGCAGAGTGTCTCATCATGTTGCTAGTTTAGCTGTGTCACTGCCCTTGTAGTTGTGTGTCCATGGTGCTGATGCAGAGTGTCTCTTAATGTCGCTAGTTTAGCTGTGTCGCTGCCCTTGTTGTTGTGTCTATGGTGCTGATGCAGAGTGTCTCTTAATGTTGCTAGTTTAGCTGTGTCACTGCCCTTGTAGTTGTGTGTCTATGGTGCTGATGCACTGAGTGTCTCTTAATGTTGCTAGTTTAGCTGTGTCGCTGCCCTTGTAGTTGTGTGTCTATGGTGCTGATGCAGAGTGTCTCTTAATGTTGCTAGTTTAGCTGTGTCGCTGCCCTTGTAGTTGTGTGTCTATGGTGCTGATGCAGAGTGTCTCTTAATGTTGTTAGTTTAGCTGTGTCGCTGCCCTTGTAGTTGTGTGTCTATGGTACTGATGCAGAGTGTCTCTAAAATGTCGCTAGTTGAACTGCGTCGCTGCCCTTGTAGTTGTGTGTCTATGGTGCTGATGCAGAGTGTCTCTTAATGTTGTTAGTTTAGCTGTCTCGTTGCCCTTGTAGTTGTGTGTCTATGGTGCTGATGCAGACTGTCTCTTAATGTTGCTAGTTTAGCTGTGTCGCTGCCCTTGTAGTTGTGTATCTATGATGCTGATGCATTGCAGAATGTCTCTTAATGTTGCTAGTTTAGCTGTGTCGCTGCCCTTGTGTGTCTATGGTGCTGATGCACTGAGTGTCTCTTAATGTTGCTAGTTTAGCTGTGTCGCTGCCCTTGTAGTTGTGTGTCTATGGTGCTGATGTGTCTCTTAATGTCGCTAGTTTAGCTGTGTCGCTGCCCTTGTGTGTCTATGGTGCTGATGCAGCGTGTCTCTTAATGTTGCTAGTTTAGCTGTGTCGCTGCCCTTGTAGTTGTGTGTCTATGGTGCTGATGCAGAGTGTCTCTTAATGTTGCTAGTTTAGCTGTGTCGCTGCCCTTGTAGTTGTGTGTCTATGGTGCTGATGCAGAGTGTCTCTTAATGTCGCTAGTTTAGCTGTGTCGCTGCCCTTGTAGTTGTGTGTCTATGGTGCTGATGCAGAGTGTCTCTTAATGTCGCTAGTTTAGCTGTGTCGCTGCCCTTGTAGTTGTGTGTCTATGGTGCTGATGCTGAGTGTCTCTTAATGTTGTTAGTTTAGCTGTCTCGCTGCCCTTGTAGTTGTGTGTCTATGGTGCTGATGCAGAGTGTCTCTTAATGTCGCTAGTTTAGCTGTGTCGCTGCCCTTGTGTGTCTATGGTGCTGATGCAGAGTGTCTCTTAATGTTGCTGGTTTAGCTGTGTCATTGCCCTTGTAGTTGTGTGTCTATGGTGCTGATGCAGAGTGTCTCTTAATGTCGCTAGTTTAGCTGTGTCGCTGCCCTTGTAATTGTGTGTCTATGGTGCTGATGCAGAGTGCCTCTTAATGTCGCTAGTTTAGCTGTGTCGCTGCCCTTGTAGTTGTGTGTCTATGGTGCTGATGCAGAGTGTCTCTTAATGTCGCTAGTTTAGCTGTGTCACTGCCCTTGTAGTTGTGTGTCTATGGTGCTGATGCAGAGTGTCTCTTAATGTTGCTAGTTTAGCTGTCTCGCTACCCTTGTAGTTGTGTGTCTATGGTGCTGATGCAGAGTGTCTCTTAATGTTGCTAGTTTAGCTGTGTCGCTGCCCTTGTGTGTCTATGGTGCTGAGGCAGAGTGTCTCTTAATGTTGCTAGTTTAGCTGTGTCGCTGCCCTTGTAGTTGTGTGTCTATGGTGCTGATGCATTGCAGAATGTCTCTTAATGTCGCTAGTTTAGCTGTGTCGCTGCCCTTGTAGTTGTGTGTCTATGGTGCTGATGCTGAGTGTCTCTTAATGTTAGTTTAGCTGTCTCGCTGCCCTTGTAGTTGTGTGTCTATGGTGCTGATGCAGAGTGTCTCTTAATGTTGCTAGTTTAGCTGTGTCAATGCCCTTGTAGTTGTGTGTCTATAGTGCTGATGCAGAGTGTCTCTTAATGTTGCTAGTTTAGCTGTGTCAGTGCCCTTGTAGTTGTATGTCTATGGTGCTGATGCACTGAGTGTCTGTCTTAATGTTGTTAGTTTAGCTGTGTCTCTGCCCTTGTGTGTCTATGGTGCTGATGCAGAGTGTCTCTTAATGTTGCTGGTTTAGCTGTGTCATTGCCCTTGTAGTTGTGTGTCTATGGTGCTGATGCAGAGTGTCTCTTAATGTTGCTAGTTTAGCTGTCTCACTGCCCTTGTAGTTGTGTGTCTATGGTGCTGATGCAGAGTGTCTCTTAATGTTGTTTGTTTAGCTGTGTCGCTGCTCTTGTGTGTCTATGGTGCTGATGCAGAGTGTCTCTTAATGTTGCTGGTTTAGCTGTGTCGCTGCCCTTGTAGTTGTGTGTCTATGGTGCTGATGCATTGCAGAATGTCTCTTAATGTCGCTAGTTTAGCTGTGTCGCTGCCCTTGTAGTTGTGTGTCTATGGTGCTGATGCAGAGTGTCTCTTAATGTCGCTAGTTGAGCTGTGTCGCTGCCCTTGTAGTTGTGTGTCTATGGTGCTGATGCACTGAGTGTCTTTCTTAATGTTAGTTTAGCTGTGTCGCTGCCCTTGTGTGTCTATGGTGCTGATGCAGAGGGTCTCTTAATGTTGCTAGTTTAGCTGTGTCGCTGCCCTTGTAGTTGTGTGTCTATGGTGCTGATGCAGAGTGTCTCTTAATGTTGCTAGTTTAGCTGTCTCGCTGCCCTTGTAGTTGTATGTCTATGGTGCTGATGCAGAGTGTCTCTTAATGTTGCTAGTTCAGCTGTGTCGCTGCCCTTGTAGTTGTGTGTCTATGGTGCTGATGCAGAGTGTCTCTTAATGTCGCTAGTTTAGCTGTGTCACTACCCTTGTGTGTCTATGGTGCTGATGCAGAGTGTCTCTTAATGTTGTTTAGCTGTCTCGCTGCCCTTGTAGTTGTGTGTCTATGGTGCTGATGCAGAGTGTCTCCTAATGTTGCTAGTTTAGCTGTCTCACTGCCCTTGTAGTTGTGTGTCCATGGTGCTGATGCAGAGTGTCTCTTAATGTTGTTTAGCTGTCTCGCTGCCCTTGTAGTTGTGTGTCTATAGTGCTGATGCATTGCAGACTGTCTCTTAATGTCGCTAGTTTAGCTGTGTCACTGCCCTTGTAGTTGTGTGTCTATGGTGCTGATGCATTGCAGACTGTCTCTTAATGTCGCTAGTTTAGCTGTGTCACTGCCCTTGTAGTTGTGTGTCTATGGTGCTGATGCAGAGTGTCTCTTAATGTCGCTAGTTTAGCTGTGTCACTGCCCTTGTAGTTGTGTGTCTATGGTGCTGATGCAGAGTGTCTCCTAATGTTGCTAGTTTAGCTGTCTCACTGCCCTTGTAGTTGTGTGTCTATGGTGCTGATGCAGAGTGTCTCTTAATGTCGCTAGTTTAGCTGTCTCGCTGCCCTTGTAGTTGTGTGTCTATGGTGCTGATGCATTGCAGACTGTCTCTTAATGTCGCTAGTTTAGCTGTGTCGCTGCCCTTGTAGTTGTGTGTCTATGGTGCTGATGCAGAGTGTCTCTTAATGTTGCTAGTTTAGCTGTGTCGCTGCCCTTGTTGTTGTGTCTATGGTGCTGATGTAGAGTGTCTCTTAATGTTGCTGGTTTAGCTGTGTCGCTGCCCTTGTGTGTCTATGGTGCTGATGCACTGAGTGTCTTAGTGTCGCTAGTTTAGCTGTCTCACTGCCCTTGTAGTTGTGTGTCTATGGTGCTGATGCAGAGTGTCTCTTAATGTTGTTTAGCTGTCTCGCTGCCCTTGTAGTTGTGTGTCTATGGTGCTGATGCATTGCAGACTGTCTCTTAATTTCGCTAGTTTAGCTGTGTCGCTGCCCTTGTAGTTGTGTGTCTATGGTGCTGATGCAGAGTGTCTCTTAATGTTGTTAGTTTAGCTGTGTCGCTGCCCTTGTGTGTCTATGGTGCTGATGCAGAGTGTCTCTTAATGTTGCTAGTTTAGCTGTGTCGCTGCCCTTGTAGTTGTGTGTCTATGATGCTGATGCATTGCAGAATGTCTCTTAATGTTGCTAGTTTAGCTGTGTCACTGCCCTTGTAGTTGTGTGTCTATGGTGCTGATGCAGTGTGTCTCTTAATGTTGCTAGTTTAGCTGTGTCGCTGCCCTTGTTGTTGTGTCTATCGTGCTGATGCAGAGTGTCTCTTAATGTTGCTGGTTTAGCTGTGTCGCTGCCCTTGTGTGTCTATGGTGCTGATGCACTGAGTGTCTTAGTGTCGCTAGTTTAACTGTCTCACTGCCCTTGTAGTTGTGTGTCTATGGTGCTGATGCAGAGTGTCTCTTAATGTTGTTTAGCTGTCTCGCTGCCCTTGTAGTTGTGTGTCTATGGTGCTGATGCAGAGTGTCTCTTAATGTCGCTAGTTTAGCTGTGTCGCTGCCCTTGTAGTTGTGTGTCTATGGTGCTGATGCAGACCGTCTCTTAATGTCGCTAGTTTAGCTGTGTCACTGCCCTTGTGTGTCTATGGTGCTGATGCAGAGTGTCTCTTAATGTCGCTAGTTTAGCTGTCTCGCTGCCCTTGTAGTTGGGTGTCTATGGTGCTGATGCAGAGTGTCTCTTAATGTCGCTAGTTTAGCTGTCTCGCTGCCCTTGTAGTTGTGTGTCTATGGTGCTGATGCATTGCAGACTGTCTCTTAATGTCGCTAGTTTAACTGTGTCGCTGCCCTTGTAGTTGTGTGTCTATGGTGCTGATGCATTGCAGACTGTCTCTTAATGTCGCTAGTTTAGCTGTGTCGCTGCCCTTGTAGTTGTGTGTCTATGGTGCTGATGCATTGCAGACTGTCTCTTAATGTCGCTAGTTTAACTGTGTCGCTGCCCTTGTAGTTGTGTGTCTATGGTGCTGATGCATTGCAGACTGTCTCTTAATGTCGCTAGTTTAGCTGTGTCGCTGCCCTTGTAGTTGTGTGTCTATGGTGCTGATGCAGAGTGTCTCTTAATGTCGCTAGTTTAGCTGTGTCACTGCCCTTGTAGTTGTGTGTCTATGGTGCTGATGCAGAGTGTCTCTTAATGTCGCTAGTTTAGCTGTGTCGCTGCCCTTGTAGTTGTGTGTCTATGGTGCTGATGCAGACCGTCTCTTAATGTCGCTAGTTTAGCTGTGTCACTGCCCTTGTGTGTCTATGGTGCTGATGCAGAGTGTCTCTTAATGTCGCTAGTTTAGCTGTGTCACTGCCCTTGTAGTTGTGTGTCTATGGTGCTGATGCAGAGTGTCTCTTAATGTTGCTAGTTTAGCTGTGTCGCTGCCCTTGTTGTTGGGTGTCTATGGTGCTGATGCAGAGTGTCTCTTAATGTCGCTAGTTTAGCTGTCTCGCTGCCCTTGTAGTTGGGTGTCTATGGTGCTGATGCAGAGTGTCTCTTAATGTCGCTAGTTTAGCTGTCTCGCTGCCCTTGTAGTTGGGTGTCTATGATGCTGATGCAGAGTGTCTCTTAATGTCGCTAGTTTAGCTGTCTCACTGCCCTTGTAGTTGTGTGTCTATGGTGCTGATGCAGAGTGTCTCTTAATGTTGCTAGTTTAGCTGTCTCGCTGCCCTTGTAGTTGTGTGTCTATGGTGCTGATGCAGAGTGTCTCTTAATGTCGCTAGTTTAGCTGTGTCGCTGCCCTTGTAGTTGTGTGTCTATGGTGCTTATGCAGAGTGTCTCTTAATGTCGCTAGTTTAGCTGTGTCAATACCCTTGTAGTTGTGTGTCTATGGTGCTGATGCAGAGTGTCTCTTAATGTCGCTAGTTTAGCTGTGTCGCTGCCCTTGTTGTTGTGTCTATGGTGCTGATGCAGAGTGTCTCTTAATGTTGCTGGTTTAGCTGTGTCGCTGCCCTTGTGTGTCTATGGTGCTGATGCACTGAGTGTCTGTCTTAATGTTGTTAGTTTAGCTGTCTCGCTGTCCTTGTAGTTGTGTGTCTATGGTGCTGATGCACTGAGTGTCTCTTAATGTTGCTAGTTTAGCTGTCTCGCTGCCCTTGTAGTTGTGTGTCTATGGTGCTGATGCACTGAGTGTCTGTCTTAATGTTGTTAGTTTAGCTGTGTCAATACCCTTGTAGTTGTGTGTCTATGGTGCTGATGCAGAGTGTCTCTTAATGTCGCTAGTTTAGCTGTCTCACTGCCCTTGTGTGTCTATGGTGCTGATGCAGAGTGTCTCTTAATGTCGCTAGTTTAGCTGTGTCGCTGCCCTTGTAGTTGTGTGTCTATGGTGCTGATGCAGAGTGTCTCTTAATGTCGCTAGTTTAGCTGTGTTGCTGCCCTTGTAGTTGTGTGTCTATGGTGCTGATGCATTGCAGAATGTCTCTTAATGTCGCTAGTTTAGCTGTCTCGCTGCCCTTGTAGTTGGGTGTCTATGGTGCTGATGCAGAGTGTCTCTTAATGTCGCTAGTTTACCTGTCTTGCTGCCCTTGTAGTTGTGTGTCTATGGTGCTTATGCAGAGTGTCTCTTAATGTTGCTAGTTTAGCTGTGTCGCTGCCCTTGTGTGTCTATGGTGCTGATGCAGAGTGTCTCTTAATGTTGCTGGTTTAGCTGTGTCGCTGCCCTTGTAGTTGTGTGTCTATGGTGCTGATGCATTGCAGAATGTCTCTTAATGTCGCTAGTTTAGCTGTCTCGCTGCCCTTGTAGTTGTGTGTCTATGGTGCTGATGCAGAGTGTCTCTTAATGTTGTTAGTTTAGCTGTGTCGCTGCCCTTGTGTGTCTATGGTGCTGATGCAGACTGTCTCTTAATGTTGTTAGTTTAGCTGTGTCGCTGCCCTTGTGTGTCTATGGTGCTGATGCAGAGTGTCTCTTAATGTCGCTAGTTTAGCTGTGTCACTGCCCTTGTAGTTGTGTGTCTATGGTGCTGATGCAGAGTGTCTCTTAATGTTGCTAGTTTAGCTGTGTCATTGCCCTATAGTGCTGATGCAGAGTGTCTCCTAATGTTGCTAGTTCAGCTGTGTCAATGCCCTTGTAGTTGTATGTCTATGGTGCTGATACACTGAGTGTCTGTCTTAATGTTGTTAGTTTAGCTGTGTCGCTGCCCTTGTGTGTCTATGGTGCTGATGCAGAGTGTTTCTTAATGTTGCTGGTTTAGCTGTGTCATTGCCCTTGTAGTTGTGTGTCAATGGTGCTGATGCAGAGTGTCTCTTAATGTTGCTAGATTAGCTGTCTCGCTGCCCTTGTAGTTGTGTGTCTATGGTGCTGATGCAGAGTGTCTCTTAATGATGTTAGTTTAGCTGTCTCGCTGCCCTTGTAGTTGTTTGTCTATGGTGCTGATGCAGAGTGCCTCTTAAAGTCGCTAGTTTAGCTGTGTCGCTGCCCTTGTAGTTGTGTGTCTATGGTGCTGATGCAGAGTGTCTCTTAATGTCGCTAGTTGAAATGTGTCGCTGCCCTTGTAGTTGTGTGTCTATGGTGCTGATGCAGGGTGTCTCTTAATGTCGCTAGTTGAGCTGTGTCGCTGCCCTTGTAGTTGTGTGTCTATGGTGCTGATGCAGAGTGTCTCTTAATGTTGCTAGTTTAGCTGTGTCGCTGCCCTTATAGTTGTGTGTCTATGGTGTTGATGCAGAGTGTCTCTTAATGTTGCTAGTTTAGCTGTGTCAATACCCTTGTAGTTGTGTGTCTATGGTGCTGATGCAGAGTGTCTTTTAATGTTGCTAGTTTAGCTGTGTTGCTGCCCTTGTAGTTGTGTGTCTATGGTGCAGATGCAGAGTGTCTCTTAATGTCGCTAGTTTAGCTGTGTCACTGCCCTTGTGTGTCTATGGTGCTGATGCAGAGTGTAGCTTAATGTTGCTGGTTTAGCTGTGTCATTGCCCTTGTAGTTGTGTGTCTATGGTGCTGATGCAGAGTGTCTCTTAATGTTGTTTAGCTGTCTCGCTGCCCTTGTAGTTGTGTGTCTATGGTGCTGATGCATTGCAGACTGTCTCTTAATGTCGCTAGTTTAGCTGTGTCACTGCCCTTGTAGTTCGGTGTCTATGGTGCTGATGCAGAGTGTCTCTTAATGTCGCTAGTTTAGCTGTGTCGCTGCCCTTGTAGTTGTGTGTCTATGGTGCTTATGCAGAGTGTCTCTTAATGTCGCTAGTTTAGCTGTGTCACTGCCCTTGTAGTTGTGTGTCTATGGTGCTGATGCAGAGTGTCTCTTAATGTCGCTAGTTTAGCTGTGTCACTGCCCTTGTAGTTGTGTGTCTATGGTGCTGATGCAGAGTGTCTCTTAATGTCGCTAGTTTAGCTGTGTCACTGCCCTTGTAGTTGTGTGTCTATGGTGCTGATGCAGAGTGTCTCTTAATGTTGCTAGTTTAGCTGTCTCGCTGCCCTTGTAGTTGTGTGTCTATGGTGCTGATGCAGAGTGTCCCTTTATGTCGCTAGTTTAGCTGTCTCGCTGCCCTTGTAGTTGTGTGTCTATGGTGCTGATGCAGAGTGTCTCTTAATGTCGCTAGTTTAGCTGTGTCGCTGCCCTTGTAGTTGTGTGTCTATGGTGCTGATGCAGACCGTCTCTTAATGTCGCTAGTTTAGCTGTGTCACTGCCCTTGTGTGTCTATGGTGCTGATGCAGAGTGTCTCTTAATGTTGCTAGTTTAGCTGTGTCGCTGCCCTTGTGTGTCTATGGTGCTGATGCACTGAGTGTCTGTCTTAATGTTGTTAGTTTAGCTGTGTCACTGCCCTTGTGTGTCTATGGTGCTGATGCAGAGTGTCTCTTAATGTTGCTAGTTTAGCTGTGTCGCTGCCCTTGTAGTTGTGTCTATGGTGCTGATGCAGAGTGTCTCTTAATGTCGCTAGTTTAGCTGTCTCGCTGCCCTTGTAGTTGTGTCTATGGTGCTGATGCATTGCAGACTGTCTCTTAATGTCGCTAGTTTAGCTGTGTCGCTGCCCTTGTAGTTGTGTGTCTATGGTGCTGATGCATTGCAGACTGTCTCTTAATGTCGCTAGTTTAGCTGTGTCACTGCCCTTGTGTGTCTATGGTGCTGATGCAGAGTGTCTCTTAATGTTGCTAGTTTAGCTGTGTCGCTGCCCTTGTAGTTGTGTGTCTATGGTGCGGATGCAGAGTGTCTCTTAATGTTGCTAGTTTAGCTGTGTCGCTGCCCTTGTAGTTGTGTGCCTATGGTGCTGATGCAGAGTGTCACTTAATGTTGCTAGTTTAGCTGTCTCGCTGCCCTTGTAGTTGTGTGTCTATGGTGCTGATGCAGAGTGTCTCTTAATGTTGCTAGTTTAGCTGTGTCGCTGCCCTTGTGTGTCTATGGTGCTGATGCATTGCAGACTGTCTCTTAATGTCGCTAGTTTAGCTGTGTCGCTGCCCTTGTAGTTGTGTGTCTATGGTGCTGATGCAGAGTGTCTCTTAATGTCGCTAGTTTAGCTGTCTCACTGCCCTTGTAGTTGTGTGTCTATGGTGCTGATGCAGAGTGTCTCTTAATGTCGCTAGTTTAGCTGTGTCACTGCCCTTGTAGTTGTGTGTCTATGCTGCTGATGCAGAGTGTCTCTTAATGTCGCTAGTTTAGCTGTGTCGCTGCCCTTGTAGTTGTGTGTCTATGGTGCTGATGCAGAGTGTCTCTTAATGTCGCTAGTTTAGCTGTGTCACTGCCCTTGTGTGTCTATGGTGCTGATGCAGAGTGTCTCTTAATGTTGCTGGTTTAGCTGTGTCATTGCCCTTGTAGTTGTGTGTCTATGGTGCTGATGCAGAGTGTCTCTTAATGTTGCTAGTTTAGCTGTCTCGCTGCCCTTGTAGTTGTATCTCTATGGTGCTGATGCAGAGTGTCTCTTTATGTTGCCAGTTTAGCTGTGTCGCTGCCCTTGTAGTTGTGTGTCTATGGTGCTGATGCAGACCGTCTCTTAATGTCGCTAGTTTAGCTGTGTCACTGCCCTTGTGTGTCTATGGTGCTGATGCAGAGTGTCTCTTAATGTCGCTAGTTTAGCTGTCTCGCTGCCCTTGTAGTTGTGTGTCTATGGTGCTTATGCAGAGTGTCTCTTAATGTTGTTTAGCTGTCTCGCTGCCCTTGTAGTTGTGTGTCTATGGTGCTGATGCATTGCAGACTGTCTCTTAATGTCGCTAGTTTAGCTGTGTTGCTGCCCTTGTAGTTGTGTGTCTATGGTGCTGATGCATTGCAGACTGTCTCTTAATGTCGCTAGTTTAGCTGTGTCGCTGCCCTTGTAGTTGTGTGTCTATGGTGCTTATGCAGAGTGTCTCTTAATGTCGCTAGTTTAGCTGTGTCACTGCCCTTGTAGTTGTGTGTCTATGGTGCTGATGCAGAGTGTCTCTTAATGTTGTTAGTTTAGCTGTGTCACTGCCCTTGTGTGTCTATGGTGCTGATGCAGAGTGTCTCTTAATGTCGCTAGTTTAGCTGTGTCACTGCCCTTGTCTGTCTATGGTGCTGATGCAGAGTGTCTCTTAATGTCGCTAGTTTAACTGTGTCAATACCCTTGTAGTTGTGTCTATGGTGCTGATGCAGAGTGTCTCTTAATGTCGCTAGTTTAGCTGTGTCACTGCCCTTGTAGTTGTGTGTCTATGGTGCTGATGCAGAGTGTCTCTTAATGTTGCTAGTTTAGCTGTGTCGCTGCCCTTGTAGCTGTGTGTCTATGGTGCTGATGCAGAGTGTCTCTTAATGTTGCTAGTTTAGCTGTGTCGCTGCCCTTGTTGTTGTGTCTATGGTGCTGATGCAGAGTGTCTCTTAATGTCGCTAGTTTAGCTGTGTCACTGCCCTTGTAGTTGTGTGTCTATGGTGCTGATGCAGAGTGTCTCTTAATGTTGCTAGTTTAGCTGTGTCACTGCCCTTGTGTGTCTATGGTGCTGATGCAGAGTGTCTCTTAATGTTGCTGGTTTAGCTGTGTCACTGCCCTTGTGTGTCTATGGTGCTGATGCAGAGTGTCTCTTAATGTTGCTAGTTTAGCTGTCTCGCTGCCCTTGTAGTTGGGTGTCTATGGTGCTGATGCAGAGTGTCTCTTAATGTCGCCAGTTTAGCTGTCTCGCTGCCCTTGTAGTTGTGTGTCTATGGTGCTGATGCAGAGTGTCTCTTAATGTTGCTAGTTTAGCTGTCTCGCTGCCCTTGTAGTTGTGTGTCTATGGTGCTGATGCAGAGTGTCTCTTAATGTCGCTAGTTTAGCTGTCTCGCTGCCCTTGTAGTTGTGTGTCTATGGTGCTGATGCAGAGTGTCTCTTAATGTTGCCTGTTTAGCTGTCTCACTGGCCTTGTAGTTGTGTGTCTATGGTGCTGATGCAGAGTGTCTCTTAATGTCGCTAGTTTAGCTGTCTCGCTGCCTTTGTAGTTGTGTGTCTATGGTGCTGATGCAGAGTGTCTCTTAATGTTGCTAGTTTAGCTGTGTCACTGCCCTTGTAGTTGTGTGTCTATGGTGCTGATGCAGAGTGTCTCTTAATGTCGCTAGTTTAGCTGTCTCGCTGCCTTTGTAGTTGTGTGTCTATGGTGCTGATGCAGAGTGTCTCTTAATGTTGCTAGTTTAGCTGTGTCACTGCCCTTGTAGTTGTGTGTCTATGGTGCTGATGCAGAGTGTCTCTTAATGTCACTAGTTTAGCTGTGTCACTGCCCTTGTAGTTGTGTGTCTATGGTGCTTATGCAGAGTGTCTCTTAATGTCGCTAGTTTAGCTGTGTCGCTGCCCTTGTAGTTGTGTGTCTATGGTGCTGATGCATTGCAGACTGTCTCTTAATGTCGCTAGTTTAGCTGTGTCGCTGCCCTTGTAGTTGTGTGTCTATGGTGCTGATGCATTGCAGACTGTCTCTTAATGTTGCTAGTTTAGCTGTGTCGCTGCCCTTGTAGTTGTGTGTCTATGGTGCTTATGCAGAGTGTCTCTTAATGTCGCTAGTTTAGCTGTGTCACTGCCCTTGTAGTTGTGTGTCTATGGTGCTGATGCAGAGAGTCTCTTAATGTCGCTAGTTTAGCTGTGTCACTGCCCTTGTAGTTGTGTGTCTATGGTGCTGATGCAGAGTGTCTCTTAATGTTGTTAGTTTAGCTGTGTCAATACCCTTGTAGTTGTGTGTCTATGGTGCTGATGCAGAGTGTCTCTTAATGTCGCTAGTTTAGCTGTGTCACTGCCCTTGTAGTTGTGTGTATATGGTGCTGATGCAGACCGTCTCTTAATGTTGCTAGTTTAGCTGTGTCACTGCCCTTGTAGTTGTATGTCTATGGTGCTGATGCAGACTGTCTCTTAATGTTGCTAGTTTAGCTGTCTCGCTGCCCTTGTAGTTGTATGTCTATGGTGCTGATGCAGAGTGTCTCTTAATGTTGCTAGTTTAGCTGTGTCGCTGCCCTTGTAGTTGTGTGTCTATGGTGCTGATGCAGAGTGTCTCTTAATGTTGCTAGTTTAGCTGTGTCGCTGCCCTTGTTGTTGTGTCTATGGTGCTGATGCAGAGTGTCTCTTAATGTTGCTGGTTTAGCTGTGTCGCTGCCCTTGTGTGTCTATGGTGCTGATGCACTGAGTGTCTCTTAATGTCGCTAGTTTAGCTGTGTCGCTGCCCTTGTAGTTGTGTGTCTATGGTGCTGATGCACTGAGTGTCTGTCTTAATGTTGTTAGTTTAGCTGTCTCACTGCCCTTGTAGTTGTGTGTCTATGGTGCTGATGCACTGAGTGTCTCTTAGTGTCGCTAGTTTAGCTGTGTCGCTGCCCTTGTTGTTGTGTCTATGGTGCTGATGCACTGAGTGTCTCTTAATGTCGCTAGTTTAGCTGTCTCCCTGCCCTTGTAGTTGTGTGTCTATGGTGCTGATGCAGAGTGTCTCTTAATGTTGCTAGTTTAGCTGTCTCGCTGCCCTTGTAGTTGGGTGTCTATGGTGCTGATGCAGAGTGTCTCTTAATGTCGCTAGTTTAGCTGTCTCGCGGCCCTTGTAGTTGTGTGTCTATGGTGCTGATGCAGAGTGTCTCTTAATGTCGCTAGTTTAGCTGTCTCACTGCCCTTGTAGTTGTGTGTCTATGGTGCTGATGCAGAGTGTCTCTTAATGTTGTTAGTTTAGCTGTGTCGCTGCCCTTGTGTGTCTATGGTGCTGATGCAGAGTGTCTCTTAATGTTGCCTGTTTAGCTGTCTCACTGCCCTTGTACTTGTATGTCTATGGTGCTGAAGCAGAGTGTCAATTAATTCTGTTAGTTTAGCTGTGTCGCTGCCCTTGTGTGTCTATGGTGCTGATGCAGAGTGTCTCTTAATGTTGCTAGTTTAGCTGTCTCGCTGCCCTTGTAGTTGTGTGTCTATGGTGCTGATAATGAGTGTCTCTTAATGTCGCTAGTTTAGCTGTATCGCTGCCCTTGTAGTTGTGTGTCTATGGTGCTGATGCAGAGTGTCTCTTAATGTTGCCTGTTTAGCTGTCTCACTGCCCTTGTAGTTGTGTGTCTATGGTGCTGATGCAGAGTGTCTCTTAATGTCGCTAGTTTAGCTGTGTCACTGCCCTTGTAGTTGTGTGTCTATGGTGCTGATGCAGAGTGTCTCTTAATGTTGCTAGTTTAGCTGTGTCACTGCCCTTGTGTGTCTATGGTGCTGATGCAGAGTGTCTCTTAATGTTGCTGGTTTAGCTGTGTCACTGCCCTTGTGTGTCTATGGTGCTGATGCAGAGTGTCTCTTAATGTTGCTAGTTTAGCTGTCTCGCTGCCCTTGTAGTTGGGTGTCTATGGTGCTGATGCAGAGTGTCTCTTAATGTCGCTAGTTTAGCTGTCTCGCTGCCCTTGTAGTTGTGTGTCTATGGTGCTGATGCAGAGTGTCTCTTAATGTTGCTAGTTTAGCTGTCTCGCTGCCCTTGTAGTTGTGTGTCTATGGTGCTGATGCAGAGTGTCTCTTAATGTCGCTAGTTTAGCTGTCTCGCTGCCCTTGTAGTTGTGTGTCTATGGTGCTGATGCAGAGTGTCTCTTAATGTTGCCTGTTTAGCTGTCTCACTGCCCTTGTAGTTGTGTGTCTATGGTGCTGATGCAGAGTCTCTTAATGTCGCTAGTTTAGCTGTCTCGCTGCCTTTGTAGTTGTGTGTCTATGGTGCTGATGCAGAGTGTCTCTTAATGTTGCTAGTTTAGCTGTGTCACTGCCCTTGTAGTTGTGTGTCTATGGTGCTGATGCAGAGTGTCTCTTAATGTCACTAGTTTAGCTGTGTCACTGCCCTTGTAGTTGTGTGTCTATGGTGCTTATGCAGAGTGTCTCTTAATGTCGCTAGTTTAGCTGTGTCGCTGCCCTTGTAGTTGTGTGTCTATGGTGCTGATGCATTGCAGACTGTCTCTTAATGTCGCTAGTTTAGCTGTGTCGCTGCCCTTGTAGTTGTGTGTCTATGGTGCTGATGCATTGCAGACTGTCTCTTAATGTTGCTAGTTTAGCTGTGTCGCTGCCCTTGTAGTTGTGTGTCTATGGTGCTTATGCAGAGTGTCTCTTAATGTCGCTAGTTTAGCTGTGTCACTGCCCTTGTAGTTGTGTGTCTATGGTGCTGATGCAGAGAGTCTCTTAATGTCGCTAGTTTAGCTGTGTCACTGCCCTTGTAGTTGTGTGTCTATGGTGCTGATGCAGAGTGTCTCTTAATGTTGTTAGTTTAGCTGTGTCAATACCCTTGTAGTTGTATGTCTATGGTGCTGATGCAGAGTGTCTCTTAATGTTGCTAGTTTAGCTGTGTCGCTGCCCTTGTAGTTGTGTGTCTATGGTGCTGATGCAGAGTGTCTCTTAATGTTGCTAGTTTAGCTGTGTCGCTGCCCTTGTTGTTGTGTCTATGGTGCTGATGCAGAGTGTCTCTTAATGTTGCTGGTTTAGCTGTGTCGCTGCCCTTGTGTGTCTATGGTGCTGATGCACTGAGTGTCTCTTAATGTCGCTAGTTTAGCTGTGTCGCTGCCCTTGTAGTTGTGTGTCTATGGTGCTGATGCACTGAGTGTCTGTCTTAATGTTGTTAGTTTAGCTGTCTCACTGCCCTTGTAGTTGTGTGTCTATGGTGCTGATGCACTGAGTGTCTCTTAGTGTCGCTAGTTTAGCTGTGTCGCTGCCCTTGTTGTTGTGTCTATGGTGCTGATGCACTGAGTGTCTCTTAATGTCGCTAGTTTAGCTGTCTCCCTGCCCTTGTAGTTGTGTGTCTATGGTGCTGATGCAGAGTGTCTCTTAATGTTGCTAGTTTAGCTGTCTCGCTGCCCTTGTAGTTGGGTGTCTATGGTGCTGATGCAGAGTGTCTCTTAATGTCGCTAGTTTAGCTGTCTCGCGGCCCTTGTAGTTGTGTGTCTATGGTGCTGATGCAGAGTGTCTCTTAATGTCGCTAGTTTAGCTGTCTCACTGCCCTTGTAGTTGTGTGTCTATGGTGCTGATGCAGAGTGTCTCTTAATGTTGTTAGTTTAGCTGTGTCGCTGCCCTTGTGTGTCTATGGTGCTGATGCAGAGTGTCTCTTAATGTCGCTAGTTTAGCTGTCTCGCGGCCCTTGTAGTTGTGTGTCTATGGTGATGATGCAGAGTGTCTCTTAATGTCGCTAGTTTAGCTGTCTCACTGCCCTTGTAGTTGTGTGTCTATGGTGCTTATGCAGAGTGTCTCTTAATGTCGCTAGTTTAGCTGTGTCACTGCCCTTGTAGTTGTGTGTCTATGGTGCTGATGCAGAGTGTCTCTTAATGTTGCTAGTTTAGCTGTGTCACTGCCCTTGTGTGTCTATGGTGCTGATGCAGAGTGTCTCTTAATGTTGCTGGTTTAGCTGTGTCACTGCCCTTGTGTGTCTATGGTGCTGATGCAGAGTGTCTCTTAATGTTGCTAGTTTAGCTGTCTCGCTGCCCTTGTAGTTGGGTGTCTATGGTGCTGATGCAGAGTGTCTCTTAATGTCGCTAGTTTAGCTGTGTCACTGCCCTTGTAGTTGTGTGTCTATGGTGCTGATGCAGAGTGTCTCTTAATGTTGCTAGTTTAGCTGTGTCACTGCCCTTGTGTGTCTATGGTGCTGATGCAGAGTGTCTCTTAATGTTGCTGGTTTAGCTGTGTCACTGCCCTTGTGTGTCTATGGTGCTGATGCAGAGTGTCTCTTAATGTTGCTAGTTTAGCTGTCTCGCTGCCCTTGTAGTTGGGTGTCTATGGTGCTGATGCAGAGTGTCTCTTAATGTCGCTAGTTTAGCTGTCTCGCTGCCCTTGTAGTTGTGTGTCTATGGTGCTGATGCAGAGTGTCTCTTAATGTTGCTAGTTTAGCTGTCTCGCTGCCCTTGTAGTTGTGTGTCTATGGTGCTGATGCAGAGTGTCTCTTAATGTCGCTAGTTTAGCTGTCTCGCTGCCCTTGTAGTTGTGTGTCTATGGTGCTGATGCAGAGTGTCTCTTAATGTTGCCTGTTTAGCTGTCTCACTGCCCTTGTAGTTGTGTGTCTATGGTGCTGATGCAGAGTCTCTTAATGTCGCTAGTTTAGCTGTCTCGCTGCCTTTGTAGTTGTGTGTCTATGGTGCTGATGCAGAGTGTCTCTTAATGTTGCTAGTTTAGCTGTGTCACTGCCCTTGTAGTTGTGTGTCTATGGTGCTGATGCAGAGTGTCTCTTAATGTCACTAGTTTAGCTGTGTCACTGCCCTTGTAGTTGTGTGTCTATGGTGCTTATGCAGAGTGTCTCTTAATGTCGCTAGTTTAGCTGTGTCGCTGCCCTTGTAGTTGTGTGTCTATGGTGCTGATGCATTGCAGACTGTCTCTTAATGTCGCTAGTTTAGCTGTGTCGCTGCCCTTGTAGTTGTGTGTCTATGGTGCTGATGCATTGCAGACTGTCTCTTAATGTTGCTAGTTTAGCTGTGTCGCTGCCCTTGTAGTTGTGTGTCTATGGTGCTTATGCAGAGTGTCTCTTAATGTCGCTAGTTTAGCTGTGTCACTGCCCTTGTAGTTGTGTGTCTATGGTGCTGATGCAGAGAGTCTCTTAATGTCGCTAGTTTAGCTGTGTCACTGCCCTTGTAGTTGTGTGTCTATGGTGCTGATGCAGAGTGTCTCTTAATGTTGTTAGTTTAGCTGTGTCAATACCCTTGTAGTTGTGTGTCTATGGTGCTGATGCAGAGTGTCTCTTAATGTCGCTAGTTTAGCTGTGTCACTGCCCTTGTAGTTGTGTGTATATGGTGCTGATGCAGACTGTCTCTTAATGTTGCTAGTTTAGCTGTGTCACTGCCCTTGTAGTTGTATGTCTATGGTGCTGATGCAGACTGTCTTTTAATGTTGCTAGTTTAGCTGTCTCGCTGCCCTTGTAGTTGTATGTCTATGGTGCTGATGCAGAGTGTCTCTTAATGTTGCTAGTTTAGCTGTGTCGCTGCCCTTGTAGTTGTGTGTCTATGGTGCTGATGCAGAGTGTCTCTTAATGTTGCTAGTTTAGCTGTGTCGCTGCCCTTGTTGTTGTGTCTATGGTGCTGATGCAGAGTGTCTCTTAATGTTGCTGGTTTAGCTGTGTCGCTGCCCTTGTGTGTCTATGGTGCTGATGCACTGAGTGTCTCTTAATGTCGCTAGTTTAGCTGTGTCGCTGCCCTTGTAGTTGTGTGTCTATGGTGCTGATGCACTGAGTGTCTGTCTTAATGTTGTTAGTTTAGCTGTCTCACTGCCCTTGTAGTTGTGTGTCTATGGTGCTGATGCACTGAGTGTCTCTTAGTGTCGCTAGTTTAGCTGTGTCGCTGCCCTTGTTGTTGTGTCTATGGTGCTGATGCACTGAGTGTCTCTTAATGTCGCTAGTTTAGCTGTCTCCCTGCCCTTGTAGTTGTGTGTCTATGGTGCTGATGCAGAGTGTCTCTTAATGTTGCTAGTTTAGCTGTGTCGCTGCCCTTGTGTGTCTATGGTGCTGATGCAGAGTGTCTCTTAATGTCGCTAGTTTAGCTGTCTCGCGGCCCTTGTAGTTGTGTGTCTATGGTGATGATGCAGAGTGTCTCTTAATGTCGCTAGTTTAGCTGTCTCACTGCCCTTGTAGTTGTGTGTCTATGGTGCTTATGCAGAGTGTCTCTTAATGTCGCTAGTTTAGCTGTGTCACTGCCCTTGTAGTTGTGTGTCTATGGTGCTGATGCAGAGTGTCTCTTAATGTTGCTAGTTTAGCTGTGTCGCTGCCCTTGTAGTTGTGTGTCTATGGTGCTTATGCAGAGTGTCTCTTAATGTCGCTAGTTTAGCTGTGTCACTGCCCTTGTAGTTGTGTGTCTATGGTGCTGATGCAGAGTGTCTCTTAATGTTGCTAGTTTAGCTGTCTCGCTGCCCTTGTAGTTGTGTGTCTATGGTGCTGATGCATTGCAGACTGTCTCTTAATGTCGCTAGTTTAGCTGTGTCACTGCCCTTGTAGTTGTCTGTCTATGATGCTGATGCAGAGTGTCTCTTAATGTCGCTAGTTTAGCTGTGTCACTGCCCTTGTAGTTGTGTGTCTATGGTGCTGATGCAGAGTGTCTCTTAATGTCGCTAGTTTAGCTGTGTCACTGCCCTTGTAGTTGTGTGTCTATGGTGATGATGCAGAGTGTCTCTTAATGTCGCTAGTTTAGCTGTCTCACTGCCCTTGTAGTTGTGTGTCTATGGTGCTTATGCAGAGTGTCTCTTAATGTCGCTAGTTTAGCTGTGTCACTGCCCTTGTAGTTGTGTGTCTATGGTGCTGATGCAGAGTGTCTCTTAATGTTGCTAGTTTAGCTGTGTCACTGCCCTTGTGTGTCTATGGTGCTGATGCAGAGTGTCTCTTAATGTTGCTGGTTTAGCTGTGTCACTGCCCTTGTGTGTCTATGGTGCTGATGCAGAGTGTCTCTTAATGTTGCTAGTTTAGCTGTCTCGCTGCCCTTGTAGTTGGGTGTCTATGGTGCTGATGCAGAGTGTCTCTTAATGTCGCTAGTTTAGCTGTGTCACTGCCCTTGTAGTTGTGTGTCTATGGTGCTGATGCAGAGTGTCTCTTAATGTTGCTAGTTTAGCTGTGTCACTGCCCTTGTGTGTCTATGGTGCTGATGCAGAGTGTCTCTTAATGTTGCTGGTTTAGCTGTGTCACTGCCCTTGTGTGTCTATGGTGCTGATGCAGAGTGTCTCTTAATGTTGCTAGTTTAGCTGTCTCGCTGCCCTTGTAGTTGTGTGTCTATGGTGCTGATGCAGAGTGTCTCTTAATGTTGCTAGTTTAGCTGTCTCGCTGCCCTTGTAGTTGTGTGTCTATGGTGCTGATGCAGAGTGTCTCTTAATGTCGCTAGTTTAGCTGTCTCGCTGCCCTTGTAGTTGTGTGTCTATGGTGCTGATGCAGAGTGTCTCTTAATGTTGCCTGTTTAGCTGTCTCACTGCCCTTGTAGTTGTGTGTCTATGGTGCTGATGCAGAGTCTCTTAATGTCGCTAGTTTAGCTGTCTCGCTGCCTTTGTAGTTGTGTGTCTATGGTGCTGATGCAGAGTGTCTCTTAATGTTGCTAGTTTAGCTGTGTCACTGCCCTTGTAGTTGTGTGTCTATGGTGCTGATGCAGAGTGTCTCTTAATGTCACTAGTTTAGCTGTGTCACTGCCCTTGTAGTTGTGTGTCTATGGTGCTTATGCAGAGTGTCTCTTAATGTCGCTAGTTTAGCTGTGTCGCTGCCCTTGTAGTTGTGTGTCTATGGTGCTGATGCATTGCAGACTGTCTCTTAATGTCGCTAGTTTAGCTGTGTCGCTGCCCTTGTAGTTGTGTGTCTATGGTGCTGATGCATTGCAGACTGTCTCTTAATGTTGCTAGTTTAGCTGTGTCGCTGCCCTTGTAGTTGTGTGTCTATGGTGCTGATGCAGAGTGTCTCTTAATGTTGTTAGTTTAGCTGTGTCAATACCCTTGTAGTTGTGTGTCTATGGTGCTGATGCAGAGTGTCTCTTAATGTCGCTAGTTTAGCTGTGTCACTGCCCTTGTAGTTGTGTGTATATGGTGCTGATGCAGACTGTCTCTTAATGTTGCTAGTTTAGCTGTGTCACTGCCCTTGTAGTTGTATGTCTATGGTGCTGATGCAGACTGTCTTTTAATGTTGCTAGTTTAGCTGTCTCGCTGCCCTTGTAGTTGTATGTCTATGGTGCTGATGCAGAGTGTCTCTTAATGTTGCTAGTTTAGCTGTGTCGCTGCCCTTGTAGTTGTGTGTCTATGGTGCTGATGCAGAGTGTCTCTTAATGTTGCTAGTTTAGCTGTGTCGCTGCCCTTGTTGTTGTGTCTATGGTGCTGATGCAGAGTGTCTCTTAATGTTGCTGGTTTAGCTGTGTCGCTGCCCTTGTGTGTCTATGGTGCTGATGCACTGAGTGTCTCTTAATGTCGCTAGTTTAGCTGTGTCGCTGCCCTTGTAGTTGTGTGTCTATGGTGCTGATGCACTGAGTGTCTGTCTTAATGTTGTTAGTTTAGCTGTCTCACTGCCCTTGTAGTTGTGTGTCTATGGTGCTGATGCACTGAGTGTCTCTTAGTGTCGCTAGTTTAGCTGTGTCGCTGCCCTTGTTGTTGTGTCTATGGTGCTGATGCACTGAGTGTCTCTTAATGTCGCTAGTTTAGCTGTCTCCCTGCCCTTGTAGTTGTGTGTCTATGGTGCTGATGCAGAGTGTCTCTTAATGTTGCTAGTTTAGCTGTCTCGCTGCCCTTGTAGTTGGGTGTCTATGGTGCTGATGCAGAGTGTCTCTTAATGTCGCTAGTTTAGCTGTCTCGCGGCCCTTGTAGTTGTGTGTCTATGGTGCTGATGCAGAGTGTCTCTTAATGTCGCTAGTTTAGCTGTCTCACTGCCCTTGTAGTTGTGTGTCTATGGTGCTGATGCAGAGTGTCTCTTAATGTTGTTAGTTTAGCTGTGTCGCTGCCCTTGTGTGTCTATGGTGCTGATGCAGAGTGTCTCTTAATGTCGCTAGTTTAGCTGTCTCGCGGCCCTTGTAGTTGTGTGTCTATGGTGATGATGCAGAGTGTCTCTTAATGTCGCTAGTTTAGCTGTCTCACTGCCCTTGTAGTTGTGTGTCTATGGTGCTTATGCAGAGTGTCTCTTAATGTCGCTAGTTTAGCTGTGTCACTGCCCTTGTAGTTGTGTGTCTATGGTGCTGATGCAGAGTGTCTCTTAATGTTGCTAGTTTAGCTGTGTCGCTGCCCTTGTAGTTGTGTGTCTATGGTGCTTATGCAGAGTGTCTCTTAATGTCGCTAGTTTAGCTGTGTCACTGCCCTTGTAGTTGTGTGTCTATGGTGCTGATGCAGAGTGTCTCTTAATGTTGCTAGTTTAGCTGTCTCGCTGCCCTTGTAGTTGTGTGTCTATGGTGCTGATGCATTGCAGACTGTCTCTTAATGTCGCTAGTTTAGCTGTGTCACTGCCCTTGTAGTTGTCTGTCTATGATGCTGATGCAGAGTGTCTCTTAATGTCGCTAGTTTAGCTGTGTCACTGCCCTTGTAGTTGTGTGTCTATGGTGCTGATGCAGAGTGTCTCTTAATGTCGCTAGTTTAGCTGTGTCGCTGCCCTTGTAGTTGTGTGTCTATGGTGCTGATGCAGAGTGTCTCTTAATGTTGCTAGTTTAGCTGTGTCGCTGCCCTTGTTGTTGTGTCTATGGTGCTGATACAGAGTGTTTCTTAATGTTGCTAGTTTAGCTGTGTCGCTGCCCTTGTGTGTCTATGGTGCTGATGCACTGAGTGTCTCTTAGTGTCGCTTGTTTAGCTGTGTCGCTGCCCTTGTTGTTGTGTCTATGGTGCTGATGCAGAGTGTCTCTTAATGTTGCTGGTTTAGCTGTGTCGCTGCCCTTGTGTGTCTATGGTGCTGATGCACTGAGTGTCTCTTAATGTCGCTAGTTTAGCTGTCTCACTGCCCATGTAGTTGTGTGTCTATGGTGCTGATGCAGAGTGTCTCTTAATGTTGTTAGTTTAGCTGTGTCACTGCCCTTGTGTGTCTATGGTGCTGATGCAGAGTGTCTCTTAATGTTGCTAGTTTAGCTGTCTCGCTGCCCTTGTAGTTGGGTGTCTATGGTGCTGATGCAGAGTGTCTCTTAATGTTGCTAGTTTAGCTGTCTCGCTGCCCTTGTAGTTGTGTGTCTATGGTGCTGATGCAGAGTGTCTCTTAATGTTGCCTGTTTAGCTGTCTCACTGCCCTTGTAGTTGTGTGTCTATGGTGCTGATGCAGAGTGTCTGTTGCTAGTTTAGCTGTCTCGCTGCCCTTGTAGTTGTGTGTCTATGGTGCTGATGCAGAGTGTCTCTTAATGTCGCTAGTTTAGCTGTCTCGCTGCCCTTGTAGTTGTGTCTATGGTGCTGATGCAGAGTGTCTCTTAATGTTGCTAGTTTAGCTGTCTCGCTGCCCTTGTAGTTATGTGTCTATGGTGCTGATGCAGAGTGTCTCTTAATGTCGCTAGTTTAGCTGTCTCGCTGCCCTTGTAGTTGTGTGTCTATGGTGCTGATGCAGAGTGTCTCTTAATGTTGCCTGTTTAGCTGTCTCACTGCCCTTGTAGTTGTGTGTCTATGGTGCTGATGCAGAGTGTCTCTTAATGTTGCTAGTTTAGCTGTGTCGCTGCCCTTGTAGTTGTGTGTCTATGGTGCTGATGCAGAGTGTCTCTTAATGTCGCTAGTTTAGCTGTGTCGCTGCCCTTGTTGTTGTGTGTCTATGGTGCTTATGCAGAGTGTCTCTTAATGTCGCTAGTTTAGCTGTGTCACTGCCCTTGTAGTTGTGTGTCTATGGTGCTGATGCAGAGTGTCTCTTAATGTTGCTAGTTTAGCTGTGTCGCTGCCCTTGTAGTTGTGTGTCTATGGTGCTTATGCAGAGTGTCTCTTAATGTCGCTAGTTTAGCTGTGTCACTGCCCTTGTAGTTGTGTGTCTATGGTGCTGATGCAGAGTGTCTCTTAATGTTGCTAGTTTAGCTGTCTCGCTGCCCTTGTAGTTGTGTGTCTATGGTGCTGATGCATTGCAGACTGTCTCTTAATGTCGCTAGTTTAGCTGTGTCGCTGCCCTTGTAGTTGTGTGTCTATGGTGCTGATGCAGAGTGTCTCTTAATGTCGCTAGTTTAGCTGTGTCACTGCCCTTGTGTGTCTATGGTGCTGATGCAGAGTGTCTCTTAATGTCGCTAGTTTAGCTGTGTCACTGCCCTTGTGTGTCTATGGTGCTGATGCAGACTGTCTCTTAATGTCGCTAGTTTAGCTGTGTCGCTGCCCTTGTGTGTCTATGGTGCTGATGCATTGCAGACTGTCTCTTAATGTCGCTAGTTTAGCTGTGTCGCTGCCCTTGTAGTTGTGTGTCTATGGTGCTTATGCAGAGTGTCTCTTAATGTCGCTAGTTTAGCTGTGTCACTGCCCTTGTAGTTGTGTGTCTATGGTGCTGATGCAGAGTGTCTCTTAATGTTGCTAGTTTAGCTGTGTCACTGCCCTTGTAGTTGGGTGTCTATGGTGCTGATGCAGAGTGTCTCTTAATGTCGCTAGTTTAGCTGTCTCGCTGCCCTTGTAGTTGTGTGTCTATGGTGCTGATGCAGAGTGTCTCTTAATGTTGCTAGTTTAGCTGTGTCGCTGCCCTTGTAGTTGTGTGTCTATGGTGCTGATGCACTGAGTGTCTGTCTTAATGTTGTTAGTTTAGCTGTCTCGCTGCCCTTGTAGTTGTGTGTCTATGGTGCTGATGCACTGAGTGTCTGTCTTAATGTTGTTAGTTTAGCTGTGTCGCTGCCCTTGTAGTTGTGTGTCTATGGTGCTGATGCAGACTGTCTCTTAATGTCGCTAGTTTAGCTGTGTCACTGCCCTTGTAGTTGTGTGTCTATGGTGCTGATACAGAGTGTCTCTTAATGTCGCTAGTTTAGCTGTGTCGCTGCCCTTGTAGTTGTGTGTCTATGGTGCTTATGCAGAGTGTCTCTTAATGTCGCTAGTTTAGCTGTGTCACTGCCCTTGTAGTTGTGTGTCTATGGTGCTGATGCAGAGTGTCTCTTAATGTCGCTAGTTTAGCTGTGTCACTGCCCTTGTAGTTGTGTGTCTATGGTGCTGATGCATTGCAGAGTGTCTCTTAATGTCGCTAGTTTAGCTGTGTCGCTGCCCTTGTAGTTGTGTGTCTATGGTGCTGATGCAGAGTGTCTCTTAATGTTGCTAGTTTAGCTGTCTCGCTGCCCTAGTAGTTGTATATCTATGGTGGTGATGCACTGAGTGTCTGTCTTAATGTTGCTAGTTTAGCTGTGTCGCTGCCCTTGTAGTTGTATGTGTTGCGCCGACCCATCTCTGTGCTTCTGTTGCCTTTGGTGTTGTCCGTGTCCCTGACCCCCTGGTGCAGGCTTTGGCATTCTAAACATGTTCTCAAAAGTCGACCGTGGTATGCTTCCCACTTCTCCATGCAGTTACTATGATATGAATCTCCCCTAAGCCCTTCACTTTATAAAGTGTCGTTTGACAGCGCAGCTGTCACTAAATGTTGTGTGATCAACAGAAAACAAGCTTCAGAGTACTCTTGAGAGATCGACCTTGGCTCCACCTGCTTTTCGATAACTGAGTACAGCATCGAGTTGGGCAACTGTGTGGTTTCACTGAAAAAGAGCGCTTGTGTTGCACTTTCTTGGACACGTAGGGAGTCTCAGTCACAATTGTGTACTGCTAACTCCTCGTTGCTGTTGTGACCATATGGGAATTTTGTACTGAGTTCAATTATGTAATGGACTTCAAGGAGTTGCAGTTCTTTTTCACGATCTCCCTCCTCTCAACTTTTTTACAACTCGGTCTATGCCAGTTTATTTCAAAAGGGTATTTTTCCCACACTCTCTCTCTCACACACTCTCTCTCTCTCTCTCACACACTCTCTCTCTCACACACACTCTCTCTCTCACACACTCTCTCTCTCTCTCTCACACTCTCTCTCTCTCTCTCACACACTCTCTCTCTCTCTCACACACTCTCTCTCTCTCTCACACACTCTCTCTCACTCACTCTCTCATACTCTCTCTCTCATACTCTCTCTTTCATATTCTCTCTCTGTCAATCTCTCACACACTCTCTCACACTCTCTCTCACACACACACACACACACACACACACACACACTCACACACTCTCTCTCTCAAACTCTCTCTCTCACACACACTCTCTCTCACACACACACTCTCTCTCTCTCACACGCACACACACACACACACTCTCTCACACACTCTCTCAAACTCTCTCTCTCACACACACACTCGCTCGCCATTTTATAGTTGGGTCAGAGTAAGTTTCCATATGAAGAGTATTTTTTTTTATTTTTTTTATTTGTTTTGTTAATAGTGCAGTTTGATTCTGCACGAAACCAAAATAAAAGGAACATCCACCTCACCCGCCAGGGCCACAAAACTTCAATTTCCCATGTTAATTCAAATGATAACAACTGTATATATGGTTTGTTTTAATATTAGCAAGGCATTGGGCCCATATTATATTCCACTATCCTAGATTAAATCTCCTCTGGAATACAGTTTTTGAATACAGTGTAAACAAATTGAATATTAAATTACTACAAGATCCCAGCATGGTTTTACTTGTGTATTTATCCTCATTGGGATTATCAGGGGGGTTTTGTAAATTAATACATGTTTCTATGCTCATTGCTGAATCATTAATATTACAAAAAAGAATTAAATTAATTCAAACTTTTTTGGAATGCCTGGTCAAAATGTATACAGTAAAACAGTGAACACTGTATGTGGCCCAAGTGGGAGCCATACAAATCATTTTCAAGCTGTAAAAAAAAGTTGCTTAGACTATTGTATTAAAATCCAGAAGATACATTGAAAAATAGATTATCTTTAATTGATAATCAAAACACATCATTACAATGAACAGATTAATTAAATCATCAAATAGAACTCCACAACCAATAACACCCAAATATCCATTCATTAAAAACCAGGCCTAGTATCAGAATGAGGTTCTTCAACAAACCGGAGAAAGTGTCTGTAGCATTCCTTCTGCCAAGCCACTGTGGACAATAAACATGTTTCGGTGGACATTCTCCAATTATCCACCAATCTTCATCAGGACCAAAAGTAAATAAGCATCTTAGATAATGCTTCTCATAATTGGGAATCACTAGGGTCATGTGAAGTTCGAGACATCTAACGCCACAAGGCCCAATGAAGGAAGTCTCCACGAGCTCTATGAGCAGCAAGGAAGCAATTCTAGAGGCAGGAGTTTGAGCAACTTAAGGAAGAAAATGCATGATGCTTAGATGCAGGCTACAAATAGAATCAGGGCTTGTAAATCTTATCTAATAAACAACCGCCCAGTCTGAACTGTAGTTCAGTAAATAGCAGCCTACGGGAATGCGGTGGAAGAAGTGTGGCCGAGTAATGTACTTCGGACTCAGCAGGCAGGACGTTGGGACTCCAAGCCTTGGATATATAGGCACCATCTGGTGTCTGTGTCCATCCTGCCTCTATTTAACTTTCTTGATAGAAAACGACCAGCAGAGGTCAGTAAAATACCAGAATCACTTTAGCATTCTCTAGATTCCAGCCCATAGAACTTGTCTTCCACGAGCACCCGTAGATAATAATTTTTTCTAATCTTGTATTATCAGTGATATGACCACGAAGGCCCTGATTTTATATAAAAACGAGCTTTTGAACTATGCCATTTCCAGCTGAAAAGCAATATTTCTCTCCATGTGTTCCCATACCTGTTGTGTCGCGCAGTTTGGTGCTTACTTTCCCTCCATGTTAAAGAACAGTAGATGTTTCAGCACCCAGGCTAATATGCTGCATAGCTAAAAACATACAAGGTCCCAAAGGCGAGACCAATTGCATTGCAAATGCTTGTTTTTAACCCTGCTATCCAGGACCTTGTTTCTAATCCGGTACTAGTAGCGTGCCTAGCTCTGAGTACAGTCCAAGGGTATTATTAAACAGTAACATTACCAATCTTACATAGATGTCTAGGAACAATTTAATTGAAAATATATCACTACGCAGACTGCCACTCCTGTTGGATATTTGGGCTGAAATGGAAAAGTGTCCGCCAGAGCCCCGAAAAATTGTGGGCCCTGGTATACCACGTGATGAAGTTAGGGGCAGTGTCCCTGGATTATAACACATTGGCGTGTTTACATAGACCTCAGCTTAGAAATGCATAGCACATATAGAAACACAGTGCAGTGAAAGTACAGTAAAAATAAAGGTACATTGGATTGTTCGATGTTAAATGTTTAACAACATGGCTGTAATGTTGGGGTTGGTTTTGTGATTAAGCATCAGAGCAGCATTCATTTGATAATCAAGCAACTCGCGTGACTGTCGGAGTGCTTAACACTGTAGGTTGAGAGAGACCTGCAGGTGATGAGCGACCCTGCTCCCGCTCGGAGCACATATTGGATGTACCCTACTCCCACTCGGAGCACATATTGGATGTACACTACTCCCACTCGGAGCACATATTGGATGTACCCTACTCCCACTCGGAGCACATATTGGATGTACCCTACTCCCACTCGGAGCACATATTGGGTGTACCCTACTCCCACTCGGAGCACATATTGGATGTACCCTACTCCCACTCGGAGCACATATCGGTGTACCCTACTCCCACTCGGAGCACATATTAGATGTACCATACTCCCACTCGGAGCACATATTAGATGTACCCTACTCCCACCTGGAGCACATATTGGTGTACCCTACTCCCACTCAGAACACATATTGGATGTACCCTACTCCCACTCGGAGCACATATTAGATGTACCCTACTCCCACTCGGAGCACATATTAGATGTACCCTACTCCCACTCGGAGCACATATTAGATGTACCCTACTCCCACTCTGAGCACATATTAGATGTACCCTACTCCCACCTGGAGCACATATTGGATGTACCCTACTCCCACTCGGAGCACATATCGGTGTACCCTACTCCCACTCGGAGCACATATTAGATGTACCCTACTCCCACTCGGAGCACATATTAGATGTACCATACTCCCACTCGGAGCACATATTAGATGTACCCTACTCCCACCTGGAGCACATATTGGTGTACCCTACTCCCACTCGGAGCACATATCGGTGTACCCTACTCCCACTCGGAGCACATATTAGATGTACCCTACTCCCACTCGGAGCACATATTAGATGTACCATACTCCCACTCGGAGCACATATTAGATGTACCCTACTCCCACCTGGAGCACATATTGGTGTACCCTACTCCCACTCAGAGCACATATTGGATGTACCCTACTCCCACTCGGAGCACATATTGGTGTACCCTACTCCCACATATTGGGTGTACCCTACTGCCACTTGGAGTACATATTGGGTGTACCCTATGAAGTACCAAAATTATATACCATAGAGCTATACTTACCAATAGCCCAATACCAATTACAGAGATAATCAGTCAGTCGGCAATGGAGAAGGTTCAATTGTTTATTTTGCAAAGTACTCTATATAGAGGAGCCTCTCTCTCAACCTCACCCATCAAGGTGCGCGGAGAAGCCTGCTGGCTTACATTCAAAACAGTGCATATATACTTTCAGCATAACATGTGAAATCCCCGTACATGGAAAAGTACCCCCTTGGCTGAAGCACAGAGGGAAGCCCATATATGGCACAGTTGATTAGTTCGAAACCAAGCAAAGCTATTATGGGGGCAGGTCAGTAAAGGTGACTCCCTTTCATCTTGGTGCCCGGGAGGACAGGCACGACGCCTCTAGGAATGCGCTTATCACGCTTGAAGCCAGATGCGACCTTGGGTTCCCAGGACTAGAATGAATAGTGCGCCTTCAGCTTCTTCTAACAACTCGGCCTTTTCTCCTGAAAGGGTATCACGTGATTTCTGCCTGCACTGAGCTGAGACGGGATTTAGAAACTGAGATGGCGTCTGTTTAGCTAAGGCCCGATCCCCTTATACCTAACACACAAGTTTTTTTTACAACGGGTTTCAGAATGGGTATATTACGCATATTGGATACATTACGCTAATATTATGCGCAATACCAGATTTTTATCCTTCAGACCGCCCTTTTAGCGTGATGTAGCTAATATAAGAGTGATCCTAATCAGTGAACACCCCCTCATCAATCTGCATTAAATCTTTTACTTCCTGCTGGACTAACTGTTTTTCCATTTTGGCATGGTTGGAGGCAGACAGTGAGGAAGTAAGTTTGGCAGCACAGAATGAACAACATGCCGGTCCACAATGCAGACAAAGGCAGCAGGTAAATATAATACCCAATGCACCCGCTAATATCATTAATATCTTCCAACCCCAGGTAGACAAGAGGTTCCAGAACCATCCCGTTAAGGACCAGGTACCATTTTCAGCATGGACCTCTGCTGCCAAACGATGCAATTTTTGTATATCCAAATGAACAGTAGGGGCGGAATCAGGTATATATACACAGCAGGAGCTGCCAATCACGCTGCATGCTCCTCCCCTATCTGCCAAGATAACATCCAGAACCATACGATTTTTAAGCAAGACCAGTCTCGTAGCTTGAAGCTCCACAGTCAGATTAGTCAGAATGCCTGCAGTTGTTTTTACTACGTTTCCTACTACCCTAGATAAGCGTCTAACTTCCCTGCTAGTAAATATAGGGCTCCAGATAGGAAAAAGTCCTTTGGCTATATCCAGGAATTGCTGTCCAGCAGTATCAGTCTGATCAGTACTATCAGTATCTAGGATTCGCCCTACTCAGACAGTGAGGGAACTTCGTTTGTTTAACCGGTGGTCTTTATGATAACTGGAGGGGGCTATATACACAGGAGGATATAGGAAAGACAAATAACGACGTCCTGCCCATCCTCGGAAAGCCATGTGTAAGCATTTTCTCCTCATACAAAATATACATTAGGGGGAGTGATCAATGGTGGGCTACTATTGTAGTGTAGTTCCTATTTTCCCAATAGGCTCTGCGCATTGGAATAGTACCTACAGCAGTAAAGGCCTAGGCCAGACGTTAACTAGGTCTACTACTGTCGATACTAGACTTAATTTTTGGGTTTGCCAGCTAAGCTCAGAGTTCGCTAGAAACTTTCTCGAATATTCAAGGAAGGATTAACTCCCCTGATTAGACAAGAAGGGATTTAGTTTCTGACAACCATAGAACATGACAACTTTGCTCTCCCCTAATCAAGAGTCAATCTCAAGAGTCGTGTGAGCACAAGGCAATTATTTTACTCAGTCAGTACGTGCATTCTTAGTCTCATCAGAATGTAGAGAAAAGGAAGAGACGGGCGTGTTCAATAAAAAGATGTTATTTATTGATCAGTCTCTTTTCTCGTACAAGAGAAATGGATCGATATTATTGCGATACTTATAGTTAAGTAAAGTGCATACATTAAAAGCAATAGTATAAAATAATACTGTAAAAACATTGATATGGTTTCTGAGCCATATGATGTTTTAAAATGATTAAAATATATTTACATACACACATACATTTGACTAAACGTGCTCAACTGGTGTTTCTAAATACGCCTACCCCGTGTACCTGACCTAAGTCTAATGCGTGGGCGGGAATAGAAAGTTACAGTTTAAGTTAAGTTTGTTTTTGCCAAGTGAATAACTAAAGAATTCTCTAGGAGGGGTTATTCAGTTCTGTACCTGGAATTTAGGATGAATGAGGAATGGTATCTCTTTCTCTGCTCTCGATATTCCAGGCTGCCTGCGAGGGCTACCCGGAAGCGCCGGTGCTGGGTCTCTCGGCTTGAGATAGCAGCGCGTCTCTCAGCGCGTCAGGAAGGCGGGGCTGCTGCCTGCGGGGTCTGCTTCTGCTCTCGGCTTCGGCAAGTGTGGCTGCTCCGTCTTGTCACCACGCGTGTGTTTTGCATAGGGCAAGATCGGCAATATTTATACCTTAAAGGTGCCGGGATTGACGTAAGGATGGACATAGGTACGTCAATAAAGATGTCATACGACTTGCTCGTTAGCACATTCTTTACTAAAGTTCTCTGTGAAATCAAAACAATGGCCGCACGGATTATCCAGGTTGTCATAGGTTTGATTTGTTATGAGAACGTCGTATGCCTTATCAGGGGCTGGAGGAATATCGCTTGTCTAATTAGATCTCAAGCGTTATGACCTAATCAGATAACACGTTCCTGTGCCGTAGTGTGACTGCGTCAGATAACGGTATCTGCATCATGGGGAATTTCTTGCCTCATGGGCTGACTGTTAGTTAACTAGCTAGGTAGTTTAACCAGAATAGGGTCAGGAATAGGGGGATCGATTCAGAACCTATAGAAATACACGACACCCACTCCACGCTAACTATGGTCATATCTACTAATCTATGCATAGTATAACATAGTACAACATACTATAGAGTATAGTGTATACCTTACCACCCCAAAATACATAAATGCATTTTGAAATTTTCAAATATACTGAAAAATTGCAGTCATATATATCGTATGCACTTAAGCTATGAATCAAATGCAAAAGTAAACACGCATTGTTATGCATTATTATTTGTTGGTATATGAGAAATACACATGAAATGGCTCTTAATATGGCTATACAGAAAAAAAGTCGAAACCATTTCATCACATAAAATATATTGTGAACATACCAGTGGGCAGCTAAAGTCTATATAAAGTCTATAAAGAATCTAAAAAAATAGAAATCTTAGTTCTCTAGGAATAGTTTCTTACTTTAAGCAGAAGATCAGTGTCCCGGGAAAAAATATATAGAAAAATATTTTAAGGGGCTTGCTGAAAAAATTGCTGTCCGTGAACTGGATTGTAATTGTTCATGTGACTTTATTTTTAAAGTTGAAGGCCGAATTCAGGGAACGCCGTGTGCGAGTTTACTCAAAAGTCTCTATTTCTGTTCCGGAGAGAACATCATATCATTCAGGCTTTCGAAAAAACTGTCAACAGCTTCATGGGAAAGTTCCACTAAGTTGGAAATAGGGGTAACCATGCATTCGTGCGCATGATTGTCTCCATTGACATTCTGATTTGCATTGCTGACAGAAGGTCGTACCTGTTCGATGCTGCTTTCATCTTGAACTTCACTACTCTTCAATCGCAGTGGTGAAGATTCCAGGAATGCCGTCATCAGAATTGGCAGCCTTTGAGGGCAGCACAGTGCGTGAACCTTGGTAGGAACCAACAGTGTATCTGCATCCACTGGCGCATCCGATTGTAGCGTCAGACAGGTGTCTAACACGCATTCTTCTCCGCATAGCAGACACCTTAGTACAGGTAAAACACACCTTTGCCACATTGGTCGAAATGATAGAAACCAAGTCATGTTTAGGTCTCTAAGCCGGGAGAGTCCCAGGATTTTTGATATCCGGTCCCGGTATCCAATGGCTAGGATCGTTTCTTCCATTGTCGTGAGAGTTTGTTCTGTGACATGGGTTGCCATAACGAAAAATAAGGACCAGGAATAGGATTCCTGCAATTAGTCCTAGGATCAGGGGAAGTCCGCCAAAAATCGAATGGACGAAGTCTGGAAAAATACCCAGTATGGCTTTGAATGGTGTTAATGCCATCGAAAATACTGTCTTAAATACCTTTGAGACCCTGTGGTATCAGAAATATTTAAGATTTCGCTCAGGATTTCCGCGAAATGTACGGGGGAATTGGTTGA